>NW_017728992.1:77367788-77387717 GCF_001723915.1 Gavialis gangeticus | reverse complement strand
TTTATTGTAAAAGTATATTGCTGTAAAAGGGGGCTTTACGAAAAAAAAACAGTGACTTCTCAGGAAACAATTGTCAAGAGACAATGCCATCACTGGAAAATGCTTGTGAATATAGATCAAAATGAGTTGGGAAGCTTTTTAAAAGGACCTTGGGGGTGGGGGGAAGAGTTTTCTGTGGAACCAGACTGAGATTTAAAGATCCACTGAAGATGACTCAAAATTCTAGGCCTTCCTAGATTTCTTTTGGGAATAGTAAGTCAGGCAGTAAGAAAGAAATTTATACAAGTTGGTTGAAAGTCCTTTTTTTCACTGTTTTCTTTTCTCTATTGCTAAAGTAAAACAGCCTTCTGTTTTAAGAAGGGTATCTTATCACCATGACTCTAATCATCATTAGTGATCACAGAATCCACAAGGCAAGAACAACAGGGCTTAATCTTGGTCAGACCTGCAGGTTAAGAACAATTATGTACAGGACACTGTATCCAGGCCTTGATCTAGCTATAGAAGCCCTCCAGGAAGTGTTAATCTGAGTAATGGAATTTTATCCCAGGTCTCAAACTTCATGTGTCCTTCTGTGAATGTTTTGCATGGCAGGGACATGCCAGTTTGGGGAACTCTTAGGGAGCAACTGAGACAGGGCTGCCTGCAAGCATCCCTGACAGCTTGCAGCTGAGCAGGCTGTCAGGGAACCAGTTGCTCTTCCTCCCTCTCTCTTTCCCTTGGATTGAGTGAGGACGAATAGAGCATACATGCCACAAAAAGACAAACCAGACACAAAGATGTTCCAAAATTAATGAATAACATCTTTGTGGCTGATTTACCATTTTATTGCACAGTAAATTGCCTTCACATTGTGATAATTTATCACACAATTAAAGTACTGCCTGCCTAAGGCCAGAGAATAACAGGTTTTCACCACTGGAAAGAGAAAGACAAAATGCCTGACAGCTATGCAGGTACACTCAGAAAGCTCTGGAAACACTTGCCCTGTAACTGTAAAATATGTAATTTTTTTTTGAGAAATTGTATACTTATAATAAGTAGTGGCATCACAGTGGGATATAAAGCATTAACCTGGGCATCTAAGTGAGTTTTTTGATGATGATTTCTTAGTTGTTTTTAGGTTGTATGGCTGTTGTAACAATCAGGTAAATGATGGATGGTATCTGCATGAATGCACGTAGAAGAATACCTCAGGCTTGGAAGAAAGTGTTGGGTAGCACAATCCATCTTGATTCTACTTTCCTTGAAAGCAGTAGAAAATTGGGTCCTCAGACTAATCCTCACAAAAGTAGCCACGTAAAGACATTCTGTTGTGGGATTAGGTGTGAATGGATCTGTCCTCTACACACTGGGCATATCTATACAAGATGTATTAATGTGCATTAGCCTAATTTAATGCCCTCCCCTAATGCACATTAAAAATGGCAAAATTAGGTTAGCTGTGCCTAAATTTGATACCTACAGATGCAAGTATCAAATTTAGGAATGACTAGTTAAAGCACATTAATATATTTTTAGTGCCGGGTCTGTCTAGCCACTATGGGCACTTTACTGCCAAGTGCACTAACTTTAGTACTTAGTCCTTGCATGTGTAGACACCTGCTAAAAATTGCTTAATGCACATTAAATTTAGTCATGCTTCAATATATGTGTAGACATGCCTGTTCTCTAGTACCTGAATACAGGATTTAGCCAGTCATGACTCCATACATGTCCATTGTGTTCTATTTTACTTCTATTTAATTTGAATATAAGTATATGAATAGCCTCATAGAACTCTGTCATTTTATGGAAGGAAATATGTTCTTAGTACCATCTGGCAAGACACAACATTTAGGAAGTGGGGGTTAGAGGGCAGGGAGAAAGAATGAAGACTAAAACAGAATGAAAAGCAGCTGGAAAATGCAAAGAAAAAAACCCAGAAAAAACAGAACCAATTAGGAATATGGTCAATACAGAAGTACAACAAGAAATAAGATAATATGATTACAGCAAGGATCACACTAAAAATTTTAAGATGGCGTGTAAGACTTTGTAGGCCCTTTTAGACTGCCCAGGAAAGGAACCTTTTATAAATAGATGGAGGTTGTTTTTGCTGATTTTTTACTCAAATTTTCTGAAAATACATTATTATAAACATGGTGTTATTATTGTAAATTTAAGGACAAATAGTGAAACTAGTAGATATTTATAAATCAGCACAGCAACATCTCGAGAATCCAGACATATTGGAACTGTTTTATGCTGTACAGAACTGTAAGAAAGGCAGTCTGTGTCCAAAGATGAACAGTGAATAAAAGCTATATGAGGTAATAGAGACCTGATGCAGTATTCCATAAAAATAATTTGGTTTGAGAGTCTCCCTTAATAGGTTCACTTGTCAATAATTTTGAAAGATTATAATCACATATATGAGCATAAACTACCAGGTACTCATGTCAGAGAAAAGAGCTATAGCAAAGCACAAAATGAAAAGACAGTGCTTAATTTTAGTCAAGTGTTTACACACATGCTCTACTGATTTGGAGCCCCAGCAAAAGATAAAAAGAATGGTACAGAAGAGGAAGAAAAGCAGTTGAACCTATACAATATTATATGATAGATCTGGGCAAAGTAACTCATTTTCACAGAGCATTTTCGTATTTTGAAATTGGGTTTTTTCTGATTTGGCACCAAACCCACTCATTTTAATGTTCTCCATTAATGGGAATGTACGAGTGGAGGCCTATCAGAACACCACCATAACTTGCACAAAGGTATAATTATTCCTCCTTTTCTGAGGTGCATCTTTGTCTCAGAGTGGAGTGATTCATACAGTTGTAGGTCTGTGACCTGCATCCACTCCACTTTTATTATGGAGTAAAATCATCTTACTTTGTATAAAATATACCACTGTGTGTTCACACCCTCAACTGGAAGCTTCAGGGCCTGGGAATTAAGGCTTTGAAGCCTCAAGCTGCCATCAACTTTTCAGGTCAGCTTGTAAAGGATATGACAGAAAACCAGGTAGGCAAGTTACCAAAGGAATCAAAACTTGCATGGCAGGCATGCTTTCATTGGATCCTGCCTTATTGCTAGCAGAACTTTGTTGACAACATCTGCTTCCACAAAAGATTTGAATTTTGACAAATTGCATTTTTCAACAGAAAAATGTCCTGTTAGAAAATTTTTGACCAGATGCAATCTCAAGGTTTAAAAAATTCCTCATTTTTTCATGTTAGAAATTTATCTTCTGATAATTTAAATGTGTTTGTTGATATGCCTGTAGCTTGAATGAGCAAAAGGTCAAAAGTGTAGTAGTGGTGACAAAAAAGATGAGCAACTGTTGGCTAACTAAAAGTAAGTCTTGAAAGTGTACATACCTAATCTAGTAATGGAGTGATAGGAAAACAGTGCTGGAAGAGACCATATGAGATCATCTAGTACAGCTCCCTGACAACCATCCCAGGCAAGTGCCTGGCTATCATGCTCTTGAAAATTTCCAGGGATGGAGACTTCACAAGTTCTGAATCTGGCCTCTTCCTAATCAACCACATAGTCAACAAGTTCCTTCTAATCTCCAAAGTAAATTTCCTCCACTGTAGCTTGAAGCTGTTGCTCCTAGTCCTGTCACCTAAGGCCATAGAGAAAAGCCCATCTTCACCCTTTCTGTAATCATTCTTCCAGGGTGTGTCTACATGTGCAATTAATGCAGAGCAATAAACTCTGGAGCACTTTGAGCTGGAGTAAACTACTCCTGGTTACAGCTTCTACACAGAGGCCCAGGACAGCAGCAATTTGAGCAAGGGCAGAGGACTTACAGGTGGAGAGGGGAACTGCAGGGCAACCCCTGGCACCAGTTGGTAGCATTGTGTGGCAGAGGGACTTACTGGGGCATGAGGGTGCTGCATGTGTGGAGCCATGTGGCTAAGCAGGAGGCAGGAGTCTGGCTCTGTGCTGGCTTGGCTGAGTGCAATGTATGCCTGCAGTTAGCAGCTACACATGCATTTAGCTGCAGTTACTTATGCCACAGTAAGATAGTCTTGTCCCCCAAAGTACTATTTTTTGGTGGTGCATATTAGTCTACCGCAGTCTAATAGTGTTGCATGTGTAGACGGTGATGCTTAACTTCACTGCTAATTAGTCTACTCTGCAGTAAAGTGAATGCATAGACATGGCCCCAATATTTGAAGACTGTTATCTGATTCCTCCTCAGTTTCATCTTTTCCAGACTAAATAACCTTAATTTTTTCTGGCTTTCCTCCTAAATCATGCTTCCTGAGCCTCTAATAATTTTTGTCAATCTCCATTGGGCTCTTTCCAATTTTTTCCCACATCTTCCTTGTAGTATGGGCACCAAAATTGCATGCTATACTCCAGGTGAGGCTACACCAGTGCTGAACAGAGTAGAAGGATAATGTCCCTTGATTTGCAAGTGATGCTTCGATTAATACAACGCAAGTATATTGTTGGCTTTTTTTGCAACAAAAGCACACTGTTGGCTCATATTTATCTTATGGTTCACTGTAACTCCCAGGTCATTCTTTGCAGTACTGCAGCCTAGCCAATCCTTCCCTAATCTATATTTGTGCATACAGTTAGGCCTCTGATAGCCATTACATATATTGTGCAATTAAATGGTTAATCATGCAATAACATTAGACCAGCCACACAAAGTAATTATCATGCCATAAAAATGACTATGAAACTATAAAAAAGCCAAGCAGCTGCAAAGCTAGTGTTTGAAAGTGTGTAACAATGCTGTAGCTGATTTCTATCCAGCTTTAATCTGAGGCTGTGTGTAGACAAAATGAGAGGCGTGTGTGTACGACACTTTAAAGCAGGCTAAATGCTTTTGCACCACTTTAATGGTGTTGGTTTTTGCATGCTTTGGTGGCGTATTACACATTAATTCCAGCCACTGTAGCAACTTTGGCAGCATAATGTGCCTTAAATAACTTGGGGCACAGCAAACTAAAACTCCTTTGAGGAGTTTTAGTTTGCCGCACTACAGCCGCGGAGTGAAGCATTGGGCTCTGTGCAGCTCCATGGCTCTGCAGGAAGCCCTGCAGGCAGCCTGGCAGCAGCCCAGGAAGGCAGTCTCCACCTAATAAAAGCAGTGAGCCTGATTTTTTTCCCTCCTGGAGCCTGCCTGCCTACCTGAGCTGTGTGGGAGCCTGGCGCTTCCCTCTGCAGCTGCAGTGCCCCCCTTCCTCCACCCCCTGGGACTGTCTAAGCCAGGTGCCTGTGAGTGGGTGCTGCCTGGGGGAGAAGGGGGGGAGCTGCCACTGCCATGGAGGGAAGCACCAGCCTCCCAGCAGCCCAGGGCCTGTTCTGCCCACTGGCAGCTCACCCTCCCCTCCCCACCAGAGAGGTAGGAAAGTCAGCAGGGTGTGTGTACAACACGGGGGTGGGGATGGAGTTAATTAGCCCTAAATTGACGCAGTGTTTTTAAAAACCCACCGCTTCAATTTAAGGCCTCTGTTTTGTCTACACCTGCCTATAATATGTAGCAGGACCCTTATTCCATCCCAAGAGCAGGGCTTTGCACTTGCCCTTGTTGGATTTCATCTGATTAATTCCAGACCATTTCTTAAGTTTATCCACGTCTTTCTGGATCCTAGTCCTACCCTCCAGAGTATTTGCAATCCCACCTACCTTGGTATCATTTGCAAATTTCCTAAATGTGCTCAGTTCCATCATCCAAAACATTAATGAAGATGTTAAACAATAATGGTCTCCAAGCTGTAACCTTGCAAAATTCACTTCTCTCTATTCTTATCATGTATAAACAGCTATTTAAAGAGAGAACATTTACAAAATTACTTAAGCTTATTTTATTTATATAAATTATCTTCTTTACATTTTTGGTAATGCAAAATGCTTACAGCTGCAAAATGAATTTCTCTTACCACCAGCTGGCCTATCATTAGCGAGTGCACTTCATCAGATCAATGTGGCTCTAAAGATATATTAGTATAATACATCACCAGAATGATGTTGCTTTGAAGATGTATTTTCTAAACTGTAAGGCCAGCTGGCAATAAAGAAATTGATTCGGATCCCTTACATTTTATTAGACATTTCAGTTGTCTAGCTATTTAACAACAGATATAGGATGCTGCTAGCACCTTTTCAAAACACTAATATATCTTGATTTTTGTGACCATTTCAGTATTTTTTCCACTGTGTTTAAGTTGCTTTCATATTACACTTTTCAGAGCATTTAGAGATGTGTTCAGCCAATTGTATCAAAGCTCTTACTTCCTTCTGATGAACAGGACTTAAAGAATAGTATTATATATAAACTGCATTCCCAGTGCAAGGTCTTGCTTCACACAGATACTCATGAGCTTTCATCTTGTACTGCTTTATTACAAGCCATTATTTGTAGTAACAGTGGCATGTGACAAAGTGGATCCAACACAAGATGCATTATTGATTAGGGCTTAGTGAATAATTTGCAACAAAGGACTTATTCAACAGATTTAGCCTCTTATCTGCCTGTGAAAAATTGCAACCAGACAGACACATTAAAATATACTTCAGTGTATTTGAATACATTCAAATGTATTCAACTGATATATTTTTAATGCATATTGAGCATTCATCAACAGTTCAATTAAAGCATCTAAAGCTTTCACTTAATTACGTTATAGTTTTGATTTGTCAAAAGTGTCATATAATACTACTTTTTCTTGATAGGATGAGTACATATAGCATTACCAGGACTTGTATTTGCACCTATTAGTTTAAAACTCAGCCTCTACAAATATTCAGTTGCATCTCTTTCCATTTTCATTCATGTCAATAAAATTCCGTCCTTCAAATATTGATGGAGAGCACCAAAGCGTTGTCTACATTGCAAAAGCAAATTCAATCAGATTCTTGTTGAAGATCTTGAGTGGTGTTTGCTCAGTTCTGTTAAAGAACAGTATATTCTGTGCACCCTCTAGCTCAGGAGAAAGTAAGCTATAAAGGAAAAGTAGTTTTCTACCTAGGACTCTGGCAGACATTACATTTGTTGTGCCTTAGATGCAAGTTTCATGCAACAAAATGTGAATGACTGCATGTATCATGCCATAAATATGGGAGTTCTACTCTCAAAATGGCAAATCGCAGAATAATAGAAAATTAGGGTTGGAAGGGGTGTCAGGGGGTAATCTAGTCCAATCCCCCCCCTCAAAGTAGGACCATCCCTAACTAGATTGTCCCAGCCAAGGCTTTGTCTAGCCAGGTCTTAAAAATCCTCCAAGGATGGAGATTCCACAACCCCTCTGGGTAGCCTATTTCAGTGTTTTACTACCCTCCTTGTGAGAAAGTTTCTTATAATATCTAAGCTAAACTTCCTTTACTACAGCTTGAATGTCTCCTTGTTCTGTCACCTGCCATCACTGAGAACAGTCCAGCTCCATCCTCTTTGGTACCACCCTTTAGATAGTTGGAGGTTGCTATCAAATCTTCGCTTAGTAGTCTCTTATGCAGACTTAATAACGACAATTTCCTCAGCCTCTCCTCATAAGTCATGTGTCCCACCCCACTACCCATTTTTGTTGCCCTCTGCAGGACCCTCTGCAATTTGTCTACATCCTTTCCATTAGTGGGGGCCCCAAAACTGGACACAGTACTCCATATGTGGCCTCACCAGTGCCAAATAGAGGGGAATGATCAATTTCCTTGATCTGCTGGCAACACTCGTACTAATGCAGCCCAGTATGCCATTCTTTGCAACAATGGCACACTATTGGTTCAAATCCACCCACAAGAAGCTGCTGTTTGAAACAGCAACTTTTGTGACTCAAAACCATTCTGCAATAAATATGTTTGACAAATTTCTCCAACCCCCACTATCCCATGGTACTCTGCTCCCCCTCCTCACCTCCAAGGCAGAAAGATGAATTGGAGGGTTGTGGGGCAGCTAAGGAGCAGACTGCTATTGTACTCTGTCTGGAAATATACCATTGTGGAAACTTTGTCCCACTCTAGCCAGAGGCTGTGCATGTGTGTACATCCCAGAATGATCTTTATTAATATTGCTACAAATGTTGTTGTATTATAAAAATACTGTGTCATCAGCATTAGAGACACAGCTGTATATAATTGATTTAACATAAGACTGGGTGCATCTACATGTGCTATTCATTTGGCTGAATAAACTCCAGTGCAGTCTGCACCAGAGTTTATTGCTTCTGGGTGCCACATTTACACATGCACCCAGGACCACAAGACTTTGAGCTGGGTTGAAGCAGCTCTGGCAGACAGGGGACTCGGGGAGATGAGGGGGAAGCCTGCAAGCCTGGGGATGCTCTGACCCCACTCAACATGCTGCAGAGGGGCTTGCTGGGGCATGAATTGGCTCAGTGTGGTGCTAGCTGGAAGGCAGCTTCCACACTGAAGCACCCTTGTGCCCCAGCCAGCCCCATCAGTATCTACAAGTGCATTGAGGCAGAGTAAATAAGACTGCCGTAAGATAGTACTTGCATTGACAAGTACTATCCTATGGCAGCATTTATTAGTGT
The DNA here is from genome assembly GCF_001723915.1 of Gavialis gangeticus. NCBI lineage: Eukaryota > Metazoa > Chordata > Crocodylia > Gavialidae > Gavialis > Gavialis gangeticus. Next base: position 77,379,216 of record NW_017728992.1, on the reverse strand, counting down.
GTCTGGCTTAATAGGTTGGCATGTGTAGAGGGTGAGACTTTACTGCAAAGCTAATTAGACAGCTTCACAGTAAGGCTAGAGACAGAAGTTACACATAAAAAGGTTTAAGTGATCAGAAACAGGTTTAAATCTGTTACTGAACATAAGTTCAGTGCACATAAACCAGTTTCAAAATGGCTGAAACTGGTTTAAGATAAACTTGGTTGAATGGAGTTTCGGATTTAACTGATTGGGGTCAAACCAGTTTATGTAACATCTGTCCCAGACCCCTTCCTGGTTAAGTTAAAACAGAGTTCCACAGCATCCCAGCATGCTTTTCAGCCATGGGCTGGGCTTCTCTGCTTCAGAGAGCAGGACTGGTCCTGCCCCCCTGATCCTTAGCTGGGGTAGAGGCATGGCCAGACACTGGCCTAGCATGGCTCCCTGAGGCAAGGGAAGCAGGAAGGGGGTTTATTTCCTCCTCCCTACCCTTGGGGGAATGCAGCCAGGGTCTAGTGACCCCCAAAGCAAATGGGGGGAGGAAAGGGAATTTAATCTTCCCCCTGTTCCCTATCCCACTGGCAGCTGGGATCTGCCTGGTCAGGGCCAAGCAACCTCTGTCAGCCATTCCCACCTCCCCACTTCAGCAGCAGTGGAGGAAGTGTGGCCAGAGCTGGCTGGCATAGTTCTGTCATCTGCCTGCCTAGCCAGTGTCTGAGGCTGGGGCTGTGGGGTTGAGCCAGGCTGGCCTGCAGGTGCCGTTGAGGACAAACGCAGAGGGGCTGGCTTAGGCTGGTCTGCAGGGCTGGGCTCTTCCCAGCAGGCTGCAGCTCAAGCTGAGGCTGCAGGGGCTATGGTGCCAGACATAGGCGACTCGTAGGGAGTGCATGGGAGTGCATGTGCCCCCCCAGTGGTGCCGGTGCCCCCTCGATGGCCAACACTGATGTTGTCAGTAGGGCTGGTGCCCCCATTGACAGGGCCACCACTGTTGGCAGCTTCTGTAGGTGCCCCCCCCCCCAGATTCAGGAGGCACCAGTCACTCATGCTGCCAGATTGTTCTGGGTTCCCTGTGCCTAGGCTGGGCAGGGCTGTCATGTCCCAGTGACTGCTACTCTGTGAAAGCCTGGCCTGGCAGCACAGGTGGGGACTGGCTGTGTAGCAAGTTGCCAAGCCCAGCTTTTAGGTGCCAGTGGGCCTCAGGTCTGGCAACCACCCACCGCAGCCACCACCACACCCCCTGTGCTGTGCAGTACCTGGCAGCTGCAGCCTCATCACAATCCATGGGCTGGCTGGAGCCAGGCAAGCTGTTCTGCCTCACTTGCCTCCAGCTGCCGCTGCTGCTGCCACCCCTACCACACAACACCATTCTGGCTGGGCTGGCAGGAAGCTTCCCTGGGTTGAAACACCCCCTCCCCCTCTGCTGCCCAGAGTAGCACAGCAGGTGCAGGAGTGGGAGAGAGAGTAGCTGCTAGAGGCAAGGGGAAGCTGGGTTAGCCCAGCAGGGCTGTTCTGCTTCCCTAACCTCCAGATGCTACTCCTGCCCCTGCCAATGGAGTGGTGAGGGAGCAGTGACCCTGATGGGAGCAGGAGTCTCTGTCATGGTGTCCTGGCTTGCAAGACTCTTCCTGATAAGGGGCGGGGGGCGGGGGGCTGTGCTGCAGGCAGGAGGCGAGGTCATCAGAGCAGCCGCAGACTGCATGGGTTGAGTGGCAACACATAGGCTCAGAGGGGTAGCCATAGCCCCCAACCCCCCCCCCCAGTGCCGCTGCTGCTCACCCTGTGCAGTCTGTGGCAGATCTGATGCTCCTGCCCTCACCTGCAGTTCAGTTCCCCCAACCAGGAAGAGGCTTGCACTCCAGGAAACCATAGGAGAGGTTGCTGCCCACATCAGGGTCATTTCACTGCTCCAGCAGCAGGAGTGGGGGCATGGCCAGAGGCCAACTAGCATGACCCCTTAGGTGAGGGGACAGGGAGGGGGGTTATTTCTCCCTCCCTCCATCTGGAAGAGGGGACTTATTCTGCCATTCTCCCACACAGTGAGAAGTCAGTGGTAGTGAGGGTCAGGGCAGGCAGACCCTGGCTGTAGTCCCCTGAGGCAGAGAGGGGAATAAACCCCCTCCCTGCTCCCTTTGCCCCAGGAGGCCATGCTGACCAGCCTCTGGCCATACCTCTGCTCCTGTCACTGCTGCTGCAGTGAGGGGAGAAGCACCAAGCTCAGATCCATGCTGGTAGGACAGAGGGGGGTGGGAATTAAACCTCCTCCCTGGCCAGTTTGCTTGAGGCTACTGCTGGCCATGCACCCCACCCCCCCAGCATAGCTTTCCTCTAGCCGAGGGCTGCTCTAGCACCCCCCAGTTTCTGGCCTGTGCCACTGCAGGCATGTGCCTGCATTTCTAGAGCTAATAATGAATGTCTATGCACTTGAAAATTGGTTCAGTCTAGGCAGGTTAGACTAAATTGTGAAGACTGAATCAATTCAGGCTCTGTTTTTTTGATTGTCTGGCCCTACCCTAAATATCTTGTGTAGATGCACCCACAGTTTCACAATGTATCATCCACTATTTGAGACAGCCATATTGTACCACTGGTATCTGATGTCAGTATTCTTCATTTGAAATAGCCCAGAAACTATTAAGTCAAAGAGAAAAATTCGTATCAACCAAGCTGTCCTGGAGATCTTCTTAGTACTGGAAATATAACAAGACCTAATCTGTTGTTGTTGCTTTTATTGTAATGGCTTCAGTATGATATATGAGTGTTATATCTGTTCTTACACTGAGTTTGCCTTTACTTAGTGTTAGATATTGTGGGTGAATCCCTGGCCCTCCTATCCATGGCAAAACTCCTATTGTTTTTCATAAAGTCAGAATTTCACTCCGTATTTTCACTAACAGTTCTTCCTGATTAAAGAATGCATTTCATTTTACTGTGCTGTAATTTAGTGGGCATTGGTAGTCTGACATATAGCATCTGTGCACTTTGATTTCCTTTTCATAAAGTACCTTTTGTTTCTATTTCATGGGAAGGAAAGCACACTTGACATACAGTGACTAGAAGTAGAGTAGTACTTAAATGTGTAATTAAAATTACATTGAGACTGCTAATTTGCATCATATTTTCCCCATTAATTTTTAAGTAATTATAGTGCTGAACATGCCAAGAAACTGCAAGTGTGTGATAATTATGCTGAAAAAAGCAGGTATGATTCAGCTTATTTTATATTAAACACTAGCACACATAAATGATTGCCTCAGCATGTGAGAGAAGGCCATTCTTGAACTTTGTGTGACATACTAATAATCTCTGAATTGTCTTATCAAAATGCCAAAGCTTCAAATGAATGCAGTAAATGTGCAGTCACTTATCTTTATTCTTTTTTTACTTACCTCCACCCCTGAAAAATTCTCTCTCTCTTGCACACACACACACACTAAATGAAGACAAATATGCTCACCAAAGCAAAGCCTTTTCTTTATTGTATCAGCAAGGAGTATGTCAGGAGAAATACAAGCTAAATTCTGTAAGATTCTTCATGCACAACATAAACTAGCCTGCCAACAAGACGACATATCCAACCAATAATTAATATTCATTTAACATTTTAGCAAATTTACACTATTTCTTATGTCAAGCAGAAAGGGTTGGGGGGACCTATGAGAGTGTTTTTAATGAATCCAAAATTCTGAATCTTCTTTAGGTTAATATTTAAGTCCCTTTCACATAGTCCAGAAAAAAGTAGATATGAATATCTATACAGTTTATTCAGTTTTAGGTATGTATACTTTGTGAAATGAATAAAATTATGATGCAGCATCTGACTGACTTATTCTTTAGAGGCTTCTAAAAAAAAAACCCAGGAAATCCAAAGTGATTTTAAAAACTATTGAAGTCATTGGAAGTTTTTCTAGTAACTTCTGTGGTATTTATAGCAGAACCAATGTTTTCTCTGCACAGGAAGCAATTTCTGCATAATGAGGATAAAAATGTTCCTCTGAGGCTACACTGGCATGTGCAAAATACTAAAGGTAGAAACAGATGTTGCCAAACTGAAGTGGATCAGCTGTGGTGAGATGTGTCCTGCTTCAGCTGATCCATTCCATTAGGTGAAGCACCCATTGTCCCTCATCCCACTTTGTTCCTCTGGGTAAAGTACAGATTGGTGCAGGTCCCATTAAGGAAGCGATGGACAGTTCAGGAACTGAGGAATTCCCAATGTCCTATACCTCCTCACTGGGATCTGTGCTGGGTCATGTCAAAATATTAAGATCTTCTCAAACCTCTCAATAGAGATAACAGAGATACGATAGTCAAGAGAGTCATCTGGCTAGTATCATATCCAGATATTTTTTACTGTCCAGCCTAAATGAGCAGATGCCCATTTACACCTTGATTTACTAGCACTGGCCTGTGGCACGGATCCAGAGCAGAGCTTGAACTCATGCCTCCAGAACAGTAGGGAGAACCCTTGTCAATTCAGCCACTATGCACTACAAATTTAAATGATGTATTCTGTGGCTATTTTAGTCTTTTCAGTTGCACCTAAAATTCATTTGAAAGACATTTTAAGTGCTCCTGGTATCAGTTGAAAACTGCCATTGACTGAAATACTTCACAGTGGGCGCCTCTACATGGGAGAGTTGCTGCAGCAATGCCTAATTAGGTCCACAGTAAATGTCTCAGCATCTACATGTGCAACCCTATTAGGCCACAGGAAACTAATTAACTCCTCGGCAGAGTAGTACACTTAAACACAAATACTGTCCTGCTGTGGAGTTTTTAACTCTGCAAACTGCAACTATAGAGACCAACATGGCTGGCTGAGACATGAGGGTGCCTGCTAGCTAGCCCCACACTGAATCACCCTTGTGCAGCAGCTAGACCTTCTGCAGTACTCGGAACAAGGCAGGAACAGAACCAGGGTGGCAGTCTGACCCTGGCATCTCTGACTTGGCTCAGTGTGCTGCAATCCAAGGCACATGTTCAAATGGCATGCCCAGGTTTGCATTAATTGCATGTCTAGATGCACCCAATATAGAGCAAGCAGTGTTCCTCACAGTAGCTATTTCAATGATTCATGATGTGCTGAGCATGGCTATATACAAAAGTTCACTGCACTTGGTCTACAATCACGTGGCTTGTTTTAAGTCAAAGCATGATACTGAATGACAGCCAGCATGGCTTCATAGTGGGCAGGTTTTGTCTGACCAACCTAATTTCTTTCTATAATCAGGTGACTTGTCACCTTGAAAGGTGGTTGGCATCATATACCTTGACTTCCAGAAAGCCTTTGACCTGCTATCTCACGAGATACTGATCAGAAAACTGGAAGATATCGGGATCAACTGCAGAACCATCAAGTGGGTGTGAAACTAGTTGTGGGGTAGAGTGCAGAGATTGCAAATGAATCTATCAGTGTCATCCTGGTAAGATATGGGCAGCAGACCCCAAGGGTTGGTACTTGGCCTAGTGCTGTTCAACATTTTCATCAACAACCTGGTTGAGGGGATGAAAAGCCCATTGGCCAAGTTCATGGACAATACCAAGATATGGGGTTGCATGGACACACCTGCAGATAAGCTGCAGATACAAGTAGACCTAGACAGGCTGACATGTTGGGCAGAACAGAACGAGATAAGGTTCAATGTCGAGAAATGCAAAGTGCTGTATATGGAAAGGAAGAACCCCCAGAACACCTACAGGCTGGACATTGCTAACCTGACCAGCACTACAAATGAAAGGGATCTGGGGTAACAATAGACCCCAGCATGACTATAAGCTGGCAATGCAATGCAATAGCCTCTAGGGCCAATAAAACTCTGGCATGCGTCAATTGATGCATATCCAATAAAACCAAAGAAATGATTCTTCTGCTTTACTCAACATTGGCGGGGCTGCAGCTGGAGTATTGAATCCAGTTCTGGGCACTGCACTTCAACAAGAACGTACTAAAGCTCGAGGGGGTCCAGAGAAAGGCCACCCATATGATAAGGGACTCCTCATATGGAAAGCCATATGAGGAGAGTCTTAGGGATCTCAGACTCTTCAGCCTAAAGAAAAGAAGGCTGAGAGGGGACCTGACTGCGGCTTACCACTATATCTGAGGTGTACGTCAGGGGCTCAATAAACAACTGTTCAGCAGGGCGCCCTGGGGGAAAACTAGAAACAGCGGCCACAAACTCCTGGAAGATCGTTTTAGGCTGAACATTAGGAAAAACTTCTTCATAGCTAGGGTTTCCAGACTATGAAACAAGCTCCCCACACAGGTGGTGCAGTCATCTACCCTAGAAGTCTTCAAGAGAAGACTGGACGGTCACCTTGTTGGGGTCACCTGCCCCCAGATGTCTTTCCTGCCCATGCAGGGGGCTGGACCCGATGATCCTTCAGGGTCCCTTCTAGCCCTATGATTCTGTGATTCTATGAATGTATGGACATTGGCTAGTGCCAGGAGCTGCACAGGGAACCCAGTGTAAGTAACTTGGGGTGGGCGGGATAGGAGGGGGAAGGGTAAGTGGGATTGGGGGGGGGGCTGGCAGAGCTGTTGAGGGTAGGGTTGTCTGTGTGGGGGTAGGAGAGCAAAGGGGATAAAAATACCCCAGTCAGGACAGTGGGGGTCAGAAATACACAGTCTCATGGCTGAGGTGAGCAGCTGGGCTTTCTCACCTTGGGGGCAGCTCTTCAAATGTGTGCAGACATTCACTGGATTCGGTTAACCCCTTCCCAGTCTAAGTTAGTTCACCTACTGAGGTAAATTAACTTAGATTGGGCCCACCTACTCAGGTTCTCCTACTCATATGAACTAACTTACATTCACCCCACCATTTTGACCCAATTTAAATCCCTAAATGTTTACACAGATCAGTGCCCCCCCTTCCCCTACCAAGTTAAATTGGTTTAAATGTAACATCTGTACATACCCCATAATATTAAACACATACATAGTTGGGTTCTGACCAGTTCAGTACACTGAACTCAAGACACTCAGCATTTTATCCTGTTGTGTTTTGGGAACTAACCCATGCATAAAAGTGATTCATTCAGTAGAGAGTTTTATAGTTAAAGAATGAACATTAGTCTATAAGAGTTGATTTAAGCTATTTTTATTTTCCACAGTGCAATAAATTCACTAAAATATATAGCTATCCTTAGATATGCACTTTCCCAGCTTTTAGGCTCTACAAAAAGCTGATGATATTTTTTGGGGGGGAGAGGGTTTTTTTCCCCTTTTCTTTTTCTGTTGCATGCTCCTTTGCTGTCTACTCTACTAATGGGGCAGTCTTCCAGAGACCATACCAATAGGAGCTTCTGTGGATCCAGGATGGAATATCAGATATTATCATGTAATTCATGTTGTGAAGTTAAATATTTTCAAACTAAATTTTAAATAAGCTTCACAAGTTTCTAAAGTATCCTTCAGTTCTGAAATCCATCTTTGGGCACCTAAATAAATGGTCTGTTTTTATCACAAGTGTTGAATATTCAGTAACTCCTATTGACCTTATTGGAATACTCTGAGCACTTAGTATTTAGGAGCCCAAAGTTTGGCTTAGTAGTTTTATTAACTGCCCCAAAATGTGCAGGAATGATTATCTATCAGTATGTACACTTTGTCTTTTAAGAACTGAAAAATAAATGAGGGAAAATGAATTGTTATAAGAATAATTCATTAAGTAATCTTATGCAAGTTACACGTGAACAAAAAGTGAAGTTAAAACTAACATTTTATTTCCTTAACAGGTCCCTCTAGGCCAGTTTCACAGCATTCACAGATTCTTATGTGATAGTCTGTACCACACTTTATCAGGTTAAATAACCTTTAGTAAAGAGCAGGAAGGTTTAAGGGTGTTTGTTTTGTCTAGTTTCTGCCATGTCCTTCATATTATTCAATTTTTGATTTTCTGAATGTTAGTATCAAATATATAACAACGTTCCTATTCATGATTGTGCAAATGGAAATAATATTGGGGCAACCATCACTCATTGCTTATCTATAGTCTCAGAGATGCACAGGACATGCCATCAAAGACTGAATAGTAATATACCATGGCAGGAAAATTCTAGAGAATTTAAAAAAACTGCAGGAACTTAAAGAGTTGGATACATATTTATAAAGTATAAAGTTGAAAACTGAAGTCACTGGAATTCTGAAGAGGTTTCCTGTCAGTGTGTCCCATGCTACATCTTTTTATATATTCAGAATGCTTCTCAAACTGTATATCTAAGCAATAAATGCTATTTTTTTCAAGCTACCTTGTCCCCCCACCTTAAAATAAAACACAAAGAGCCAGAAGTGCAAATCTTATGGAACATCAATAGATTTTATGCATTTTGCTTATTACTTATTTTTAAAAATATGTACCAATTTTATATCATTTATATGAATTTATGTTTAAACATTCTTTTCTTTTATGTATCAAAGATGTACTTTTAGCAAAACTCTTCTATACAAAACTGTACTTTGTAGGATTAATGACTTATTTAAAGTTCAGGACATATCTAAAATGACTCTATTACAAGAATCCAAATATGGTATAGCACATTTCTGTGTTTGCACCTCAGTGATTTCTAGGTCAAATACATTTTGTCTCAATGTAAATATTCTTTTAACTCCTCTCTTGACAGGAAGTATTGCAAATTTAATTTAGTTATTGAGATTTCCTTGTAACCCGTCATTTCCATTAATGAATATTTTGCAGGCAAATTGTGTCATTAAGGCCTCTGTGCAACTTTCTTGCTTTCTGTAGTGTTTACAAGTGTTACAAAATTGTGAATACCGGTTTCTAGCTGGACAATTCTGTTGATGGTACAAAAGAAGGAATAGAATCTTTCTGATTTAGCTCAGTCTGATTTAGCTGCATTGATTTTGCAGGGCTAGAAGGAATTAAAAAGACTAAACCTCATTTTTGTTATAATGCTGAATGAATGGCGATGATTTTTGTTTTAATTTTAATTAATTTAATTGTAATGGTTATGCAGCCATTTTTCAGAGAAGGTCTGTATTCATGCATTTTTCCTTTTGTTATGCTTTCTTAGTAAAGCATATTATGTGCATACTTCTGTGTTAAGCACAAAAAGGTATGCTTCATGCTATAGCAGACACAGATAAAAGCTGTCATTGCCTTAAGGAGCTTATGATCTACAAGACAAAAACATACAAGAAAGATAAGGCACACAGGGAGATCCAAAGAGGTGTCAGAATGATGAATGGTGGTCAGAATGATTAAATAGCTGTTTAATCATTTTTGTTGATACCTTGATTTAGAGGACCTTAAAGAGAAAGTCTGAAAAGTCGTGTGTTTTAACATTTCAGTTTAAATGAAAAATACTGGCTGCCAGATACTCAGCTGTGACCAAACTCTGCATCCCATAACTGTAGAGAACTGCAGAGAAGATATCTTTCAGAAATCTTTCCGCAGCCTTGATAAAATTAGGCCTGTTCCAGTCCCTCAGCACAGTTTAGCACAGCCTAAGGGATGCTCTAAACTCTACTGGCTTCTAAAAGTCCCTTAGGAGTCGTTACGCAAGAGTTCAGCGTACTCCAGCCATGCTCCTGGCACTCACTACGTAAGAAGGAAATTAAGAAGGTTTAGATTAAATTGAAGAACAAATAGCTAAAGGCAAAGAACAAAACCAAAAATAATCTTAAAATAGAAAGAGGTAGTATGTGAACTAATAATTGGGTATGCTGGAGCACCAGACGAGGAAAAGAGAAATTAAGGAAGATAAATATATTACTTAGAGGTGAAATGATTATCTTTGCATTGGTCTTCACCAAAAAGTATGTTAGGGATGCCTCCCCTGGATCTCTTTTCTTGTATTAGAGATGAAATACTTTCAAGAGATTAAAAGAAAAAAAGTAGTTGAATAAAGTTATTGATATGTCATCTAGTTTTGGTAAGATTGCTTTTTAATATCTGTAGGAATTTCAGAATGATGTGGCTGGGCTGCAAAATATATTTAATTCTTCATTAAAATAATCTAATCTAATGAGGGTTAAAGGGTAGCAAATACTGTAACTGTTGGCTACAAAGAATGAAATCACAGGATCATAATGAATTCTAATTTATTGTATGGGATGTGAAGTTACCAATAAAATCATAAATGCAACTTTTGAGTTATGAGGGGTACTGGTCACCTTAACACACACACACACACACACACACACACACTGACACATGCACTCACTCATTAAAACCCATGTAATTTAAACCCATGTAGTATAGAGTATAGTAGCTGCTGTAGTGATTGTGAGAACACTGATGTTAGTATATCTACCTATCCAAGGCCCTGTGGATCTGCTGTCGATGGTCAGCTTCCTTCAAGGCAATGTCTTCTCCAGAAGGGGGTCATAGAATCATAGACTCATAGAAGTAGGGTCAGAAGGGACTTTGTAGATCTTCAAGTCCGACCCCCTGCCTGGGCAGGAAAAAAAACTGGGCTCAAATAATCCCAGCTAGGTAGGCATCAAGCCTCCTCCTAAAGACCCCCAAAGTAGGAGCCAGCACCACTTCCCTTGGAAGTTGGTTCCAGATCCTAGCTGCCCTAATTGTGAAGTAGTTCTTACGGATGTCTAATCTAAACCTACTCTCCAACAATTTATGGCCATTATTCCTTGTTATGCCAGGGGGCGCTAGGGGAAACAAGGTCTCTCCCAAACCCTTCTGGTCCCCCCTAGTGAGTTTATAGACTGTCACCAGGTCCCCCCTCAGCTTTCTCTTGTGAAGGCTGAACAGGTTCAGGTACCACAGTCTCTCATTGTAGGGTCTGCCCTGTTGTCCCCGGATCATGCAAGTGACCCTCCTCTGGACCCTCTCCATGTTGTCCACATCTCTCCTGAAGTGGGGTGCACAGAACTGGACACAGTACTCCAGCTGTGGCCTTACCAGTGTTGCATAGAGGGGGGAGGATCACCTCCTTGTCCCTGCTAGAGATGCACCTGTGGATGCATGACAAGGTTTGGTTAGCCCTGCCAACCGTGACCTCGCATTGTCGGCTCATGTTCATCTTGGAGTCAATAATGACTCCAAGATCCCTTTCTGCTTCCAAGATTTCAAGAAGGGCGTTTCCCATCTTATAAGTGTGCTGCTGGTTACTACTGCCCAAGTGCAGCACTCTGCACTTGTCAGTATTGAAGTGCATCCTGTTTTTGGTAGCCCACCCCTGTAACCTATCCAAGTCTTGCTGCAGTCTTTCCCTCCCTACTAGCGTGCTCACCTCACCCCAAATTTTAATATCATCAGTGAATTTAAACAGGGTGCTTTTCATCCATGGCAACACCTGCATCCAATGTTTTTGTGACTTGATCATAAGAGGCAATCAAGTTGGTCTGACATGAACTGCCCCTAATGAAAACATGCTGGTTGCCCTGGAGCATCATCTCTGAGGCCGTCCCATCACAGATGTGCTCCATGATGAACTTCTCAAGGAGTTTCCCTAGGACTGAGGTCAGACT
>NW_017728992.1:77360152-77362788 GCF_001723915.1 Gavialis gangeticus | reverse complement strand
CATGAGCACTCGTAAAGCCATGCCAAGGGCCCTGCAATAACCCCTGCTAGCTCCCTCAACACCCTGGGGTGGAGAGCATCTGAACCCACTGATTTGAACATGTCCAGCCCCTCCAGAAGCTCTCTAACCCGGTCCTCCCCAACCTGAGGTCTGGAGGCGTTCCCCTCGAGTCCATCTTGCATCACGGTGGGGAAGTCCCGGTCCCTGCCCGAGAAAACAGAGGTGAAGAATTGGTTAAAGAGGTCTGCTTTCTCCTCTGCTTGTCATCTGCTTGTCCTTCTGTCTCGGTAGGTCAGGTGGTGGATGAGAGGGCGCCACTGAGGGTCACACTTCACTGCCTTTTATCTCTTCTCTGACAGACTTGTGTGATCCCCCAGCATCATCTTGGCTGCCCAGCCCAAAGGTCACTATCCCGTGTGGGTCTTGAGTAGTACGCAACAGCTGTTAGTCACAGTCACTGGGAGTTTTGCCCAATGGTGCAGTTTTGGGAGTCCACCCTTGACTTGATTGATTCAATGGCTGTGTCCTTGCTGGTTTCAGGTGGCTTGATTAGCTTAAAATGGCATGTAGAGTTTTGTAATGGTATGTTCCTCTGGTTAGGCTATTGTCAATTAATAGCTAGAGGCTCTTGTTTTGTCATTCAATTAAATATTGACTCATACTCGCATTCACTCAAGGGACCACCCCAACATAACAGATTTTATCACTTTACAATTTCAGTGGAGTTTTTAACAATGGTCTAGGGTGTAACTTCATTCTACAGGGAGTACGTAAGGGTTTAAAAGCATAAAACATAAAACACAAAATGCCACAGCAAAGATGAAACAGATGAAATATAAAAATGCAATGTGAGTAATATATAAAAATGCAATGTGAGATACTGAGGATCAAAAGCTGCTGGGCACAGTAAGTGAGTTAGGTTAGCACAGGATATATTTACAGTCTTTGCAGTGGATATTTTAGTTCTTTTGTTTTCTTTAGTGACACTGAGCTTAATTGATATGTAGATGTAGTTTGTAGGTTTCTCCTACAGAAAGGCACTTCAGCTTTCTAGCTTGCTCTTAGACTTGCCACACCCATGCAATGAGTGTGCTAGGTCTCTGCCAGTACTCAGAAGGAAAAAGAAACACACAAAATGGGGGGTGCAGGCAAGAAAGGGCTTCTGGTTACATAACTATACTTTAAAAAATTACATGGGATGATTCAAGGAGTTACAGACTAATAAACCTTGCCTTTGTATTTCCTTACTTGTCTGAAAGGTTTGTTTGTTTAAACTCTCATTGTATCTATACTAGTTCTCCTTATCGAATGTAAACACTGATCTAGCTATATCACTAAGTAACTTTTAAAGTTTTGGGGCAGCATATTCTCTACTTGTTACTCCATAATTTATATGCTGAAGAATCTCTGTGAAGGATCGAGTAGGTAAAAGGAAAGTAGAGAACTGAAAACTTTTAATGGGGAATTCAAACCTTCCATTGAGAGGTTGGACAGGTCACTCCCTTAACAAGACAGATAGGAAGTATTCATTCTTTTTAAACCTACCTTGGCAAGAACAAAATGTGAAATAGTTTTATTAAAGGTTCAGATTTGGATTTCTACAATTGGCATCATTAAAAACAAGACCGTGATACATGGAATGGAGAGTTAAAAATAATGCATTCAGTATCACAATTCAGTGCATACATCCTCCAAGAGTAGCCAAGCAAGTGCTGTTTTACCCATAAATTAGAAGACTCAATCAAAATATACATGTGATGCCCGGTCTTCTGCACCATTTTCCCAGATATTGAAACAATGCCTACTAGAACCATTTGCTACAGTAGCACTTAAGATCTAGCAATCTGAGAGAAGAGTTGGATCTCTAGAATTAGATGACAAAGACATAATTACAGCTGCTATTCTATGCAAAGACTTTATTAACCATTCAAAGTTTCACTAGTGGTTAGTGACCTTTTAAACGTGGAATTCTTAGTTAACCATTTGTCAGGGTATAGGCACATTTCAGAAAATATTCGAGAAAGTGGATTAGGGAAATTATGTATTTGCCCAAGCAGAATTTTTGTTCATCATTTCACAAGGCTTTGTTATTTAAAAAAAATCTTTCTTGTATGTGGGACCTCTTTAAGGGAATGCTGATTTGCAATATGCTGTAGTGTCATTACTAGGTTTGTGAGGTACAGTTCTGACTCACAACTTTATCAGAGCCAGTTATTTATCCAGAATCTCAGGTGAGTTTTGCAACCCACACTGAGTTCCATGCTGCTACTTTTATGCTGCTAGCAGTACTTGGATTGTACTAATTTAAACTTTACTAACATGTATCTACCTAGGCTGCAGTGTCAATATTCCCTGAGAGATAATTTCAAAAGTGTCTTTGATGCAAAGTATATTCATAGATTCATAGATTGTAGAGTCAGAAGGAAACCTGAAGGATCATCGTGCCTGACCCCCTGCCCCAGGCAGGAAAGAGGACCAAGGTCAGATGATCCCAGCCAGGTGCCTATCTAGCCTCCTCTTGAAGACCTCCAAGTTAGGTGATAGTACCACCTCTCTTGGCAGCCCGTTCCAGATTCTTGCCACCCCTACTGTGAAAAATTTGTTCCTAATGTCTAACCTGAATCTACTCTCCACTA
>NW_017728992.1:77346853-77359479 GCF_001723915.1 Gavialis gangeticus | reverse complement strand
ATAATTTCAAAAGTGTCTTTGATGCAAAGTATATTCATAGATTCATAGATTGTAGAGTCAGAAGGAAACCTGAAGGATCATCGTGCCTGACCCCCTGCCCCAGGCAGGAAAGAGGACCAAGGTCAGATGATCCCAGCCAGGTGCCTATCTAGCCTCCTCTTGAAGACCTCCAAGTTAGGTGATAGTACCACCTCTCTTGGCAGCCCGTTCCAGATTCTTGCCACCCCTACTGTGAAAAATTTGTTCCTAATGTCTAACCTGAATCTACTCTCCACTAATTTGTACCCATTATGCCTAGGTACTCCTAGGGGTGCCCTGGTAAATAGCACATTTCCAATTCTCTGTTGTCCTCCCTTGATAAACTTATAGGTGGCTACAAGGTCTCCCCTCAGACATCCCTTGTGAAGGCTGAAGAGATCCAGATCCCTCAACCTCCCCTCATAGGGTCTTGCACGGAGGCCACTAATCATATGAGTGGCACTTCTCTGGACCCTGTCCAGATTTTCTGCATCCCTCTTGAAGTGCAGTGCCCAAAACTGGATGCACTACTCCAACTGCAGCCTGACCAATGCCGCATAGAGGGGGAGCATCACCTCCCTCAATCTGTTGATCATGCATCTGCTAATGCACGATAAGGTGAGATTGACTTTGTCGATGGCTTCATTACACTGCCAGCTCATGTTCATCTTGAAGTCAACTATGACTGCAAGATTCCTTTCAGCCGCTGAGCTGCTGAGGAGGTCATCCCCCAACCTATAGGTATGCTGGGGATTCCTCCTCCCTAGGTGGACTACCATGCAATTGTCTTTGTTGAATTACATCCTGTTTTGTTCCACCCATTCATCCAACCTGTCCAGATCGACCTGTATCTGCTCCCTGCCCTCTGGTGTGTGAACTTTGCCCCATAACTTGGTGTCATCTGAGAACTTAGACAGGGTGCTCTCCACGCACTCGCCCAAATCACTGATGAAGATATTAAATATCACCGATCCAAGAACTGAATCCTGCAGGACACCACTGCCCACCTCCTTCCAGCCTGAAAATGACCCATCTACCACCATGTTCTGGGTGCAGTCCCTAAGCCAGTTGGCCACCCACCTGACAGTCGATGCATTCATTCCACAGCCTGCTAGCTTCCTTATGAGAATAGGATGTGAAACTGTATAGAAGACCTTCTTAAAGTCCAGGTAGATGACATCTGCCTCAGCTCCTGTGTCAAGGAAGTGTGTGACCTGGTCGTAGATGGCTATAAGGTTTGTCAGGAAGGATCTACCTGTGATGAACCCATGCTGGTTTCCTTTCACCATCCTTTCCCCTCCTGGGCCTTCACAAATGTGCTCTTTAATGATTTTTTCCAGTGCTTTCCCAAGGATAGAGGTAAGAGTGACTGGCCTAAAGTTACCTGGCTCATCTCTTCTCCCCTTCTTAAAAATGGACACCATGTTGACCCTTTTCCAGTCCTCAGGGACCTGGCCAGAGCACCGTGAGTACTCAAACAGCAGTGCCAGTGGCTTAGCTATGCCTCAGCTGTGACCTTCAACACCTGTGGATGGAGGTCATCTGGGCCTGCTGACTTGTACCCATCTAGCCCCTCAAGTGCTCCTTAACTAAGTCAGCACTAATCGTTGGCTGTCTAGTGCCTCCTGGACATCTATCTATGTTCAAGTTGGGGGAATTGTCTTGGCTGGTACTTAGGAATACTGAAGTGAAGAACTCATTGAAGAGCTCCGCCTTTTTCCCTGTGTCAGCCACCAAGTGTCCTGATTTGTCCTGCAGGGGCCCTATGTTACTCTGCGCTTTACTTTTGCTCATTATGTATCTGTAGAAGGACTTTTTATTGTCCTTGGTTGTTGTAGCCAGCCTACGCTTCAGTTCTGCCTTGGCCTGCCTAAGTGATTCCCTGCAATAAGGTGCCAGGGAGGTATTTTCCTCCTTGGTGGCTGCCCCCCGCTTCCACTGCCTATAAATTTCTTTCTTTGCCCCCAGTCTTTCCTGGAGTTCCCTGTTCAGCCAAGGGGGCTTTTTTGTCCCTTTGCCCCTTTCCTGCATAATGGAATAGTCTCATTTTGTGCCCCAAGGATCACTCCCTTGAGAAACTGCCAACCCTCCTGGACCCCCATTTGCTTGATGCTCTTGAGTTCAGCCACCTCACTAACTAGCCTTCTAAGTTTACTAAAGTTGGCCCATCTGAAGTCTAACACTTTAGCCTCACTGGCTATTTTTCCCACCCTTTGCTGGATTGTGAATTTGACAAAATAATGGTCACTATCTCCCAGGTTACTGTGCACTTGCAGGTTACCCACAAGATCATCCCCAGCTGCTAAGACCAGGTCTAACAAGGTGTTACCCCTGGTAGGACTGGACACCTCCTGGGTTAGGTGGAGGTCCTGCATGCAGCTTAAGAACCTATGTGAGAGGTTTGTTTTGGCCATCTGTTCCTCCAAGCAAATATCCAGGTAATTTAGGTCCCCCATGACAACCGCCTCTCTTGCCTAAATGGCCTCTGAGAGCTGCCTGGAGAATATCAGGTCTAGCTCATCATCCTGATGAGGACGTCTGTAGCAGACCCCCACTACCAAGTCCTTTTCCCTTGGACCCCCCTGTATCCTGACCCACAATATCTCAGTATTCCCTTCCTCTACCCCTGCCTTGATGATGGAAGATGTGTACTGCTTCCTAACAGAAAGCTACACCCCTGCCTTTTTTCCCCAGCCTGTCTCACCTATACAACCTGTACCCCTCAATGCCTACTGCCCAGGCATGAGTAGAAACCCACCATGTTTCCATTAAGCTGACTAAGTCATACTGGGGCATGATAACGTATCCAAAAGCTAGTAGATGCAGCTGGACTTAGCAGAACGGTTACGCATCTACAACCCAGTTCTTAAAATGGCTCTCAATTACAATTTGATCTAAAGCATATTGGAATTAATTTGTGTCATTTAATTAACTTCAACAGCCTTTGAATTCAGCCATTAATGAATATATGCAGAATTTCATGTCCTGCCTTACAAAAGCATTGACAAAGATCATCTCTAAAGAAAATATTTTTCTAGTTTAACTCTTAATCCAGATACCACCCCTTTCTGGCTAAACTTGTCTTACATATTAACTCTTGCTAGATGGGACATAAACGACATTTAAAATCTGCGTTAGAGACATACTAAAGCAATGGTTGATTATGGGTCTTGGATTTGAAATGCTTAGATCTGTATCCTAAATAGGTTAGTACCACAATGAAAATCAAAACTATTTCAAATATTCCCTTAATATTTTGACGTTTGACAGTAAAACTGCAATTCTGACAGGAATCTTTAAAATACTATATTTTGTTTTTTCCTGTTTAGACCACTTATAAATTTGAGTATCACTTAGAATTTCTGACTTTTTATATTGAACTCATTGCACAAATATAAACCAGGTTTGCTGGGGGCAAAATTATTGCACCTAAAAAATTTAAGTGCAAATTTGTTGGCCTTAGGCAGAGCGAATACTTCAATTAATTCCTTTGACTCAGCACAAAACTTTTCAGCCCTCAGAACAGAGGATTTTTGTATCAAATGAGCCTCTCAGGCTAGCAACACAGAAAGAAATATCAGGAGGAGACTGTAATCTCTTATGGATGCATCTATATGTATCGGTACAGTGATGTTTTTACTATGCTGTAATCACGTTGCAATAATAGCCCTTACTGCACCATATGTGCTGCACATGGTTATTTTTTAGTAGCTGCTTCACCATAGTGGTGCACTGTCTATGCAGAAGTAGTTACTGGTCATGCGCAGATGCCTGCGGATGCTATGTAGCTGGTGCACTGTAGCTAGTGTGGTGACATAGGGTCACATGTAAGTGTTCCCTATGTGTATAAATTGGAAAGCCTTGGATGAAAGGTTAGCTGTTAGGTAATTTAATCCATTAATGTACAACAGAAAGTGTATCGTATAAATATGGCAGCTGGGTTTGGGTTTGGAATTGAAATGAGGTTGTGAGAATCAAACAACTAAATTAAGGCCATTATCAAAGGTTTCAATTAAATAGGAGACCAGAAATTATGATTTGTTACTGTGTATTAACATTCTACTTTTCTACTTTTCATGAAGTTGTTTTATCATTAGTACAGTATACTGTTAGACAGATACGAATGAATAATTTTAAACAGCACAGCTCAGGCCCATATCTGCTTGAACTGATTTCATTGTTATCTTTTCTGGTAATTGATGTGTCCTTGTGAGTCATCTTATTACTGCTAAAATAGGGCCACATCTGGGCCTCACTTGCAGCCACAGAATACATCAGGCCGCTCCCTAGATCAGAACAATTCATCTTGGAGGACGAGTTCAAGCCATCTAAGTAGGTGCCTGTGTAGATGACAAGTCACCAGCCTTTCCCTAAAGCATTGACTGTATGTAGGAAGACAAATATTTTTTTTTAATTATGGTGCCTTACAGCTGACAAACTGGAACTGATTCTTCTGTCTTGCCTAATTCTGGTCTAAATAGACGCTGCAGAACTTGTTGTAACTTTAAACTCATTTACTCAGTTTCATAGTTGCATCACTTTAGCTCCAGTATGGTGTTCTGTGTTCAGACAGGCAGATTACATCAGTTCAGTTGTTGCACACTCCTGAACATTCTTCCATGTTAAAAATTATTTACTGTTATGACTACCCACATCCTTTGAGTTAATATCCAATACCCAATCCATAGTGCCAAAATCATAAATCAATTTACAGAACAGGTCCGCCATAGAAGAGGACTAGACAGTACATTTTTATTTAATCTCTAATCCAAATAAAAGAATCATGAAAGATGTGAATATAAGTAGAAAAACAGCTGCATGAATAGCTGCTATTTTTGTATTTATAATTTATTTTATATATGTATGTATTCTAGAATATATACATAATGTAAAATATAAATTAATATATGTATATCAATCTCTTGTGCATTCCATGCAGTCAAACATAGCTTTCTTTTTTAATGCTATTTGCTGCCTTTCATTGATTTATATCATAGAATCAGTTTTATCAAGGAATTGTAGAAAAACAGGGCTGCAAGGGGCATCAAGAGATCATCTGGTCCTACCATCTGCTCAGAGCAGGATCATCCCTACCCAACCACTCCAGACAAATGTTTGTGTAACTTACTTTTAAAAGCTTCCAAGGTTAGAGATTCCATGACCCCTCTAGGTAACCTGTTTCAATGCCCATAGTGAAGAAGTTCTTTCTGATATCCAACCTCGATTTCCTTTGTTGCAGTTTGAAACCATTACTTCTTGTCCTGACCTCTCTAGCCCCAGAGAACATTCCATTACCAGTCTCTTTATAACCACCCTACAGGCAATTGACGACTGTTATCAAATCCCCCTGCAATCTTCTCTTCTTTAGACACATAATCTCAGTTCTTCCAAGGCTCTCTTTTAAGGGATGTTTCCTGGACCACTAATCTTTTTTGTTTTTTTGTTTTGTTTTCTGATTTGTCAACAAGTTTCTTTAATATGGTGCCCAAAACTGAACACAGGAGGTTCCTCCTCTGATTCACAAGTGACATTCATGTAAATGCAACCCATTATGCTACTTCCTCCCAGTTGGACATTGAGTCATTGAATACACTCTGAGTGCCAAGATCTAGCCAGTTATATATTGACCTTACAGTACTTCCATCCAAATTTAATTTCTTCAGTTTAGACTATTGAGAATGCCATTGGAAAAAATGCCGAAAGCCTTGCTGAAGTTGAGATATATCACATCCAGTGCTCTCCATCCATCTGCAAAGTCCTTCATCTTGTCATAGAAGGAAACCCAGTTGGCCAAGTATGTCTTGCTCTTGACAACATTGACTGTTTCTCATCACCTTATTATCTTCTAGATCAGGAGTGTCAGACATAAGGCCTATGTTGTGTCATCTCACCCACATTGTTGTTGTTAAATTGTCAATACCAGTCTGTTCCATGTAGATAATTGTCCTAAGCTTATCACCATGGTATTTGAGGATCTTTCAGCAATGTAAGCACTGTAACAGACATTTGTCTTATGTGATTCATTCTCTACTTGAGGGAAATTTTGGATGTGATATACTATTTGATTTAAAGGAAATTCTGTTTTAAAAGTTAACTCAGTGTTAAGTTTAGCAGAGAAAATAAGGTCAAAGAAGTGCACCACATATGTAGAGAGGAAGCTGGTGACATTCTTGTATGATATTTAGTTTCTGCAGGAATTTATTTCAGTCCTGGACCAGTTATTGAGAAGGAGTTCTTGAACACAGATTTCCTTTACTATGTACTAAACAAATCTGTAGTGGCAAAGGAGCAGAACTGAAACTCACAGCTCTATGTTGGCAAGCTTTTAGATAGCTGGGACCAAGAATATTTCATATTTTGAGGTTAAGGACCAGATATTGAGTTTAAATCTATATATCAGTGATACCTTCCTTTTGGCTTGCCTGCAGTATGTTGCTTCCAAGACCCTGTGATGTTACCTATGGCCTCAAGAAACTAAGGGTACCTTGAATAATAGAATCATAGGGCTGGAATGGACCCCAAAGGAGCATCAGGTCCAGCCCCCTGCATGAGCAGGAAAGACCCCCATCTAGGTGACCGTCCAGTCTTCTCTTGAAGACCTCTAGGGTAGATGATTGCACCACCTTTGGTGGGGAGCTTGTTCCATAGTCTGGACACCCTAGTTGTGAAGAATTTTTTCCTAATGTTCAGCCTGAAACTATCTTCCAGGAGTTTGTGACTGTTGTTTTCTAGTTTTCCCCTAGGGCACCCTGGTGAACCATTGTTCAATGAGTTCCTGATGTACACCTCTGATATAGCAGTATATATCAGGTCCCCTCTCAGCCTTCTTTTCTTTAGGCTGAAGAGTCTGAAATCCCTCAGCCTCTCCTCATATGGCTTTACACGCAAGTCTCTGATCATACGGGCGGCCCTTCTGTGGACCCTCCCAAGCTTTAGCATGCCCAAAACTGGATGCAATCCTCAGCGGTGGCCACACCAATGTTGAGTAAACCAGAAAAATCACTTCTTTGGTTTTATTGGAGATGCGCTGATTGATGCATGCCAGAGTTTTATTGGCCCTAGTGGTTACTGCATCTCATTGCCATATCATGTTCATGTTGGGGTCTATTGTTACCCCAGATCCCTTTCGTTTGTAGTGCTGGTCAGGTTAGCGATGCCCAGCCTGTAGGTATGCTGGGGGATTCTTCCTTCCCCAATGCAGCACTTTGCATTTCTCTACATTGAACCTCATCTGGGTTCCATTCTGCCCAACATACCAGCCTGTCTAGTTCTGCTTGTATCTGCAGCCTATCTGTGGGTGTGCCCATGCAAGCCCACATCTTGGTGTCATCCATGAACTTGGCCAATGGGCTTTTCACCCCTTCATCCAGGTCACTGATGAAAATGTTGAACAGCACTGGGCCAAGTACTGACTGCTGGGGTATGCCGCTGCCCACATCTCACCAAGACGACACTGATCCTTTCATTTGGACTCTCTGCGTCCTACCCCGCAACCAGTTTTCCACCCACTTGACAGTTCCACAGTTAAGCCTGATATCTTCCACTTTTCTGATCATTACTTTGTGGGATACCGGGTCAAAGGTATTTTGGAGGTTGAGGTATATGATGTCAACAACTTTTCTCTCATCCAGGTGGCAAGTCACCTGATCATAGAAATAAATGAGGTTTGTCAGACAAGACCTGCCCATAATGAAACCATGCTAGCTATCATTCAGTATCATGCCTTCTGCAAGTTTGTCACATATAGCCTCTTTGATGAATGTTTCTGGGATTTTCTCTGGAAAAAAAGTTAAGCTAATTGGCCTGTAGTTTCCCTGGTCCTCACACTTCCCCCTTCTTGAAGATAGGCACAACATTGGCCTTCTTCCAGTCCTCTGGGATTTCTCCAGAGGCCCATGGTTTTTGAAAGAAGTTTGTCAGGGGCTCTGCAATTACTTTGGCCAACTCTGGCAGCACTCTTGGGTTGAGTTCATCCAGTCCTGCTGATTTATATATGTCTAATTTCTTCAATTAATCATACACCAGTGCTATGGCAATAGTGGGAACAGTGTCAATCCTGCCCTTTTCTTTCTGTGCCCTACCTGGCGTGTTGTTCCCCCTGGTCTTGTGAAATACCAAGGCAAAGTATTTATTTAGGAGTTCCATCTTTTCCTTGAGTGGTAGTGATCAGGCATCCTGAGGCATTGGGCAGCAGCCCCACACTCCCATTAGTTTTCCTTTTACTCCCTATGTAGCTAAAGAAGGACTTCTTATTGTCCTTTTTTCTTGTAGCTAGTTTTAGTTTGATTTCTACTTTAGCTTGCCTCATCTGGTTTCTACAAGTGTGGGCCATTGTCAAGTAGTCTTCCTTAGAGGCTGTCCCAAGCTTCCATTGTTTGTGCACCTCTTTCTTTTTCTGTAGGAGGGCTGCAACTTTCCTGCTTAGCCAAGAGGGTTTTTTGACCTTCTGCTACTTTTTCTCTATAAGGGAATGGATTTTCTCTGACCCTTAAGGATTGTGTCCATTCTTAAGGAATGACCATTCTTCTTGTGCTCCCTTTACCTGTGGTCCTTGGTCTCTCAGGGCATTCTCTACTAGTGACCTGAGCTTATTACAGTTTACATTTTTGAAGTCTAAGACTATGAGCTTAGTATCTGTTTTGTCAGCCTTGCAATGGACCGTGAACATAATTATTTCATGGTCACTATCACCTAGGTTACCCTCTATGTTTAAGTTGGTAACCAGGTCATCCCCTTGGGCCAGGACCAGGTGAAAAAGTACATTGCCTCTAGCTGGCCTGTGCACCTCCTGAGTCAAAAAAGGCTCTTTGGTGCTGGTCAGGAAGGATCATGATTGATCTGAGCTGGCCAAACATTCCTCCCAGGAGATGTCTGGGTAGTTGAAGTCATCCATGACAACCATGTCCTGTGTATGTGTGGCTTCCATTAGTTCATGGACGAACGCTAGATCAAGTTCCTCCACTTGGTTAGGCAGCCTGTAGTATACACCTATAGTCAAGTGTCTCTCACCATGCCTTCCCTGGAGCTTGACCCAGAGGGTTTTAAGCTGTTCCTCTTTGAGGCTGACATCGACTTGTAGGGAGATATACTGCTCCTTCACATAGAGGGCAACACCCCTGCCTCTCTTTCCTACTCGATCTCTTCTGTGAAGAACATAGCCGTTTATGGCTATGCTCCAGCTGAGAGGAGTCCCACCAGGTCTCTGTGATCCCTGCTAGATTGTAGTGCCCAGTACATATGTTGAATGTCTGCTCTAATGCATGCTAATTAGCACACACCAGAGCAGGCTTGATTAATTGAGTCTGCTGGAGTGTGCTAATTAATGTGTTTCAGCAACCTCTGTGTCATATCTTTTCAGCATCCCCACACTTCAAAATGGGGGTGGGGGCACTTGAACTAAAGCTCTTTGAATGTAGCTAGTTCAATGAGCTTTAGTTCAAGCACCCCTACCGCCATTTTGAAGTGCAGGACATTGAATACATATGACGCTGCAGACAAAATTTAATTAGAGCGGCTCTCAGAGTACTTCCTCTGAGAGCTGTTCTAATTAAGGTGCCACCCCTTCCACACTGGAGCATGTGTACAGAAACCCATAAAAGTTCAAGCCATGGTCATCAGAGGGAGCAAAGTATGATGTTGCTTTTAGCACATTACTTGTTCCTTGTTGTTATTCATGAGTCATCAAAGGATGGTAGCCATGTTCTGTGAGAAGACAGTGGAGAAAATGGAAGACTGTTTTGATGTTCCTGGAATAGTTTGTCACGCTCAATAAATTTGTGCTGAGTTCTTTAATAGCTGGAGCATAGATCAAGGAGAAACTTCAGCCATGTCTCTGCTGTTACCAAGAAAGCATTATGGTTTCTTTTCCTGGTTGGTGAAGGTATATACAGCTGCTGTAAGTACTCTACATCATGTATTGTTTTGTCACCAAAGCTCTGGTGATCTATGGTTATAAACAGTACTTGGGACCATGGACAACCAGTCCTGAGGTATTTTTCCAACTATACCAGTGATCAGACAGTTCTCTGGACAGAAAAAAGAGCAGGGTGACAGTGTCAGATATAGCAAGGATTCTTGCCCTTGTCTGCATCAATATAAACAGCCAAGATGGACAGGAACCTGGAAGTATTTTCATGAAAAAAAAAAATCCTTCAAAACATTAGTGTTGGGTAATACTGGTATTCCCGCAGGAATTTTTTTAATGTACAGGCATTTTTTTCCCCCTTTCCCTTATGCACATTTTTTATTGTTCCTCAAGAGTCAGAAGGTATGAGAAACAGGAGAGAAGGTTGTTATCATTTACTGACTTATAAAAGTTGGGAAACAGTCAGAAAAAAAGAGAAAAACCCAACAAGTTCAAAATGAAAAAAGGAAAGGCAATTTAAGTTATTGATATTTTTCGTTTTAAAAAATGCAGGTTTTCGTTTGAAACTTTTTTTTATCTAATCAATGACTTTTTTTTCAGTTCTTGTTGTTTGTTTTTGATAAATGTCTTCTTTTCTTTGTGGGAAAAATGTGTAGCTGGAAATTTTCCAGCCTCCTAGTGTGTGTGCTTGTTAGAGATGCATGCCTTCCTGCCTAACAAAGGCTCAGGGCAGTTCAACTAAGAGAAAAAAAATACTTATAAAAGCAAGTGCAAACTTAAACTAACCCAGCTTAGCCTTCCTTGATTAAATGTCTGCCTGGGTAGAAAAATTTCATAGTACTCCTGAAAAATGTCCAGGTTCAAGCTGTGGCAGGCCTCAAGGATGGGGGACTGCAAGACTTGGGAAATTTATGTGTTTTCACCATGGAAAGTAGCAGGAGCTTGAATGAAGATGTGGCATGAAGGAGAAGGTTATCCCTTAGGTATGTAGGTCCCAGAGAGTTTAGGGTCATAGAGATCAAAATCAACATTTTGAATTACATCCAGAAGTCAATATACTGGAGTAGTGCCATGAATGAGCCACTGCATTCTGCACCATTGCAGCTTCCAGATGGCAATCAAGAGCAGCCCTGCATAGAAAGCATTTCCTAGCCTCTAGGTTACCAAAATTGAAGGCTTCTCATCAGATGGAGTTGGCACTCCAAGATACTGCTACCACCCAAAGAGGGAAAACCTCATCAATGATAGGTCTTCCATCCCCTTCTCCTGAGCCAAATGGTCTACGCACCACTATATCCTTTGTCTTGTCTGAATTCAATTTTCATTGATTCATCCTCATCCAATACTCAACTTCAGCCAAACACTGGGGGAGAACCAAGACTGTAGGGCCTGGCTCAGATAAGAAAACGACATAAACCCGGGTGTCATCAGCATACTGATGGAACCTCACTTTAAAGCTTTCTACAGTCTCACCCAATAACCTCACATACAGGCAGAACAGGAGGGGTGAAAAGACTGAGTCATCTGGGACCTTTAACAAGGGGAACTCATCTCTGTTACTGGAAGTGAGCAATGCTACCAGGGCAGGTTATGAGATACAGCCTGCAGAGAGGTGAGATACAAAGCTGTGAACCTGTTAGCAAGAGAGACAGGTGGTGGCAGGGGGTAAAGAGGCAAAATGGTTCTTAAAATGAGAGATGGTTTCTTGAGTAGGGGGCTGAACAGTTGCAGACTTAAAAATGCTCCCATGTGGGAGGTACTGACAATCACTACCAGCAGGGGCCTCATTCTCCCCTGCCTAGATTTTGCTAGACACTGGACATACAAGAGGCCAGTTCACTACTGGTTGCCCACAGTCCTGTGAGTATATCCTTTGCATTAGTGCATGAAAGCAATTGAAACTGATCCATGAGGGTCCAGCAAAGGAAGGGAAAGGAATCTATGCACAGCACCACCAGGATTACTCCAAGGCTCTGGAGCAGCCTCCATTCATGCTAAAAAAAGTTACACCAAGGCATGGCAGGTGAGACAGCAAAAGGGAAGAACTGGAGTGAGGGGCAGGATTAATTTACCCACTAGGCGGTTCCATAGCCATTCTCATGCTGGTCTTGTGGCAACACATGCTCATATACCCAGATGCAGATCATCCCTGTAGTTCTTCCCGGCTATCCAGGCAATTCTTTACAGTTAGGGTGGCCAAAATCTGGAACCGACTTCCCAGGGAAGTGGTCCTCACCCCTACCTTGGGCAAATTCAAGAGGAGGTTGGATGATCACCTGTCTGGTGTCTTGTGAACCCAGCATTCATTCCTGCCTGTGGCAGGGGGTCAGGCTAGATGATCATTCAGGTCCCTCCTGACCCTAGCTACTATGAAACTATGTATCAACAGCCTTGCATTTCCTATCAGGGTGGCTTTTTTAAAAGGTCGCAGGCCTTGCATGGTGTTTCATCGAGATAGGATTTAAGTACACATTTGTCTCCACCTATTGTCCTTTCACAGTACAAAATTATTGATGAATATGCATTACTAATAAAGCTATTTAAATAAATACTAAATGGAATTCCACCTGCTCCATGCCTTCCTGTTGGCCCAGTGCAGTGGTGCTTAATTTATGGCCCATGGGTCAGACCCAGGCTGTGGGCTCCCCAGAGGTCTGGAAATAGGGCAGCAGTGCAATGACAGCAACTAATACAGCTACCATTCCCCTACTGCCAAATCTCCAAGTCCCACATCCTGATGACC
>NW_017728992.1:77341206-77346842 GCF_001723915.1 Gavialis gangeticus | reverse complement strand
CCATGACCGTGAGCTTGGCTTGCCAGCTCCGGGGCTGTGACAGGCAACAGGCCTGTTAGGGGGCCAAAGTGGCAGATCCAGTGCAGAGCATACAGAATCTGTCCTGTGGAACAAACCTACACCACTCCAATGGCCTGCATGCTGGAAGGGTTGGATACCACTGGATTAATGGATTTATGATTCCTGCTTAAGAAGTAGATATGCATAAACAGTGATGTCATAGTGGCCCTGTCATCCTGTGCTCTAAGAAGTGAACTTCTCTTCTTTCTACCTGTCCTCCTTTAATAGTCTTCTAGATTACTTATTTTTGTTTCTCTTTGGGCTATTTGCAATTTGTTTATGTATTTTTGAAGTGCAGTGCCCCAAACTAGACACAGTATTCTAAGTGACTTCTCCAATTACTTTATAAAATTGTTGTAGGAGACAATGTCAGAAATCTACCTAAAGTAGGGTATATCACATCCACTACACCCTGCTCCCCACCCCCAAATCCTCTAACCTCGTTGTAGAAGGAAATCAGGTTCTTACACATGACTTTCTCCTGATGACCTGATATAACCATATTTGCTATTAATTATTACTTTTTTATCCTCTATGACTCAATTACTTGATTGTATGTCCCAGAGTCTTTTTAGATATTGAACTTGGACTGACCAGTCTGTAATTCCCTGCCTAATCTTTTTAGCTCTTTTTACTTTTTTCTAGTTTAGAAGCCAGAATAAAGTCAGTAGAGTCTTGTTTCCCTGATCATTCTGTCAAGCTTGTTCCCAAGGCTATGCTTTCACTAAACAGTGGGTGCATCTACACATGCCCTTACTCCAGCCTAGATGTACTGTGCAGTAAGCTACTGCACAGCAAGTGCATCTACATGTGTCACTACAGTGCTTTTGTAACTGCATTGTTATCTAGTCCCTCTTTTTGGAAGTATTAAATGATGGTGGAGTAACAACCTGTACTTCACCATGCGCACTACACATGGTTATTTTTAGGCACTATGTGACCATAGTGAGGTGCTATATCAGGGAGCACAATGCTATGGTGATCACAGTTCTTGCCCACAGGCACATTGCTACAGTGATGTAGCCTCGTATGTAGATGTGCCCAGTAAGGGTTTTTAGGTAGGTGTCTACACATGAGGGTTAGGGAGAAGATTTGAACCCAGGTCCCTGTAGCCCTGCAATCCACCCCTGCTGCACTAAGGGGAGCTTCAGGCTCCCCCTGGATGCTAGTACAGAGGCTGGCAAGAATCACTTGGCAAGGAAATGGGGAATGCAGGGAGCTCCTGGCAGGGACATGGACTTGGAAAGAGCTGAATAGGAGAGGCAGGTCCCAGCCCCCTGCCTTGATCCTCTGGTGGGGCAGCTAGCAGCTAGCTCACCACTAGATACCCCACCTGTGGTTTGAGGCAGAGGGCTGGGACCTGCCTCACCCCTACAGCTCTTTCTAAGTCCCACACCTTGATTACTTGATCAGGGCATGGGGCTCGGACCTGCCTCTAATTGGGACAGTTCCCAGCCAGTCCCGGGCTGCATGGGGAAGTCTTCATGTGCAGTCCAGAGCCCACCTCCAGGCTGCATGTGCTTCCCTGCACAGCCTAGGGACGGCTGGTAAATATCCGAGTCAGGGGCAGGTCCCAGCTAGCTTCAGGCTTGATGGGAAACTATCCCCATGCAGGGGGCTCCCAACCCCTGCTCCATGATTGAAATTGCAGTTGTTGAGTGGGGGCTGGGGAGCTTGTTCTGTGCCCAGCTCCATGAGCATGAAGCTGGGGCAGAACAGGCTGGAGAGCATGTTCCCCCTCTAGTTTCATGCTCACAGAGCTGGGGGGTGGGGAACACATTCTCCAGTCTGTGTCCCACTCCACCCCTCCCAGCTCCACACTTGCAGGGCTGGGAGGGGAACAACCTCCCCAGCCCCCATCAGCAGGAATCTCCCAGCACCAGCTCCACAATAACAGGGCCACTGCTGGAAGATAAGCATCTTCCAGCTGAGCACCATGGCTGCAGAACTGCTTCTGGGAGATAAGGGTCTCTCAGCCCAAGCCCCATGACCACAGGGCTCAGGCTGGGAGAAAAGGATCTCCCAGCAGCAACCCCATGGTCATAGAGCCACTGCTGAGATAAAAGGGTTTCCTAGCCCTGCTTTTCCCAGTCACAATGGTGAGCAGGGCCTGGGAGATAAGGCTGTCCCAGCCTCTGCTCTCTGATTGTGATCTGGGAGCAGGGGGCCTGGAGCTCTCTGCTGTTGGAGTAAGGGGATACAGTCCCCCATGTGGGCTCCTGTGGCAGAGCCCACTTTGGCAGCAGGCAGATCCTGGGGGCAGGGAGCTATCTCCCAGTCCCAGCAGACAGCTCACTGGGAGCAGATTTGGTTCACAATCAGTCATCTACACGAGCATTATAACACCGTTACTAATGCTGAGTAAATTTGCTACTTGCATTTGCAGGTAGCAAATTTACTTGGAATTGGGGAGATTTACTGTGAAGTAAGATTGTTCATGTGTACTTCACATGCATACTTCACAGTAAACTATGATAATTTGCCATTAAGCATCTCATAGATGTGTTCAGTGAGAAGGGATGGTCAGAACTCTGTTCATCCATTCAGGCATATGAATAATTAGATGGCAAATTATTTCTTATTTCTAAATCCTGGGGCTTACTAAAGGTCTTATTGCCTCAGAGGAGGCATCAAATCTGTGCAGCCACTATATGTGACCACAGAAGGTGTAATCACTACACTGTTCCTGGAAACTCAGGGATAGAAAAAGAACAGCATAGATCAGGGACTTGAAGATGGAATTATAGGTAAAGCTTAAGAAAGTTTTAGAAAATATGGAAAGAACCTACAATTTAATAAACCAAAAAAGAAAAAAGGGCAAAGAAGGACTCATCGCAAAATCTAGGAAAGGAAAGGGTCTGTCCCAATTTCGGTTATGGCATGGCCTTTCTCAGCAGACGTTCAGAAGTGTCCAAGCTGATTTAGCATCAATAGCTGATGGAACTTCTGGCAGTCATGCCAAATATATCTGGTTCTTAATATAGTCTGCCTCTAGCTCTGGAAATTCACCCCTAGATTACAAAGTCTGTGGTGATTTACTCAGAAAGTATCAGAGCTAGTCATCAACCAAGAATATGTTTTGGTCCTGACAGTCTAGTTTTGTTCATGTCCTCAGTGTCACAAGCACAGCTGGCATAATATCCACACTCACCTTTCACCTTACTATGGATGGTTTGAGGAAAACCTTATCAGTATTGGAGTCTACCATCCTATAAAATTACAGAGAAGCCAGGTCTCTGTACCCTTAAGCACTAATCCCCAAACTTTAGACTCCTGGGCCCATAGGCTGCAGAAGAGGGTGAGCCACCTGGGCCATGGCCCATCCAACTTTTAGCACATTAATGTAGCTAGCTATACAGTTTTAACTGGAAAGACAATTGAGCATTTGTGAGTTATATAAATTAACATGCTAAAAGCTGGTCAGGCCATGGCCCAAGTGGCCCACCCCATTCTGCGGCCTATGCCTGGGCCATGTCCACATAAGCATGGATGTTTGGTTCCTTAGGGACAACTAGCAGTGGTGCATCTTGTGCTGTTGCTAGTTGTCCCCAGGGAACGCCCATGCCATGCACCCACTGGTGCACAGAAGCTTACCCTGGGTGGGGTAGGGAAAGCTGGGGCCAGCACTGGGCTGGCCCCACAAGCCTGACCTAGGGCTCTGGTGGCCTCCTGGGGATGCAGCAATCTTGCCACTTGGAGCCTGGCTGGCACCTGGATTGTGACTACGACTGGCCAGGCTCTGGTTTTGAGCGGCACAAGCTGCCCCCATGTGTGCAGCTCCACATTTTTTGCACAGGTTTTTTTGACTCCTGGATATCCAGGGGTCAATCCCCCCATGATGCTCCTTTGTAGTACAGAAAACAGCTGAATGTGAGGTATGTGACACTACAGCTGTGTCTGCGGTGCTACATACTACACAGTTGCACTCATCTGGACAAGGCCCTGGAGAATTCATGGTGTCAGTGTAAGGTGATTCAAAGGATCCCCCATGATAGTCCATCTGAATGCAAAGGGTGGAAATGCTTGGTGTAGATCTTTATTAAAATCCCTGGCATTCTTATGCAATTCTATAAAATGGCAGTTTTATGTAGCCTATGGTCATAAGAAAAACATTGGTAAAAAAGTCTTTCTTCACCATATAGTATCAGAAAAATGCCACGTAGGACATTTTATAAGCTCTCAGTGAGCCTGAACCCAGAAAGAAATTAGATGGGCAACAAGGCATCTATTGGCATGTCTAAGAAAAAAAGTGTTAGGTTAGAGATCAGCCCAGGGAAGTGGAGGTCTCATAATTGTTGTACTATAACTACATTCAGGTTGACAGAATTCAGCAAGCCTGGAGGGGAATGATGCAACCACCTTGTACCTGGGAATACCACAGTGTATATTTATTACAATTCCAGAAGTAGATGGCAGTAAAGCCTACAGCCACTCAAGAAAGAGAACGTGTCCTTTCTGAAGAATGTCAAGAGAACTGTGACTTCATCAAGAGAATTCATAAGCCTGTGTACAGCCTTCATAAAGAGCAAATGTACTTACTTGTTAAAGTGGTGGTGGCTGTATTGGACAAATGACATTTCTCCAAGCCAGTCCACTATTTCAGGTTTACTGGATCACAGTTCAGGTACCTGGCAGATATCTTAGCTCATTTGCTGATTGATCAGCCTATATCTTCCCTCCCAGGTACTCTCAGATTCCTCAGCATCCTGGCATATAAAATGGATCTTATTCCATAGTAGCACCTTAATTTTATCATTGCATCTTTATTTTGTGTCTGTGCAAACTTCCTTGTTACTCCCTGTGTCCATGAAGATAGAGTTCCTAGTAGTGATTACCATGGAAAGAAGTGGGACCAAGTCCCAAACACTCATGTTGAATCCCTCCTGCATTACTGTTTGTGTACATAAAGTATTCTTATAAGATTCTGTTCAAGATTATTGAATTCAACTTGGGTCAGCAAGTTCTTCCCAAAGCTCCACTCGTTCTGAGCCAATATCTCCCTAAACTTGTTCAGTGTAAGAGGGCATTGCTCTAATATAGAACCAAGAAACTCCAAACATTTCCATTGCTATTTGTCTATATCTCTGAGAGAATTAAAAATCCAATGATAAAGCCCAGAGTTTGTCCAACTGGTCCTGAACTATTTGAAAATGTACTAAAGCACTGCCATGGTAACATTTTGTGATATGGACCCATTCTTTCAGACCCTGTGCCATTTCCATACCCTCCTTCCTCAATATCCCCATAGGAGACAACTACAAGATGGCATTACTCAACCATAGAAGCCTTGAGGGTAGATGCTGGACATGAATGCTGCATGCCCCTGAAAGCTGGAGGGGGGCAAGGTAAGCTGTGTCAGGTGGTGGCAGCACTATCAGTAGCAGGTGTATGGAGGAGGTAAGTGGGGAGCTGCCACAGGGAGCTGCAGCACTGTCAGCCTTGGGGGTGGGTGGGTGGAAAGTACCAACCAGTGATCAGCAACCACCTGCAGATACCACCTGCAGTAGTGGTGGTGGCCAGGGGCGATTGCAGACCACCGCAGATGCTGTCAAACATCTCAGCAGGGGGGGGGGGGT
>NW_017728992.1:77317345-77341090 GCF_001723915.1 Gavialis gangeticus | reverse complement strand
GGCAGCTGCCCACAGGGACTGCCAACAGGGGATGCACTGCCACATTCAGGGGGTGCATGTGCACCTGCTTGCACCCTCTACATATCATCAATGATGCTGAATTTGGTACGTTGGTCTTTTCAGTGCTGTTTGTTTAAAGGAGTTTCTAGGCCTTGCCTCCAGGTATAGGTATGCACTTTTTGGAGTCATCTATAGTGAGAATAATTATGTAGACTATTACTCAGAGAAGGAAGAGAAGTTACTTACTAGTAACTGGATTACTTGGAGATGTTTTGTCCATATACACATTTGCAAATCTGTGACAGTGTGGCCAAGACACCCTGCCACAGGAAAGCGAGGAAAAATAAAATGAAACAAAACTCACTGCCAAGCCAAGGCAGGAAAAACGCTGCACCCCGACTAATTAAAGGAGCCAGCTGGGTCACGGTAGTTCAAACACTGCCGCAGCAAGCCCAACTTCTGGTGTTTGAGTCCAGGACAAGGAAAACAGCACAGCAGACAAAAAAGAGGAAAACCATGCCAAAATAGAAAAAGGAAAACAGCTGTGTCCAAAAGACAGCGAATCAGGTGCTGCCACAGGGGAAACAACAAAGAAAAAAGGGAATTTAAAGGGAAACTAGGGATCCCAGAGAAAAGGGGAACAAGGTGCAGATAGAGAGGATCCCAAGAGAAAACAAAAGGAGGAACTGACCCTGAGGTTTGAAGGAAAGCCTCGGTCCCTGAACTAACCTGAGAAGAGCCAGCAAAGCAATGGAGGAGACAGTTCTGTCAGTGGATCTGGTCCTGAGGGGTGAATATAACTGTTTCAGGACCCTAAAAGAAAGAAGAGACATGGATGAGATTACAACTTTGGGAGGGTTGAGTCCATCCTAACCCTGAAGGTAAGGGCAGGGTTAGAACCAAGAAGTGGCTGTCTTAGGACCCATGTGGGGAAGAACAGGGCAAACAGCCAACTTAGCAGAGGACTCCAACTTGGGGGATCACGGGACCAAGACTGGACTCTCCATCCAGTAGGCAGGCAACAACAAGCCTGGAACATCTGGTGTGGCTAGGGTATGGGGACGGTGGAGCCCTGCAAAAAATAAGCCAATCTTCTTAGCCTTTAACTGAGTTTTTTTGTCTCCCAAAGTGTTTGGTACCTCTCTCTCTAACATCAAGGCATGGCAGATGAACTTTTGAAGGACAGAACATGACTGTTACAGCAGAGACATAACTCGGCTTCAAGCGGCATGACCCATCTCCCCTTACAATATCTTTTAGAATAAAAGGAAGTATAAGACTCTGCAGCTTAGAGCACACTGAACAACATCTTTGTGAGATGCTTTACTGTGCAGCAAATTAGTCTGTAGAACAGTAAAGCATCACTGTCTACATGTGTGCAGTAATTGGGGTGCAGTAGATGAATCTACTGTGCTGCTGGATAGTCCTTTCAGATACAAGTGGCATCCAGCACTGAAGTAAATTTCTGTGCTTAAATGCATGTATAAATGGTGATGTCAGGATTAGTTTATTCCAGTTCAAATTGAGCCAGAATATAGTTGGTTGCAGTAAATGCACGTGTAGATGTACCCACTGGATAGCAGGAAATGTGTACTCCCCTTTTCTCACTGCAAGGGGGAGGGCATTAGGAAAAGTGAGGTTAGAGCGCATGCTATGGGTTCGGATAGTCTTCTATCAGAGGATTAGAGCATGAGTACACACAAGTATGTAAATAATACATTTCAAAGAAATGCAGTGACTGGTTAAGTAGCTTCTCATTCTTCAACTTCATTCTAAGCATTTTTTCTTTCTCTTCCTCTCTTTTTTTGGTGGAAATTCTTTTAAATCCAGATTGGAGTTTTTATTTCTTTGCACCTAATAGGTAATTGAATGGTCTTACAAAATGCTGCGCAGTTCCAGAATTTAATAAAGGAAATATTTAGCTGTCATAGACTTCAGTCTCTTTTCAGAGTGAAACTGGCTCTTGACACTTAAATGCAATAAAATTATAGCTTGCAGATGGATCACTACAAAATTAGAGGAAATATTTTTAAATATAATTTACATGTCTTTTAAAATGATTACTTTTTGATGCTGAAAAGGATACGTATATGTATTTTAAAAAATAGTGATTAATTTAAAAACAGGCATAAAAAGTAGCTTTTAAAATAAATAATTTCAAAGTTTTCATTAAATTGTACTTATACAATTAGACTCTGTTGCAAAGTTTATGCTACTATAGTTCCTGACATTTTAATCACAGGAGTGATATGTGTATGTAACCATCCTTAAGGCAAAAAGAAAAATAAATTCAGTGAGCTGACAATAGCTGGCAGTTTAAAAACAAGGAAGCTATGGCCATCTTTGACATAAATTTTGAGGCAAAGGACGTGTCTAATGAAGTCGAATGGAAGCTGCCCCTCATGGTAGAATCTTGCCACTGGACTTGACAAGCAACCTGAGTGGTCATGTAACTGAGGTACTATAGAGATTCTTTAGCCATTCTCCAATTATTTATTAGTGGACGCATCTACCCATACAATTAATACAAAGCAATAAACTCCCAAGCTTATTGCCATTTGAAAATGTTCTGGGCGTGCAGCATGTTGAGCTGGTTTGGAGAAGCCCTGGCTGGCAGGGAGGTTTGGGGGGTCAGGCTGCCAGCCTGGGGCTGTTCTCTCCTGGCTCAATATGCTGCAGAGGGTGGATGGGATGTGAAGGTGCTTCTGTGCAGGGCTAGCCAGCAGGCAGTGCCTTCACTGAAGCACCTTCATGTCCCAGCCAGCCAGGGCAGCATCTACATGTTCACTGCTGTGAAATGTTATACTCCACATCAGGATAGTACTTGTACTTGCACTATCCTGCTGCAGTGTAAATTAGTTTACTCCAGTCTAATAGGGGCACATGTGTAGACACTGAGACATTTACTGTGCAGCTAATTAGTCTACTGCATAGTAAACTTCTTGTGGAAAGTAAACTTCCTGTGCAGACATGCCCAGTGTGCAGTAATTCAGGGCCTAGTGAGTTACCCTTATAGTTTTAAAAGGAAAAAATGTGTACTGGGATGAGAGGCAGATGATTAGAAGTATTTCCCATTTACCATAGAAACATTTCACTTTCTCTCAGTCAATCAAAGTGTAAAAAAAAATGAGAAATGGCACTGAATTGGTACTAACAAAGTACAGGATATGTTTAACCACCATATATAAGTCCTCTTTAGTCTCAAACAGTCTCTTCATCCTGTCTGTGTGGGAAAATATATTTGTAAAATTTACATACATATATATGTCTCAGGAGTAGGAAGTCATTTATCTGAACTAGTTGGGATCAAAAACCATTCATAAAATTTAATTGTTTGATTAATGAAACACACATTAAGCCAACATTTGTCTATACAGTAGATATAGAAAATCTTCTTCAGTTTGTTTTTTTTTCCAATTGTTTTTCTTAATCATTAAAACAATTCTTTTTTTTCTTTTAGTGGCCTAAAACAGTCCTTTGTACCACCTACCATGTAAATTAGTGGTACGTCCCAAGTTCAGATAAAGAAATGGTTCAGATAATTGATATTTAGATAACTGTGTACCTCCTGCATAGATGACAGCATGTGGATATGGATAAACATATGTATATTTATATGTTTACACTATTGTCTGAGTACATCTTCTTGAGCACATGTTCATGTGTGTGTGTGGGTGAGTGGATGGATGGGTATAAATTCCCAGTGTTCTGTTCACAGTCCAGGAAGCTAAAATCTCCTTTGTTCACTGTTCATGATACCTGTAGTGCAGGATGTCTTACTATTTATTTGTTTGTGTGTGTGTTTTTTAGATTTATGTGCCATCCTTCCCAAAACAGCCTTAGGGGAGCTTACAATAAAAGATAAAACAACATATAAAAGCAGGTAGGATATTTAAAAGTCCTTAACAAATATATCCCACCTTAGTCTTGCTTGCTAAATGCCAGCCTGAGTTGTACAGCATTTTTGGAAGATGTCCAAACTCAGTGGGCCTCAAGGTGGAAGGAGTTCCAGAGCTGAGGAGCTATTACCAAGATTGACCTCCATCCATTTTAGCCAAGTGACCTTGGTAATCTGTTGGTACCTGCAGGAGATTTGTTCTCAGCTGACCTTTGGGATTGAGATAAGGCATATGTGGTCCCTTGCTACATAGGGCCCAGATTATTTAGGGCGTTATAGGTCAGATTCTTTGTCCACTGACTCCTCTGCTGAGACTATCAATAAACAGCACGGTGTGTGTGACAGGTATTCTTGCTTCCTTTCTTTGTTTCTTTCTCTTGGTGAGACTAGGAACACAAGCCATTGAATAGTTGACAGGTGACAAAAGTTGACGACAAGAGAAACGCAGTATAGATTTAATTCAATGACCCAAAGGAGAAGGCTTACCTATATCTAATAGGCCCCTGTAGCAGGCTGCTGATATCAGAGAGCTCTGGCTTGATGCTATCAGGGTCTGTATGATTTAACCATTTATTGGTTATGTATTTGTTTGGTCATTGACTGATGGATTATGTTGTGCCCTGCAGGCAAGTTTGCTTAGGGAAATAAAAACTGTGTTAAATGAACTGACAACCCACTACAGCCCCCTCTAAGCATGCAGGTAAAGGGGCAGTTGGTTTTAATATGTTATCCACACTGTTGTGCCTCCTGCTGTGTCATGTGTGCATGGGAGGAGATTTGATTTTGGGATCGTACATTAGATCCTATCACACCTTATTGCCAGTGTAGGGAGAGCCTGATGCTGGGCCCCCCTTCATCAGCAAGAAGCAGGCTCCCACAGCTGGGACCCCCCTTCATTTAAGGGAACTCCCATCCATGGGGGCCATGGACATCCAGGACTGAGAGTCCCAGGAGCTGATGGGGCTCTGGGTCTCAACTGAACATGGAGCACAGCTGGGACCAAGAGCCCCTTGTAGGCCTGCAGGCTTCATGCATCACCAAGCCTTGGGGATCACAGCAGTTGTAATTCCCAGGGCTCAGGGATTGCACCCCTGTGGCTGGGAGCCCTGCCAGGTGACAGGCTCCCAGATTCAGGGGAGACCCTGCTACATGTGCAAGTGGAAGCTTTATAGTAACCATCTGTAAAGATAGTACACATTTTTAAGATCTGACTTTATAGCTGGTTGGATTTTTTATGATGTGATAGCTACTGTGCACATGTAGCTGTATTCCAGGTAATTACATAATTAACCAGTTAATTGGATGGAACCTGTAATGTGTAGAGGGGTCTTAGTGACATTTTAATATTACTGTGATATTGTTATTGTGCCATTTTAAAAGATGAATAGTACATGTATCCCAGAACTTAATTAGATATAATATTGCACACAAAAAAGTAGATAATGAGCCACAGGTAAATACATAACAAATATTCATGTTTTGGATTATGCCATATAGTACTTCATAAATACCTGTATATTCACACGTGGCACACTATATTTTAATGTTTGGTGACATATTTCCTCACTGTCTATATTCATGGTAGGCTAGGTATTAGATTAGCAACCATGGTAAGTTTTGTTTATCCATAAAACATGAATACAAGAAGGGCATCATCAGTGCTACCTTCCCCTATTACTTTGACCCATGTGTTACTGATCCCTGACCTGGAAGAGAAATTCAGTCTCTGTAATGATTTCCTTTGTGATCTTTTCTTGGGTCTGTTCTCAAAAGCCCTGATGGTAAAGTATGGAACCTGGTTTTATTACCAATGTACACAAAAATGTAATATTAATACATTATGAAGAAACAAAGTTAAACTATTTTATGTAAGCATCGCTCTGGGGGAACTGTCTCTAGAGGCTCATATATACATTCCACCCTTACTAGTTATGAGTTATTCATCAATGAAATTACTGTTTAAGATAATAGAACCCTGTCCATTCTTCAAAGTTTCTGTATGTTAAGGCATGCAGTTGCATATTTTGCATTAGGATGTTAAATTTGTTATATGGTGGCAGGTGTTTTGTCTATCAAGTATGGTTTCGAGGTCTACTATACCTGCTGCAGTAAAAAAAAAGTGTATGGTTCAGAAGACATTTCTGCAGGAGAGACTGAAAAGTGAAGTAACAAGTCAGAGATGAGGCTTATTAGCAGATCTGCATGCTAAGGTTGTCATTGTGCCTATCTGGCCAGGAGTGCATAGGAAATATAAAAATATATATTCAATGAAAAGAAACATATGAAAAATATTATGAAGTGTTCTAGTTGTTTTAGTTCTATTGGACACATCTCAGCTCTTTTATTTTAATTGGCAAAAGAATGTTGTAGACATATATTACCATAAATAGCATGAATAATTTTTCAAAAGAAACTTTAATTTAATGTAATTGATTTTTCTAAGATATAGAAGCACACTTACCATTTAACCTGCTAACTGGGAACTCATCCAGTCAGCTCAGCTACTGAAAAGTCACTAACAAAGTGGCATTATAGTTGAACAATTAATAGAGTGAACTATGGATAAGCCCTGTCCTGTGGAGCAGTTACTAATCCTATTAGAAAGAGGCTATAAACTGAAGCCCAGCAAATTTGACATGTAAATGGATGACAGTAAAACTAGATCAATGGTCTCACATTCTGTGTTTTTACAATATCTCTGTACACACATCACAACTTTAATAGCTAAATATTGTACTGATTTAAATAGTTTTCAGTGGCTGGGTGTGAGAAATACTCCCAGCAGCCTAATATTGCATTATGCCTAGGGAAATAGGATAAGGAAGTTGTGATACATGCATTCCATATCAGAAGCTGATGCTATGTTATACGTACATACACACATAAATAAGTTTATAGTTTATGCAAGATCATGTTGGAATTCACATTTTAATCTAAACAGTTAATAGGCCTGTAATTGTCATATTCTTTATATCAATCTATTCTTTCCATTAAGTACCTTTTTGAGCTGTTTGGCTGAC
This sequence comes from Gavialis gangeticus, assembly GCF_001723915.1. Lineage (NCBI taxonomy): Eukaryota > Metazoa > Chordata > Crocodylia > Gavialidae > Gavialis > Gavialis gangeticus. The sequence continues at coordinate 77,334,172 of NW_017728992.1, read as the reverse complement.
AATGGAGCCTGTACCATGCTAGCTTTTTGCAAACTAGAAAATAAATAAAACCTGGAGAAATGAGAGTGGGAGACACATCTGAATATTTTGCAACATTAATGATCAGTTGATTTTGATTTGTGGCGCATATTTTTGAGACACTCACTACCTATGGTAAGGAAATTCAACTAAGATGTTGTGTGTATACTCAGCATCTTTCCAGACAGCCAAACTGTAACATCCAAAATCTTAAAACCACTACCTTTAGAGCCACGTGGCAAAACACTTCTATTCTAAAACAAACCTGACCTTCAAGATCAGGCTTTTAATTTCTCAGGAGCTGTACCTGTGGTAGCTGCATTTGTGGTATCTCTCCTTGGCCCCATTTCCACTATAGACACTTCTTCTAAAATATACTCTTCTGTACCTGCAGTCTTCTGCACCTTTAGGGTGCATCTACATATGCAATTAATGTGACTGATTAAACTCCAGCACAATCTGAGCCAGGATAAACTAATCTCGACATCACCACCTATATGTGCATTTAAATACAGTAATTTACTCCACCATAGGATAATACTTGCATTTGACAGGACTATCCGACGGAATTGTAAATTAATCTACTGTACCCTAACTGTGGCACATGTGTAGATGGTGATGTTTTCTTTACTGCATGCTTTTCAGTAAATTAGTCTACTACACAGTAAAGTGCATGTGTATACATGCCCTCAGTCTCACAGAATGACACTCTACAGTTTATCTTTTTCTACCTACCTGTAAAGGCTTAGGGGCAAATGGTAGTTCATTTCTAGTCCATCCTTCTTGAGTATATCTCTCTGTTGTGACACTTCCCTACCTTTACCTTTCTATGGATAGAATCCAAAATTCCATTATTCTTAGATGGAGCCCTGGCAGGGTAGCTCTTCTGCTTCCAACCACACTGGGACAAAAAATCCAGCTGCAATTATTTCCTAAAATGGTTCTCTTTTTTGATACCTGACCAACAGCTGGTTGAAGTGACTCAAAAGAGGAGTGACTCCAAACTGGCATAAATCAATGCACCCACAGGTACCTAGTAGGGCTTCCCTGCAGCTGATCCTCTCTTTCAAAGCTTGATCCACCTGTAAAGTGCTTTTCTGGATATGCTTATACTTTCAAAGCTCTGATGTTTGTCTGATTATATCAGTGTCTGTCTCTGGAAAGCTGCCACCTGACTCCCTTTCTGTTTTCTCCTAGGCCTGGATTTTAACAGTTTAGTGTTCTTTTAATATTAATCTTTAGTTTTGGAAAAATAGTTCTTAACCTTCTAATGACAGGCAGATACTAATAACCCAATTACAAGCTCAACAGTTGTTTCTCTCAAAGACTACTAGTATTCCCCCAGGGGATACTTTTCCACAGTCATTATTTCACATTTGCTTGCTAAGAGCCCTTCTAAAAGCTATTTTAAGTCCCTGAAGTCAATCAGAATAATATCCAATGGGTAATCTGAGCTACAGGCAGTCCTTGGACTTATGACACAATTGGCTCCTGAAAATCGCGTCTTAAATTGAAACGTAACTTGGAACCAATTTTCTCATAAGAAACAATGCTATAAATGGGGGATCGGTTCCTGAGCCAAGACCCGATACCCTATTTTCACCAAAAATACCCCAGAATTTTGTACTCGATCAATTATAGATGAGTAATATAGCTACGTTAATGTATTTATATTGTAAATAGCAATCATATTGATTTGGAAGAACTTCTATGAGGTGACTTTGCTGGACTTTTTGAAGGGATCTTGGCTGGAGCCTTCTCAGGAGTCTTGGCTGCAGGTTTTTCTGGAGTCTTGTCTGCTTTCTTAAAGAAGGTGCCCAAGGACATTTGGACAGGCGTTCTCCAGGGAGATGAGCAATGCAACAGACTTGTTCGCTGGCATGGTGTTGCATTGGATCAAGCATTGTAAAGTTGAAACTGACGTCACAAAGCTGAAACAGGGTGTCAATTTATAAATATTATAAGTGTGAAATGTTGTAACTTGAAACATTGTAAGTCATAGTTTCATAGTTGGTAGGGTTGAAAGGGACCTGAGCAGATCATCAAGTCCGACCCCCTGCCATGGCAGGAAAGAGTACTGGGTCAAACAGTCCTGGCGAGGTGTTCATCCAGTCTCCTCTTAAAGACCCCCAGAGTAGGAGCCAGCACCACTTCTCTTGAAAGTTGGTTCCAGATCCTAGCCGCCCTGACAGTGAAGTAGCTCCTCCTGATATGTAGCGTAAATCTACCCTCTGTCAGCTTGTGACCATTATTTCTTGTCACTCCTGGTAGTGCACGGGGGAACAGGGACTCCCCCAATGCCTGTTGATCCCCCCTGACTAGTTTGTAACAGGCCACTAGATGCCCCCCAGCCTTCTCTTGTGGAGGCTGAACAGGTTCAGGTCCCTTAACCTCTCCTCGTAGGGCCTGCCCTGCTGACCCTGATCATGCAGGTGGCCCTCCTCTGGACCCTCTCCATGTTGTCCACATCCCTCCTGAAATGCAGCGCCCAGAACTGGATGCAGTACTCCAACTGTGGCCTGACCAGTCAAGGACTGCCTGTACTTTTCATATTGAGAGAAAATAATCCAGGTATTTCCCTCCCTGTCTGCAATTTTTAACTACTATCTCCTATTCTTCACTGCCCTAAGATCTACTTGCCCTAAATAAAAACAGAACACAAACTATGTGTATTAAATAGACATATATCCAGGGGCAAATTTGGGGACAGAAGGGGTGCAATGGTGCAGTTGCCTCCCCTCCCCTTTTTATGACAATGTAGGGAGGTGGGTGGTTGTGAAGGAACTAGTTTTACTCCCCCAAAGTCCCTCTGACTCAGTTTCATCTGGAAAACGCTACTTCTGTTCGGTGGGTAGAGCGGGTGGGAGTAGCAGTGTCGGGGTATAATACTGTGCAGACCACTTGAGCTCTAGTAGCAGCAGCAGCAGCAGTGTTACCTGAAACACCTTGGGCTCCCTGCACTTCAGACGCTGTGTGGTGTGCTGGCTTTTCCTCCTGGGAGACCCTCATATATTGGGGAGGGGAAGTTAGACATGACCTCTAGCAGGTGACTTGGAGGGGCACTAAATTGGCGGCCTTGGGAAGTCCATGCCAGGAAGGGGGGACAATTCTGGAAGCAGGATACAAAGACCCTATCCCCCAGCCACGACAATCAGCGCCTGAACCCACATTGGGTCCAGAACATCATGGCTGCTGCTAACTGACAGCAGGTTCAGGAAGAAGGATCCCATCTATTACTAGTTCTGTTCCCTTCTGAGCCTCGTACCCCATTCAGCTGCTTCCCACAACTGGAGCCCTGAGGGGAGCCCGAGTACAACAGGGAACACCAAGGGGTCAGGCAGAGACCAGGTGCTGGAGGGAGGGAGCCATATTCTATTCTACCCTGATGACCTGGGGGAGCATCAGAGTTGCTCCTGGCCTGCTCCAGCCATGGGCTGTGGGGTGCATGTGCTTGTGGGCAGCAGCAGCAGCAACCACAGTGGGTGGTCCCTTTGTTACTTGAAATGCTAATTGCTTAAATCACAAGCGAGACCTTATAAAGGGGGGATATGGCAAAACGATGTGTTTATTGATTGTATGAGGCAGATACATGAGCTTGAGCACACCACTCATTCAAACCACAGATCAGCATGCACAGTCATACATAAACACACACATACACAAAACAACCACTCCATCCAGGAGTTATAGTTACCAGCAGCAGTTTCTCAATATTAGCACTGGGTGGCCAGCCCAGCCCTATTGAGGTGGTGATGAAGATAGAAGCTGGAGCAGGGTGAACAGATGCACCTGTGCTCCAAAGAAAGCAACAGTCAAGATGGCTTACCCAACCTGGCATTACTCAGATCTTTCCTTTTATAGGAATTGCCAGTCTTTATTCAGTGTTTTGGGGTTTTTCCACACTCAGTCTCTGTTTGGAAGTTGTTTCTCACCCATCTGATTATCTCTACTCGAGGTTGTATCAGTCATAAAAGTTAGTATCGCAGCCTTGCAGCCCACATGGCAGGATATGCAGCACTCCTTTCTCTCATTATCTCCTTTGTGTGCCAGGTCTCAAGCAGATTCTTCAGACATCCAGTAGTTAGATTACTGACTAGTAACTTGTTGCCAACATGCTGGCACCTTGTTGCTTAAACAAACAGTTAAATCTTCCCATTCTCTCACTATTCACCCTTTCACACAAATCCCTCTCATATGCAGGGTGTGACAGTAGTATTGTTACCAGAGCCCTTCTATTGGTGACTCTGCCCTCCTGTTGTGGGCCAATCACCTGCTTACTCATCAGCCATGCCTTGATCTTAGTTGATTAAGTAATTGATGTAATTAGTGTGAGGCTGACCACTTTATGCGCCCTGGTGCCAGGCGGCACTATCTGCAGCTCCTTTTCCTCCCCTACACCGCAGCCCAAGCCTTGCAGATGGTATTGATGTGGTTTTAACCTGGGCCCTGCTGTGCTTTGGCCCTCTCCTTGACTTCCCTGGGGCTGCTCGTTGCCCCCTTGCTCTAGGGCCTCGCACTGCCCCCTCACTCTGGGGCTTCTCACTGCCTCCCTTGCTCTGGGGCTTCTCACTGTCCCCCTTGCTCTGGGGCTGGGGTCACTGCACCCCAAAATGCCACGCCCTCCCTGGCGCCAGGGTCCCCATGCAACTGTGGAGCCCCTATGAGTCCTCCTCCAACCCCTAATAGACTCACCCGGTCCTCCGGTCAAAACAGTGAACACAAAAACACAAAGCCCCTGGCCTATAACATAAAAAGCTAAACCGTCCGGCCAAACAACATTCAATCTCTACTGGGAAATACTCCAGCCCATAGCAGCAATCAGGGGATGCTCATACAGTCGGGCTTCTCCCCTCTGTCTGCACTGGCGGAGCTCCTCCTCCCTTGGCTGCCAGAGGGGAACTGCCCTCCTGGTCTCATGCCTGGGGCTTAAGAAGGGCTAGGCCCTGCCCCTTTCCTTTCAGCTGCCTCCCCAGCAGTTGTCCTAACAACCAGCACCTGAGACTCTGGCTGCCCTGGTAACTGGCAGCTGGGCCTCCCCCTTCTTGCCACTAGGGGTCTCTCCCGAGCTGTTTCTGCTCTCAGGGGCAGGGCACCTGAGTGCTCTGTGACACAGAGCCATACAAAATTCATTCACTCATGCCAGGCAAAAAGGCAAATACAAAATGGAGTTTAGTTATTCATAAAATACAAAAATAAATGTTTATCAATTCAACTATCATTTAAAATAAAACTAACACACACTGTGTTAATGCATAAAAATGAAAATAACACACAATGTTAACACATAAAATTGGAACTTCAGACTACACCTTTTTCTTGCCCCTGCTCCTTTCCAGGTGTCCCCTCCCTCTAGTGTCCTCCACTGGCCTGGGAGCTCAACCATATGCTGCCCCTAACCTCTGTCCCCATGGTTTGAGGGGCAGTATATCTTTCCTAAATCCTAGATCTGCTCATGTGTGTATCTAACAATAAGCATATCAGATCTTCCATTTTTAGTTCCATATGCTTGTTTGCATCTAAGGACATACTAAATCTAATTTAGATTGTTAAGGACCTGAATCATACACATCTTAAAGTACTACCTCCGTCAAAACAGGGATGTGCTCCTATTTAGGGTAAAAAAAGGTTTAAAAAAATCCAGGTGCATTTCAGTAAAGAAGTGCTTCAGTTCGACTTCATACATTTCAATATCCTCTAGAAAACAATAAACACAGAGATTTTCCATGTTCATACATTTGCATTTGTTATACTGCCATTAGCTGAGGAGAATATTGCGTTGCTCTGTGGGACTCTGTGGCCTTTGTCACTATCTAGGTTTCATACTTCATCTCCCTTGGGAGGTTCTTATGATGTATAGGTTACTTAGCATTTTGCAGTGTGTGAAACAATCCAGGGAATGCTAAGGCATAGAGGGCTGTCTTAGAATAATGGTAAAATGGCTATTATAGTTACACTGGGTTTCTGTCATATACTCATTATTAGTTGTTATTATGAAATTTATATTAGAGTGGTGCCTAGAGATCAACATTGTTCCAGGCACTGTACAAATTAATTGAAAATGACAGTACTTGCTTAAAAGATATAGCCTCAAAACCACACAACAGACTGATGAGACAGATAAGTAGGGTGGTGACATAGGCAGGTAAAACAAGGTAACAAAAATAGGATGACTAGTTTTTTAGCACATTTGAAATAGCAGTCACAACTATTGCCCTGCTATTATCCGGTTGCAGTTTACTGTATGCAGTTTACCCATGTACCATTATAAGTCATAGAAAAGAAAAAAAATAAGGACGGATTTGAAAAGGCTAAGGTGGTGACTTTACATTGAAAGGTTAAAAAATCCAGTCTACAAGGAAAACATTTTGAGTTAGAAGATCGGTTTCTCTCAGACGGCTGATTCATCTGTTTTATTGTTAAGAGTAAACCAAACCCATAAACTGTACATATTTTCTTCTTAAGTTTCTTCTTGTTAACCTGTGTGCATAAAACAAAATATATTATGCACATCTAAGCAGGATTTTCAAGGACAAGTATAATCTATAAGTACAGTGCCACTGGAAGCAGAACAAATTCAGTTTAGTAAACTTGTGAACTGACATTCATTACAAAAAATGTGGTATATAGCTTGGCTCAGAGGTTACTGAGGTTTTAACAGTGTGGAACCTTAACCAGTTCCCTATTAGGCAAAGTTACTTATGGTCTCTTTTGCAAAAGATCATAGGGAAAAATAATAGCCTGTCACTACAGTAAAAACCATTAGCTTGTTGGGAAAATTCCAAGGCAGACTCGCTTTACCTTTGCTGCAGCAGAAGCCCCATGCTGAGACTAGAGGTGTCTGATTGACCCATCATCGCTGCTGGAAGCCTCTACTCTTCTGCTAACCTTGACTCATATGACCTCAAAATAAAGTGCTGATATTTTACAATTCATGACACAAAAGAAAAGGAAAAATGAAAGTGGAATATATGATTAGGAATATAATTTTCAACCACTGCTGTCTCCTGAATGCCTTAACTCTGTGGCACCAGCGGTTTCAATGTATCCGCTATCAACAATGGGCATTTTGCTAGGAAAAACTTGTTCCTTGTAAGAAAGATTAATGAGGACTTGGATAGCAGCCTTTCTCCCTTCAAATGGCATGGAAAATGCTAAAATGCCTTTTAAATGTCAACTTTGGGTGCTGGTCCTCATAACCTAATTATAATCTAATAATATATATATATCATATTGGACAGATCCCCAGCAGATGTAACTTAACATAGTCCATAGACATCAGTATAGGTACACCGGCTCACACCAGCAGAAGAATCCAGCCTAGAGTATATAAACACATGTACAAAACATAGGGAACCAATATGTAACTGTAGGAATTTAGATATGTTTATTCATGATTATAAATAAATAAAAATGGTATCTACATGGCAGAATGGACTGGATTAATTAATTTGCTGTGGTTGTTTTCCCCTAATTCTCAAAATGGATTTACTTCTTTGTTGTCTCTTTATGAATGATTTTATTTATAACACTTGTGTGCATTGTTTTGGTCTGTGAAGATGCTCTCTTTCTAGAGGAGTAAGAACAAAGCTCTGTAAAAGTAAATGAGTAAGTGGATTTTCCCAAACAACTGACAGCGTGAAAGGGTTATAGCGTGTGTGTGTGTGTGTGTGTGTGTGTGTGAAGTTACTTCGCACTTTGACATATTCATCTCTAATATGTTTTCATTTTTTTTCCTTGATGTTGACTCCTGCTTAGGTACTTTAAATGCTTCCGCTGATTTTTTCCTTTTACTTAGCCTTAGGTCATTCTGTTCTCCCTTCATGAATATTTTCCACATTACTTTCCCTTCAATTTAAGATCATAAATCTTCCCTTTCTTGGTATTGTCCTATTATTCTTGATAACCTGCTCCTTCAAACAATGCATTAAATTATATTGGTTTAAATCCTAAGCTTTCATGGCTCAGGATTGGCTTAAGGCTCCAGTGGCACAAATGGAACAAAAAATCAAGTATATGGTCAGCCATCTAGACAGTCCCCATGTGAGTCAGCTATTCCATGAACATTCAGACTTCCTGTTTCCTCTTATCTTTCCATACATATGTACCACATTGGGAGCAGGTTTCAGTGCCACCACATTGAACTCCAGATTGTTATTTTATCCATTTGCTATTTTGGAGATTGTTAACTGGCACAAAGCAGTACTGACTTAAATACAGCTACACCAATCTGTATGAGCTGGGTCTCTCTCCCAGTCTTTAGATATTTGTGTATAAAATAGCTGACTTCATAAGGTTTATGAAATTACTTTATGCTTATCTCTGTTCCCCTTGAAGCCTCTGCTAATTTCCATAGGATATTTATTAAGAGTACCTGAACTGTCAACAAGGCTTCACTTCTTTGTTGCTAGATGTGCATCTCTTCACCTAGGCAAAGCTCTGGCTTCAGTCTGTCTTAAACCTTCTGGCCCCCCATCTAGTCAGGGAAATGGAGGCATGTAACATTATTACAACAAATTCATAGTCTGTTACAGTCTGTCACAACAGTGTTTAGGGCCCCTAACACAGTACTGGAGGTTTTGGATTTGATAACACTAGAAACTATTAATCACAGCAGTAAGGATGACCAGGACATTCAACAATTGCCAACGCTTGCCATCTAGTAGTATCTTTGATGCATATTTTTCTTTTGTAATACATACTACTTATTTCCTATTTCACATGACCTAGTAAAGACAAGCTGTATATCTCTAATGGAAACTATGTCCTACATCCTGTGTTTATAAGTGTCTGGCTTTATAAATGATCTATCAACTGCAGTGTCCTGTCTCCTACAATGGCAAGTACCAAATGTCTTAAAGGCAAGCATAAGAATATGGAATAATTTCTCTATAGAAAAAGTTTCTCCAATTTTCATAAATTTGTGGCTGTTATACTTCATAATGCCTCAAGCTAAGTCCCTTATACATTTTTCTAAGCAATGTAGCCATAAGTTTCTCATTATCTTTTTCAATCCTTCTTTGAATCCTACTATATTTTGCCTGAAAGACATGACAGTTTTCCTACAATTATCAGGGCCAATTACCAGTGGAATCTGATCGTAAAATGATGTATACAGTATATGCTGTGAGAGTTTAGGGTATTAATTATGATGTTTCACCAGTGTTGTGCAGCTGATCAAAACTGCAAGCCTTTAGTTATTTGAAGCATTGTTCTGTGAAGTAAATATTCCAGATGTGTCTTTTAAAAAAGCAGTGTTTGATCACCTTTAAGTAAAAATGGAATTTTGTTTCATTGCTCATTTAACTTCTTGCTGAGGCAGACTTGATTTTGGATTTTGTAGTTAGAACAGAACCTCTATACTTTGATTGTATTTTTTCCCTTGTAGTTTAATTCTTTTTTCTCTACTTCACAATATTTTTTAAAAGCTATTTATTTCTCCTATTCTTCACTAGCTGACATCTCTGTTCATACCACTCTGAGGTATTTCTTTCAATAGAGATAACATTCTAAACCACACACTTCAGTTCCTATAGAGCACATTTGCATTTAAAATGAATCTTATTTCCTTCATATTTGTTTTGCTATAGGATGGTTCACAATATCCTGATGTCTGTTTTCTCACCTAAATAAGATGTATTTGCCATTTTAGGTCACTTACATGAATATTATATGTCAAGATGTTATAACTTTTGCTTTTTACTTAGAATCATAGAGAAGTAGGGCTGGAAGGGAGCTTGAGAGGTCATCTAGCCCAATTCCCTACCTAAGGCAAGACCAGACCTATCCAAACCATCCTGTGCAAATCCATTGTCCAACCTCTTAGTAAAACTACACAGTCAATCCTGGTACAAAACGCAGGACATAAAACCCTAAACTTGCCACAGGGGACCACAGCAGACCACAGCACCTAACATCCTCCTGCTGCAAAGGTTGTTAATGTATGCTCAAGAGATTCCAGGAAGAAGGCCATAGCCCCAACTACAGAGGAAGGCAAAGCCCCCTGTGGTGCATATTGTAGGTTCAGATTCCTTCCTGAGCCCAGATATGGTGATCAGTCTGACTTTGAGCACACCCTGCGGTCAGGAACCTCTGGATTTAAGACCCAGCAGGGGCACTGGCACAGACAAATTCTCCAGCCTTGGCTGCAGCCAACCCCCAGTGTCTGTGAAAAGAGCTTTAAAAAACACCATATATGTGTAGAAACCGGGGAAAAGGGAGGGAGCAAAGCACAGAAGCCTGGGGAATAGCCATAGAAGAACATAAAAATAATTACATCTACATCATCCCTGACCAATGGCTTCTTTGACTCTACCTTTATTTTAACCCCATTATTATTATTATTATTATTATTATTACGATTATTATTGTAACAGGGCCCCAACTGAGACCCTGCTACTAGAAGGACGTGGAGAGCTGAAGACAATTACAACTCATGGGGAGGAGGTGGGCCCTGCCCATGGAAAACCAATGAGGCCCAGGCCCGAAGGATAAGAGGGAGACAAGGCAAAAGAGAAATTGCCTTTGGGCACTGCAAACTACAGAGACACCACAGAGGACGCTGCTATGAAGGATCCAGAGGGTGGATCCTAAACGCGAGAGTCCCTACGAGGACGACGGAGTCCCGGGACCGGCTACCTCCTCTCTCCATACCTGGAGTCCACAGAGACGACGGTGAGTCAGGGAGAAGCGGAGCCTCACCAGAGGAGAAGCCGTGGCTCTGGGCTAGCACGTGGTGAAGGTACTTGGGAGAAAAGGGGAGCAGGGAATGCCCAACCCGGCCCTGAGGAGGCAGGGATCTGGCACCTCGCACCTGAAGAGAAGGGGGTTGGGACAGGGGACCCCTAGCACGCGGCGAGCCCCACTCCGGCGAAAGACATGGCAGGAGAATGTTAAAGGCGCTGCTAATAAGCCACTGATGGGAAAATTAGCCGCTGATGGGATAATTAGTGACGGTTACCAGGACTTTGTGCAGTACTTACCTGTTGTATGAGTGGACAGGGATTGGCCAGAAGGCCTAGGGGGTCCCCGAGATCAGTCTGTCGGACTGCTTCCTCCTCCAAAGGGGGTTCCTGTAAATAATAAAAAGAAAAGAGCTTAATAAAAGCACCTGCATTATATCCCCCCCAATCCAGCGTGGTACTTCCTGTGGGTACTCACTTAAATAACACCCTCTTCCTCCCTATTTCTATTAATATCCAAGTCATGGCAGGAAAGAATCAAGAGGGGGTACTCTGTGCAGACACACTGACAAAGTGGTGCACTGCCCAGGAACCCGGAGGGCTGGGCGGACTCTATGGATACGCAGGTACCCACAGACTGGCAGCAGGTGCACAGCCTCACACTGAGACTTCTCCAGGGTCAGCAGGCTCAATTGGAGGAGATGGTGAGAATGTGGAACCAGGAGATGGAAGCCAGGATCCAGCTGTGGGCCTGTCAGCAGGACCTTTGTGAACAGATCGCAGCCCAACAGACCTCCTTGGTAAGAGAAGGGGGCGGGCAAGGACTGCCCCAAATGATGGGGGAAGATGATGCTGAGGCCTACTTAGAGGCATTCGAATGGGCAGCAATGGCTGCAAAATGGGACCCGGGGAGTTGGGCTGCCAGGTTGGGACCACTCCTCATTGGCCTGGCCCAGGCTGCCTACTGGGCCCTCAGTAGGACTGAGGCACAGGACTATAGGAAGGTGAAATCTGCAATTCTGTATGGATTAGAAATTTCACCAGAGACACACCGGCACCAATTCTGGGCCAAGAAGGGACCCAAAGGGGGCTGGCCTCGACTGTTAGCCCAGACCCTCCGAGACCTAGCGGATTGATGGTTAAGGCCAGAAGAGCATAATTCTCAGGAGGTAGTAGACATGATAGTGCTGGAACAATTTTTAACAGATCTTATGGGTAGTGCCCAGAGGTGGTCCGGTGCCATCAACCTAAGATGGTGGAGGAGGCACTCCATCTAGCAGAAGACTATGCCGCAGGAGAGGTGGAAGGAGAAACACCCAAGGGAGAGGGAAGCGGCGGGCCAACTTCTGCCCCCTGACTGAACAGCACTGCCCCTCCTAGTCGAGGAGAGGCCATACGAAGGGAGGGACACGCAGGGGGCTACCCTGAAGTGAGATGTTACCAGTGTGGGGAGAAAGGCCACATTTCCCGGTTTTGTCCTAGGGCAGTCCGCGATCTCAGTCCCAGGAGGGAAAGGCACGATGAGAAAATGGATTGCAGGAGTCCACAGACGCCAGCAAGCTGCTGATGGGATAATTAGCCACTGATGGGATAATTAGTGATGGTTACCGGGACTTTGCATGGTACTTACCTGTTGTATAACTGGACAGGGATTGGCTGGAAGGCCTAGAGGTCCCCGAGATCGGTCTGTCAGACTGCTTCCTCCTCCAAAGGGGTTTCCTGTAAATAATAGAAAGAAAAGAGCTTAATAAAAGCACCTGCATTATACCCCGATCCAGGGGTACTTCCTGCGGGTACTTACTCGAATAACACCCCCTTCCTCCCTATTTCTATTAAAATCGAAGTCATGGCAGGTGAGAATCAAGAGGCTTGGGGGGTACTCTGCATGGACACACTGACAATTATCATTATTATTAATATTATTATTATTATTATTATTATCTGTTTCAGTATTTTTTGCCTGTCCAGTTTTCTGCCAAGGCTGATGCTAGACTACTGAATCATTCAGTATCTCACCTGAAAAGTTTTGAACATTTGTTAACTTTGATTATTGTTGTTTCCACTAGTGAGGACTGTCTGCTGAAATCATGATCCATATTTTAATTTGTCTCTTTTCAAAGAGGAAAGAGAAAATCTGTTCTTTTATTTTGTGTTCAACTCCTTCCAGATATTCAAATGATGCCATAAGTCTCAATCTACATTGTTGTTAGAAGTCTTCTGGCCTAGTGGAAAGGGTTCTTTAACCAGTTTTGTCCTGCAGCTAGTTTGCTCTCTTAATTTCACTGATCCTTTCCAAAGTTATAGTTATTCCTAATTAATATGAGTGCATTCTTCCTTTTGAATTCTGCTACCACAAACACTTCAATATAATCCTTACAAATGTAGGATTAAAGATAAAATTGTGACCATTTGCCATATCCATGTGCAACAAAAAGTTCCAAAAGTGCTGTGACAAAACTGTCTCTTCATTCACACTGTAGAATCTAAATATTTTATATACCCTGTGCAGCAAACACAAAGCAATGTAAAGTTCTTTCACTTGATGGCTGTGAATTATGAAGCAGCTTCCAGTTTTCCTGAGACCCTAGGTGAGATCTAAGAATGCTTGCCAAGATGTGTCTTGTAAATAAATCAGCTCTATCTACAACACTAGCACTTTAAACAGATGGCCATTTAGAATTTGGTGTTTCACTGGGGAGAAAAAAGACGAGTAATGGGAGAGTGAAGAAAACAAACACCATATTAGAGTAAATCTTATGGTGAAAGATATTAATTGTTAACTACATTTTCTGTTTTTTTAATACAACACTGAATTAAAAGTGCCAACTAATTAAGATAAGGAAAATAGATATTCATAGCTACAGGATTTACAATTACAATAGTACTTTATTAAGGTGACGTTTGATGTATTCATAGTAAAAGAATGATTAATAGACAGTGTCAGATTCTTTATAATAAAGCATGCACATATGCAGATGCTTACCAGATGATACTATAAAATGCTTTTACATTCTGACAATCCACTAGATACTGCTATAGAAACTGCTTGCATACTCATTTGTGGGTCAGGCTTTATTTGCTATGGGATTCCTAGAATTTTAGAACTAAGCTATTTAAAATCTAAATAACTCTTTTTCATTAGGGGACCTGAGACAAATTGTATTTTCATTTTCTTAGCATACTATATTTATTAATATGGAAATTTTCATTCAATCCCATATTTGCACCTCACTTGTCCCATCATAACACAAATATATGTGTGTGTGTGTGTGTGTGTTGTCCCATCATAGGACAAATATGTGTATGTGCACATGTGTGCGTATATTTATGTGTGTGTGTATGTATGTGTGTGTGTGTGTGTAGATAGATAGATATGCATTATAACTCTCAAGTAATTTCACACCACTAGTGTAAAAGAATAGTGAAACACATTTTCATTAGGGTTTTAAAAAAAAATACTTGATATTTTGGCTTACTGTCCAGTAAACGAAAGATGTCTATTCTTAAAATGAACTGTGCAAAGTGCTGTGAATACCCTTTCTTAAAAAGTAATCACAGTGCCATTCTGTTAACTCTACCTGGCTTGATTCATCCATTTGAATTAATGGGATTATGGAGTGCACCATAGCATGCCAGGGTGCCTACACATGTACGTACTTTCTGACAGTTAAGCCAACTTAATTTTTTAAAGTTGACTTACCTGTTAAAGCTTATACATGTATGTTGAGCAGAGTCTACTTAAATGCAACACAACATAATATAGTGCCAAGGTGTATTATCCTGAGTCGCATTAGTTAAGTCAACTTAGTTTACAAGATTTAGACAGACTACAAAAGTGGGCAGATGAGAATAGGATGGGATTCAATGTAGACAAATGCAGGGTGCTGCACCTTGGGAGAAGGAATCCACAGCATACATACAGGCTGGGGAGTTCCCCTCTTGAAAGCACAGAGGTGGATCTTGGAGTCAATTTTGACTCCAAGATGAACATGAGTCACCAATGCCAGACTGAAGTCAGCAAGGCCAGCTGTACCTTGTCGTACATCCAAAGATACATTTCAGGCTGGCCCAGAGAGGTGATACTCCCCCTCTATGCAACTTTAGTCAGGCTGCAGTTGGAGTACTGCATCCAGTCCTGGGCGCCGCACTTCAAAAGGGATATGGCCAGCCTAGAGAGGGTTCAGAGGAGGGTCACCTGCTTGGTGAGAGGGCAGGAGGACAGGCCCTATGAGGAGAGACTGAGGGACTGTTCAGTCTCAGTAAGAGAAGGCTGAGGGGGGACCTGGTAGCTGCCTACAAACTCATTGGGGAGATCATCAGCAAATAGGTAGAGCCTGTTTCTCCCCAGCACCACCTGGGGTGATGGGGAACAATGGTAATAAGCTGACAGAGAATAGGTTTAGGTTAGAGATCAGGAGGCAATATTTTACAGTTAGGGTGGCCAAAATCTGGAACCAATTTCCCAGGGAAGTGATCCTCGCCGCTACCTTGGGCAAATTCAGGAGGAGGTTGGATGATCACCAGTCTGGGGTCTTGTGAACCCAGCATTCATTCTTGCCTGTGACAGGGGGTCAGGCTAGATGATCTGTTCAGGTCCCTCCTGACCCTAGCTACTATGAAACTATGAAATTATGAAGAGGGTTGCCACTATGTTAAGGAGCTGTATGTGTGTACGCTCTAACATGGATGAATTTTAGTTGAATTAGTATGTGTGTATGTACCACCAGTTGCTAGCCTATCTGAAATTTAGTATCCAGTTTGTAGCCGTATTGGTCTAGAGGCAAAAGGAATGTTTATTTCTTCCTAGCAGGACTTCTACAATCTTTGCTCTCTCCTATGCCTGAAGAAGGGTGCCTGTGCCTTAAAGCTTGCAAATTAAGATTTTTTTTTGCAAATATTTAGTTGGTGTAATAAATATAAAATAATAATAGTTGTCTAACTGTAATTGAATGCTATCCCATAGCATTCAATTACAGTTAGACACCTGTTATGTAGAGAGGTATTGTCCTTCATAGATTTCATAGACATTAGGGCTGGAAGGGACCTCAGAGGTCATCAAGTCCATTCCCCTGCCCCAGGGGCAGGAAGTCAGCTAGGGTCATAGGATCCCAGCAAGAAAAACATCCAGTTTTCTCTTAAATGCGTTCAAAGTAGGTGCTTGAACCACCTCCGGCAGCAGGCCATTCCAGACCTTGCAAGTTCTACATTATGTTCAGCCTGAAACGGTCTTGCAGGAGTTTATAACCATTCAAACTTGTAATCCCTTGGGGCACTCTCGTAAACAAACATTCTCCCAGGTCCTGGTGAACACTCCTTATAAACTTATAGGTGGCCATCAGGTTGCCCCTGAGCCTGCCCTCTTCCAGGCTGAAGAGTCCCATGGTTCTCAGCCTCTCGTCATAAGGTCTGTTTTCCTGACCTCTGATCATGCACGTGGCTCTCCTCTGGACTCTCTCAAGCTCCTCCACATCATTTTTGAATTGTGGATCCCAAAACTGGACGCAGTACTCCAGCTGCAGCCTCACCAAGGGCAAGTACAAGGGGAGAATGATGTCCTGGAATTTGCTTGAGAAGCATCTATGGATGCAAGCCAGCATTTTGCTCACTTTACTGGCTGCAGCATCACATTGCAGGCTCATGTTCATCTTGGGGTCAATCCTGACCCCCAAGTCCCTCTCGTCTGTAGTGCTAGTCAGCATAGCACTGCCGAGCCTGTAGACATGCTGCAGGTTTTTCCTCCCAAGGTAGAGAACCTTGCATTTTTCAGTGTTAAATACCATCAGGATCTTGTTCACCCATTTACTGAGCCTGTCAAGGTCAGCCTGGATCACTCTCCCGTTCTCAGGTGTGGATGCTTTACACCAAAGTTTGGTCTCATCGGCGAACTTGGCCAGTCCGCTTATGAGTCCAATGTCCACATCATTAGTGAAGAGGTTGAACAAAATAGGTCCAAGGCCAGAGCCCTGAGGGACTCCACTGGTCACAGGGCACCATGATGATTGACTTCGGGCAACCACCACCTTCTGGGTCCGACCACGGAGCCAATTCCCTAACTAGCGGATCATGGTGGACCCAAGGCTGCAGTTGGCCAGTTTTGCCAAAAGGTGATCATGAGATACTAGATCGAAGG
>NW_017728992.1:77305270-77312345 GCF_001723915.1 Gavialis gangeticus | reverse complement strand
TGAAAGACTGATGCAAAGTACCCATTTAGCAAGTTGGCTTTTTCCTGGGTGTCAGTCATCAGGTCTCCCTTTTGGTTTAGCAGGGGTCCAATGTTGCCCTTGCTTTTCCTCTGGCTCCCCACATATCTGAAAAAGGACTTTTTATTGTCCTTGATACTTCTAGCCAGTTGGAGTTCCATGGCAGCCTTGGATTTCCTGGTTTGCTCCCTGCAGGTCTGGACCAGTGCAGAGTATTCCTCCTTGGAGGTGGATCCCATCCTCCATCCTTTGTAGGTCTGTCTTTTTAGATGCAGGAGGTCCACTTTTTTAGATACAGGAGAGCCAGGGGGCTGCTGTGCCCTTTTGCTGCCTTTCCTCCAAGATGAAATAGCTTTAGCTTGTGCATCTAGCATCGCTCCGTTGAGCAGCAACCACTCTTCCTGGACTCCCCTCCCTTTGGGGTTGTGGTCCCTTAGGACCTCACCAACAAGTCTCCTGAGCTTGTCAAAGTCAGCCCTCCTGAAGTCGAGGACCTCTGTACTGCTGACTGACTTGCCAGCTTTTTGGTGGATGGCGAAGGTGATCAGCTCGTGGTTGCTGTCACCCAGCTTCCCTTTGATCGTTAGGTTGCTGATTAGGTCATCTCCAGTTGCCAGTACCAGGTCATGCCTCTTGTTGGCCCATAGACTTCTTGAGTCAGATAGAGCTCATCCACGTATGTGAGGAAGCTTTGTGACTGTTCAGATTTGGCCAAGTGTGCTTCTCATGAGATGTCCACATAGTTGACGTCTCCCATGAAAACCATGGACTGGGAGTGTGCAGCCTTAGCCAACTCACTGGCGAACTCCTGGTCAATCTCTTGATTCTGGGAGGGAGGTCTGTAGTAGACTCCCAACATTGTATCTCCTGTGCTGTGTTCCCCACAGATTTTTAACCCAGAGGGTCTCTAGACATCCACCCTGGGTGCCGATGTCAGCTTGTACGATGCATAGTTCTCCTTGACATAGAGAGCTACACCTCCGCCCCTTTTATCTACACGATCCCTCCTGTACAGGGTATAGCCATGTATACCTATGGTCCAGTCATGGGTGGAGTCCCACCAGGTATCCGTTACCCCTATGACATTGTAATTATTTGTGTTGAGCAAGAGGACAAGTTCCTCCTATTTATTCCCCAAGCTCCTGGCATTGGTGTACAGGCAGACAAGTGTCCCCTTGGGGGCCCTTACCTTGCCCGCAGATTGCTCTAGGTCTGGGTCATGGGTAGGCTTCCTTAAGTGCCTTGGCCTGCTCATTTTGCAATGGTTGCTCAGTGGGCCAGCAGTGGTGATAGCCCCCCCATCCCCCGGTGGGCTTAGCTTAAAGCCCAGTGGAACAGGTAAGTCAGTCTGGTTGAGAAGAGCCTCCTCCCCAGCGGAGAAAGGTGGAGGCCATCCGTTCCTAGCAGCTGACTGCGTCTCTCACCAAAGAGGGGACTGTGGTCATGGAAGCTGAAGCCTTCCCCATGACACCAGTGCCACGGCCTTTGGTTCACTACCTGGATCCTCCTCTGCCTCCTCAGTCCGTAGCCCAAAACCGGAAGGATTGAGGAAAACACAACCTGCACCCCCAACCCCTTAAGTCCTGCTCACAAATCCCTTAATGCAGAATAAGTGTGTTCACACTGGGAATGCAGAAAAGCTCTCCCACTTTTGCCCTTAGGATGTTTTTGATTCTGTTACTTTGTGCTTGTCATAGAGACTTAGTAATATTAACAGTAAATATAGGTATTATTATATCTAAGTCCCATGGGTATTTAATTATTCTAAGAGAATCTTTTATGTAAACAGGTTAATAATGATATCCCTCCTTTGGGGCCCACCATTGCAAGCTTTGTAAATAGTCTAGCCCTTGAATAACAAATCTGAATTAGAAATGTATGTGATAACTCTTCCTTGTTTTTTGTATATGATGTCAATGAGATAGCACCCACTGAAAGGATGCTTCTTAAAGGAAACACTGGCACCACTTAATGTTGTTTGCTCATTTTTTAAGGGGCAAATTAACATTATGTGTCTTTATGCCATCTTGAAACTGCAGGTGACAACAAACTATGCTAATTCCATATGGCACTTTTATCCAGCAGGCTGATGCACACAATTCAGGTTTCTAAGAAATGCTGGCTCTGCTTCAAAATACAGCATAAAACATAGCTGGATACATCAGTCAAACTGTGTATATCCTGAGGCAACTGACTATTTATTTATACTATTTCTATCTGAAAAATTTCTCTTGCGATAAAAATATGAGTAACCGTATACAAGAACAAACAACAACAATAAAACTTCATCTTCCCCTGAAAGAACCCAAACCCTGTTTTTTGTTAAGGTCACCAATGATATGTTTTCAGCCCCTGGGTCATGAATTACTACTTGTGTGTAAGACAAGACTTCAAGTTGGTCTGTTATCCTGTTTATCTACAATGTATGTTGTGCTTTCTTATTTCAACATTTAGAGAGTGAGCATGAGAATAAGAAGGACTTTAAAAAAAAAAAAAGAATGGGTCCATTTCTTAATGTAAACTTCAGTCTTTTTGTAATGCTTAGCTATTTTATACAGTAAAATTCTCTTAATTAAGTGCCCTGGTGAGTATCAGTAGCTTTCCAAATTAAGAGAAGAGGGTGTCATAAAAAGAGCTTGAAAAGTTGTAAAATGAAATAAAACACTACAAGGAAAAGTGATATTCATGGTTTCTCATTTTTATTTTTTTCACTTTAAAGTTTTCATTATCTTCTATATTAAAAATACAATTTCTCCAAACTGTCTTCTGTTTACTGGCTCATCTGTTAAGACTTTGGTCATGTCCTGGTTATTTCCCTCATTGACTATTGCAATCATCTCCTTCTTGATGTCTCTCTGTTTTCCTGTTTACATTTCCTACTCATTAGTCACAAAGAATCATTCCCTTACCAGACTTTTAACATTATATTTCTATAGCATAGATTTTTGCCCTGTGTTTGGACATATCCTTAACACCACACCTGTCTACATCTCTCCTCCTCTTTCTTGCCACATCCCTTTTCACTGCACTGTTCATTGCAGCATTTCAGCTCCCTATATTTCATTCCATCGCTTTTCTTATCACAACTTTTTATCAGCTGCCCAGATTTCTAAAATAGTCCTTCTTCTCAGTCATTCTAGACCCTCATTCTGTCCCTGTTTAAATTCCATCCCAAGCCCCCAAACACTTCTACAGAACCTCCAAATATGTACATGCATAATGCTTTTGCCATTTTTATTTAATAAAAATAAATATTAGGACACCATCTTTGGGCTTCTCAAGTATATTCTTATTTGGACTTTGTGTTTTAAACATTAAACCCTTTTAAGCAAAAATAGTCTTTTTCTTGTATTTTGTATGTTACTTAAGAACTTTGCCTGTACTTAAGGAAATTCAAACTATTATTTCACAGACACCTTACTTTTTATTCCTTGTATGTAAACGGAAGTATTAAATAAGATTAGATCTTTCACAGATCCCTGAAGAACTCTGTTCTTCCCAGACTTTTCACTATCTTGTTGTTGTTTTTAATCATTGATTATGGTCTTGTAATCAGTCTCACTTTACATAATGCTATTCTTATCATGGCTAATGTAAATTAATATTTCGGTAAAATGGTACCAAATGATCAACTAAAATGCAAGTATATATCATTTACTGAATATCTTTCATATTCAGATTCTGTAATTGTATATTATAAAAAAGGGAATCAAATGCATCTGTCAAAATTTATAAACTCTTATGCCTATTGACAATTTTGTTACTCTTCCAATAATTCTATTTTTTGTCTAAATTTCCCATTGTTTAACAAAGACTAAAAGTTAGACGTTACAATTTCACTTTCTGCTTTTTTTGAAAATGATATATTGCATTTGATTTTAAATTACTGGAGTATTTTGACAAGAAGTTATATTGAAATTTATTTACCAGCAGGTTTATTAGCTGAAAAAAATAAGATAGGGTACATCCATATTGCAAGTAAAGGTACAATTTATACCCTATGCTAAAGGATGTACCCTAAGCTAATGATAGCTATAAAGACATGGTGGTGCACTGATGTCGGCACCCATTAACCACCTAAATGTATACTGAGGGTCCTGTGTCATATGGTGTCACAACTTCACTAATATTATTATTCACGCTAACTAGATGCTGTAATTGTACCTTACTCTTCATATGAAGATGTACACGCATAGAGTTTAATTCCTTTGATTCATATGTAGGTGGAGATACTTAAGAAAAATTCAATTAATATAGTACATTTTATGTGTGTGTGTGTGTGTGCGCGTGTGTGTGTGTGTGTATTACACAGCATATATGTAATGGGGTGCTCAATCAGCTGCATGTGTGTAAGGTAGCTAGGATCTGAATTCGTCTTTCAGGACCTTGTCTGGCAGCCAGTGTTTGATTTGATCTCTATGCCTCCATGCAAAACCTCTGTTCTCACCTACCACAACTTGAATCTTATTTATTTAAATTGGGAGGCTTCTCCCAGGTGGATATCCACAGCTACAATCAATGGCTGCTTTCCTGGGGCTCCTACCTCCCCTTTTACCCCATCCATTCACCTACCATTTGTTACTCTATAAGAAATTTGAATTCCTTTGTACAGGTTTGTCCCAGGAGGCAAAGTAATGCAGGTCACTTACCTGCAGCCTGGAATGGAGCACATGTGGAGTGGAGGAAGGAACCCACACGGCTTGTTAGCCACCTCTTTGTACAGCTGAAGTTAAAAATGGCAGCCACTGCTGCGGAGGGGGTGGATAGCCAGGAGACCAAGCTGCAGCCGATGCTGGCGGCAGAGTGGGCTCCACAGGCAGACACCGAGGAATCCAGTAAGCCAGAGGTAATGGTGGCTGAGGAGGGGAGCACCACGTCGAGGCCCCCCAATCAGCAAAGGAGTGACTGTGTGACTGAGTGAGGGAAAGCAGAAGCAGTCCCGGGAGCGCCGCTGGATTCAGGTGTGAGTGCCAGGACGGCGGGCTTGGAGGACGCCACACTGAGAGGTGAAGAAACAGGGACAACCCTGAAGGGGATGGTAATCGGGGCGGGGATTGCCTCCGGGACCTGGGACATTGAGTGTGGGATCGGAGGTGGTCTGGGGAGCGACAAATAGAGTGTAGTGCCATTCCTCCCCTTTAAAGGGCCAGGGACAGGGAATAGGTGATGGGTTGGTGGAGGTGCATTGGTTGTTTCAGAATACCCCAAGCTAGGGGGACAGAGTCTATAGGGGTGTGCCTTCATGGTGGGGTTCACAGGGAAGCCCTGGTAGGGGCAGCAGTGGAGAAGGTTTCTCATGGGAAAGGAGTAAGGTGTGAGGCACCGCAGGGGCGAGCAGAGCCTCCTGCCATTGGCTTTGGGATGCAGAGCAGCGGACATGGTCTGTGGGGAAGACCACAGATAACAACAAGGTGGAACACCAAAGGTGGCGTGAGGCCGGGGTGTAGGGGTGGCGGAGCCCCATGAGCAACCGTTGAGCCAAGCCCGGGCCACGGAGGGACCCGCTAACTAACCCCGCCTACTGAGGAACGCCAAGACAAGGCAGGCGAGAACAGGGTTGGTGACGCAGGAGGGAAGAACTACCCCGGCGACAAACCAGCCCGGAAGAGGTGGGACAACCTCTGAGAGACCAGAGTCGCCCGAGAGCAGCTAGCTGAAGCCCAGCGGTCGCAAGCTTCAATGTCAATCATTAGCTTTGTCAAGTCAACTCAATAAAGTCTTATCAATATTTGAAAGGGAATTGTCTCATTGACAGACTCGCACTATGATGCTCTCAAATACCAGATCTCCACTCCCAGTTGTATATTCTTCACCAGAAGTCTCAGGCAGGATTTTACTCCAGTGTTCCCTTTTAGAGCCAGTTACCTATCCAGGTGACTGCACTTAATTGGTTGGCATCTGTCTCTCCTCTGAGGCAGAGTGCCTGTGCCTGACCACTCTCTTTCTCCCAGCCAGCCACTTCCTTCTTTGTGGCTCCTGGGATCCTGCTGGTCTTCCCCGGCATGCAGGAACGACTGCCAATGCCAGGCTTCTCTGGTGGGCTGATGTACAGGACTATGCCAGTCCATCCTGGCTTGCCTGCACTCAAGCCATCTTTCTACGGTGTGCAAGCTCTGCTGCCTGTGCTGGTCTTGCCGAGCCCCCTCTCCTTGATTTCTGGTTTTCATTTAAAACCAGTGTGCTTCTTCCAGCCAAACCAGAAGCAGCTGACTGCCCCCCATATGCATCCAGCACACACTCTTAAAGTATGTTGGTGCCAGTGCACGATTCTCCTGCTGCTCTTCTGACATCACTGAGGCATCCTCTGCCCAGTGAGCAGCTCCAATGGCTCTTCCTGGGTTCTGTGATTTCATTTGGGGATCCTCCCAAAGTGTTGGGAGCACACATCCACAATATATAATAGTAAATAATAATGTATTATATATGTACTATAATAGGTATACAGGTTTACCTCGATTTATGCTGTACATGTGTTCCTGGAGAATGGCGCATAAATCAAATTCACATAAAGCTAACCCACTGTACAATGTAACAAATAGGCATAGGTTCCCATGGTAGTGAGGGAGGGATGGAATGAGGCTTGGATTAGGGAAGGGGAGAGGAGAGGGGTGCTGCTCCCAGGGCTGCACAAGGCAGCAAAGTGGAGGAAACAGAGTGGCACTCACCTCAGTCCCAGCTGCAGCGCCAGCCGCCTGCAGCCACTGGGCTGCACTGTGCTCCACCTGTCCCCACCACCTCTGCTCCTGGGCTGCGCTGTGCCGTGGTGCCAGCAGCTGGTGTTGGGGTGAGTGCTGCACCCCACGCTGCCTGGAGCTCTGCTTGTCCACACTCACCCCAGCCAGTGCTGGAGCAGTCCTGGGAACAGCTGACACCAGCTGCTTGCACCACAACAGTGCAGCCCAGAAGCTGGGGTGAGCCCAGGTGCAGGGGGACAGGCAGAGCATGGTGCAGCCCAGGGGCTGCAGGCAGCTGGCACCAGCTGCTCCCAGGGCCGCTGCAGCCAGGGCTGGGGTGAGTGGGGCCCTTTCCCCTCCCCCCACAGACATACCTGCTTGGG
>NW_017728992.1:77283905-77300270 GCF_001723915.1 Gavialis gangeticus | reverse complement strand
GTGAGTGGGGCCATGGCCCTTTCCCCTTCCTTCTCCCCCCAGACTTACCTGCTTAGGCTGGGGGAGGGGAATCTATGCTGATCACATAGGAGTGAATTTACCTCACATATAAAGAATTATGGATCTAAATATGTTCATTGGATAAGAGAAAATTTACCTATAAAGAATCCTCATAAATCAAGGTAAACCTGTATTACTACTCTTACCTAGTAATAGTAGTGCATGTGTATGCAGAGTAGCAATTTAATGATACATATTTTATCATTGTATATTCATGATACAACTATATTATGAACAAGTGCACTAACACTGAAGGGAAATGTCACTGAACTTCAAAATTCCACTATGCTCTCCAAGTTCTACATTTCATATTCAGTTCTTTTTAGAAAGTTAACCCATGTCATTTATAGCAGTTCTATCTTTTGTGGCTCGTCTTTGGGCAGTCATAATAGATTTTACTGACTTGTATAGAAAGAATTATAATGGAACTGCCTAAATCATTCTGGGGATATGGGAAGAAGGAGGATCTTATTGCTGTTGTAAAAGTATCCACTACTCAGAAACTAAGCCATGCAAAAATACTTTCAAAATAAAATAGTCAAATGTACTTTGGTAATGTAGGTGAAGTTAAGAAATTAAGATAAAATGTAAAGGTATAAATTTAAACACATGTAATGACAAAAAGTATTTGTTTATTTCTTCTTTAAATAAAATGCAAACATGTAGAAATCTAAAACTTAGGAAAACAAAGTTTTCTATTAGAAAAATACAGTGATTAAAGAGCCAGGGAGTTAATTATGTATTGTAGAATGTTCTAACTTGCCATTTTTATTTTTCAACTTTTATTTAGTAATGTTTCTTCCCCAGCAGAAAACAAATAGCTGACAAAAATGTCTGGCTTGGGAGAATAGGGGAGGGTCATTGATTTGTCATCTGTCACTCAAGAACAGAGGCACTACTAAAAACCAGGACACAGGACTCACTGGTTTGCTTTCCAAATCCTTTCCCATTTAATAAAATGGTTTAATAAAGAATGATGGTGGGTCCTGGTGACTATACATAGGAGGGCCTGGTGACTGTACATGGTGTACCCCAATGTAAATGTATTGTCAAGTGATCATTTAGGTAGGAATTTAGTCTATTATTGTTTTGTAGGGTGATATATTAAGTATGGAGTAAACAAGGGCAATGGAGAGACTCAAATAAACTGCTTAGGGATTGATAATAACTTTTTTCTTCTTTCTCTTTCCCCTCCACCCTATAACTCACTTAAATGTCAAAATTTGAAAAATTGTAACCAGCTCCAGATTTATGTAGAGTTGGTATTACCTGAGAAGTTGATGACCCTGTTAGTGACACTTTTGGATAATTTGAATAGTTAGACTGGGAGACTAGAAAGAAGATGGTGACAGTTGGGAGTGACTTTCTACTCTAGTTTGTCTCCTTTGCTGAAATGTCACTCTCAATAAGCAGATGTAAACTTTTCCCCGAGTGCAGATTTCAATTCGTCTAAAATTAGAAGAGTAGGCTTCTGACCTAACTGCAGTGATGAAGTAGGTTTAGATATGAAAAAGCGTGGGGCTGATTCGTTGCCTTCAGAACTGTGGATCAGATTTTCAAATGTGCTCAGTGTTAGCCTAATTTTGTCCCCCTTGAAGTCAACAAGAATTTTATTGTTGACTGTAGTGGAAGCAAAGTTTCATCAGTCTTGACTACTTTTGAAGATCCCACGTTATACACATTTGATTATGTGTACCACTACATTATGCTCTACTAAATCAAGCTGGACCTAGCACAGCAGGCCTTGTGAATTGGATCCCTGATGGCCTTCTCTTTCCTGATCCAACTGGATAGCTGTTCAGGAGAATACCTATTGTTCAGGAGAACATTAACAATTTATAAATAGGTACTACAAAAGAATGAAACATTTTTGAAGATTAAACAACACAGGGTGCATCTACACAAGACGCTATGTTCCTGTACCATTGCCGGGCATTAACCATGATGCTGCCACTACTACACAGTAGCAATGACCTACTGAAGAAAAAGGTAATTAGGAACAGTCAGCATGAATTCACCAAGGCATGTCATGCCTTACCAATTTGATTGCCTGCTATGACAAGGTGACAGAAGTATATGTGGGGAGACTGGTCGATGTGGTATACCTTGATTTTAACAAATCTGTTGATATGGTTTTCCATAGCATTTTTGCAGGCAAGCTAAGGAAATATGGGCTCAATGAATGGACTGTAAGGTGGATAGAAAACTGGCTGGAGCATCTGAGAGTAGTAATCAATGGCTCCATATCTAGTTGGCAACTGGTATCAAGTGGAGTGCCCCAGGGTTCAGTCCTGGGGCTGGTTTTGTTTAATATCTTTATCAGTTTCCTGGAAGATGGCATAGAGTGCACCCTCAGAAAGTTTGCAGATGACACCAAGCTCAGGGGAGTAGTAGATATGCTGGAGGGTAGGAATAGGATTCAGAGTGACCTATACAAACTGGAGGATTGGGCTAAAATAAATCTCATGAGGTTCAACAAGGACAAGTCCTGCACTTAGGATGGAAAAATCCCAGGGAGTACAGGCTGGGATCTGACTAGCTGGGCAGCAGCTCTGCAGAAAATGACCTATGGGTTACAGTGGACTATGAGATGAATATGAGCTAGCAGTGTGCATTTATTTCCAAGAAGGCTAACAGCATAATGGGCTGCACTGATAGGTGTTTTGCCACTAGGTCAAGGAAAGTGATTCTTCCCCTCTATTCAGCACTGGTGAGGCCACATCTGGAGTACTGAGTTCAGTTTTGGGCCCCCCACTACAGAAAGGATGTGGACAAATTGGAGAGAGTCCAGCAGAGGGCAACAAAAATGGTGAGAGGGCTGGGGCAAATGACTTTTAAGGAAAGCCTGAGGGAACTGGGCTTATTTAGACTAGAGAAGAGAAGACTGAGGGGGATTTAATAGCAGACTTTCAACTATTTGAACTGAGGTTCAAAAGAGGATGGAGCTGAACCATTCTCAGTGGTGGCAAATGCAGAACAAGGAGTGATGGTTACAAGTTGCAACAAGGGAAATTTAGGTTGGATATTAGGAAGAATTTTCTCACTAAGAGAGCAGTAAAACCCTGGAACAGATTACCCAGACAGGTGGTAGAAGCTCCATCCTTACATGTTTTCAAAACCTGGCTAGACAAAGCTTTGGCTGGGATAATTTGTTGGGGATGGTCCTGCTTTGAGCAGAGGGTTGGACTAGATGGCCTCCTGAGGTCCCTTCCAACCCTAGCTTTCTATGATTCTATGACTGAGAAGTACCAGCTGTGCAGTGGGGTGCATGTGTAGACATGCTCACAGATAACTTTAGTTTAAGATGGTGAAACCTGTAGAGTTGATTGAAACATATTTAATATACATCTATTAAACTATTTAGATTAAGGGGATATGAAGAAATATTCTGTACATATGCATGTATTATTTATTCCCTGAATGAGATTATATTCTTTTTATTGCAAATTAAATCTAGTCTACCAGGGAAGCTATCCTTTATCCATAATCTTTATGTGTAATCCCTAGTGGGCATTCTGTTTATTTACAATTAATACTAGTAAAGATTACCTAGAAATATAATGGCTAGGGACAGAAATTACACGTAAACCGGTATAAGTGATTGGAAACCAGTTCAAATCTGTAACACAACAGAAGTTCATTGCATATAAACCATTTTCAAAATGGCCAATGCCACTTTAAGATAATCCTGGATGGATATAGTATCAGATTTAACTGGTTTAGGTTAGATTGGGTCATTGAACTTCTGTCTCATATCCCCTCCAGATTCAAGTCAACTCACAGTCCCTCGGTGTCCCAGGATGCTTTGCCTCTTGCTTGCAGACCCTCCTTCACATGGTGGACAGGATCACCTTGGTCCAAGTTGTCTGCTCCAGCTGAGCAGGGAAGCAGTGGTGATGCATAGGGGATGTATGTGCACCCCCTGACAGCAGTATTCCCGGGCGGGGGGGGCCAGGTGAGAGGGCTGGTGCCCCCTCTGAGAGCGTCGGCCAGGGAGTGCACCAGGAGAAGTGGTCCCCCTATGACTGATCCAGCTGGCCCAGAAGTGCCGCTGCCAGTTGCAGGTTGGAAGGATTGGCTGCGGGGACCCCTCCCCTCCACAGTCACTGACTGTCCGTTGGGGAGGCAAGTGCCCCACCGACTCAGGAGGCACCAGTTGCCTGTGCAGGGAAGCATGTTCTAGCACCCCCCCTGCTTCTGGGCTGAGCCACTAAAGGCACATGGCTGCATTTCTGGCATCAAAAATTAATGTCTGTTCACTTACTTATCAGTTTAGTATACATAGTTTAGACTTACCTGTGAAGATTGAATTGATTCAGCCTTGTGTTTTTTGATTGTGTGTACTTAGTGAATAGGACAGAAACTTAGCTAAAATCTGGATCAACTTCAATTTCAAAGAATGTCAGTCGATATGAAAGAGGAAAAATAATAATAATAATAACATTAGCATACCTAATCTGTAGCCATGCATTAATTATTTTTTAAGATACAGGTTTACTTTGTCTTTCACTCTCTTTTGTCCATCATCAGTAAATCAGTCTGTCTAACTGTAATGGATTTCTGTATGATAGATAAGAAAAAGCTAAAGTAATAGGAATGTATTAATATGATTTTGGTAGTCACTTTGTAAGTAATTGTCAGGTAATTGCACATGCTTTGGTCCTTAGCTTAAACTATGAAGAAAAAATGAAAGGGTTGTCTAGCTGGGTCAGGTTTTAATGCAACAACAGTGTGCTAAATTGTTAAACATACATGATTTCCTCTTTGCTTTGCAGATTTTATGGTCATAGAGACTTTATGTTATTCTCTTATTATGGTCATAGAGAAGCAGGGCTGGAAGGGGCCTCCAGAGTCATCTAGTCCAACCCCCTGCCTAAGGCAGGATTATCCCTATCCAAACCACCCCATATAACCATAATCTAAACACTACATAAGTCTACCCTCAACCCTAACACAACATAGATCTAACACCCTAACCTGCCACAGGTAAATCAGGGGAACCATGGCACCAATGTTTTGTTTCTATAAAATGTTGTCACTATATGCTCAAGAGGTGCCAGGTAGAGGGCAATAGATAAGAAGTTATAACATTGAAAGAATTGTTGGGGGTCACTAAACATGCAATTGATATAATTGTATCAGGGACATGTCAGTCTTCACATTCCAAAAAAGAAGAATATCACTCTTTGTGTGATCTTTGGTGTACTGGATAAATTTTAATTAGATCTAGTTCTATCTTGCTGTCTATGGTATGGTGCAACTAACTGCACACGGAATGTCTTCTAGCACAGATGAGAAATCATACCCATTTCTTATTCTTTCTCAGGAAAAAAAAACACGTTGGTGAATGTTATTTGGACTTAAGGCTTTTGAGACAACACTAGTTTTACCATTGGTTAGGAAGAGGTCAGGTCTTTTGACAGGTAGCTGATGAAGTAGATGTACATAAGATGATATTTTTTCTGGTCACAAATCCAATTTCTTTGCAAGCAGTTATTCCATATAAATTCAATGAGTTTAAGAAATGTATTAAGTGATCTTTCAGTTGGATACAAGTATCAGACAGGTTTAAGTATGAAAGACAATTCTTACTAGATACAAATTCATCCTGCCTACCATATTTAGCTTGTTTTATAGTTTATATGCTTACAGTGAAAAATAATTGAGTACTAAAGATTAAACATATACATCCTAGGCAATTTGGTGTTGTAGGTATAAAGTAAATTTAGGGCTTGTAAAATCTGCCATGTTGGTAGCACATGAAAAAAAACATTCCTAGAACAAAATACTTTATATAAATAAAAAGAACAAGGCAGAGCATGAACCCAAGAAATACAAACTTTACTAGCCTATTCTATCCGTATGTCCTAACCTTGACCTGTAGGAAACCTTTGTACAATTGAAATAGTAGCACAGTCATAACAAAAAAATCAGTTTGTGGCTTCTCTGCTAAGACTGTTGCTATGGTTCCTATTACTTTAAGGAAGAAACAGCAGCAGAGAGAACCCCAGGTGGGAAAGGCTACCCATTATATGATGCAGGGCATGTCCCCCGGGGGATGCTTGTGGCAGATCAAGAAACACTGTAGCAGTATCAAGCCAGGCAGAGCCTACTGCAGTGCTAGCTGCTTGGTAATAGTAGTGCAAGGCAGAACCCAGCTTAGGAGATAAGGCAATACCACAGCAGCTAGGCCAGCAGCAGCAGCCTACCCTTGAGATCAGTAAGCAAGCCTAATCAGGGAACACCTGCAACCTGTCCAGGGTAGTCACCTAACTGGACAGGGGCAGGGCCTGGGAGATGCATAAACCCAGGGCTTGAGCCAGGTCAGGCAGTCTAATCCCAGAGGCTGAAGGAGAAGGAGCTTTGCTGTGAGATGACTGGCTGAGACCTCACTAAGCTTGAGAACAGCAAGTAAGGAGCTGAGGGCTGATAGGGGACTGAGACCCAGAAGGAACAAAAGGTTTAGGAGACAGCCAGCAGGCTGAGCATTTGTGTTAAAGCTACAGTGCCTGTATTTTTCTACTTGAGTTTTAACTGGTGGCTTGGGTTTGGTGCTACTGGGGAGAGAGGTCCTAGCTGTGCCTGCAAGGCATGAAACTGCCTTGAGGCCAGCCAGGGATCAGGTTCAAACAGCAAGAGTAACAGGGACAAGGCCAGGGGCCCAAGCAGGGATCAAACCAGGGTCAGGGACCCATAGCCCAAGGAGGGTGAAACAAATGCTACAGAGGAATAAGAACCAGGGTCAGGGACCTGTAGCCCAGGAGGGGTGAGATTAGCCCAGAAGGGCAGAGACCAGGGGTCCAGGGCCCAGCCACCCAGAAGGACGAATTCTGCGGCCAGGAGGACAAATCAAGAGACAAAACAGCTAGGGGTCCAGAGACATTGTCGATGAAGCTGAGAAAGCCAGACCCAAATCCATGAGCCAGGGCCAGAGGAAAGGAAGGATGACACCAGGAGAGCTGAAATCTCTGCAAGGGACAACTTGGTACAGAACCACCTATGAGACATGGACATAGTTATAAGGGAGGTCAGAGGACATGCATAGCCCATAAGGCAACAGGTGGCTTTGGGGCACATACAGGCCAGGAGGGCCAACTTAAAGTGAGGATGGGATTGGGGATCAGCAAATTCTGAGAAGGATTCACTGGTAGAAGGGTACAATGGAGCTCTTTCTAGGACCCTCTGGTAGCTTCCCTTTCAACAATCAGTGAAGAACACCAAGGAATGGTAGATGGGGGAGAAGGGAAGGTAGCTTAGAACTAGAGCTGAACAGGAGTTGCATTGCTGTCAGGGGGCATCGTGGCCATGCCTGGAGCACCAGACTTCTTACACTGTCAAAATGTGGGACGAGCAACACCATTTATCATTTTAAAATAGCAGATATGTGCCTAGTAGTGAGTGGAATAAGATCACAGATTTCTTATGAATAGCATACCCCAAATAGTCATTACAAAAAACATTCAGTGTCTAGTTGTTTGAAATAAATTCCTTTCAGTGACACTTGAGACAGTGAGGATGTTGTGTGTCATACCAATAAAATATCCAATCTTACTCCCACTGTGTTTAGAAAGCATACCAACGGTATACACACTTGCATCATTTTTATACTACATTCAGAATGTAAATTGTGCCCTAATGTGTTTTAACAAAGTTAAATAATGTGATCTGAAAGTTAGCGTAACAGAAGCAGGTTGGATTGTGTGGGAGTTTGGCACTGAGATGAAGCTGATCAGTCAATAGTGATTTTAAGTGAAATCTCTAAAATAAATAAGCATTAGCTTTCATTTAAATGTAAAACCTAGGATGAAAAAAACCTGGTCATAGAATAACTATTTTTAACAGTAGAGGAAGATAGTCTACAAATGATCAAACTAGGTAGGTACCATCCAGTTTATTTCTTGAAAAATGTAATGAATAACTACTATAACTATCTTAAACCTGGTGGCATATTGTGCATCCAGTTTAGTAGATCCTGGCTCTTTGAGCCTAAGCACAGAAACCTGAGGCCAGATTTGCTGACTAGTGCATATAAGCAGTTAAGAGTAGACCTCCTTCAAAAGTGATTGTCCAGGAGCCCTACTGAGGAAGTTATGTCTTGACTGAAACAGATAGAAAATGGAATAGAGACAATTTAATGTAGCTGAGATCCTCCTTCTAATAGCCATAAAGGAGGCTGATCATTTTCAGGTGCTGAAAACATTACGAATCGTTGGAAAAAATCTTCTTTGCAAACTTTTGGGTACAATTAGCCTTCATCAGGCAGAGGAAGCATCTGCAGATGATCTGTTCTCTTGCTGGATGGAGTAATAAAGCAGCCAGAGGCCAGTATGTATGCAAGCAAGCCAGTCAGTTAGAATGTAAAAATGAAAGGTGTTTTGTAAATTCCCTTTGAGGATTAGAACTGAGAGATCAGAGAGAGAGAGTGGTTGTTTTCCGAGAAATGTGCCCCCACAGGTAATTGGGTATTCTTGTCTTTGATAGATTTTCGGTGTGCATTCATTCTGGTATGCAGTCGTTGTCTAGTTTACATCATGGATTACATCATGGCATAAAGAGTTTATTAGGCACTGGTAGGCCTGCAGGAAGGTAAATTAAAGTGGTTGTGTTATGCAGAAACAACAAAATTAATGGGAAGCTCTAAAATCCTTTCCTTTAACATAATGAACTGTGTGGTCCATTTTCCTGAATTTTAAAAGGGTTCAGTATCTAAACACACAGTAGAGAAAGTTCACAAATAACTTCACAAAGGAGCAAGGTTTACTTGCTATGGCTAGAGCAAAATCCAGCCAGGAAATGGCAAAAGAACTGCTGCGTGGGAGATGGCTGAATGATCTAAAGAAAACTGTTTTGTTAAGTACTTGTGAGAGAGAAAAGGTTGGGAAAAGGGCAACAGAGCATGAGGCTTAAACTATATATAGTAAATCATAGATTTTAGAGAGCTAGGGAGAGTGTGTAGAAAACAATATACAAAAATATCAATTATACAATAAAATTGCCTAAGAAAATGAATAAATAGAAATATCACAACCTCACTGATAGCTTCTTGATAAACCCTTACCAATGTGGTTTTATAAGAATATTTATAATTTTAATGTAATTAGTTTAATTTACCTAAAAATAAAAATCAGTGATTTTCTTTAATACAATGATTCCATAATACAAATTATATAATAAAAAAGAAGGCTATAAAAAACTAAGACCAGTCTGATTACAAAGTTATATTTAAAAGGGGAAGTGATTTTTTGTTTTTGGACCTGGTGACAGAAAATTTCACTGGCTCTACCATACAAGCATTTAACTGGGAGCCAAGGGGATATTTTGTACCATAAGGCTTGATGTTGGCTTGAGCAAGATGTTATGCAGATTAAATTACATGGGTGTTTGTAAAAATTTACATTGTGATGGATAAGTAGGATAGTCTGCTGTTTCCCCTCTTTTCAACAAGACATTAAGCTTTAGTTTTGGAGTGTTACTCTGAGCAGGTTTGCTAGCTGAAGTTATATTGTCTTTTGAAGAAGTAAATGTTGCTATGGGATAGGCAAGGATTTTTTTTGGTGAAACATTTTATTGGACCAATTGTATAACTTTCAAATGATAAGTAATTATTCAACACATATCTGTAACTTCAAGTTTCATGCAGCTGCTTGTATGACATATTCAAAACATTCAATGAGCTACTTTGAGTTTTTGAGCTGTATGCATAAACTGTGAGTTTAAAGTATGGTGTCCATTCAGATCTTGTACAGCCTTGCTTTTAAATTAATCTCTCTCTCTTTCTGTTTCTACTGTAGGTCAGGCTTCCCACAGAAAGTGCCTTTCCAGCAGATCTCAGACCTGATCAAAGGTAAATCTCTTGGGTATTAGGAGTAGTTCAGCCTTTGTGATCTTTGCCTTTCAGCTGAGTCTGCCAATTAGTGTGAAGTGCAACAGTGAGTCTATAATATTGGAATTGGAACTGAGATCCAATAAACTAATGTCATGTAGGAGCCACCAAATACCAATTAAATAGGTGCCAGTTTTAAGCCCGGCTGAACAGAACTGGATTCACACTGGTGACCTACAAGCAAAAGTCTTGAAGCTCATTAGTAATGCCCTGAAGTATCAAGTCCCTTAGGAAGCTTGCAATGTCTTCAAGAATGGTGATTTTTTTTTTCTGGGAGCATTTGTTTATTAAATCAACTTGTAACCTTTTGTTTTTCCTGTTCTGTGTTCTTAAACAAACCTCATTATATAGTTGTAACTGCTTAACATAGCAGTTACAAGCCACATTATAGCAGACTAACTTCTCCATGTTGAATGAAACCTTTTTGTCTTTTAAGAATCTCCAGATCACTGTTTATACACATTTTATGCTAGAATAACTGCTTGATACAGGAATATATTTATTTTTTACTAAAATAGTAATTCTACTAGAAGTCCAAGTCCGTATGTAGTTAAACTGAATCAAAAGTCTTTCACATTCTGTAACAGTATATAGCTGCTTTATACCAACATAACATTGCCCAGAAAGGGAGTGGGTTGTTCATTGCACTTTAATTATAACAATAGAATTCATGCTATAGATTTTTTTATGTATAAATAAGGCCTAAGAGTAACCTGAATGCAATTAATTTTCCACCCTGTATTTTGTCATTCTTCTAGCTAGTTTATTGGAAAAGCATGAAATCCTTTTAAATTGTTAGCTGTAATTTAATATATTGAATGGCTAAAGTCCAGTGACTCCTTGCTACTTTGGGATAAGTATAACTTCTAAAAATGTATTAAAAGTTATTGTATCATACCAGCAACATTCAGCAAGTGAAATCATCTGAGAGTGTGTGGGTGGGTGAGTGATGTGTCTCCACTAATGTCTATTTGACATTCTCTGCAAATGCAGACAATGACTGTGTAATTTTTTCAGGCTTCTATATAAAATTGATTTAAAAGTTGCATTTGCATAAAGCCTGACAGTCTCCAAAATCAAAATATTTATTTAAACTTTTTCACACAGCTATAGCACATTAAAGATGCTTATTCAGTTCTTTTCTTACCTCAACTTCTCAGTGAGTGTTAATTTCTTATATTTAACTTGCATTTAATTCCTTTGAGCAATCGTTTATTGTATCATTCAGTAAAATAAGGATTTATGTTTGCTTTCATCACTATAGAAAAGATGGATCAATACAAGTAATAAATCTTTAAGTGCTTTTTAACCTTACATGCACTTTATAGGTTGAAAGATAATCAATAGTCATGACAGAAAAACTGCATATGATTCATCTTTAAAGTTGGCTCACTTCTTAAGACATGATGTCAATAGCCGAGAATGTTAATGCCAGGATCAATTTTCCTAATAAAAATATCCTAACTTGAAGTGCTATATATGAGGGTTACCTTCCAAGATAAAATTAACACTTGATAGATCTTTCATGTTCACTAGGCTACACACGCTGTCAAATTGGCTCTTCCATTTATTTAGTTAGTCTTCACTATTTCATATAAAATAGTTTTGACTGCGAATTTATCTGGCAGTTGTATCCTTGTTCTAATGATTCATTAATGTAAGTGAGTATCAATGAGGGTTATCACACCGACGGAAATTCAATAATCTGTTGGGGGGTTTGGGGGAGGGAGTTGTTTGTTTATCTTTAATATACACTTTTCAAGTTCTCATAATAATGTCATAATTCATCAGGTTGAGCTCAGTGAATCAATATGCTAGGGCTCAGGCATCTAATGAGAAGTATAGCTGCTGCTATTGTCCCAGTAATTGTCTTTTTAATACCATTTCAAGTAGTCTGTATAATCAGAAGTTTATGCAGAAAATTGCATGCTCAGACTGGATTCTCAGAATTGTGGAGATTTTTATGTTTCAATCTTTTAAATGTTTTAATTCTGTGTTTAAAAATGTTTAAACATTTGAAAGATATTTCTCTGCTTATACATTTTCTTGGCGTATGTTTCAGTTTAACAGCTTTTGAACATGCTGTTGGTAGAAACATGAACATGCTGATATTGACTCGGACTTTTCACAGAATACAAAATGATACCTGAGGTTTTCCTGGGACTCTGAAAACAGAACAGGGGTTTGGCTAGATGTTTTAAAACTCAGATTGTCTGAAGCATGGAACTTGCAGCTTGATCCTGCAACGTTGATGGCTAAATTGTGATACAGTTACTTAAATTGAGTAAGATCTTGGTTTCACTGAAGTTAGGCCATTGACTCTAATGAGAATAGAATTTCATCACATGAGAAGTTAGTAATCTGGTACAACAAAGCACTTAAAGTGCTGATTCCCAAAGGGTGTGCAGTGCAGCACATTAGTGTGCTGTGAAACCAATGGAAATGTGTTGCAGACTTCCTCTGTGCAAGGAGGCAAATGCAAAAGTAAATGCAGGAGGGGCCCTTTGGGGAAATGGTCCCCACCATGCCCTGACTGGTATCGAGATGGGTGGGAGGCAGACTACAGACAGGAGGAGTGGGGTGAGGGACCTGGTTACCCATGGTCTGTAGAAGCAGAAAGGTGGTGTTAGGTAAAGGGAGCAGGGCTGGGGTACCTGGGGCCTGAGGGTAGGGCTATCCATGACACCATCCTCCTCCCTGAACCAACCCATGCCCCTCCAGCTGTGGCAGTCATCCCGTGTAGGAAGGACCCTCAAGCAGTTCCAGGACAGTCCCAATGGGGTGCAGGATCACTGGGAACCAGGGAGAGAGTGCAGCCTGCCATGCTAAGCTGTCTCTAGGACAGCAATTGGCATCAGAGCCCACCTGCCTCCGCTTGCCCACCCGGCAGGTGTGGGGCCTGGATGGAGTGTTTCTATTCCCTGTGACACCTTTCATGGACACTGCAGGGGAACGCTTCAGCCACTATGGGGAAGGGCAGCCCACAGGCTTGGTCTTGTTGTGTGAGGTAGGCCCCACTCATGGCCAAGGTTTGAGTGGTTCAGTCCCTACAAAGGGAGACTGAGCCTCTGGGGAAGGGATAAAGGGGGTGGGGATCCTGCAAGGGAGTATCGCATGTCCATGGCCCCTTCAGTGACCGTGTCTTCTGCCTCACGGCTGCTTCCCCACTCCTCACAGTCCTCTCAGGCAAACAGTGGGTCCAGAATCACTCAGCTCCTACATGGAGAAGAGCCTAGCCTTCAGTCTCTAGTTTGGGAATTAGTTTTTCAGGTCTCAAATCCCTTCCCTGTGCTCCCTCTGAGTTTCTGTGTTGAGTTTTGCCCCTACAGCCTTCTCCCTGACCCCAAACCCCTCGCTGTTCCCTGTCCTTACTGTCCCTCCGGGTAATTTTGCCCCTTTCACAAACTTCCCCCACCCCTGCCCCACTCCAAAGTTTTTATTGTTTTCATGAACAGGAAGAGGGACCAAGTTTGGTGGCACTACCCAAGATGCAAGGTCCGAGGACTGTGGGGCAGGAGATCCATCACCCAGTGCCAGGTTGTGGACATTCAGGGACTTGAAGCCCTGTGACTGTACTCATCTGGGGACTGCTACTGGTCCCCATGTGCCAGGATGTAGGTGGCCAGGACTTTCTGGACTCCCTGCTGGTACACAGGGCAGATGCTCCCAACATCAGTGGGTGGCTGTCTCTTCCAAGGTTCCCTGCACCAGGCGTGCTCAGCACACCATGTCTGGTCTTCACGCTATGCCTCCTCTGCCCAGGTTTCATGGAAAACTTCCTCCCTGGTCTCACAGATGTTGTGGAGGATATATATAGTGACAGTGAGGTGCAATAGGTTCTCCTCCTCCACCTCGAGGCATGTGCTTCATGGCTGGGGGTGACCAAAGGCACACTGCACAGTCATGCAGCACCTGTTCAGGCAATAGTTGAAGTGCTCCTTGCTGTGGTCCAGCTGCTCCATGTAGGACTTCGTAAGCCTGGGCAGGAGGGGATACGTTGGTCCCCTGATGATGAGGGGATGGAAGAAGACAGTGTCAATGACAAAACTGGAAACTCCTATTGTAAAAGTGAGGGGTGTCCTCAATTTTAATCCATATACCAAAAATTTGGGAAACAGTTACTTAAACCCATACTTAATTTTAACTAAACAAGTAGTTATGTTGATATCCAGGGTTTGGTTTAATTAAAATATGAACAAAAAAGAATACCACACCAGGATGAGAGAGGGTGTCAGAATTTGGCTCTGAAAATGGTGGGTGGGATATGCAGTCAGATTCATTGAACAGTAGTGTAGAATAAACAATATAAATACTTTTCAAGCAAAAACCTATCTACCTTTGGAATTGAATGTCTTTTCTCATGAAGTTTCCCATTCCTCTCAAAAAAGCACAACATGCATTTTAACCTATTTATGAATACATATTACTCTAATATATTGATTAGTTTTTTCATTGAAATATGCATTTAATTTATTTCTTCTATTTATTTCTGTGTACGTGAGTATATATGTGTGTGTATATATATTTATATATGTGTGTATATGTGTGTGTGTGTATTTTTATTTGTATATACACATCTATATATTTGTGTGTGTGTGTATTTCTATGTATATAATATACACCCATAGACAGAGAGAAAAAGATAGAATGAAATATTGGAAAATATATAATCTTAGCAGATGGAGCTAATTCAGTACTTTAATACATATTTATAAATTGTTTAAACATTCATGCTGTGTACTTCAGAGACTAATTTGCTCATATACATAGATACAATACTGGGATTATATATTTTGTCATATATTACTATAACATTAACATACAATTTATCAACAATTATGTTTAAAGGGAGAAGAGATGGGGGAAAATAAACTGAAACAGTATAGAAAAAATTCAGTATTGACTATATGTATACCTGGGAGTCTGTAAACATCCTTTGTTGGATAATATATTTTAGGGACAATACATATCATTGTGTTTGAAAAGTTCCAGATATATATAGCTAAAAAAGGAACCTAGTATAGATTGGGTTGTATCTCTAAAATATCTTATATACCTTAATATAAAATATCTTAAAAATATCTGTAATAAAGAGTGAAACACTTGTTTCTACCCAGAAGTAAATTTTAGACCACCCAAGAATCCAAGTTCTCTGGGGAAATGGGTTTTGGCTGAGTATCATTTACAAAGCAGGTGACTGGATGAGACAGACAAGAAACCATTTCACAGCCTGATGGGAACTTGTATGTGGCTATTAAAGAGCCTAAAGAGCAAAGCTTTAGATAGGGGTATTTCATTGAAAGAGCTTTTGAGCTGTGAGCAGTTAAACTGCCTTTGGGTTGTTTTATTCCTCTAGTGTTCAAGAAACCAGGACTTTGTATATTGTTGTAAGTATACAGAATTGTATCAAAGATATCTGAATCTGTCAGTTCCTCCTCCTAACTCACAAGCTACAAAACCATAAGTTTCTTTCTGCTTTCAGGTCAAAAGGGCTAATAAACCTAATGTTAAAGATAGGATTTTCAAAGGAGTCCTAAAGGAACATTGCTCAAGTACCACTGAAGTTCTGGAAGATTTGGGTACCTAAGGCCATATCTATAATTCTGCTACCATGTAACATGTAGCAGAAACTTTGGGTGGAGGGGGGCGGATGCAGAAATCTCTCATACATTGAGTTCCAAGAGAAAACATTCTTTGTCTTTACATATATGTTAGAACTAACAGTAATAAAATACTTGGTATATATGGGATCAGCTTCTCTGCTTCATTGAGGCCACTATATATACTGCACTAGCAGAGAGCTGTCTTAGACCTAAGATTTCTGCAGGATTTCCCTTACAGAGAGGAATCATTTAAGTGCTATAGGGCTATAAGAAAAGGGGACTATGTCTGGAGTTTCCTAGATCCTTGCTTGATGTTCTGTCAGTTCTAACCAAGACTGACCTTACACCCAGATTACGTCAACTAAGAAAGTGCAAGAGTGGCTTAAAGCCTGCTCTGCACCCCTCCTTCTTCAGGTGTACCGGTGATACTCATCTGGAGCTAGGGATTAGGCCAGAAAAGCCTAAGAATACCAAAACACCAGGCCTGTGTGAATAGGCAGCTATTCGATTTGGCTTTGGATCTGGCCAATTCAGATGACAGTGATCTGATTTGGAGCTCTGGATCAGCTTCCCACTTCGATTTGGCCAAATCGGCTCCTAAGCTTAGGAGCTGCTTTGGAGATCCAGCCATAGGGTATAATGGAGAATTAATGAAATAGCTATAACTTTGTTTTTATTTGTATTATTTGGATAAAACTTTCAGGGATGGTAGCCTCTGCTGAGAGCATGAAGTGTGCCAAGGTTCAAAGAGATAGGTGCAGGGGTTTGGGAGACACTGCTCCCCAAATTCTTGAAAGCAAAATTCATGTCATGTGTACA
>NW_017728992.1:77282749-77283140 GCF_001723915.1 Gavialis gangeticus | reverse complement strand
CTCTGCACCTATCTCCTTGAAACTTGGCAGGCTTTGTGGCTTGACTAGGGGCTAACACTCCTGAAGTCTTGACTCTACTGTGCTTAATGCATACAAGTGAAATGAGTTTTGCTTTCAAGATTTTGGGGTACAGTTTCTCCCAAATCCCTGCACCTATCTCCTTGAAACATGGCAGGCTTTGTGGTCTCACCAGGGGCTACCATCCCTGTAGTTTTCACCCCACTGTGACTTAACACACACACAACATATGTTTTGCTTTCAGGATTTTGAGGTGCAGTTTCCCAAAACCCCCTGCACCTATCACTTTGAAACATGGCATGGGTAATGCACTCAGCAGAGGCTACCATCCCTGCAAGATTCATACAGACCAGGCAAAAGCAACAAAGTTACC
>NW_017728992.1:77262389-77277749 GCF_001723915.1 Gavialis gangeticus | reverse complement strand
ACCTATCACTTTGAAACATGGCATGGGTAATGCACTCAGCAGAGGCTACCATCCCTGCAAGATTCATACAGACCAGGCAAAAGCAACAAAGTTACCAATATTTCATTGATTCCCCATTATACTCTATGGCCGAATCCCCGAAGTGGCTCTGAAACTTTTTCAAAGTGATTCAGAAGCTCTGAATCGATTCAGAAACCCTAAAGCTTCCAGCATTTTGATTTGGATTCATAGATTCAGCCTCTGAATCATTTGAATCATCTATGAATCTGAATCATGATCCAAAGCTTTGCACAACCCTACAAAACACTTCAAAACCATTAAGCAAGTCCCAAAGCAGGGGGAATAGGCATTAATAGGAATAGGTGCTAATGTTCCCTCTTTGCCAAGTCTTTTCTGCCAGGAGACAACCTCCAGGATGCACATCTCCCAGACTCTCTACCCCCTAATAAACTTTCCATCCTCCCAAGCTCTACTGTCTATGATACAGACCCCAAGCCAACACCCCCACCTACAGGGGGTATGACCTCAGCTCACATGGCACCATACTGCTGGCTCCAAAAACCCCAGGAGACCTTATCTGGGCTCCTGGTCCAGAAACTAGGCATGTAACCCTCCCCTTCTGAGCGCTAAGCCTTTGTCCCACATCTGGGCAGATTCATATGTTCATAGATTGTTAGGGCCTGGAAGGGACCTTGTAGATCATTGGGTCCAGTCCCCCTGCACTAGGCAGGAAAAGACAACTGGGGTTGCGTGACCCCAGTGAGGTTACTGTCCAGTCTCCTTTTGAAGATTTCCAGGGTAGGTGACTGCACCACCACTGGAGGGAGTTTATTCCATAGTCTGGACACCTGGACTGTGAAGGATTTTTTCCTGGAATTGAGCCTCAAGCAGCCTTCTGTGAATTTGTATCCATTGCTCCTGGTCTTACCCAGGGGTACCCTGGTTCACAGAGTTCTTGCTATACTCCCCTGCTGTAGTGGTAAGCCACTACCAAGTCTCCCCACAGCCTCTCCTCATATGGCTTGTCTTGCAAGTCCCTGACCATACGGGTGGCTCTTCTCTAGACCCTCTCAAATTTTTTCCATGTCCTTGTGGAAGTGCGGTGCCCAGAACTGGACACAGTACTCCAGCTGCAGTCTCACCAGTGTGGAGTATGATGGGAATATCACTTCCTTAGTTTTGCATGAGATACAATGATTAAACTATGGAAGATCTCCCCTAGCCAGGAGAATTTGGGGGAAGTAGAGAACATGACTTCCATCCCCAGCTTTCTACTTCCTGAGGGGGGAAAGGAGGAAAAGGGTGCCTAGTGCTGTGCACGTTTCCCAGGAACCATGCTCTTGCTGTGCTCAGTGCCCAAGGCTCTGCTCTCAGAGGAGGCATAGAATCCTGGCTCCTGGCCATGTTCCTCTTCTTCAGATCCTCTGTTGGCAAGCCACAGGGTACATGTACACATTCATTAATGTACCATAATTACAGCGTATTAAATTTAGTGCCTGTAATAACAGGTGTTAATGCACCATAATAGGCACTACTCCGCAGTAGCACTGGTGCATACTTTTTAAGTGATGCTAATGCACAGTAGATCAATTCTATTATGCATAAGTGCATTAGCATGTTTTTCTTCATGCTGTGCTAAAGCACAGTAGAATTAATCTACTGTGCCATTAAGTGTCTCTTGTAGATGTGCCACAGTTGTGCAGGTCAGAAACAGCATTTAGCTTTAACCTGTAACTGCTCTGAAACTGTTCTGACTTTAACAGCACAGATTTAAAATGGTTTTAAGTGAATCCAACAATGAGGGATTATAGCTTGTTTTTGTTTTTCTTTTTTTTAATGCCTTATTCAGTATATTCTAGAATTGATTACTCTTTAATTTCTTAAAGCATAATTGATTGTGATCAATGTCTGTTTTGGCCCTATAGCTGTCTTGGACCATCCTGAGCTGGAGCTTTAGCTCTTCCTCACACATAGCCCTGTTTCAAAGCATTCATTTTAGAGGAGTTAAAACATATTTTGGAGCTTTATCAATATACTGCCGCCTCTGCTTTGATATTATAGAAAACTACTAAAGCCTTCTTACAAGGGCATATACTAGAATACATGTCTACAAAAAAGAAAACAATGGAATGCAGAAATTAATATTTTAATAGCAAAAAATTAAGTCTTTAGGTGAAGATTATGTCACAAATCCTTTGCTGGATAAACTACCCATTATTACAAATATGAGATATGAATTGAATAAATTACTGTCCCAGAAGACAGAATATGTTTTATACAGAATACACCAAGATGATTAGGAATTAGGAGAACATGCAGGAAGGTTACTACAGAGTAAATCCAACCATAATAAAATATCAGCTATAAGAGACTGTCTTGGAAATAAGGTTGTTGGTTCTCTTGGCAATATGCATATGACACAGAGACAAATCAATTAACAGTTCAGGCAATTCTGTTTGAATTTGCACACCAAGAATCTGAGTGTCACTAGTAAGGAAATGGATAGGTTTCAGGACTTTATACCCATACAACAAATTCAGATATAGAAAAATAACATTTTAAAGGCTCCTTTGTCATTAGAAGTACTAACTTTGGCCTTAAAAGACATGAACAATAATAAATCCCCAGGCAGTGATAGATATACAGTGGAGTTTTATTTTTTTTAAATGTAAACCTATATTACTATGTCAATTATTGAATGTCAATTGAATAGTGATAGTCAAAACCCAGGTACACCACAATCCACTTTACATGAAGCAATTATTTCTGTAATTCATAGAACCCTTTCCTAGTTTAGGAATTGTTCTAACTACAGAACAATTGATTTAATTAATATAGACACTAAAATCCTAGCCAAAACTTTATCACACTGATCTAAACAGATCCTCCCGAAGTTAATTTGCAAAAATCAAG
The DNA here is from genome assembly GCF_001723915.1 of Gavialis gangeticus. Taxonomy (NCBI): domain Eukaryota; kingdom Metazoa; phylum Chordata; order Crocodylia; family Gavialidae; genus Gavialis; species Gavialis gangeticus. The sequence goes on along the minus strand of NW_017728992.1, from coordinate 77,274,836 downwards.
TTGGATTTATTGAAAAAAGCTATGTTTCAGATAATGTACATCAGGTTATTGATATAGTAGGAGCAGTACAAAATTCCAAAGCCATTATGGCTTTTTTAGTACTTGATGCAGAGAAGGCCTTTGATTGTGTTTCTTGGAAATACCTTTTTGTGTGTTACCAAAGATGGGATTTGGTAATGAATTCACAAGGGGGATGCAGCTGTTATATACAAATCCCACTTCAAGAATTGTGATCAATAATATGTTATCTAATCTATTTCCCTTGCAAAGGGGGACTCAGAAAGGTTGGCCATTATTCCCCCTTCTATCTGATTTAGAATTGGAACCATTGGCTACAGCTATAAGGAATAAGGATGACATAAAAGTCATTAAGGTAGGTGATAGTGCATTGTCTGCATACAACAGGTTCACTAATACTTACATCAGAGCCTGACAGAACAAATCCTACCCTCTTATTATAATCAGTATTTTTAGCAATCTGGCTGGCTATAAAATTAAATGGAGTAAATCTAAATTACTTGGATTAAATAAGTATACCACAACAAACACATATAGTAAATGACATTTTCATTGCCAATCAGAATACTTAATTTATTTGGATATTAAAATATCCAAGAATGTTAATGTTGTTGTCTGCCAAAACTTTCAGAAGCTTATTGATGTTATATCACAGGATCTGAACAAATGGAGCAGTTTGGCAATATCCTTGTGGGAGTATGTTAATATTTAAAAAATGAATGTCTTACCTTACCAAATATACCTATTTTAGAGCCTACCCATTGTAATTCCCCAATCCTATTCTGTTAAAATCAATTAAATGTTCAACAGATATTTGAAGGGAGAGGATAAATGTGCAACTTTGCATCATCAGAGGAGATGCAACTATCAGTTGAAATGGGTGGCATTCATCTTCCAAACTTTCAAAAATATCACAACACCTTCTGAGCAAGTCAAGCTATGTACCTGATGACCGATGTAACTGATAACTCTCTCGCATTGGTGGAAATTAAACAGGTACTTATGTTTCCCCTACTAACTGCTATGGGCTCTATTTATCACCATCTCTCTAACTCTCTGATCCCTACAGGTTTTGCAGCCCACCAAGCTTGGGAAAATGTGGCAAACTTACTGAAGTTTGATATCTTTATTCAGACCTCTTTGGTCATGTCCAGGTGAGCAGGCGCATGAGTTTGCAGCAGCACAAATAGTAGCAGCACACATTTGTACTGCTACTTTAAGCTACAGTGCATGCCCTTGCTTATTCAGTTTGCAGCAGGACACATTGTCCCGCTGCTCCATGTGCTGGCTGGGGCACAGGGTGCCTCAGTGCAGGGCCAGAAAGCAACCCCCACCCTGTGACCCAGCCACATGGAGAGTGGCATGTGGAGATGGGGGAGCAGGCAGCCTTGAGACATGTTGTAAAGCCCTGGCATTGAGGCACCCTGTGCCCCAGCCAACCAAGGAACAGCTAGCTGGGGTGCAGTATGCCTCAAGATGGGGAAGCAGCTGGCTAGGATACAGGGTGCCTCAGCATGGTGCTCCATAGTGCATGAAGGCAGAGGAGCACGCAGCTCTAGGGCTCCCTCAATGCCGTCCATGGGTGCAACATGTGCGGTTTGTGGTGCCACAGAGGGATGCAGTACCACAAACAGCACATGCATACACATCTGGGTCCAGCCTTTAGGGGCAATCCCTTTTTGAATATGTGTCCCACAAAGGGATATGGAGAAAGTGGATGGACAAGGATACTGTGCATATAGAATGGCTTCTAGTAGGAAAGTATATAAAATCCATTTCTGAATTATGTGAAAAGCAGTTAAACAGTTGAGAGGCAATATATGCAGTTGCATCAAGTATTAGAAAATCAATTAGGAACTAATAGTCCTGGTGTATTATTTTTTGCCTTGAAATCATCTTCTCTTCCCTATTCTGTGCCATCACCCTATGAATTTATAATGTCACATTACAAATCCAATACAAGCTATTTAAGACTGGAATGGAATGGAGACCTAGATATCCAGATGACAAAATCCCAGTGGAAATTAACATTTCACAATATTTGAACATTGACAATTGTTCTTAAACTTTGACTTATAGAACATAAGATAACTTTTTGGCTGTACTGTACTCCTTCTAAACATACAATTTTAAATGTATGCTGGTAAATACACGTTGGAGATGTGAAACATTGCAAGTAATGCTTGGTCACATGTTTTGGTCATGCCCTATTATGAGGTTTTTTGGGGAGAGAAATTATAACTAGAGTTAACATAGTTTTGAACACAGCACTGAAACCTTTGGCAAACATCTCTGGTCTTGGGTATATCCCTGAGGAATATACTTAGGGATTTAAACAGTCCTTCCCAAATTGCATTCTTATAGCAGGTTTTATAATCTTTTAGTGCAGGATTATATTGCTGTATTTGAAAAGCAGGACATCTCCAGTGATTGATCTGGTACAGTGAGATGCCACATCTGACATCTGTTGAGATAGTTATGTTTAGCAGGCTTCACTGCTGGACTGCACCTGTGGTTTTCTGACATCCCAATGCATGGAGACCCTGAGATCATGGAGATGCTGCCTCATTCCAGGGTACTGGCATGATAAGGCCCTTAAAAACTCCATATGCATCCCAGCAGCACACTACCATGCTGGGTCATGGGCAGCCAGGTCTAGGGTCACTGAGGGATCAAGGTGCTGACCTGGGTTGGGAGGAAGGAGCAGATTCCAGGGACACATGGGGTCAGGAAGCCAGGAGGTCAGTCCAAGAACAGGGTCTAAGAACAAGCCAAGTCAGGAAGCTGGAGGATCAGGCAAAGAGAGGAGGCAGAGGACAAGCCAGAGGGCACAGCAAGGCAGTCCGGAATCAGGTTGTGCCCTGTTTCCCAGACACTTCCTGTTTCAAGTCAGGGGCTTATACCAGGGAATTGGAAGATCAGCTAATCCTGGCTGGCCACTCTGGTGACAGTGAGTGGGCAGAAGGCTAGGCCCTGCTGGAGTTTTCGGGACAGGTTTGAACAGCCTTGGTGGCCATCTGTAGGGTGGCAGGCTGGGATGGAGTGGCCACTCTGGTCAGGCTGAGACCCCAGGTTTGATGCTGTGTATTGACACACACATGGTTTTCTGACTTCCCAGGCACCTGGAGACCCTAGAATCAATGAGCCTCTTCTTGAGCCCAAGTTCCCCATGTACCAGGGATGTCAGAAAACTGTGTGTGTAGACCTGGTTATGCTGGTGTTTTTTAAAGGTCCCATCCTGCTGGGACCTGTAAAAATTGCTGCGTAGCCCACCTGCACTGTACGCATTGTAGTCATGGAGATCCTGGGATCAGGAACCAACTCCCTAGTCTTAAGGTCTCCATGTGCCAGAACCTATAAAAATCAACATGCAGCCCTGTTGGACCACAGACATGGTTTTTATTCATTGCAGTGCATGGGGACCCTGGGATTCAGGAGAGGGTCCCAGATTCTGGGGTCTTCATGTGCTATAATGTATAAAAACCCTATAGATGTACTACTCCAGTGGGGTAAGTCCTTCCACTCCCCCTGCTTAGGAGCCTCAGATCCTGCACACCAGGGAGCCCAGTAAGAACTGCCAAACATGGAGTTTTGACAATCAAGCTGATTGTCCATGTGGTAGAAATCATACAGTCCCAGCAGACAATCAACTGTTTGTTGGAATCCAGCTTTCAACGGCTGGTGCAGGGGGAGCCCAGGAGCATGCTTCCAGGGTCCCTCCTTCACTAGCAAGTAAAGTGGGATCTAATCCTCAGTCTCAAAATCAGAATCCTGCCATGCATAAATGGTAGGATAGGAGACACAATTATTGGGATCATGGATCAGAACTCATCATGCTTTAAATGGATGGCTGTCAGTGGCCTGAGACCAAAGGAAGAGAGGAAGTGAAAGTGCTCTATTAGAATTTTGTTGTTGTTGTTTTAATTCCTTTCATTAACAGATTAAGTACATTTTGGCAAAGCAAATGAAATGTTCATTTTTTTCATGGAAAAATTTTGGCCAGTCTTAGAAAATATCTTTAAAACTGTAAGCATGAGTACATTTAATTTCTATGCTTAGCACTGTAAGAACCTTTTTTTTGTATTTTCTTCCTCCATTTTCTTTTACATTGTTTCATTTTCTCTTTTCTTTTTTATAATCATTCCCCCCGCCATATAATTTTCTTAATTTTTTGTGCAGTTGTTCAGGTCTGATATGACATCAAGCTTTAACCTGTGACTGCTCTGAAACTGCTTTAACTTTGTCAGCATAACACCCTATGCCATGGTAGCAGCAACAGCCCTGTGCCCCTGTTGTAGCAGAAGCAGTAACAACCAGAGGTGGGCGGTCTTTGCCACAGCAACAGTCGCAGCCAGGGATAGGGCAGGTTAGACGAACACTGGGCATGTCTATACAAGATGCTTAATGCCCATTGAACTAATTCTACTGTGCAATATTGAGGCTAGCAAAAACCATGCTAATGGTTCATCTGTGCTAATGCAAAGTAGCTTTATTCCAATGGACATTTAGCATCACTTAAAAGCGTTCATCTGTGCAAATGCGCAGGAGCACTGATTACAGCACATTAAGTTAGTACCTGTAAGTACTAACTTAACGTGCTAACTTGGTACTAACTTAATGTGCTGTAATTATGGCACATTAGTGAACGTGTGGATGTGCTCGCTCTCTCTGTGTCTGGCACTCAGCATCTCCTCCTTCCTCCCACCTTTGGTCTCCAGCATGTTTCTTTCTCACAGCACAAAACTGGTTAGGTCCTCCTCTGCTACAGAGGCATACCATCCTCAAAGGGAGGAACAAATACTACTCAACAAGGACAAAGTTCATGAAAACTTGGCTTCAGAGATGGAAGTGAAATTAAACATCTATTAAGAGGAAAAACATCCGATTAGCTGTGTTCTTGCTTTGGTTGCACAACTGAGGATAGATTAATAACAGTACAGATGGTCAGTAGCACTTTTTCATTTTATAGTGCAGTGTGCATGGGACACGCAATGTAGCAATTACACAGCCTTACAATAAACTGATTCACTTAGACATTAAAGACTAAAATTGTGACACCAGTAAACTTCTGAGTTACTTTTTTATATAGATCAAGACAAGAAACCTGGTAATGCTGTTTCATTCAATATCCCTGCTCTGTTATTTCTCATAGGTAGTCACTATGATATTTTAGAAGGCAACCGTCTTCACCCTTGTATGGCACTTAATAAAACTTTATGTAACAGTAGCTATTTTCATCCAAATGTACTTTCAAAGTGCAGGAACTGTCTTATTCTCCACTGAGATGGGATGTAGCACCTGCCTAGTGAAAGTATTCTCTTATACAGCAGTTTAGGGTAGGTAGTAAAATAGAATGTTTTATCCAATTCAGTTTGCATTAAGAGTTTAAGAATACAAAATGTAATGCTCCATCAAGGAATTTTGCAAGGGTGCCAATGCTAATTCTATAAAATGGCAATGGGATTTTAATAACCTTATTTATATTCCTCATCCAAAAAATATCATCTGAGATTCCAAGCCAAGGTCCCAGCTCTGCAAACTCTTCACCTGCTTAACTGCACATAGTTGTCTAGTCGCACTGAGGTGAATTCAGAAATGTGGAGGTCTTACAACTTTAACACTGAAATAGATTAGTGTTTTGCAGGTACTGGTTATTGGAAAACTGCCTGTCTTATGTCACGTTATAACATAAAATAAATATGCATGCATGCATACAAATAATAATAATATATACTAATATATATTATTGACCATCCATATTCGTATTAATCTACCTTCAGCTGTGTGACCAGAATAAACACTCAGAAAATTATATTTTCCTCCTCCAGTGACTGACTTCAGTTCTTTCTTAACTAGTAACTCGGTGGCATAATTCAGCTGGGGAAAGTTGATTGTGTATAAGTGCTTCAGGAGCAAGGTTAAAAAAAGAGGAACATTATCTGTCAATTTTTAATATCATCTTTAGTAGGATAGTAGGATCATTTTATGGGAGGAGGGATTAAAATAGTGATCCATCACTTCCTGGTTAGCACAGACAGACTTTTAAATGGGTGATTCTAAAGTCAAATTATATATTCAAAAATAGTAGTTCTAGAAAACATGAAAAGTAGAAACTGGAGCATTAGGAATCATCACAAGAAATTTCTCCACAGTGGAAAGCTAGAAAAGTAGTTTGATAACACTGAATAAAACATGGCTTAGTGGTATAAAGTTTAATTGTCTGGTTCCCTCAATTTCCTTCCTTCCTTTCAGCAGAAGCCACTGGGGGGAACAGTCCACTCTTCTGCTTTGATGAAGGCTCGGGCCAAGTATTTTCTGAGCTCTTTTAATTACTGAACCTAAGCTACAGATGCCAAAGGACCTATTGAGGAACAATATGGAGCAATGGATTATACATGAAAAATTGAAAGGTGACCACCCAAATAGAACACAATACAATAAAACAGAACAAAAACAGTTGAAAATAATGAAAAGCAGGTAGATTATATCAACTTCAAAAGCAATCTGTACTTGCAGTTAAGGATTTATGAGTAAAACATTTTTGCATTCCTTTCCAGTTATCCAGGCATAAAGTAGTAGTGCAGCATAATGTACCAATTTAATAGATTATTGATTTAAAAAAAAAAATGATAGGAAATCTTTCATGTGAGACTGAAAGATGTGTCACGTTCACACTGGATGTGTGTCACATTCCCATTTCTGGAACCTTTGATTGTTTTCTTTTCCCTTTTTTTCCCTTTAATCATCCATCTGTTGCAGAGTTTCTTTCTAATATAAAAGCACTTTAAAACAGATGCCTGGCTGCCCTTGAGAATGCTGAGTCACAAAGCATGCATTCCTCACATAGTGAATGCAACTCCATATAAGATATTGGAAATCTTGGAAAAAAGTTTTGAAGATTAACAGGTTCACTCAATGGTCAGGGCACTAGTAAGGGGTTTGGGAAACCTTGCTCTACCACTGACTTCTCTGGTGAGTCTCACTGTGCCCTTGTTGTCCATATGTTAAATGGATTTGAATGAATCTGTTAAATAATGTAATTTCTCAGAAGTGTTTTGAGGATGATTGTACTGGAAAAGTGTGAGGCGTAAGGGGGGGACATATAAATACTTTAGATATATCAAAGCTAGTTTTTGTTGGGATGTTAAATGCACTGGAGAGTACCTGAAAAAATACGGATTTTTTTAAACCCTACTCAGAGTTCTGAGTCTGTAAAGGAAGGAGCGCCAAAGGCAGAAAGTCTAAAAGAGATTTTACTATTGATTTTACATGGAAGGCACTTAGATATTACGGAACAGCAGCATACTCTTGGAAGATAGATGGATAAAGATGTATGCCACATATGGACGGTATATATTATATTGAGCATGTTTGTATTGAATAGTAAGAACAGTTACTGCTCATATTATTAAAGAAAAGCTGTTTAATACTTAAAGAAAAAATTGAAAAGCATAAGTCTAAAATTACTGATATTAAAAAAATAAATTCTGCTGAGCCAATCATCTGGATACTATGTATGTATTTTATTTTACCTTTATTATGTAGCTTAACTTTAGCTTTAAGAAGTGGTCACTTTTTTCAGAAAAGCCTAATGTGTGTATTTAACATTCAGTTTCATAAGCAGTTAACCTATACAAAAGGCATGCATTATCTTATTGTTTCCCTTCTCTCTTGGGATGTACATCCTCTGCACTTCCTACTATCATGCTTGGATGTAAAGAACTTTTTTTTTTTTAGTCTTATATTCGTTAAATCATGACTGGTACATGACATGATGTCCCGAGCTGTGCCCTTGTGAAACCAACGGCCTTCCTTTGAAATTGTTTTACTCAAACACTCCTAGGAAGCAGAAACATAACTAACCAGGACAACCTTGGGCAGTTCTCCCTTTGTACCTTTGGGCCCTGGGCAGAAGCATCAGTTGAAGTTTGCTGCTTCCGAGGGGAGGTGTCATGTCTTTCTTTTTCTGCTGTAAATGCCCATGTTGTGGGGGCAAAACCCGTCTATTTTTCAACAGCAAAAAATTGGAGTGAAATTACTGTCTCACTTCAGAACCATATTTCCCAGAGTACTATGCACTTATTGATGTATACTTCTGCAGGGCTACTGCCTTCTGTGGGGATAGTGCCAGAAAGTGCAAGAGAAGGCAGACAGGGGACAGGAGGGTAAGATGGCACATCCTACCTCCTTCCACTTAGCCAGTGCCCAGGGTTCATGCCCTATTCCCCCATCCATCCTTACACACCTGCTGGAAAGTGCAGCACAGTAGGTGGACTTTTGCTACACTCTATTGTCATTTGATTTTTAATAGCATTATTGTACATACTTTTTAAAGGTCATTCCAGGTCATACTTTTAAGATTAGAAGTATTACCCTCATGTAATCTGACATCCTGTGTATTCCTGATATTAGAATTTCATCCTTTTGCCCCTGTATTGAACCATTTTCATTTGATTAAACCGTATATTGCAGAATAGTATCCAGTCATGATTTGAAGACTTCAAGAGATTTCATTCCTTTGGTCAATGTTGTTTTTATTTCTCTTATGGGGAATACCTGAAACATAGAAATACAAGTTATAGTCTCTCTATTCTACTTTCTCTGTGGATCTTTAGTCAAAATACAATACATCAAAAAAACAATGCATCAAAAATCTGACTACCTCTGTTAATCACCCTCATAGTTAAAAAGGTGCAACAGTTCTCATTTGAATTTGTCTAGCTTTTAAATTTAAGTTATGGTTTTTGCTTTAGCTATTTCTGGTAAGTGTTATCCTTCTGTATTGGGTGTTTTATCCCTCTGGTAGTACTTACATACTATAATTTCAGGCAGTAATTTGAATATTTATTATATAAAAGCATACATACTATAAACAGAACATGAACAGTCTGTAACTCAAACTACATATTGATTTATGGTACGCAGCACTGAGTTCATTACATCTATAATAATGTCTTTTCCAGACCACAAATAAGTTTTGTGACTGTTTTTTACATTGGTCTCTCTAAGCCTAATTACCTATATTTCCATGTAAACTTTCGGAACGCTGCAGATGCAGCCCAAATAGAGGTGAGTATCTTGGATATCTTGCAGTTCAGTTTGCATTTCTAACTACCTTTTTACACAAATTTAGGCACATAAATTTGTAGATCTAACCAGAATTTATTTCAAAATGTGGTTGGAAATGGGGTCCTATCCCTTATACTAAATAGTAATAAAAATATTGATTTTTATACCACATCTATGTATTAGAAACGTATTTGCTATTTTTAATTATCCAGGACTGTGTACCACACACAGATTATGACATCAGTATGTCAATGTACAAAAGAAGCATTAAAATAAAATTAATTTGGCCATTTTAATGTCAAAGTAATTTTTCACTGTTAACTCTTTTTAATTAATACAAATTTCATCTCTACTCAAATTATGGTTATGAGTATTAACTTCTTTACTGTTTCTCTACTAATTCCATGTCACAGCTCAAGAAGAATACATTTGTGAGTAATCTTCAGTTTTACTTTGTTAATATCAATTTTCTTTGGTTTCATGTAAGTGTGTTAAATGGAAAAGATGTTAACAAGTGCATTTTATTCAATATTACAAATACATCATCCATTTTAATTGAATCTTTTAGGAACATTGTTACCTGCCTTGTTATAAGTTTGTCTTTGGGTTATGATTTCTTCTGTATTCCATGTTATGCTTGATATAACAAGCTAAAGTCTACATTTGAAATGAGTGGGAACCATATAGGTGACTACTTTAGTCATATCCTGTAAAAGCATTATGATGACTAATGTTCTGCATTGGATATGGTGGTAGGTAATTGATAGTCTGGAAAAGAGAGTTTAGCTAGTAAAGTTATCACCCTGGCCCAGGGTAGGTGACAGTTTAGCTCTGGCTTCAGCCCAGAGCCTGGAGCTGAGTGAGCACTTTTCCCAGAACTATACTCAAATCCAAGATGAGCCTTTCTTTTCCCTGTGCTGATTTGGAGGTGATGGGGGTATGTGAATCACCTGGGATTTGAGTAGTTTGTGCTAGCATCCTTCAAGGCTCAACTCAAGAATGTTAATCCCTTTTTTAATACATGTATCCCTGTCACCTGCAACTATGATGTTGTAAGAACTTGCAAGAGAAGTGGAGTTGAGTAACCTTGGCATGCTGCAGAGAGTAGTGTCAATTCCTCAAGGACGGTCCCTTCAGCTTGACCATATATGTATAACCATATATATACATATAAACATACACATAGGACATGTCTAAACATTCACTTTATCCTACTCTACTGTGTATTAAAACAGCACATCAAAAATTATGCTAATATGCTAATGCACAGTAAAATAGGCTACTGCGCTTTAAGTGTCACCTAAAAAACATGCACTTGTACTACTGAGCATTATTGCAGCCTCTTACTTAGTACCTCAGGGTGCCTATACATGAACTCTGATGTGCTGTAATTCCAGAGTGTTGGAGCAGAGTCGACTGAATCTTACAACGTGATTAATTCATACAATTAATTCATACAATGTAATTAGTTGAGTCTGCTGGAACATGCACTTCAGCAGCCTCCCATATCTCACGTATCGGTGTTCCTTTGCTTCAGAATGGTGGGGGTGATGCTTTATCTAAAGGTCATCAAACACTGATATACAAGACACTCCTGGCCATTTAATTAGAGCAGCTCTCAAAGACGCTCTAATTAAAGTGCTTCTGCCTTTCTCCCAGAACACGTGTATGAATGTCCTTATATTGAGGTACTAAATTTAATGTGCATTAGTAAAAGCATGTATAGATGCATCCATATATATGTTATAGCCATAAATTAGAAACCAGTGTTCACATTTGAATGATCAAAGCTTTGTTCATAGGAATACTAAAACATGGATTTTAAGCAGAAGCTTCTTTACTCAAGGAAATAAATTAATTTAATTCATAATTACATTTTTTAGGGAAGTATTAGGTGTAAAAATTAGGGACCAGAAACAGTACAATATGCCTAATATGACCAGGTACAACTATCAAACAGTAATTTGAATATGTATTAATTATTTCATACTGATGGTAAACAGAACATGAACAGTACAAAAACAACTACACATCAAGATATTATTTTAATATTAGTTTAAATACTTATTCAGCTTCAATTCATTACCAGAAAGTGAGCTAAATTTTTAGGATATACTGTTTGAAATGAAGAGTGTGATAAGAACTAATAATGAAAGCAGCATTGTGCTATTTCTTGAGGAAAATGATATCTTGTGGAATAAAATTAGGTCTTCACAGTTTTAAAAGAAAATCCCACATTTCCACTTGGTATTTGGGGTACTAAACTGATATATCTGTAGTAATACAGAACCTCCCCTACTCCCCCTACTTCCCAAATCAAGTGTGTTGCTCAGCAATTATAAGGAACTGAGGAAGGTGGTGAAAGGAGAACCTTTACAAAAGTTGCTTTCATTGGTCTTGCTGCTTCACCAGTTATTTTGGCCATTGCATAGTTACCATGGAGTATTTGCTTGAACTGTTAAATATACACTTAGGTGATTTCTTGAATGGAGTCATTCCACTGGAAAAGTCAGAATTTAAACATGCAGATTTCAGTTGTCTGAATTTAAAGAAATCACAACCAATGATGTGTGTATTAACTAAAAGGCGATGTCTGGCTACATGTATAATTATTTCAGCATAAACTTGGTCTTCAAATTAGATTCATATAGTTCTTAGACCAGCCTATTTACCCTTTTTTCCCATTTAGGATCTTTATAATTTATCTTTCATTTTGTATTTCTTCCAAGATAAAGAAAGTTAATAGGGATGGTTCTGTTGGCTCCTGTGACCTTTGGATTAAGCCCTAATTGTGCATGAATGTTTATATTCATTTAACAAATTTGTGCATGTGCTGATTTAAGTTTGTATTTGATTAGTATTAAAGTTGCCAATTTTAGCTATCTAGCCAGAGATGTTTAACCCTTACAGGCTATAAACAAGATATCTCTAACTGAAGAAATAACTTCATTCTGTCCCTATCATAGATAAATCCTGAAAACTAGTCTTAATTTCATAGATTTCATAGACGTTAGGGCTGGAAGGGACCTTGGAAGATCAACAAGTCCAGCTCCCCACCTGAAGGGCAGGAAGTCAGCTGGGGTCATAGGATCCCAGCAAGATCAGCATCCAATTTACTTTTGACGGTGTTCAATGTAGGTGCTTGAACCACCTCCGATGGCAGGCTATTCCAGACCTGGGGGGCTCAGACAGTAAAGAAATTCTTCCTTATGTCCAGCCTGAAACTGTCTTGCAGTAGTTTATAACTGTTCAGCCTCATCATCTGGTCACCAACTGGCTGGAGGGCTGCGCCCAGAGAGTGGTAGTGGCTGGGTCATTTTTGACCTGGAGGGATGTGGGCAGTGGGGTTCCCCAGGGCTC
>NW_017728992.1:77255805-77257389 GCF_001723915.1 Gavialis gangeticus | reverse complement strand
CCCCATGGCTCTCAGCCTGTCCTCGTAAGGTCTGTTTTCCTGACCTCTGATCATGCACGTCACTCTTCTCTGTACTCCCTCAAGCTTCTCCACATCCTTTTTGAATTGTGGAGCCCAAAACTGGATGCAGTACTCCAGCTGCAGCCTCACTAAGGCCAAGTACAATGGGAGTATGATGTCCCGGGATTTGCTTGAGAAGTATCTATGGATGCAAGCCAGCATTTTGTTCACTTTACTAGCCTCAGCATCACATTGTAAGCTCACATTCATCTTGTGGTCAATGATGACCCCCAAATCTCTTTCTTCTGTCGTGCTAGCCAGCATAGCACTACCAAGCCTATAAGGGTGCTGCAGGTTTTTCCACCCAAGGCAGAGAACCTTGCATATTTCAGTGTTAAATGCCATATTTCTTTAGACTCGCAGGTGATTGAGTAATTATTGCAAAGTGCTGCAAGGGTGCCTGCCTGCGGAAAGGTATAGAAGTTAAATGAATAGATAAATAACTAAGGTAGACTTAAAACTGCCCTGGTAATAATAATCTGAGATCTATAGAGTACACTAATACCAAGAAAACTGCATACAAACAGATTGTGTGGAGAGGCATTCACCCTTTTGGAAAATGTTTCAGGGCAAATTCATTTATTTATTTTGCTGGTATTGAGAAATATAGAAATATGTTATAGATAATTAATTAGACAGAATGTGTTAACATACGGATCTCTGGTTTGGGATTTTTTTATGGTAATTCTGTATAATTTAGTATTAATTGTGCAGTAGACCTTAATGTATGCTAGTACTCCCTTTTGTACTGTCCCCCAGGATACTTGTTGTAGATCCATTGACAGTGGATAACATATTTTAATTAATTACATAAATAACTGAATGTGAATGCCAATAGGCTAGGAATAGTATAACTAGGAAATTATTGATTACTCTATAGTCATTGCCAAATGTCAGAAAGAAGTAGATTAATATACATGCAGTTAAGCTAGCTGGGAAGAACAGTTAGGAATCTGTCTCAATTTCATTTTTCTAAGATTAAAACTACTAGAAATGCTGTTGTCAAATTTATTTATTTTTAAATATAAGTAAAAATATACTGTAAAAATTCTTAAATAAGTATTCATATACTAATGTTGAAAGCAACATCAGCTATACTGAGATTTATACAATATAAGCACTTCTCACAATAATATTGTCTTACAGATTTGAATATCCTTAGCTATTATGTATATTGTCTATATATTATATATTGCTGTCTCAAATTTTAATACAACTCACAACATGTATTTCAGGTAGAGAAGTAGCCCATAATTTCTACTTCTACTAAGGCATATAAAGACACTAAGTAGCTTGCTTTTATACAGGCTGTCTGTGGTAGAGAGTGAATTGAAATTTGGTCTCCAGAGTCAGTCTACAACCATAAAAATACCAGATTTTTCCTTCCAATAAAACTTAAAGTGTTAAGATAGTTCACACACAAAAAAATCAAAGCATATATAGGATAATAACATGGGCTATGGTTTAAAAAAATGTAACAATCCTTTGTTTGTTAAAAAATATGATTGAATCCCCCACTTGGCA
>NW_017728992.1:77241041-77250805 GCF_001723915.1 Gavialis gangeticus | reverse complement strand
ATAGGATAATAACATGGGCTATGGTTTAAAAAAATGTAACAATCCTTTGTTTGTTAAAAAATATGATTGAATCCCCCACTTGGCAAAGAGTTATATAAAGATATATAAAGTTATATAAAGTGCTCATCAAGCTCAGCTCTGACTGAGGACTATTTTGGTAACTGTTACAAACTGAAAATTATGCCTTTGTAAGTTGTTATACTCATGTTATAATACATACAAGAGCAGTGCAGTACAGAAATTGGTTGTAAGCTTCTATCAACCCAGCTGCTGCTATCATTAACTTACCTTTGGTATACATTTGTTTGAGAAAATGTCAAGTGCTTACTTCATTACCCAGCCAGCAACCCCATAGTAATTCTTTTCTTCAGGCCATAATACTGTGTAATTGAGATCTTCTTGTCTGAATGGTTTTGATGTCTATGTATTTTAATTCTTCCATTCATTGTAGTCATAAATAGCTTCTCAATTTATATGTTATATATGTGATACTTCATATAAAAAAAAATGCTTCATCCTGATGTAACAGCTTGATTGCAATTTCTCCTTCTCAGTTAAGAAAATACGGATTTGATCATTTGCATTTTTGTTTTACTTTTTGCATCTTCATGTTTAATTCTCAGATGATTTCCTCAGATGTGAAATTCCCACATGTAAAGTAATGCATAGTATGAGAGGAACTAATTAGAGCTCTTATTCAACTTTTTGAAGGCTTATGACTGTTGCATATATCCAAAATTAAGTGATTGTGCTCAAAATATCCTACAATGGGATTTTAAGGCAATGCATCAATTATATGATTTTACCCTTGAAAACAAATGCAACTCCAATACAGTTCATGAAATTATATACAAAGGTTGGTATATTGGGGAGCCATATTTGTGCCCAGAGCTGTACCCATAATTTGGAGGAAACATTTTATAGGTATTTTGGGCAGACAACTATGCCTTCATGGTATGGGTTATTAGTATACAGGCTGTTACTATCATGGTTGCAACTATAACTTTCTCAGGGAAGTGGTTGGTGTAATGGATTTTGCTAAAGAATTCTGTTGCATCTTGTAGGGAACTTGCTCTTTAAGTGATAAGTAGTTTAAGGATATTTTCTATGAATCCTGATTGTTCTCTATTTAGGATACCGCAATTATATATAATGGGTCTGCTAGTGTTATCTTGTTTGTCTATCTTTGAGAACATCTAAAAAGTTTCTTAGGTGGGAGAGTGTAGGATGTGTGCACAGTTTTCCTGAAGCTAGTGTGAAAAGACTTTGATTAATGTTTTTCTATTTAGAGTGAATATTGGGATTGGATCTTTCATAGGTTCTTTATAGTAGCTGGTGTCTGAGAGTTGTGTGTTGTCCTCACTGATGGCAAAGGATGACTGTGGGTCTTAATTTGTCTACTGTGTGTGTGTGTGTGTGTGTGTGTGTGTGTGTAAATTTGCACCATCAGCCCTGCACTATATCTGTTATATACATATTTTCATCCTCTGAACTTCACACCTGGATACACTTATCGACTTCCATCTCAGAATCATCAACAACCAACCTTCTATCAAATTATCTCTAGATACTCCTATACCAATATCAGCTTTCTGGAAACCACAATACACATCCAAGATGGCACCCTACAAACCACTATATACAGAAAACCCATGAACCACCACACTTATATCCAAAAGACCAGCAACCATCTCAGATTCACCAAGGGAGCTGTAATCTATAGTCTGGCCTTCAGATAGGGAGGCATCTGCTTTGAGGAGCATACCTATGACACCCAATTCAGCAACCTGAAAATTGCTTTTAGCCAGTAAAAAATGCCCCAATAGTTAAATAAATTACATCTTTAAATGGGCCATCCAAATAATCAACTACGATATAAAAAGAACCCCCCACTGGCCTCAACCCCTTGGTTGTTACATACTATCTCACACTGAATCCTATAAAAAGGATTATTAAGTAACTACAATCTATAACTAAAAAAGAACAGAATTTAAGAGTAATATTCTCACATTCCCATGGCCTTCAAACATCCACTAAACCTAGCCCAATTCATCATTAGAAGCAAACTCCTAACTGAACAACAGAAACTCAATGAGATTCAACCCTGCCTTAACAATTAATGCAAAGCCTGTCGACACATCTCCACTGCTACCAGTCAATGCTGTCTACAATAAAACCATCAAAATCCACAGCTCCAACACATTTATATCACAGAACATAACTTGTTTCATCCAGTGCACCAAGTACCTTCACAGTAACTACATAAGGGAAACTAGACAGAAACTATGCACCAGAATGAACTCTTAGAAAATAAAATGTAATGAACAAATAGACAACAAAAATAATAGAAGCACACTTTTCATAGAACAGCCACTCCCTTTCTAACTTCACAGACCTCATGCTCAAGGGAATCTACTAAACACGTACAGAAAATGAAACCTGAGAAGAAAAATTCATAACGTTCCTGAGCACTAAAATTTCTGGACTTAATACAGACAGTGGCTTTCTGGCTCATTACAGTGTAACAGCTGTTTCTACTAATCTCCCTGCACTCCACAGGTAATTGCACCTCTCTTCCCTCTTGAACGCTCTTGCTCCTCCAATAATGAGATTGTCTAGTCAACTGCACTTCTTTTGTCTCTCTTCACTCTGAGTTTTTAGCCCTTCTTCGAGCAGACTAATCTATTTACATCGACTTTGTAAGGCTTCTGCCTAATTCTGTGTAATTAGGTCAGCTGCTCTTAACACACTGAGGAGAGGTAGCTGAATCCCAGTCCCTTCCCTCTGATGGATTTTGAGACTGCTTTTAAGGAGCTCCTCTAGTAACTGAACTTTGCTGCACAACTTTCTGGTCTGCAGTCTTTGAGCAGCTCTTATTCCAGCAACTGCACTGGCTTTCTGACCCTGATTCTGATTAACACTTTGGCTGGCTGTTTGGACTTTGGCTTGACCTCAGCCTACTACCCGACCCCCTGATTCCGGTTTGTCCTTCGGCTCAGTTTTGACTCTCGCTTTTGCACTCCTCCACTCTCTTTGGAACTTGGGGTTGTCTTTTGCTCCTTCCAACCTGTGGTTCATCCCTGCAACCTTACCAGTTCTCACTTTTGGCTCCACCTGGTAGACTTTATACCTCTGTGAAACTTGACAGAATTAAACACATATCTCTGTTTTGTATGTTATTTAACTTAGCCCATGTTCACTTTGACCAGACCTAAATAAGGGCACTTTATGCCCAGAGGCTTATCCAACATCTCTCTCAAAAATGTAGTTAGTCCAGTAAATCCTTGCCTCATTCATTACCTGAACCATCGTGGTTGCAACCACATTCCAACCATTCTACAAAATACTTTTACTAATATGCATTTGTGCATGATTGCTGTATTTGGATAAGCATTCAGAACAACTCATTGTGAGTTCAAAACTCACTCGTAGAGCACAAACCATTATTAGTAATATGAGTATTATTATAACACTTAAAATCCCTAGACATGAACCCCAGTACATTAGCCAGTGTTGCATGACCTTTCTTAAAGCATTAATATGAAAATAAGAACCATGGAATATGTGTTGCTGGAAAATGAAACCTTGCAATGTACCTTGAAATTTAGTGGAGTTGGGTTCAGAGAACAACTATGCAGAAGCATGTTGCAGTTGAAAGCTCTTCACAGAAATCTACTACATATCTCTGGTCACATCTACACATTCATTAATGTGCAGTAGCTACTGCACATTTAGTTTACTTGCTTAATGAAGTACTAACTAAATGCAGAGTAACTACAATTTTATTTTCTTATAGTGTGATACCGTAGCAATTGAGATTAGCCAAGGTAGCCTTTTGCGAGTCAGAGGATGCATTTACGTGAGACGCTTAATTTGCAGTAACCTAACAACACTGAGCAGTAGCATGCCAGACAAATTGTGTTAATACACTAGGGCGCAGTTACTATGCACTAGCTTAATATTACTGTGCACTAGTGTATTAACACAGTCTGTCTGGCACGCTACTGCTCAGTGTTGTTAGGTTACTGCACATTAAACATCTCATGTAGATGTGTTCTCTTACTCTCAAATGGCTATCTTGGCTAATATCAATTGCTATGGTAACTTACTATAAGAGAATAAAACCCAGTTAAATTAGGGGCTTGTGTAATGCTTCAAACTGTTATCAGGATGAGATGGAGTTAAGTTAGTAGGATATTTTATTGTACCCTATAAAAAGAACAGAGTTAAATTAAAGAAAAAAGAATTACAATAATAGGGATATTTGCAATTAAGGGCATATGCCATAGTGAATATATTCAGCATATATACAGTACAGAAATGTTCACATTCAAATGATCACATTGACATTCACTATGAGCCAGAAGAACAGATTGGTAAATTATGTGTATTTAATACACTTTTATAAGGCAACATTCTTTTTTTAATTAGCCAACCATTTATTTTTCTTTAAAAAAAATCAGAAATAATCCATTATAAATGACTGCTAATCCCTTAAATAACTGACTGTTCCTCTGTATTTGTCAGTGTTTCTCATATCTGGGAATCCTCTAATAAGGGCATTCCTTATTGTATTGATCTGCCCATTTCTCCACAATGCAGGTGGCAGCTGGTTTGCCTTCTTGAAGCTCCTCCCTCAGTGTGCAGTAACATACTAATCAGTTTCACTTCATCAGAGAGAGCAGCTTTGGTTTCATTTTTTTTTTTAAATCTCCCTCTCTGTGTGAAACTCCTTTCACTAAGTGGTGGGAACTCTGAAAATCCTGAAGTGACTATATTTTTCTTTTTGGGGCAGTCTGGAAATCCTGAATGATAAACTGCAATGTTCTTGTTTCCTCAGTCCATCAATATCATCAACTATTAAGAGTGAACAAAGAACTAAGGTGCACATGACTTCAACCAACAATATTAGGGTATAGACAGAAGTGACAGTCTTTGCCTGATCTGGCCACAGAAAGCAGTTTTTAGCTGTGACCAAACACAAATTCATGGCTGCAAACAGCTGCAAAAATGGCTGATTGGGTGAAAATCTGACCTCTCATTGCATGAGGTATCAGATAAAGACTTTTCAAAATGTAGCGTTTTCTGTAACATGCCTGCAGAGCTCACTCCCTGTCACTGTTTTCAGAATGGGAATGGGGGAAGGCAGCAGAGGGAGTTCAGTCTTGGGGTTTTTTAACTCCTGCCCCCCAAAGTGTGAGGTGGGTATAGTGGAGCACCCCTTCCGAGATGTGGGGTCTCTGATTCACCCACCCCACCCTTTAGCACTGGCTACAGAGCCATAAAATGAACTCCCTCTGCTACCATCCCCACCTCCCATGCTGAAAACGGTACTGGCAGAGATCCTGGCCTTTGCTATGGGAATCTGGTGGCATGCTCTGAGTGCGCAGCTAGATTCTCCTCCTTCCTGAAACCCATAGTAAACTTTTGTTTCATCTGGGGTAGTGTTATAACTCATAATGCCTTGCAGAAATCCTTCTGAGTTAGAGCTGGGAGCTGCATTTCTGTCTGCACATCTTTTTCAGCTTTTCAGCACAAGAGTTACACACCACTAGCCTGCTTGTGCATAACAAACTTCAGTATGCCTTTCTACAATGTGAGGAAGTGTAGTTTAACCCAGACGTCCATGTCCTAAAGATTTCCTCTTCAGTATGTCACAGCAGTTTAGAGAGACAAACCACGTTACTTAGTTTCAGGCTGGTGCCAGAGCTGAAGATGGAAACAGTAAACAAGTGCTAGAGGAGAGACCACATAGACATAGTGGTTTGAAAGGCCAAGTTGCCTGAAGAGGACCTATAACCATATGAGAAAAACATGGTTAATTAATACCATGTAAAATTTGGATATAGACAAGACTTTGTAATAAAATGTTTAAAAATATTAGTCCAAGGAATGTTTTTTTTTTCTCACCTGATATTTGTGTTAGTGGTAAACTCATACCTTTTCCCATCCCATCTTACAAGCATCTGCTTAATAAATTCACTTTGTTTTATAATACTATAATATATATATTTTTAAATTTTGAATTATGGGGTTAGGGGTATTTGCTGTTGGCTACCAGAGAAAAATAATTGGTTTTGTACTATATAGAAGGAGAGGGAGAAGTGTCATTGTCTAAAGACTTAATCAAAGCAAGAGAACTGAAGGTCCCCTCCCAAGAAGGCTTTTCAAAGTCATTGACTGGTCAGTAAGGACATGAAGGGAAACCTCTTGACCTGGAAGAGTTTAAGGTCTTTGGTACAATGTAGTTACAAGAACTTCACATGAATCTCATGTCTGCCATCCTGTCCCAATCCCATAGTGATCTCTTACATTAAACTGATGCCTGTATAATATGCAACTTTTCCATGATCTTGTAAAGCAAAGGCTTAATTAACAGAGCAGCACTGATGGCTTACTCATAGAAAAGTGCTACATATTAAAAATATATTCAGCTCTATACAATGCAGTCCATTTCCAAAATGGCAATAAGATTCACTTTGAGAAATCAATGAACTGTCCTCCTTATAATGTGGCAAGTACTTATTGATTTCAGTCATTGTTACTTTTCCCTGCGGTTCCCCATTTTCTACAGCCTTCATTTCTTTACTACATTTACGTGAGGTTCCAGACAGTGTTGAACTTTCAGAATGAACTAGGATTACATATACTATTGTGCTCTTTCTTCCAAATAAGGCCTAGTTGTAGTTTTGTTGTTGTTGTTGTCACTGTTTTCGTTTTAGATTTTGTTTGCTTTGTTCTGGCTTTTTTGTTAAATATCTTAGATATTCTGCTTTGCAAATCAAAATATCCAGTAATTATAAAACTTGGTCATCATTATACCTAGCTGAAAGTATAAGATTTGAAAGTTACTAAACAGTGGAGTGTTTGGTTTCTAATGAAGCTGTACTTTCCCAATTTCCTTTTTAACACAGTATTTAGTCATTATGTTCATGTGATGTTAATTGACACTCTCCTTGCCAGTCTTAGCACAGAGATAGAATTGATCTGAGGCATGTTCCTCTCCACACAAGATTAAAGCACAGTTGTGCAAGAGTGAATATAAGATCCTAGTATCACAGTCTGTCATGCATCTGCTCTACAGACCAAAGCAGAACACTCCAATGTCACCCCGATACCTTAATTAAGAAATGCTATCAAGAACGAAAATGCAAATGGCATATTTTGGAATAGTTTTCAATTATTCCTTTTGTACTGTAGTTGCACCTATGAGCTCCAGTCATGAAGTAGGCTTTTAATGCAGCAGACACTGCTAAAATACAAAGCAAAAGATGGTTCCTGCCTCAGGGTTCTTCCAGTTTAGGCCCCGTTTCAAAAAGGTATGTAACATTAAGCATTAGACATATTAACTTAAAATAACTCTCAGAGTTCTTTTCTTTCAAATATTTGAAGACCGGTGCCAGGCTGTCCCCTATTACTCCTTAACTATCTTTTCTGAAAGGTAAACACACATAGTTTTCTCAGCCTGCCTTGCATAGCCTGCCTTTCAGCCACTTATCATTTTTGTTGCCTCACTAACTTTCATAATCTGCTTTAAAATGTGGAGCCCAGAACCACATGCAGGACTCTAGATGCGGTCTAACCAGTGCCAGCAGAACGTTAATGCCCCCTCTTGTGTCTTAGCTAATATCCTTTTTGATGCAGCCCAAAATAGCATTTTGATTGATTTGTTTTGAGGAGGGGTTTTTTTGCATCTGGCAAGACCTTTTTGGATTCTGCTTCTATCCTCCAATAAGTTTATACCCCTTTCCAGTTTTGTATCATCTTCAAATTTGTTCAGGAATACATCTATTCTGGAACCTAAATCATGAATAAACACATTAAATGGCACCAGATTGAAGACAGAGCTCTGAGCAAAGCCACATAAACACTCCTCACATTCCAACATCAATCCATATATCTAGCCCACGTTTCCTCATTTCCTCATTTCATTTGAGAAGATTGTGTGGGACTTAATCAAATCCCTATTTACAGCCCGTGCACAACGTCCCCTGAATTCCCTTCATCCACCTAACAAGTTACTTTGTAAAAACAGGTAATTAAGTTGGTTTGTCATTATATTTTTCCTTGACAAATCAGTGGAACATTGTCTCTAGAGAATATATTTAAGAGAAGTTATTTAAAAATGTACTTCTCTTTCTCAGGTCTGCTAAAATATTACCTATACAGAGGTAAAAAATGGACACCGGCCTCCTTATAATATTCTCAGTCAGTCATGGTGTTATATTTTCCAAAGAATATGAACTGAGAAGGTTTTTAAATTATTAAAATTCAACTGATTGCAGAGGTTACAGATTAAACTGTAAGCCCTTCATTCCCTTTAATGAAGACTTATTCATATGTGTACTGAACCAAAGGGCCTTTCCATTTGGGTCAGTTGAACAAAATGGGCTTCCTAGTGGGGTTGTTTAGTTGTTTTTTGGTACGTGATGTATTTGGCAAACAGTTCTTGCCTAAATATTTTTTTTAAGCTAAAAAAACGCCAGGATAGTCCACTTTGAATCAGGCAAAGAATCGTTTGAAACCTGGGTCTCATACAGCCCAGATAAATGCTCCAACTATTAGACCACAGAGGCTAAGGTAGGTTTCCCTCCACTGAAGCTGTTCCACTTTGTTTGAAATACTTAAATATTTATTGGCTGCAGGAGTAGACTCTAGATAACCTTCCCAAGTGTATATGGGTTAATCTGAAATTATTTTTCTTTCTCCCCCTTGGGGAGGATCTTTGCCAACAAAACAAAACAAAACCAAACCAATTATTTAAAATTGTACTGGTCTTAAAAGATTAACAGGTTGGACCAATAGCAGATATAGATCCCTGTGCAGAAGCCTGCACAACCTAAGTAATATTTAGCATTGCCAATTTTATCTAGTAAATTGAAATCTCCATACAGTAAATTTCACCTTAATAAAATCTTTGAGCTTGGAGATTGTAACAAGGAGCTAAAGGCTCCTGTTACTAGAAAGAGGAAGGTACAGCAGGCTGTGCAGGTAGACAGGCAGCTGAGACAAGGCTAGCTGCATAACAGTAGGCTGGAAGAACAGGGAGGACTCCCAGGCACCCATAGGACAAAGACTGCAAGCAGCACACTAAGCTGCAACAGGCAGGAGCAGGCTGCCCAATAGACCTAAGAAGGAATACCTGTGCAGGACTAGGAAGTCACCTGTCTCCAGGGGCAGGGCTCCAGGGCATATAAGCCCAGTGCCTGGAGGAAAGCAGTCAGGCAGGTGTAGTGCATTGCGGTGAATGGAGCTCCCAGGAGAAATAGGTTGCAAGAGATACCTTGGCAGGCACCAAAACACCCTGAGGGTGGACAGGTGAGAGCCCAAGGGAAGGAGGGCTGCTCAAATATTTGTTTTTCTCAGAGTGGGGGAGGTATTTGTTTTTGAGTGGTTGCTTGCCTATTTCTTCTAGTTTATACCAGAAGACTGGATGTTGCTGTAATGGATGAAGAGGAAACCACAGGGGGGGCTGAGGATCATGCCAAGGTTTTGAGGCCTGCCAGGGGAAGGGGTACAAGACTTCATAGACATTAGGGGCTTGAAGGTCCATGGTCTAGTACAGAGCAGTCATTGCCCTAGAGTCTGCAGTTCAGAGGCAATTGTACCGTCTCTAAGTCTTACTCTGCCCTCCTGCCTCCAAAAAAAACCCCACTGGAAGCCTGGCAATCCTGCTAGCCACAGCTAAGTCAAGAGACAGAACTTGAAATCTGGGGACCTTGTGAGTTCATCAAGTTCAGACCCCCGGCCATAAGTAGGAAGTC
>NW_017728992.1:77227134-77236041 GCF_001723915.1 Gavialis gangeticus | reverse complement strand
GAGTCTGAAAGCCCAGTCATCCCTGGCACTGGAAAATCTGCTGGGGTCAAATGATCACAGCAAGATAAACATTTTTTGAATGAGTACAGAGTAGGTGCTTGCACCACCTCAGAGGGGAGTCTGTTCTAGACCATAGTCACTCAGACTGTAAAGAAGCTTTTTCTTACGTCCAGTCTGAATCAGCCTTCCAGAAGTTTGTGGCTGTTAGGCATTGTTATCCCTTCAGGATCCCTAGTGAACAACTGGGATATGGCACACCCCTTATATACTTATAGGCTGCCACCAAGTCCCCTCTGAGCCTTCTCTTCTCCGGGCTGAAAAGTCCCATGTCCCTCAGCCTCTTCTCATAAGGCTTGCTCTCTTGGCCTTTGACGTGTGGGTGGCTTTCCTTTGGACTCTCTCAAGCTTATCCACATCTCTCCTGAAGTGGGGGGCCCAAAATTGGGTGTACTACTCCAGCTGCAGTCTCATTAAAGCTGAGTAAAGTGGGAGGATGACATCCATGGTTTTGCTTGAGATGCATCGGTGGATGCATGAAAGCATTTTGTTTGCTTTGCCAGCTATGGCATCGCATTGGTGACTCAAGTTCATCTTGTGGTCAGTCACAGACCCCCAAGTCTCTTTTGGTCATGGCGCTAGCAAACATAGTACTGACAAGCCTATAAGTATAATGCTGGTTTTTCCTCCCAGGGTGGAGCACTCTGCACTTTTCTATGTTGAATGCCATCAGATTTTGGTCCACTCACCTTACGAGCTTGTCCAGGTTAGCCTGTATCCCCAGCTTATCCTCCAGTGTGACTGCCTTCTCCCATAGTTTAGTGTCATCCACAAACTTTGGCATCATTTGTCTTCCTTGTCCAGGCAATGCATCACCTGATCATAGAAGGAGACAAGGTTGGTCAGGCAAAACCTTCCAGCAATGAAGCCATGTTGACTGGCACTCAGAAAGTTACCTTTCATTAGCCTATTGCTGATGGATGGAACCTTTGATTTTCTCCAGGATCTTTCCAGGGAGGATGTCAGACTGATTGGTGTGTACTTTCCTGTATCTTCCTTCCTACCTTTCTTGAAGATTGGGACCACGCTGCTCTTTTCCAGTCTTCCAGTACCTCTCCCAAGCACCATGAGTTCTCAGATATCTGCCCCATAGTGTATGCTATGATGTCCGCCAGCTCCTTCAGGACTCTTGGCTGCATTCCATCTGAGCGCATGGATTTATGGATGTCAAGCCTCTCAGTGTTCCCTCACTTGATCTAAGTCAATTGTGGGCCCATCTCCTGCACCGTGCATGTTTTGCATTCTGTCCAACAGTGATCCCCTTGGGCGGGTAGAAGACTGACACAAAGTAATCATTTAGGAGATTGATCATCAGACATCAGCTACCCCACTTGATTTACCAGGGGTCCAGTGTTGCCTTTGTTCTTTCTCTGATTTCCCACATATCTGAAGATGGACTTTTTGTTATCCTTGATTCCCGTGGCTAGCCTGAGTTTGGTTTCTGCCTTGGCTCTTCTGGACTGCTCTGTACAGGTCTGGGCTAGTGATGTTTAGTCCTCCCTGGTGATGATTCCCATTTTCCATCTGGTGTAGGCTTCTCTTTTTAGTTTCAGGAGGTCCAAAAATTCCCCATTGAGCCAAGGGGATTTCCCAGCCTGCTGACTGCCTTTCATATGGGATGAAATGGACTTTCCTTGTGCTTCAGGGATTGAGTTCTTAAGGAACAACCATTCCTTGTGGACCCTCCTTTCTGAGGGGCCATGGTCTCAGTTCCTGACTGACCAGTCTCCTGAATTTGTGAAAGTCAGCCATTCCAAAGTTGAGGATTTCTGTTTTACTGAGAGATTTGTCTGCCTTGCATTGGACAGAGAAAGTGATCATTTCATGGTTGCTGTCACCAAGCTTCCCTGCGATCCTCGGATCACTCACCAGATCATCTCCTTCAGCCAGAATCAGATCCAGCAGTGCCTCTCCCCTAGTTGGCCTGCAGACCTCTTGTGTTACATTGAGCTCATCAATGCAAATGAGGAATCTATGTAACCAGTCAGATTTGGCTGTGTGCTCTTCCCACAAGATGTCAGGGAGGTTGAAGTCACCCATGATGACCATGCATCAGCAGTGTGCAGTCTCAGTCAGTTCCCTATTGAATTCAAGATCCAGCTTCCTCTTGGTTGGGAGTGTTGACACTGAATTTGGACCCAGCACCTATACCTTTTGTTCCGGATGGGCACAACCCTCAGACTGACCACAACACCTGTCAGTTGATAATAGATGAGTTTATTGATACAGAGTAAGAACAAAAAAGCAACAATATAAACAATTCTATATCTACCAATCCTATGGCTGTCATCAGAGTCAAAGTACATTTGGTCAGGATGCAGGGTCCATTCTGAGGCACTCTCTCTCTCTTAGGTGTCAGCAGTCTGGAGGTGGGATGTCAAGGCCCAGATCCCCACTCCAGTGGGGTGCATGAGACAGACTACTGGTATGACCTTGCTTCATGGTGGCCTTGGGGACCCTTCCCAGGGAACAGGGTTGGGGGCCCCTCTCAGGGAGCAAAACAGGGAGGGACAGGACAAAGGGAGGGGCCCTTTTTTACTCTCTTGTCTTTGCTTTTATGTTCTCCTTCCTCCTTGATGACTCCTGATGACTTTTCATCCATGGCTATCTCTGGTTGGTTGTCTCTCTGTGGTCACACAGTCATGAGCCTTCTGTACTTTCTCCTAATTTTGTCTGTTCCCTTCTCTCAGGACTTGTTGCTGGTGTCACTTTTCTTGTCTTATGGGACAGTATGGTACATACTACATTTGGTTCCCAGGCTGTTTCCTAGACTACGTGTCCTTGTTGGCCTTGTTGTATTAGACAGCCCATCTGCCTTGAAGGCTGTGATCTTGTGTTATGGGATGCCCCCTTCAGTTCTCAGGCTGTGTCCATCCATTGGCCTTGTTATGCTAGATAGCCCGTCTACTTTCAGGGCCATGAGAAGCTGTGTGTGTTTCTCCCAAGCTCTTTGGAAATGCATTTAACCTCTGATGCCCATATTGACCCCTTATAATGCATATATAGTTTCATACTTGGTAGGGTTGGAAGGGGCCTGAGCAGATCATCAAATCTGACCCCCTGCCATGGCAGGAAAAAGTACTGGGGTCAAATGACCCTGGCCAGGTGTTCATCGACCCTCCTTTTATATCTAAACTTATAAGCCAATTCCCAAAAAACAGGTCTTTAAATACTGTTTCTAAGCCCACAGAGAGGTCTGTAATAGATTCCTATAATTATATCCTTGTCCCCATGTTCTCCCCGTATTGTAACCCAGAGGGTCTCAAGATACCCTCTTTGGTTATTAAACTCAGTTTGAAGGGAAGTGGGCTACTCCTTCATTTAGAGAGCAACACACCCACCCCTTTTCCCAACACAGACTTTCCTGTACAAGATATAGATGCCTTCTATGCCTGTGGACCTGTCATAGCTGGAGTCCCACCAGGTCTCCATTATCCCCACGAGACTAATTTTTGTTGCTCAGGAGAAGGGCCAGTTTCTCTTGGTGTTTCCCTAAACTCCTGGCATTTGTGTACAGGCAGCTGAGCCTGCCACGGGAAGCCCTGGGCTTCCCTGTGCATTGGGACATGACCTTTCCTTGGGCTGTCATCAGAGTAGATTCCCTTGGGCTACCTAACATGTTAATACTATGGTTGATGTGACCTGGGCTTAAACTGTTAGTTGACCGCCCATCCCCCAATGACCCTAGTTAAAGTCCTATCAAATAGGTCAGCCTTTCTGGCCAAGAAGATCTTCTTCATTTTCAGGGTGCGGTAGAGGCTATCCCTTCCCAACAAGACTCTGCCTCTCTCCCTGAAGTGCAGACTGTGGTCAAAGAAGCCAAACCCCTTGCAATGGCACCATTGCTGGAGTCTTGTCAACATCTTTGATGTACTTTTCCCTCCGATGCCTGTGACTCATGACTGGGAGGATTGAGAGGGAAAAAAGATGCAAGTAACTGAGGCTGAGGGTCAAAGCCTGAGCCAGAAAGGGGAAAGAGCATCAGTTGGAGGCTGAGAGGTCCAGGGGGCCCCAGTCTGAGAAGTGGAGAGACCAGGACTGGACCCAAGAAGCTGAGGTCTGGCACAGTGGGCCTAGGCCTAGAGGGGTACAACCAGAGAAAAGAGGCCAACGCTAGGAAGGCTGAAGCCCCAGTAGTGATCTAGAGACCTGAGAAGGCCAAGCATTGTAGTGGGGATGGGCAACCCCACTGAAGTGATATCATATACCATCTGTGAAGCATGGACATGGCTATAGGCTGGCCAGGTGGAGGCCATGAATGCAGACCTTAAGGTGCCTGGTGTCCTAGGGCATCAATAGGGCTGAAAGGGCTATGACAGCTTGGCTGAAGGCAAATTGGCAGTATATTGGACTCATTCTGGGCCTTCGACTGCCTCACAACTTTTTTTGAACAACATCAAGGAATTGCAGATGAGAAATAGGTCAGGACACCCTGAGGGATCAGAGTGAATAGGAGTCACATGTCCACAAGAGGGTACCACAGCACCACTGGGCATGGATCCTGTCACAGAGATACCATGCACTTTATTGTAACTGCTAAGGGTACACAAGGGACTCAGGTGCAATAGACTTCTACAAATGATATTCTTATGTACTTTAGACTTAAAAATTTGTTTTAGCCAAGAGTCTTGGGTCAGGGAACACCTTTCTCCTATGCCCATGTACAGTGTTTAGCACAAAGAGGCTCAGACTGTTGGTACCAAGAAACAACAGTGATACAAATATACTGCTAGGGTTCAAATGTTTTATAGCAGGAGTGATGAACTTACTTGGTCTTGTGAGCCATATTCAAATTATGGGGCTGCATGCAGGCCAGACTGACTGCCTCATCACAATCCCTGAGACCTGTCTGATCCCTATATGGAACTTCAAAAAAGCACCCTGGCCTGACTTCCTTAGTAATTCATAAAAGTTAGTGGTCAAATTACAAGATCTAACCAATGTGGAAGTCTTT
Source organism: Gavialis gangeticus (assembly GCF_001723915.1). NCBI lineage: Eukaryota > Metazoa > Chordata > Crocodylia > Gavialidae > Gavialis > Gavialis gangeticus. The sequence goes on along the minus strand of NW_017728992.1, from coordinate 77,231,030 downwards.
AGTGTTGCCTATGAGACCTTCATCACAAGTTTGACAAAAATAACCAAGATGAGAATACTGCATGGCTTCAAGCTAAACTACAGTCCCTGATGGAATCAAACCTGCAACAACTATCTAAAAACAATCACTACCTCAAACAACAGCAGCATCCTTGCTGAGGCAATGGAAAGACTCCAAGATTATATTAACACCATGAAAAGGGAGAGCATTGGATGGAAACAGTAGAAAATATTGACTTCACACACTCCAGCAGGAATGCCTGGAATACAATCAAAAGGCTCACTGGAGAAGGCAAGCCCAAATAGCATTGCCATGTGAAAGCAGACTCAATAGTAGCACAACTTATCCAGAACAGTGGGTTCACAAATCCTAATAAGAATTTCTCCAAGGAGATCAGGTACCAAACAACTACAACAAAACACCATCCTATTGTGGACCTGCATCTCGCTGGTCCATTCACAGAACTGGAAATGAAAACCGCCATAGCCTCTATCAAATCCCACAAAGCTGGGGTTTTATATATTAAAATATATTATTATATTGCATAATATCTATCCAGAATTCCTGATGAATATGGGGTCCTGCCTAAGACTGCCTGTCATCGTGTATGCAGAGAAACAAGATACCCAAATTCTGGACACACACTTACATAATTGCATGACGCAAACCAGGCAAGAATGTTAACAACCTGCTAGCTAATTCATCGAGTCCGCTGAATTAGCATGCTCTAGCTAGCCTCTGTGTCTCGTGTATCAACATCTCCATACTTTAAAATAGCATAATAGGGGCATTTTAATTAAAGCTGGTTGAATGAACTAAAGCTTGATGCTATTTTGAAGCACAGGGATGTTGATACATGAGACAGTGTGTGCACTTTACTTAGAACAGCTCTCTGAGCCACTCTAATTAAAGGGGGACTCATAGAGCTGCTCTAATTAAAGCATCCATCCCTCACCCCTGGAGCACGTGTAAAAAAATTCCCATTGATCCAAAGTTACCACCAGAACAAGCAGGCTTCTGCAGAGATAAATTCACCTCTATCCAGGGACTAAGGCTTACTTAAGACATTGAAGATGCTTTTTCAGAGGAGGGAAAAAGCAGGTGCTGTGCTGTTAGATTTAACAGCTGCATATGATACTGTCTTGCTGAAAGCACCAGAGTAAAACTACTCAGGATGACCCCAGATAGGGGAATAGTGGCCTTTGTCACTAATATAATATCAAACAGATCTTTTATCCTCTCCATTGGTGGAGGAGATAGAAGCAGATACAAGCTTCTGCATAATGGTGTACCACAAGGATCAGTGTTAACACCCACCCTTCTTAATATCTATATATCTGACACTACACCCGCCACAGATAAAATTATGCCTACATAGATGACTTGGCCCTGTCCACCTTTCATAAGTCCATCCTGAAAATAGAAATTGCCTTGTCTTAGGATATGAATACAGTAGCCTCTTACCTGCACCAACGGAGACTCAAGATCAGTCGAACAAAAACTGCTGGATCACTGTTCCACTTCTGTTATTTTCTGGAACACAAGAGGATCAAGATTTGACCTGAATGGTAATGAACTTCCCTTCATGGATAATCCAGTGTACCTGGGAGTAACTCTGGATAGCAGCCATACCTAACCGAGAACGTCTACCCAAAACATCTGAGAAGGTCAACTCTCACATTGGTCCTATAAGACAATGGGCATGAACAACCTGGGCAGCCAGTTTCACCATTCTAACAACATCAACACTTGCATTAGTATACATATTTGCTGAATACTGCTGTCAAGCATGGGAATGCAGTAGCCACACCAGCAAAGTTAATGTTGCCCTGAACTCAGCAATGAGAATAGTAACAGGGTGTATAACATATACTCCTGTTGACATGCTGCCAATAGTATCAGGAACATTACCTCCCAGCTAAGAAGATTTCAAGAGAGATGTGGACAACATGGAGAGGGTCCAGAGGAGGACCACCCGCATGATCCGGGGACAACAGGGCAGACCCTACAGTGAGAGACTGCGGGACCTGAACCTATTCAGCCTCCACAAGAGAAGGTTGAGGGGGGACCTGGTGACCGTCTATAAACTCACTAGGGGGGACCAGAAGGGTTTGGGGGAGACGCTGATTCCCCTAGCGCCCGCTGGCATAACAAGGAGTAATGGGCACAAGTTGATGGAGAGGAGGTATAGATTGGACATCCGCAAAAACTACTTCACAGTTAGGGCGGCTAGGAGCTGGAACCAACTTCCAAGGGAAGTGGTGCTGGCCCCTACCCTGGGGGTCTTTAAGAAGAGGCTGGATGCCTACCTGGCTGGACTCATTTGAGTCCCATTTCTTGTTTTGGGGTTTTGTTGTTCTCCCGCCCTGGCGGGGGGTCGGGCTAGAAGATCTACTAGGTCCCTTCCAACCCTAAATCTATGAAACTATGAAACTATAAGATGGAAGGTAACTCTTGCCTTGCTCAGCGTGCCCAACAAAACCAGGAGCACCTGCTTCATGAAGTCTTAAAGCAACCAGTACATCAGTGATTAAAGTCGACAAACTTGTTTAGATGGTAGGTATGGGTACTGTTGCAACCATATGGAGGTGGGAGCAGCACCTTATGGGAACATCACCACAAAAAGTGAAATGAGACTAATTCTCATTTCAAGTGCTTCATAAACAACCCAACACCCTATCCACCCAGATACAAGCTCCTCTTTGATGTGCGGATTAAACTAAACATGATTAGCTTTGGAGTTGGATGCCTTAATGCCACACTCTATATGATTGGCTTAAAGAACAGTCTAAGATGTGAGTGTGGTTGTGTACCACAGACTTCTGACCATGTCCTTGTGTGCAGCACACCTGTGCATCCAGGATGAGGACCTGGCAGACATCAATGATAAAACAATGTGTGGCTCTACCACATTAATGATGCATAGGGGGAAAATTAAGTATATAAGAGAAGAAGAAGCAACCAGGATGAAAATAACATCTTAACCCCCACCTAGTTGCTGTGGCTGTTGTAGCGATGCAGAAACAGCTCAGTGCCCGAGCTGCTGGCATTGACACAGAGGCTCCTTCACTGCTGCAGCCACAGTGTGAAGCTCAATGGGCTGGATGGCCTACCTCCATGGTTCGGATCTAGCATGTGGGCAATATGCTTAACACCCCTAACTTATACCATTGGTTTCAATTTTCTTGTAGCAGTTCTAAAATGAGATTAAGACTGCAACGAGAGTGAAAAGCAAGACAGTAATCTGAATTATAAGTTTTTCAAGGTTATATAGGGAAATAACTTTCCATGCAATATTGCAATGCCATATAACATTATTTTCTAGTGAAAATAGCCTTTGAGATATCACACCTTAATGCAATACTTGTTGACTAGGCAAAAGCATACCATAAATGACATATTTACGCAAACCCAAGAATACTTTGAATACAGGACAACCCCCCCATTCATTAATTATATACATGAAACAGTATAAATGTGTTAGAATTTTCCATGTATAGAATCCAATTATCGGAAGATCATCTTCTATTACTTCCCCCATTACTGTGATAGGGAAAGAAGCAACTGAGTGGCAAGTAGCAAGGAAAATAGCAGAAGGGGGGCAGGCGGTGAGGAGGCAAGTGGTGGTGGGCTGGTGACCTGGCCCCCAATTCCTGTACCCTTTGTGGCTGGCTCCTGCCACTTGCCTGCCTCCCAATATTTATTCCCCCACATTTCACTGCTGTCCCCAGCTAATTTGGGCACAGTGGGAGCTCCAGAGCCTTTCCTAATCTGCTGCTACCCTGCACCACAGGGAGCAGCAGTGTGGGGACCCTGACTTGATTGGGGACAGGGGCTATGGCACACAGGTTTTTTCCCAGCACCCACTCCATGCCTGTCCCTTCCCCGCTTCTCCC
>NW_017728992.1:77221416-77227115 GCF_001723915.1 Gavialis gangeticus | reverse complement strand
CCCATCTCCCCTGCTGCACATGAGCAAGTGCTGGAAGGAGGAACTGCTTCATGCCACTGCTGCTGTCCCTGGCTGGGTCGGGGTCCCAACACAACTTTTGCCCACAGGAGCATGTCAGACTTGACCGTGGGACTCCCTCCATGCCTACTTCAGCAGGTGGGGACCTCTGAGCTTCTGGTGCTATCCCTGGCCAAGGCAGACTCTCTGTACAGCTGCTCCCTTCCGTAAGGGGAGAACGAGATAAGAAGCAGCTCTGGGGCCCCCCCTGTACTCAGATCAGCTAGGGACACTGCTGTTCCTCACAGATTTCATCTGGAGCAATCCCATACTCAATTCTAAGATGAGGCTTTGTTTTCCCCATGTTGAGTGGGGGGGAAAAAACCTCAAATTGCAATTGAGTAAATATTGTATATATATTTCTAATATAGTGTTTAGGGAATAATCCAGTACTAAGCTGGTCTGCTTTATTGGTCATGATTTATTCCAGCCTTTGCTCAAGAGTGTTGGTACCTTAGCCAAATTACTGTCTAACTCACATTTTGCCTCAAAATGTTGTTGTGCAGGACTGCTGTATGTTATTTTTAAAGCTGCCATTTTGCAGCCTGGCAGAAATGACTGCTTTTCAGTGATGGCACTGTTTATTCTACATAAATGCATTTTCTTGAAAAATCACTTTGGGATGATTTGACATGAAAGGTGCTATATGCATATTCTTGAGCAATCTCAAGAATAAAATATATTTTGCTACTTTAGCAGCTTTTGAAATCCGATGAAACCTCTTGGAAAATGTTTAAAAACATTGTATTTTAAAACATTTGCTTGATATGTCATTTTTTTCTGTCTGATTTTTCTCCTGTTCTTTTTTTTATTGCAAGGCATATTTACAAAACAATAGGATTGTTCCTGCTTATGAGTTCATCTGCTCTTTTTGGTTATTTTCAGTCTACAGACATAAACTTTTGTTTGTGACATCATAAACACGTCCATGGCAACTAATTGTGATGTTTCAAGCAGAGGATTATGTCTTTAGGTGAGGAATCAGCAAAAGGAACAGATGAACAGCGATTTTGTTTACATGCAAATGGTCCTGGTAATAAACAAGGGAAGAGAATTACAGAAAATGTAAAATACAGGCTTTCAAGCGACTCTAAACAGAATGGATTTTAAAGTTTTTCATGAGTAATCGGTCGGTCTTTAAAATGCCCGTTACTGACAATTAACTCTACTTGCAGTATTCACTGGAAAAAGCCGTGTAGAATAAATTTCAGATTGAAAATAATTTCACAAGAACAAGAAATGAAGATGAGCCAGATGAAATGAGATCCTTTAAAATAATTATGAATGCATTTTAAAGCTTCAGTAATATTCTGAAGTGGTACACATTCAACCAAGGGGTTTAAAAAAACCAATAGTGCAGTGTTTCAAGGGCTAGCTCCTGCTTCACCTGCTTATGTGGGTAATCCTGCTACAGCCCCCTTAGGCCAAGTGTGAAGTGTAATTTTAAGTTTCAATAGTATTGCAAACTGAGCTTGTAGTAGCTGACAAATAGCATCAATAGGACTACCTAAATTCAGCCCCGGACCTACCTCTTCCAGGAAACAAGTTTTATTGACAGAACAGGTTACAGTCTGCCTTTCATGATGGATCCTGTAGGGAACTAGAGTTGCCTTCAAGCTGGGTGGGGCTGTGTAGTGTCTTTAGAAAGGTAGTCTGAAGACTTACTGGTATAGACTTGTGAGCCTCCATAGCCTCCACTGGCAGTATTACTGCAGAGTACTTAGCAGATCTTAAAGCTGAAATGTCAAGGGAGGGAAGGCAACAACAAAACAGTTTCCCTTCCTTCAGGATGAATAACCCTCAAGATGGAAGGACTGAGGCTTATTCAAGGAAGGAGGGTGTAATTTACTCCTCAGGCTGCTAGCATGAGTTAATTTGGTGCAATATGTGAAAGTGACAATCAGTATATTTCTCACAGAGAACAAGTGAATCTTAGATAAATTTTAATCAGGATAGGATAACCAACTCAGAAAATGTAATATAATTTTTAAGAACACCACTCTTATAAAACCTCTGTTGTTCAGGGACTTGCTTTTAATATTTTCCTACACTTCTTGTGATGTGCACAGAATACTAAAGTAGATTTTATCCTTCATGTATTACTCTTTAATTCATATAAAGGAAAATTTAAAAACTTATAAATGGGAGTGCATTTAGGGAAACTTAACTGTGTTTTAAAAAGAATGAAAGAGTCTCAGGTGGAGATTCAAGTAAGAGCCCTTGGGATAGTTCAAACAAAAATCTTTTAGGCTTTGCATGGGTAAAACAAAAGAAGAAACAAAGAACCTTATTCTTTCTCTGTGGTATAGAAGTGTATCCCCCCCAAATCCTGGTAAATAGATCACATAGCTTTTAAAGTCTGTGTGGTCACAAAGAATTCATAAGAAAGAAACCTCCATCCTGGCAGAAAAGTAAATATTCTCCAGGCATATGCCTAGGCTGTGTAGACATCTCTCAGCCCTTTCACTGACAAGGAGGTATGGGGGAATTGTTTATGGTTAAACTTTGCCACTGAATTGTTCCTATGTATCAATATCAGGCTGGAGGTACACACAGCAGATATGACTGAGCTATTTTACGACAACATGCGGTAGCCTAGTATGCTCTGCTTGTGTAACAAGTCTGGTGGTAGAAACAGATGAGAAAGAAAGTGGCACCGCTGTTTGCCAATTGTTCCATGTATGTTTTTGGGATACAATATTACTGATTCCAGAACAATCGCTTTGAGTATTCACATTGTAAATATATTACTTTGCCTTTGTAAAGATTTACTTTCTGTGCCTCTCTCTCTCAGTGAGCTTAGCGCCTTCAATTTCCCTTTCAGCATGTTAATGGACACACAAAGCATTTCTCAGCATTTTCATCTTTTACGACAAAGCAGGGTTTCTATGTTTTTCATTTTCTCTTAGGGTAGTCACTTTTACTTGTTTCCAAATATGTTTCCTTTTTCTCCATTAAATTGTACAGAGAACAGACCAGAATTTGCACCTCTACATAAAACACTGATTATCTCTAAATTTTATAGGTTATAATTTTTGTAGCCATATATGGCCAGATTCTATTGGACATTACAGAAGGAGGTAGGGAGCCCAGGGCTCACTGGCCAACCAAGCTCCTTGAACAGACTTAATGGCAAAAAGAGGCATTAAATAAAATGGCTGCCTGCCCCAGGTGCAGGTGGTGATTGGCAGGCTGATGGGAGAAGTAGATGGTCAGGTGACCCAGGGAGAGGCTCATAAATCCAGGGCTTGGCCCAGAAGAAACAGTCTGGCTATAGGGGCTGCAGGAGGCAGAGCTCTGAGGTAGCACCAGTCTGGATCACCTGGGGAGAAATGACTCTGTGCCACAGAGGGGTGGAAGAAACCCTGCACCTTGAGCAGCAAGAGATAAATGCCTCAAAACATTGTGTGGGTGCTACTGTAGGGTGAGATTAACCCCAGCAGGAGTGCTTGTGTTTTGGGAGCTTTATGTTTTGGGAGCAGATGCTTGTGCTTTTGACTTATGCCTGGACCACAGAACCAAGTATGGCTGTAAGGGAAGGGATGGAGCTCACCAGGTGCTGCAGGGACACCCAGAACAGAGCACCCTGGGAGCTGGAAGCTCAAGGGTCTGTGTGGAGTAGAAACCCAAACATTTTGGGGGGAAGACCATCACATGCCAGAGGACTGAATACCTGGCAGGAAGGACTAAGAGGGTGCAAGCCCAGAGCCCATGAGGGATATAAGCAGAAGGCTGAGGCCCATAGCTTGAGGGGCAAGCTGGGGACTGCAAGCCTGGGGTTCTGACACGGTGAACCCCAGACAGAAGGAACCCAGCGAGATTAATGTAGGGCAAGGCCAGAAGGGGCCTCAGTCCCAACCAAGGGTCTACCCCACTTTCTAACACACTTACCCCTAAGGTTGAGTCACAGAAATAGAGGAGCATTAATGGATTTTTTTCATTAACTCTGTTTCAGGTTCTTGAACAGGATGGACTAGAATCCTACTTAGGAGCTTAAGCCCACTTACATACCTAATAGAGTAGAATCTAGCCCATGTTGCCTTTAACGAGTACACCGTATGCATATTGACATCAATAATGGATCTGTCATAGAATAAGATTTTTTTAAAAAGTAGTGAGTGATATATGGGCATAGAGATGTATATTTATAGCTATTAAAATAGTATATCGATATATATCCCCATATTGAAATTCTTAAACAGATCTGATGGAATTTTCAGAGAGTGCTGAGGACCGCTCTAAAAATCATAGCTGTTTAATATAGTGATTGTTTATATTATATGATTATTTATCATAAATAGTTTATCTGAAAATATGATGGAGCATATACCATTTACTTTCCAGTGTCTTACTCTAAAGAGTTGGCGTACTGGGTAAAATGGCTTTGTCCTTTCTGGAAAATATTAGGATTGGTACTACAGTATAACAAAGACTAAGAAAAGTGAACGCATATACACATACCATAATTTATCATGTACAACATGTACCTTTTCTTCCCCTGAAGAAAGAGCTGCTGAATATTGGAGTGTACTGTATTTCTTTGCATATACTGCAAAAGCAGTTCCTGCTGCTTACTGGGTGGAAGCAAAAGTAAAGCCTACGCATGATTCAGAGGAAGCAGAATACTGGTCAGGCTCAGCTCCCTAAATGCTTCTCTTCAGTTATTTACTACAAGGAAAGATGTTTTTTTATGTCATACTGCCTTTCAAAAGCAAAATGCATATCTTATTCAGAGGTGTGTGGTATGTGAGAACATACAGTATTCATGTGGAAGGCATAAAGAAAAGTGCCTAAAAGTGATATGCCATTGTTAAACTCTATTTACAGAATTGTTGTCTGTGCCAAGTGAAAAAAAAGTTACCTGTTTAGTTTTGTAAGAAATACTATCTTATATGAACAGTAAATAGGATACAGTCCCTGGGGTTACATTTGCTAGATGCCAAAAATAGTTTTAAGTATTTTGGCACTATAACAGCAGGAAATATGGTTGATTAACAAATGTTTGGAGGGGTGTAAAACATGAGTTACTAATGCATTATTTTCTGATATAAATGGAATAGCTATTAAAAATACTGTCAATGAGGGTAGGTTTAAAATATAATAAATGATGTGAAAGGATCGTTGTTAATATCTCAACATATCATCATTCCCCCTAGCCTGAGAATCTGTAAGGTGAGAGGAATAGTTGCACAACAAGTGTAAATACTGAAGGTGTCAACTCCCAATGCATGCACTGAGAATTTATACCAAGCATAATTAAATGAATAAATACCACAAGGCTAAATAATATGCATGCAAGAGATATTTTCAAAACTACTTTAAAAATGCTGATATAATAAATTTACAGGCCTGGAATAGCTGGCTATCTTCTACAGTATACATGTACCAAAAAAACTGTGGCAATAATCTACCCTGCTTTCTATAGACAAGAAGCCAGCTGGAAATTTTTGGAACTCATAAATACCCACCCAATTTCATATATACCTTTCCTAGGCTTAAGTCCTAGGAAGCTATGGACAAGTTCCTTAGCATGTATAAATTTAAGCAGCTGAGCCTCTGGACATACATTTTCAAGTTTTTTCTGGAAAGAGTGTCTTCATAAGACAGAGACACACACACACACACACACACACACACACACA
>NW_017728992.1:77218627-77221405 GCF_001723915.1 Gavialis gangeticus | reverse complement strand
ACACACACACACACACACACACACACACACACAAAATCAATAAATATTATTGATAGCTATGTACATTTTAAAACTCTCACATTTAAAATTTCAAGGACATTAAATGCAGTGTTTTGATGATCATACCAACATTTAGATATGTAATCATGTTGGCATTAAATATAGTTTGGAAAGCAATCCTATTTGAAAATTGAGCACATATCAATAAAACTTTCACTATCCCATCCATCTTCATCATTGTTGCATCTAACTGTCTACCAGTAGTGGGTTAAGTGGTATAACCTGACATCTGTCATGTTTGTAGTTGATTGTTGATCTCATCTTCTCTTCTGTAGGAGAATAATGCATTCTATGTTTTCTTTGTTTTCTTTTTTTTTTTCACGTATACATTGTTCTGTGTTTATTATAAAAGTAAGTTGGACATTGCAGCTGGAACAGAAAATATTGAGATGTGCCATGTCTTTAGTTCCAGTAGGAGTAGAGGACCAGATTTAAAGATAATCTTTACATTTCTGATACTTGCCATCTCTAAACACAGATCAGAGTTACGTGATAATGGTTAAATCACTTTCTGTCCAACCTATAATGCTTCCTAAATGTATAAACGATAACACACTGGCCTCGTTGAAGTAATTGGAATTTGTACATTAACTTATGTACAGCTAGAATTTCCTTCATACACATACAAAAAATGAAGCAAAATGCCTATATTAGTTCCCATTTTAATACTTAAGTTGCATAATTTTTTTTTAGGAATTGTGGACAATATTATTTCCTTTTCATTGTTTGGGTTGACAGTAGTTTCTATGAAGATGTGCGGTGGTATATGTTGAGTCTTTCTAAAGCACCCACTATGTCCCAGTTACTTCCTATTTACCCTGTTTTCAGCCCTCAGTATGATCAATGACTCAAGTATTACTTCCCCTCTCCCCACCTCCCTCCGTGAGACCATAAAGGATACTTTGAAATAAGTAATTAATCTGAAGTAGTTTGTGGGGTCATCTCTTTTATCTGATCAACTTCATGGTTGGGATAGACTTAGGCAAGGTTTCAGTGCCCTTAATTGGGTCTTTTGGAGAGGAGGAGACACAGCAGAGCTCAATTGCAAAGGGAACAAATATTAGTATAACCCCATATGTAAATGAAAACAGGATATAAGAGAAGTTATCAGGTAGCTAAAAGATGAGAGAGATACAGGAAAAATGTGATAATGGAAGAACAGAATTGTTCAAAAGGCTCCTTAACCCCTTTGAAGCAAAGTGAGTAATGAGTATCTGGTATCAAAGTCATTGCCTGTGTTAAGTCTCCAACCCTTGTGTTGAAGGTGGCCAGTGTGAAGACAAGAATACAAGAGAAGATAGGAGAAGCTCCACTTCTTTAGTTGAAGCTGATCTGCTATGCAGCTAAGAATGAAATTCATAGGGCCAGAAGAGAATGAGCCTGACTTAGAAGCTTAGTGGTTCTGTCCTGATCCCTGGCATTTTCATTAGCCAACCAGTGAGAAAAAAGTAAATAATCCTGAGAGCAACGGCTAGACCCCAGGACTTCCCTTTCCCACAGAGGTGCTATGACCACAAAGCTACAGACATCATTCCTTTTATTTTCTTTCGGGTCCCATAACTCTTGCACTTCTGTCTTCACAGTGGCTCACCTTCAAATAAGGGTTGCAGAGTTCCCACCCCAGCCTATACCACAGCCTGCTGGTGAAGGCACTTATCTGGGAAGTGAAAATGTGTGTTTGAAATATTTCATGGTGAAGAGGGCCTAGAACTCGCAACCCTCATTTCATAAATGAGCAATCTGCATACTCAGCTATTATGCACCCCACTTGGAAACTGAACAAAACTGAGATATTTTCGGTTAGGTCTCTGCTCTCAGAAGAGGACTCAGCACTCTGGATCTAGAAAGGATGGAGGTTCCTAATGTGCAGCCTGTCAGGTGTTGAAGTTTTGGAAAGAAACAGGAGTTTGGGCACACTTACGCTTAAAATTTTCCTACTAACTGACTCAGCATCCAAGTACTGAATCATCCTTTGGAGGAACCTGACTTTTACAGATTACAGAGAAAGCTTAGACACCTAATCCTGTTTGAACCAGCCTCCTGAAGGCAGTCACCTAAGAGGCAGTGTTATGCTTGAATTGGAGATGGCTAAAGTATCAGTCTGGATTTTTCCTTTTGCCTTGAGGATCATGAATTATTGACTTCAGACCCTGAATCAAGAGTATATTAATTACTAGCCCAACTGTAAATACATGGCTAGTTCCTGTGACTTCAGAGACATGTCCATGAGAGGTAATACTGGAAGTGGCTAGGGACAAATAGTTCATAATGAAATAATCTGAGAGCAATAGAGAAAGGAAAAACCCAAAAGGAAAAGGAAGGCACAAGACTTACTGGGTATGCTTACACATTCATGGTACCTGATGGCTAGCTGGTCCAATTTTTTTTTTTGTCCCCAGCACCAGCATCATGGTTTACTTTGAGCTGCATGATTGTAGATCAAATGTACCATGTGTACACATTGCTAATTCTGGGAGCTGCACTTGCAATTCAGTCTAAGTCGAGATGGAGAAAAGAATAGGAAGGATTGGGGAGGGCTTGTGGGTCAGGGGGGAGGTTGGCAGAATTGGGGGACATGGGGGATCTCTGAAGGGTGTTGGTGTACTTCTGGTCCACTTCCAGGTTTGCCATCAAGCACACAGGAGGTGCCCCTGCACTTCTGTAGGACACTCCATCCGTCCCAGCATCACAGCATTCATGAGCCACGCCTGGTACCTC
>NW_017728992.1:77210796-77218616 GCF_001723915.1 Gavialis gangeticus | reverse complement strand
AGCATCACAGCATTCATGAGCCACGCCTGGTACCTCGAGGTATCTAGAAAAAACATTTAAAGCTGTGTCCTTGGCTGAATCGCTGATTTTCTGAATCAGCATCAAATCTTTGGATTTGACTGAATTGAATCAGGGACAGTGATCCAAATCAACAAATCAAATCACTGTCTCCGATTCGGGCCAAATCCAAATCCAAATCAAATATGGCCCATTTTGCAAACCCCTAGTAAACATACCCAGTAAGATTTGTATCTTCCTTTTCCCTAGTTAAGTCAATATAAATGTAACACCTACATGTACTCACCAAATTATGTCACTCACACTTGCTACTTTAGTCTTCAATTACAGTGTCTGCCAACCTGTAAAGATATAGTTGCAATTGTGTTTTTGTTGGTATATTTTGAAGAAGCGTTGTCATGAAACTGGTCTGTGACATTTGTACAAGTTGTTTCATCATTTTTTTCTGTAAAAGGAGGAGGATGTAATTTACCTTTGTAAATAGCTTTACAGTTTTCGCTGTGAGCGTTCAGTAGAAGTAACAGTTATTGTGATCTACATAGAAATCTCTCTTTTTAAGATAGTGAACATGGAAAAAATATTAGAGCAGGTTTTATTTTTCATAAAATCATAAACATAATTGCAGACAGTAATATGTATCTCATCCATCATGCTGTATTACAACTGCATCCTGTTAACCTAATATAGTGTTAATGCAGTATTGAAAGGGTAGCACTCATTCATCAAGTTATATTATCACTGTATTTTATTAGTATTGTATTAGACTAATGCAATACAATTCCTAATATCATGCAGTGAAACTATCTACTGAAAACTGTCATTAATACTTTGGATTTTTAAAGACTATTTTCTACACCATTTGTACATTTTTCATGCACCAAGATGCAATAAGAAGCTAAGAAATATCCTCTGAGATTGTAGAAGCATTTGAGAATGTGACATTATGAATGTGTTATTTTTGGCTTTGTGATGGTGTTCCCCAGTGAAGCACGTTCCAGACTACATAATAAATCTACTCTGGAAGTTAAATAGCATGTTTTTCTGCAGACAGTAGTCATCTGATAGACCGGAGATATATAAAAGGTCATGCCAAGTTTTAAATATTTATTCTTTTTGCTTTGGCATCAGGACCTTTCTTTCTGTATTCATCTGCTCGTGAACAAAAGGGGGTAATCTTTCTTATTCTTTTATTTACTTATTTATTTATTTTTAGCATCAAGTTCCACTATAAGTTACTAAAACTCCTTCATGCTAGTCTCCTGTGGAAAACAGTCAAGGAAGAAATAGTCTCCCAGGCTCCTACTGTTAGCTGTTTTAATTCTTTTCCTTAAAGGGCCTTTGTTAATGTAAACTATCACCCAGTAAATGTGGATACCTGCAAACCAAAATAGTCACCATTGGTAAGATACTTCAGAATTTTCTGCATAAATTAGAAATCATAAAGGCACTTCCATTTCTTAATTTATCAGGATTAAGAAAATGTTGGAATTTATGTAAATTTGGGGAGCTAAAAACCAATAGAAAAAGAATACTTTTTTAAGAATCTATCATTCTTATCAGATGAAGGAAATATTGCAAATCACCTTTCTCTCATTTCCAACATATAAAGCAAGACCAGGCTTAGGTCTTTGTTTTGTCTTTTTTCTCCACCCAACACAACAGGAAGTTGTACATCATAACCTGAGTTTGTTATGCAAGTTGATCATCCCGAACAAAAGATTTTAAGATACAAAACAGTTTTCTAACATTTTTTAGACGAAATGAAGAACAAAGTTTTTCCTAATATTGTATATTGTTTACCAGCATTTCAGTGCTAGTCAGATGCATACGTTTCTGATCCGTTAATCTGTGTTTAATTGGTCATTGCTGTGTACTGCTGTAATTGGTCATTGCTGATTTTGTAGTTTCAGGATGTAAATTAGGGTCATAGCAAAGCATGCAAACACAAGTTCCATTCACTTTCAAATTCCACTCCTTTGTATCCAGTATTTGCTATTCTGTGAGTGTCTACATGAGACACTGACTGAACAATAGCCAAAAAATACTGTGCAGTAGCACATCACAGAACAGATAGTGCTAATATGTTACTGTGCAGTATTATTAGGCTACTTCACAGTAGCATCATCTGAAAGATGTTTGCCAGTGCTACTACAGAGTACTCCAGTTACTGTGCATTTATTTAGTACTTGCTAATACAAGTACTAAATAAATGCACAGTAATGCCTCATGCAGATGTGCCCCCTGATCAATTATTTGTTCATTCACATGCCGGGTATACTTACATTTGATTAAATAAGCTTTTGAAAGGAAAAATCTGTATGGTTTGTCCTGATTTCAAGCAGTGAACATATCAGCTTTTCTCAGAATTAGGGTCTCCTTTTTATATAATCAGAGAAAATATAATTCCTGCAACAGATAACTTACAAACTATTAAAAGAGGCAACATACTAAATGGTTGACAAAAAGGTCATACAAAGATATATATTTTAAAGACATGCATAGTAAGATATAGTTGGACCTTTTATTTTAGTATTACTTTTTATTTTATAATTATAATTTTGTAATGATAAAAATACTGACTTTTCCCCAGCTACTCTTCACCTTGCCTTCTCCAACAGTTCCCCAGCCTTGTCATTTACAGTAAGTGATTTTGTTTTTTTGTGGTAGCAGTATTTTTTGATGAGAAGCAGCTTGGCTTCTTAGTTGCTTGCCTCATTATTTTCCCCACAGATTTTTTTGTTCGTTTGCAGTCTATTTATTATTGGTGATGGAAATTCCATTTCTGTTTGCTTTTTTGTGTTTTCTGTGGAGGAAAAGAAATTTCCTTTCTTTCATCAAACAAGGAGGCTCAAATATTTTTATATTTTGCTTTTTTTGAGATTCATTGGAAACTTACATTGATTGTTTAAGTTGTCCAGAGTTGGATATTGCAAGTGGTCTGAATGACAATTTCATTACTGATTTACCTGTTTGGCTAGTGGCTGAACTCAAAGCTAAAGACCCCTTTTATTCAGTTTGAGCTACTGCACTCTGTTGCTAAGATATCACAAGGTGTCTGAAATGCCTACTGAAATAAATGAGCAGGAGAACTCATTTTGTGCTCCTGTTTAAATTAATATAAAACTGCTTTCTAGATCTTCAGAACTGGAGAGTGGTCAGTGTTAAACTTTTGTACAATTGTACAAGGTGTCCACTTTTTTACTTGACCTTGGAAAGTGACGGTTATATTTTGTTGAGGAAGATATTAGTGGCAAATACTAAGAGTTTAGATGGAGCTGCTTTCCTTTAAAAGGAGCACTGCCAACACATGAAGTAGAAGCAACATATATACTGCTATGAATTGTGATCAGAAATAATGAGCTGTGGATGATGCTCTTTCTTTTCTGTTTTGAGGCTTCTTTGAAGTTTGCATACTGTTATGAAGGGAGATAGAGTTTTCCATGATATTGGTTTGTGTTACTTCAGCTATGTGATTCTCACTTTCCCATGGGAGTAGGTATGCTTCTCTAAAGGAGAAACAGATAACCTCAATTCTTGGCATGAGAATCTCTAACTGGTGTCTCATCTTCAGCCTCCCAATTCTCAGCAGAACAACTAAGCAAGTAGAAACCACTAGGGGTGTGCAAAGCAGGCTGCATTCAATTCAGATTTGGATTCACCCTGAATTGGGGGGCAGTGATTCAATTTCCTGATTTGGTTCACTGTTCTGATTCGATTCAGCCAAATCCAAATCTGAAGATTTAATTTTGTTTCAGAGAATCAGCGATTCAGCCATAGACACAGCTTTATATGTTTTTTCTACATACCTTGAGGTACCAGGTGCAGCTCATGAATGCTGAGATGGTGGGGCAGATAAAGTGCCCCACAGGAGTGCAGGAGCCCCTCCCCCCCATGTACATGGCAGTGGATCTGGAAGTGGACTGGAAGTATTTCTGGTCCATTTCTGGGTCCACCGCTGAGTGTGCGGGGGACCCTTCCGCACCTGCTGCCTCAGCGATTGGCCACAGGGGGACCCCAGATGCCCCCACAGACCTAGGAGGCACCAGTCACCGAGTTGGACTCCCCCCCAACGCTCCCATGGGATGCACCAGCCGCTCCAGCATTTCAGCATTCATGAGCCACCTAGTACCTTGAGATATGTAGAAAAAACGTATTAAGCTGTCTGTATGTCTGAATTGTCAAATCTCTCTGAATCTAATCGGTGACATTCGATTCAGAGAAACTAAAGGATTTCTTGATTTGATCCTGATTTTTGGCCATCAAATCCAGCCAAATCTCCTCCTAATTGAATCAGCACCTGAAGCTTTGTACAGCCCTAGCAACCACCGACTTCACTCAGGCCAAAATACAAAACAAGTTCTAGTGGTAGCAATAGTGTTGGTATAACCATAGGTTCAGGCAATACCTCTCTTTCACACTGTTTAATCTCCCTGCAACTTCTGATTCAGTGGACTGGAAGACATGGCTTGTATGCCTACTTGACATAGCAGGAGTAAATGGTCCAATATTGCTAAAAATGTCTTAAGCTGTTTTTATCCAGCAGAACTTGGAGAGTGGTGATGGGTAGCTGCTTGTCTTCTCCAAAGACCCTCATGGAGATCTCACTGAGAATCTCTGTGACTTCTATCTGAAACCACTGAAAGAGACAGTGACACGTCATCAACTTAGATGCCAGTATTATACTGATGATACACAATTATACATCTTGTTTTTTGCAAAAATAAGTACCACCACTTCTAAAATGCTGGAAGATCTACAGGAAACTTGCTCTTGTTTGAAGATTAACTGGATCAAAGTGAATCTATGGAAGGTTGAAGTAATTCTGTCCAGAAAAGGGATACTCTTCAAATTACTGACGAACACATTGTTTCTGTCTTCTGCTGAAGATACAAAGTTCCCACTATTCATAGCTATGTGAAATAGATTTTAGTCTGACATCTCACTAATCTTGGATGATAAAGTATCATCATTTCCTAAAAATGGTTGCTTTTACTCTAGCTTGATAGGAAATCTCATTCTTTCCTCCTGGACAAAGACCTGGCTACATGCATGTTGCATGCATTTGTCACTGTCAAGCTGGGTTACTTTAAATCCATTGTATGTGAAATTGAATGTTAAGACAGTGTGTGGGCTTCAGCTGATACAGAGGGCATCCATCCACCTTATCTAAGGTTGTGAACTCATCCAGTCTGTGCTCAGGTCCTTCTTTTTAATTCCTAATCAATTTGCATGGCATTGTAAGGTAGCAAGTCTAATTTTCAAATAATTTACTGAATCAAGCTCCAAATAAATCAAATACTGAAATTCAGTCTATGAACAATTATGAGAGCTGAATTCTTCTGGGGCAAATTATATTCCAAAGCCCAAACGTAACATCTTGACAATAGTCTCTGGTGAGAGAATCTGCTGATGTGAACAAACTTTCATAGGAGATCAGACTAATGCACAGTTCATTTTTAAGATACATTTTGAACCATTTTTATTCTTGGAAAAGATTTTTTCCACCATGAAGTGTTAGTCTAAATTTAAATTCCTGTTTTAGTCTAAAGTCCTTCTGATCTTCCACCTCCTGCATCCCAAAGAAACCAAAAAAATAAAATAAAACAAGCTTACTTCAAACATGTTTCTGACCTTTAAATGCTAGGGACTATGAAATCCATTGGATACTTTTCTGTTTATATTGATCTTATGTGACTGATAAAATCATAAGATTGATACACATATTGAACATAAATTCTTATTTGATACTGTGTTTATGATGTCTTGTAAAAGAAATTGGAGCAACAGAATACTATATGCTATGCAAATATGTACAAGAATACTTATTCTAGTCTTTTGATTGACTGTAAAGGCTCACCTAACTGAAACATATGATTAATTTTTATGTGCCTTCACTAATGTTTTGTGTTTACAAAAGTATGTTACTTGGTATTGCTTAAAACCAGAAACAAAAGATTATAGTAAATGCTATGTCCATAAACACTTTGCCCCTAGTGTGTACCCTGTAAAAGCCACTCTCACACAAGCTGTATCCACCCAAATGTGGATGTTTGGTTCTCTGGGGACAGCTAACAGCAGGACACCTTGTGCCACTGCTGGTTGTATCCAGAAAACAACTGCATGTGGCAAATTACCCTGGGTAGGATGCGAGAGGATAGGGCCAGTGCTGGACTGGCTCCAGCAGCCTTACCTGGGAACCTGAGGGCCTCCTGGAGCTGCAGCAGCAGCAGCAGTGATCCTGCTACTTAGAGCCTTGTCAGTAGCTGGAGCATGACTCTGGCCAGCCAGACTTCAGTTTTGAGCATCACACACTGCCTGCAAGTATGCCACTCCCCCCCCCACACCCTTTTTTCCCCCCATAGGTTTTTTTGCCCAATGGATATCCAAGGGTCAACCCCCTCCAATCTCCTGCCTTCCCACACTGCTACCTTGCAGGATGAAAAACACCTGAATGTGCAGGTGCCACAGACATGTCTGGATAGGGCCACAGTGTCTAACTATAAAGGTCAAACATTGTACAATTGTCATGATTATTTATAGATTGCTAAAAATGCACAAGGCAATTTATAAATACAAAATGGTTGTGCAGCACTGAGGCTGGACGAATTAGCAGGAAACTGGGCTAATAGGCACTATTATTCAACAGCATGAGTGGCATTGAAGTGCCTATGCTGCTTCTCGTTTAGGAGAAGTGCATGTTTGAGAAAACTGATCTTCACCATAGTACATTAACTGTGCGGACATGGCAAAAAAGTACAAAGTTTAAGAACCCAATCCTGCAAAGATTTTATCCATACATGTGCCAAAGTGTTTGCAGAATCAGAAACTGAGATTCCAGTTCAGGAAAGCTATTTAAGCATGGACTTCAGCCCTATTGAAGTCAATTTAAACTTTAAAGTTAAGCACATGTTGAAGTGCTTTTCCTAAACATAAGTGCTTTTCTGAATCAAGTGTACATGTCCAGAGCCTAAATGCACAACAGTTAGAAGTATACAGAGAAGTTGGTGAGTCCAGAAGAGAGAATCTTATCGTGTGTAGGGTTCTATTTTATCTTTTTGTTTAATCTGCCTTCAAAAAAAATGCATATCTTATTTGTGGTGTAACAAAGGCCCCAGTTTCCCTAAAGTCACTTGGTGCCCTCTAGTGGCCCACTGCTGCCTGTTTTAACCAGGGTGTAACTTTGAATATCCCACACTGCCCTGCTCACTGGGCTCCCTCTTTCCTTGGCTCAGTCCACAGGCTGTTTTTTTTTACGTCTACACCAGGTCCTGTGGGGCAGCCTTCCATGCTGGTCCTTGCATCCTCTACACTATTTTCAGCAGGGGAGAAGAGGAGGAAAAAGGGAGTGGGGGCACACCTGCTAGTAGCTCAGACGAAAATTGCTTCTTCACAGGCAAGGTCAGCTCCCAGGCTACTGAATTTGGCAGCACAGTTTAGGGAGAAGATGAGCAGTCAACAATGGCAAAAGAACAGTTGGGGACTATTTAGAAAGGCTGGATGCATAACAATCCACAGGGCCAGACATAATGTACCTGAGGGTGCTGAGGGAGTTGGCCAACATGACTGCAGAGCCATTGGCCATCATCTCTGACAGCTCATAGTGATTGGGAGAGAATTGGAAAAAGGCCAAATATAGTGCCTATGTTTTTAAAAGGGAAGGAGGAGGATCCAGGGATCTACAGACCAATCAGCCTCACTTCAGTCCCTAGAAAAATCATGGAGCAGGTCCTCAAGGAATCAGTTGCTAAGCATTTGGAGGAGAAGGTGATTAGGAACAATCAGCATGCATTCACCAAGGGCAA
>NW_017728992.1:77184947-77205796 GCF_001723915.1 Gavialis gangeticus | reverse complement strand
CTTGCAGGATAAAAAGATGATTAGGAACAATCAGCATGCATTCACCAAGGGCAAGTCAGCCCTGACCAACCTGATTGCCTTGTATGATGAGGTGACTGGCTCTATGAATGTGAGGAGACCGGAGGATGTAATGCATCTTGATTTTAGCAAGGCTTTTGATACCATCTCCCACAGCACTCTCACAGGCAACCTAAGGAAGTATGGGTTTGATAAATGGACTGTAAAGTGGATAGAAAACTGGCTGGATCATTGGGCTCAAAGGGTAGTAATGAATGACTTAATGTCTAGCTGGCAGCTGGTAACAAGTGGAGAGCCCCACGAGTCAATCCTGGGTCCAGCTTTGTTCAACATCTTCATGAACAACCTGGAAGATGGGATCGAGTGCACCCTCAACTAGTTTGTACATGACAACAAGCCGGGGTGAGGGATAATAGATATGCTGGAGGATTCAGAGATACCTTGAGAAAATGGAGGATTGGACCAAAAGAAATCTCACAAGGTTCAATAAGGAAAAGTGCAAAGCCTTGTATTTAGGACAGAATGGTTTCATGTACTGGTCTGGGAACTAGCTAGCTAAGCAGTAACTGCAGAAAAGGACCTTGGGGTTATAGTGGACAATAAGCTAAATATAAGTCAACAGTGTGCATTTGTTGTGAAGAAGGCTAACAGCATACCAGGCTGCATTAGTAGGAGCATTGCAAGCAGATATGGGGAAGTGATTATTCCCCTGTAGTCACCACTGGTGAGGCCACATCTGGAGTACTGTGTCCAGTTTTGGAACCCCCACTACAGAAATAATGTAGACAAATTGGAAAAAGTCCAGTGGGGGACAATGAAAATGGTTAGGCGGCTGAGGCATATGACTTCTTAGGAGAGGTTGGGGGAACTGGGCTTATTTAGTTTGGAGTAGAGAAGACTGAGGGGGGGTTTAATAGCTGCCTTTGACAAGGATGGAGCTAGACTCTTCTCAGTGGTGGCAGATGACAGAACAAGGAACAGCAAATTGTTACAAGTTTCAGCAAGTCTCAAGTTGCAGCAAGGGAAGTTTAGGTTAGATATTAGGGAAAACTTTCTCATGCGTAGGGTAGTGAAGACTGGAACAGGTTACCCAGAGAGGTTGTGGAATCTCCATCCTTGGAGGTTTTTAATATCAAATAGACAAAGCCTTGGCTGGGATGATATAGTTGGGACTGATCACGGTTTGAGCAGGGGATAGGACTAGATGACCTGAGGTCCCTTCCAACCCTAATTTTCTATGACTCCATATGACTCTATGAAACTGAAGTCCTAACCACTAGGTTTATCTGATGTGCCTCAACTCCTCTTTGTGGCCAGATGGCCTGAGCCACTGTTGACCAGCATCAGCAGCTTCCTAATAGTCTAATTAGTAGGCCTGCCTCTTGTCTTCACTGCATTCCTGTCTCTCTTAATCAGCTGCTCAGGGTTTGTCTCCTGCAGCTTGCCATTTTAAACTTTTGATGACTGCAACTCCTGCAGTTCTGCTGCCTGTTGCAGCCCTTAACCAGAACTTAGGCAACATCCCTCACTGCTTTATGGAGGCTGAATGACACTTCTAGACCTCTTGGCACTTACCCTTCTGTAGTCTTAAATATGGATTATATCCCCATGGTTTCCTCTTTCAGGTACCATATCCCCTTTTGGGCTTCTCACTGTTAGCAATGAGGTAGAGTCACTGTTACAGGGTGTATCTGGTATACAAGAAGTTGTGGTACTCTTTTTGTACAGCCTATCTTTACAGCAAATCAGCAATCTTCATATCACACTACCTTTTAGGAGCTTGGGTGAAAAGGTAGCCAAGTAAAGAAAAAAGAAGTGGTTTGATTACAAAGCACTTGCTGCTGTGTACGTAGGTCAGAAGATGCTATAAGTAACAGCACTTGGTTTTCTGCACTCTTCATGTTTCTGGTAAACTATTAGCAATGCCTTGGCTTTTACTGCAATTCCTACTCACAATACAATATCATAATTCTACCATAAGTTAATATTCATTTTAAAAATCCTAACTACTAAAATCTGTCCCCTTTGTGAGAGAGAATACTTTATTCAGTCAGCTTCTAATGTATTTTATGATTCATGCAAATCCTTGCCTCCTTTTATGATTCATTATTTTTACCTGTCTTCTGTTCTGTGGGTACTGCACTCGTGTATGAAACCAATGGCAGCTCTGGTGCTGTTTCTCTTTCATTACGTGGTCATTGTATTTCTACCAGAGAGTTTCTCCTCTTCTATAAAATATTCTGGAACAGCTGCTAAAGAGGTCTTTATTTTAATGACCTTTTCTTCTTTTGACACATGCTGGACTATTAGGACCTGATCCAAATTTGCTGAAATGAGTGGGAGTATTTTTATTGTCTGTAATAGGTTTTGAACCAGGCCTACATCAGTGCTTCTGGCTGACAAGTCTAACTGCTTACCACCTTGACACAGAAATAAATACGATATGAAAAATTATAATCTCATGTTGGTTTCTTCTGAGTATCATAAAACTTTTATAAAAAAAATTGAAATAGTACAAATTATAGCTCAATGTGATATTTTAAATCACCTTGAAATACAATGAACGCATTTTCTCTTTTGCTTTGTAATTTAGAAATTGTAAATTTCCTTTTTTTTTTCCCAGTGGCACTTTTTAGAGTTTGAATGATGACAGTATGAATCAGATGAGGGCTCAGTAACATTTTCTGGAGGGGGGCAACAATGACTCAGTTTGGGGCTGAGATAAGAAGGCACTAAGACCCACCACCTCTGCCGCTTCTCTGTGCTATGCAACTGTGGGGCAGCCTGAACAGAGCCCTCCTCTGACAGAGCCAATGCATGGCGTAGTATGGGCTGATCTTCCCCTCTGCCAAAGCTCCAAGTACCTGTTGCATGGTGAGGCACAAGCAGAGGCCCTTGCTAGCCCCGTCAAAGCTATGGCTGTCAAAGCAAAGGCTCTGTGAGCCAGGTGCAAAGGTTCCACCGGCCAGATTTGGCCCATGGGCCACAGGTTGTCAACCCCTGAATAAGACTGCAGTTGATGATACTAAAAATGTGCTTAAATGATGTCCCAAGTAAAGATATTAATTTTGTTTCAGTAAATAATACATTAGCTCATAAATGCTGCCCTAGTCAGAAGAAAATGAAGGGGGAAGAAATTCAGGTTGAATTTGGCAATTTTTTTCAGCCAAAAAAGAAGGCTTTTTTTTGGTAGAAGTTATAGTATGTGCTGTGATATTACAACTTCCATTAACAGTAGTTGACATGGTGGCTACTAAATACCTTGTGTTTCCAATAAGATGAAGTCCCATTGGTGTAACACCTTTGATATAAAACCAATCAAGATTAAGTAATTTTGTGTAGTTCTGACACCAACCCTAAGTTTTGTAAACGACCTAGCACATTTTCTGTTATGTGTTCTCTGTAGCAATGATATATGCAATACCTGATGTCACTTGTATTTTTTCTTCCCCTAATCTAACATTATTGGGATTTATACTAGACCTGTTTTATTGAAGAGAAAAATACAGGGAAATAAAACCAGAATTGAAATATTGTGTCTAAAAAATATAAAGACAGAAGCTTAGATTTTTGTAATTAACTGCTTTATTTTTTCTAACATACTTTGGGGATTTTAAGAATCTTATCTTTTGCAGAAATATTTTCCATATTTAGTTAAGTGATCAAGTGTGTGACTTTTAATTTGGTGCAGCTGTACATACAGTACATAGCCAAGACTCCTGAACAGTTAATGCTGCCTTTTATCCTTGATCATTTTCTTTTATGAGCTGAGGGATTGTTCATTCAAATTCCTCTAATCCTCATAATACCTGGGCCATTATTACAAATCCTAGCTCTTCAGATAGCATCTAATTTCTTATGAATGTCATGGGTAGTAAAGGAATCTTGTTAATGAAAATGGAAGTATCACATTTTGCCTGGGATTTCATTTGCAATTCAGTAGTCTAAGTTCTAAAATATGGAGATGTTTAGATACAAATAAAGTCTTTATGCTCGAGGTATAGACAAATATTTTGTAGCTATGTACAATGCACCACTACCTATAATAAGGTGTGATAGGTAGATGAATATTATTGGCTAAATAAGCGCTCCTTTCTGCTTCTGGTAAAAGTTAAGTAAATTATATTACAGGAAACCAACTAAAGCTTTAACAAATGTCCCTTGATCATTTTCTTTTTCAAAAATCCAGAATTATTTTTATTACACTTTGCATTTATATTAAAATAGGTACAGTAATACTCCTTAAGCAATTTGAGTTTCACAGTATTTTTAATATTTTGTTCAATGACTCTTTTAATACTCAGCTAATTTATAAAGTTCCTAGACCTTCTGCACATCCCTTCCATTGTGCAGGGAACCATGTGTGCTCTGCTGCAAGGAGTACTCTACATGATCACAGAGGCAGACATGAGATTTGTCTCTAATTGAGTTAGACCCTCAGTGCAGTGCTTTTTTGTCTATGCATGGGCAATACATTTTGAACCAGAGAAGGGAAAACTAAGATGGTATTGGAGTTTTACATGTGATTGTTGGTACCTCACAATGGCTGCCGCATTCTCATGATGTATGAATTCTTTTTCAGGAGGAGACTGTTAGAAAGGGAAAGGTGAATCAGTAGTTGGTGTTCTACCCTGTGCTTTGGGAGAAATTAGTTCAATTCCCTGCTATGACAAAAGCTTAACATAAGAGCTTGGGCAAGTCACTTTGGGCCTGTCTGCATACCACTGATCATGACCCAGGAATCTGTTTTAGTCCTAGGTATATGGTTTAGGCCTGCGTATATGCCAGTGATGCCATGCTGGGGTCAATCCCAGTTCATCTTTCAAGTATTCAAAGTGGTGACAGAGTGACATGCAGAAGAGTCTTCTGGGTGCATTTCTGTATTTGGAGTTTGCAAATTAGAAGACTCCTCTAAGTGCTCTCCTCTTGTCCCTGTCCCTTAGTGACTGCCACTAAACACGGTGCAAAAGGAATGTGCTTAATGGAATCAACAGCAAGACATATTGTCACACCGTGTTTCCCTTCTGAGGCTGCATTATGGCTACATAAATGCTTGTGGGGAGGGGGTTTTACAATTCCCTGATTATGTATGTAACACTGTGTATGTCCTGAAACTTTAATAGAAGGTATGTGTTCAGGACAATTGTCTTCCACTACAGGTGGAAATAGAATCCAAATTGTATGTTAATGCCAATGATTCCTGCTACTTGGCTATGTAAATGCTACTTAGGTGCATGAAGGTGAAATGCAATTTAACTCTTAGACTCTCTGGGTGCCTATACACATACAGTGAGGCTGCTTTGATACACTGTAATGTCAGAGTGTTGGAGCAGACTTGATTAATGGAGTCTTCCAGAGCATGGTAATTATCACTTTCCAGCAGATGCCAGCGTCATGCATATCAGTGTCCTCATGTTGAAAAATGGTGGTGGGGGTGCTTTAACTAAAGCTTGTTCGATGAGCTTTAGTTAAAACACCCGACCGCCATTTTTCAGCTTGGGGATGCTGATAAACATGATGCTCCAGGAATTTTAATTAGAACCCCTATAATTTAAGTGCCTCTGCACCCCACCCATTCCTGGAGCACGTCTGTAAAAGCCCTTTGTCTCCCAATTGCCCAAATGTAAAATGGGAATGGTAGAACTTCCCTACGTTACAGGGGTATCGTGAGGTCAAATATGTAAACAGTTATGGGTGTGTGTACACAAAATGGGGGCCCTAAATTGAAGCAGTGGATTTTTTAAAAACACTGCTTCAATTTGGGGCCAATTAAACCCCTGTGTTGTGCACACACCCAACTTACCTGCCTTTTCAGTGGTGGGGAGGGGAGGGCAAGCTGCCAGTGGGTGGTGCAGTCCCTGGGCTGCGGAGGGGGGCTGGTGCTTCCCTCCATGGCAATGGTGGCCTCCCCGCCAGACAGCACCCACATGCAGGCACCTGGCTTGGGCAGTCCCAGAGGCCACCACAGCTGCAGAGGGAAGCACCGGGCCCCCATGCAGCTCAGGCAGGCAGGCAAGATCTGGGGGGGAAAAAGTAAATAAATGTCAGGCTTGCTGCTTATTTTTTCCCTCTCTTGGGCAGAGCCTGCCTTTCCGGGCTGCTGCTAGGCTGCCGGCAGGGCTTCCTGCAGAGGCCCTGAGCTGCATGGAGCCCAGTGCTTTGCTCTGTGGCTATAGGGCAGCAAACTAAAACTCCTTGGATGAGTTTTAGTTTCCTGTGCCACAAGTCATTTAAGGCACATTATGCCACCAAATTTGCTACAGTGGCTGTAATTAATATGCAATACACCACTGAGGCATTCAAACACTGACAGCATTAAAGTGGTGTAAAAGCATTTAGCCCACTTCAAAGTGTCATGCACACATGCCCCTTGTTTCATCTACATATGGCCTATGATACACTTATACTAGAGTAGCGGAGGCTAGAGGTGTATAAATACTACACCTGCGCGAAGCATCTATTATTCACTTGGGATTCAGATTCAGCTGATTTGGGAGACAGTGATTCAATTTGGTGATTCAAATCAGTGTACCAAATTGATTCAGTCGAATCTGATTTGGTGATTCAGCTGCTGCTGAATCTGCTGAATCTTCAAATCAAACAGGCCCCTTCCCCTGCCCACTCTCCCAGCCCCATCTATGGCTGCCCCAACCAGCCTCAGCCTCCCAGCTCTTAAAAAACAAAACAAAACAAAACCCCCCCTGCATTCACCAGTTCCTGCCAGGCAGGGGGGCGATCCCTACTGCCTCCCACTACCCCGCGCTGTGTGGGGGGCTCTGCCATGAGCCCCCAACCCCCGCCCACTCTCCCAGCCTAGTCAATGGCTGCCCCGCCCAGCCCCAGTGTCGCAGCACTTTTTATTTTTTTAAAGCCATGCACTCACTGGCTGCTGCCAGGTGGGGGGAGGGGCATTCCCGCTGTACCTCACTTCCCTGTGCTGTGTGAGGGGCTCTGCCATGAGTCCCCAGAATCCCCAATGGCCACTACAGCAGCTGGTGAGTGAAGGGCTTTTTTTCTTTTTTTTTAAAGAGCTGGGATGCTGGGGTTGAGTGGGGTAGCTATTGACAGGGATGGGAGAGTGGGCAGAGGATAGGCAGAGTCCTCCATGAAGCACATAGCAGTGGGGGGCAGCAGGGATTGCCCCCCCACCCCTGGCCTGGCAGGAGTGGGTGTGTGTGGAGCTTTTTTCTTTTTTTAAGAGCAGGGACTGGGCAGGGCAGCCATTGACAGAACTGGGAGCATGGGCAGGGCCTGGGAGAGCAGGCAGGGGCTGGGGATGGGTGGGGGTCCCCCCATGGTCCCATACCCCTCCTTCAGTCCCCCCCTCCACCCCCTACTTACCAGCATGGAGTCCGGGTCCAGCTCCCTGTGGCAGTGAGTGGGGACTGCCTGAATCTCTAAAGCTCTCTGAATCTTTTCCAAATCAATTTGGAGAGCTTCAAATCAATTCAGACCTTCTTATTGGTCTCCTGATTTGATTCAGATTTCGATATTTGGCTACTGAATTGGGCCAAATCTCCTCCAAATCAAATCGGCATCTGAAGCTTCGCAGAGCCCTCATAAATATCTATTACTTAAATAGTATTATCTTGCTTCACTGAACAAGTTTTTATGGCTGTACTCTATGAAATAACCAGCCTTGATAATGTTACAGACATTGTCACCAGAAAGTTATAAGTTTTTCTCTCTCAGAGAACTAAAGAATGTTTGTCTTATATCCAGGATAAGATGAGACAGCATAACCTTCTGTGGTCAGAGAAGGATTTCTTCTGAGAATTCATTTTAAGAAACGGCAAGTGAAATTCTCACAACAAATTCTTTTATTATTTCTTTGTTTTCTTCTTACTCTGTTGATAAGTTCTTTAGTTTATTATTTAGGAGCGACATCTCAAGTATGTGATCTGTTCCCCTGGTAGGCCTATGCCCCCTATCTGACATGATGATTTTGAATACTGATGAGCCTCAAGAGTTAACTAACTTACCAGTGATATCATAGGAAAGCTAATCCTTATGCCATCCATTTCTCCCAATGCTATATTAACAGGGGAACACACAGGAAATATTAGAAGGATGAACTTTATTTTTTTCCCAAAAAGAGAAATCCTATGAAAGCTGAAGCTGACAAAAGTGCTAGGTTCTTTAAAAAACCCCAAGAAACATGAGAAACTTTTAAACGTACCTTAAAGAATTTTTCTGAGAATACCTACAGTGAGAAGGAGTAGAATTTTCTGTTTTAATGTATAGTATGGTTATAATTTTGCATACAAAGTTGTTAGTAACTAGAAGGGATTTGCTTGCTTACTTATAAGTCGCCTGCTATTGCAAATAACCACATCATACAACCCTTTGAAAACATAGGGCATTGTAACACATTAATTTTAGGTGGCTCTTTGAGCTCTTAACCCTTGGATTGTCCACACATTAACACATGACACTAGTTTTAAGCACTTTTTAGGCAGCTTAAATTTATGCCACTCCAGGCTAGCTTTATCTGTGATCTGGGTTACCCAGCTCATCTTACACTAACATGTCGTCATTCTCTAGCTTAGTGCAAGCACCCCACCTGCCACCCCTTCGCTGCTGGCCCCCCTGTCTCTGATTACAATGCCATCCCCACTGCCACCACTCCCCCTCTGGCCTGGATTGGGCCCACTGCCTCTGCCTCCCCCAGTACCTCACTTACCACCCCCCATTCTCCATCCAGCTTTCTTTTGGCTACTGGCATTGTCTCCACTGCTCTCTGGGCTGAGCAGCTGGCCACAAGAAAGCTGGGAGACATGGGGCGCGGGTAAGCCACAATGGCTGGGGAACAGGGAGAGCCCTGGGGCCCAGGGAACAAAAGGAAAGCCCAGAATGGGATGGTAGTGGAGGGGATTCTTATCTTTCAGTCCTTAAGGCCTCTGCTGGCTTGAATGTGTGATAGCTTCAAACTCAAGCAAGCAGCTCAAAGTGCAGTGTGTAACAAGGCCCATATTCAGCTTGATTTTAAATCTAGTTTTTATGTCTCCTCCCACTATTGAGAAACTGTTAAAAATGCCATTGGTCTGACTATTATGAATTTTCTTCTAATTGCCAATAGAAAATAATATTTTTAATTTCTAATAAATTTCATCATGCCAATTGGCATATCCATTTGTTTTTGTTCCAATGTTATCTTTTAGCTTAAATAGCTGTTGTTTTTCTCCCAGATATTTTCTTACAGATATATTCATAGGAAACAACCATTAGCCTCTTTTCCTTCATTTTATGAGGTTAAATAGGACAAATATAGTTAGTCTTCTCTGGGAAGGTAGACTGTCCATTTCACTATCAGCCTAGTAGCTCTCTCTGCATGTTTTATAGTTTGATTTTATCTTTCTGAATGTGGGTGACCAGAATTATACACAGTAGTCCAAGTGAAATTTGACCAGGTCCTTGAACAATAGCACTCATTTTTCCCTACTGAAAATATCTTTAATGATGCATCTTAGAATTACATTTGCCACTTTCAGGCTGCATCATGTTGGTGACTCACACTCATCCTGTGGATGACTTGTACAATCAAGTCTTTCCCCTTCTCTGTCATTTGCCACTCCTGAGCAGTCAACTTGTGATAGAAATGCTTGGACGCTAATGACATGACCATATCCATACTATTAAACTTCATTCTATTCATATTATCTTGCTCTTCAAGGTCATCCATTTCCCCCTGTATAATAATCAAGTCCTTTATGCTGAAAAAGCCTCCCACCTTTGTGTCATCAGTAAATTTCATTATCACACTTCTACTTTTTGTTCCACGGCTACGAGTTGAAATATTAGATATGATTGATCTCAAGACCTGTTTTTGAGGAATTTCATTAACAATCTGCCTCCAAACTCACCATTCTCTTTAAAGTACAATGAGATTTCATTCCCCTGAAGCAAGTTATTTACTTTATAATTTGTTTACTAATCCCTGTTTTTTCCAGACTAACGAATGATTTCTCATGTGGTTCTATGTAAAACATTTGACTGAAGTTCAGACAGATTTGAGCCAGCACATTTCTGTTAGAAACGATCAGTTATTTTATCAAATACAGACATCAGATGTGAACCAGAATAATTTACCTGTGGAAAATCCATCCTGCATCTTATTATCCTTTTCATTTACCTATGTATGTTTAGTTATTTCTTCCTTCAGAATTTCTTCTAAAGATTTAAGGACAAAGACACAACAACAGAGAACACTTTTCATAGAACAGTCACTTGCTTTCTGACCTCATCTTTTTCTTGTTGAAGGGTAATTTAGAAAACATGTTGAAAAGACGAGTCTGGGAGGTTGTAGCCATGAGTCTGGAAACAAAAATTCATAAACTGGCTAGACAGTAAGAACCAAGGACTGAATATCAGCATTGACTTCATAAGATACTGTAATCTGCATGACTCCTGCTAATCTTTTTCACACCTAGTGATAATGACCCTCTTCCCTTACTAAAAGACCTTTTCTGTCCACTAACTAAGTCATCTTTTTTTTGTGATTTGCTTGTCTGCTACCTCCAGGAATTTCTGTCTTCTCCAGTTTCACAGCTCTGCGGGCTGTTTTTAGTCCTTGCTGTGCATACTGTTTCCTCAGACTTGAAGAAGAATGCTTTACATTCAAAAGCTTGTCTAAGTCTATCCCAACCAAATGGTTGGTCCAAAAAAAAATATCACCCACAAAAATTCCTGCCTTACATTAGGGGTGTGCGAACCAGGCCCTATTTGATTTGGGTTCGACCCAAATCAGAGACAGTGATTCGATTTGTTGATTTGGATCAGTGTTCCTGATTCGATTCAGCCAAATCTGAATCTGAAGATTTGATGCTGATGCAGAGAATCAGCGATTCAGATACAGACACAGTTTTAAAAGTTTTTTCTACATACCTCAAGGTACCAGCGCAGCTTGTGAATGCTGCAATGCTGGGGTGCAAGGACCGTCCCACAAGAGTGCGGGGGCCTCTCCATGTGTTCGGCAGTGAACCTAGAAGTGGACCAGAAGTACTTCCGTTCCACTTCCAGGTCCTCTGGGGAGCATGCTGAGGCCCCCCTCCCCTCCATTCCCCCCACTCAGTGATCAGTTGTTGGGGGACCCCAGATGTCCCCCCCCACCCAGGCGGCACCAGTCACTGAGTGTGGGGGGGGCAGACCCAGAAGTAGACCAAAAGTGTTTCTGGTCCACTTCCAGGTCTGCTGCCGAGCAAACTGGGGAGTCCCCCCGCACTCCTGTAGGACACACCACGCACCCCAGCATCACAGCATTCACAAGCTGCCTGCTACCTAGAGGTATCTAGAAAAAACATTTAAAGCTGTGTCTATGCCCAAATCACTGAATCTTTCCGAATCTCTCTGAATCGATTCAGAGAGATTAAAGGGTCCTCTGATTCAATTTGGATTAGGAAATTTGGCCACCAAATCGAATCAGGGTCTGAAGCTTTGCAAAGTCCTACCTTATGTGTTTCCTGGACCATAGGCTACAACATCATTCCAACACTTTTAAAGATTTACATACTATACTTCTTTTTCTATGTCTTGATGTAGGTACTACATTTTTCATTCCTCAGCTGTATTGCATCACTTCTTATTTGACAGTTTTACTAAAAATCATTGCAATTGGACTTGTGGTTTCATGTGGCAGTTCTTTCAGTATTAAGATGGAGATTATCCAGGCATCCTCTTCTTACCCCCACATAAGTATATAAAGCTCTTTGGGTTCTCAGTATAGTAATTTCCATCCCTATGCACCATTTAAAATTATATCAGTACTGTTTTCAATTCTGTAGGTATATTTTGTGTTTACAGGTATAACACCACCTATGTTCTGTATGCTCTACATGGTACCTTTGTGTATTTCTTTCTGCATACCCTCATTAAGATGTATGTGCAGAGACTTGGGGACTATTTGTGCTTGCTTCTTCTGTTCATGGGTACAATGTTCATTTGTAAAGAGTCAAGTGAATAAGATTCAAGTGTCCACAGCCCCTCCCTTCCATATAGATGCACAAGGAAAAATTGTACAAAGGCAACCAAGGGTTGCAAATATGCAGGGAAGTAGTCCTCAGATCTACAGAGGAATGTAGAATGTGTGTGTGCCTGCGTTTGTGACAGAGAGAGAGAGAGGAGTGAGAGATACTTTGGATATGAGTGAGTCCTTGAATAAACTGGAGGGACAAATTCTAGCACAGATATCTAATTACTTAAAATGCAGGTACAATTGATTGTTTATACAAGCTTATCCCCAATAACATTGAAGATCATTTAAAAATCAGCAGATTATAAAAATTAAAGATAACTATGACATCTACAAGAAAGTCGTATTTAATAAAAAAACCAGAATCTGTAATTTGTAAAAACTTTTTACTAGATGTCTGTTGTTTCAATAGTGGCCAGTGAATAACACATGCTATCTGCTGTTGCTGTAACAGACACTTATGAGACAGATAGTTAAACCTGGGCTTATCCATCAAAACTGCTTTTCATTTTATATTATTGTTCCACCTGAACTTGGGGTTGGAGACCAAAACCTTTTTTAATCGTTCCTCTGGGTTTGAGCTCCAGTTGACATAATAAAAGACCTCTTTAGAAGATAGTTTCTATAGACTAAAAAGGTGATAGAAATTTTTGAAGAAATCAAATACCAAGCACTTTTCCACCCCAAAAGTGAAAAGTAAAGACAATAAATGCTGATTTTTGGAGGGAATTATTTTTTGGAGCAGCCAGAGCCATCAGTGTTTATTTTACAAAATCCAGTTCCTACCTCTTGACTCAGACCTCAACAGGCACTGCACAGTATCAGAGCTAGGAACGGGTAAGGAAATGGTGGCAGGTCTGATGATTAAAACAAAGCATCTTTCATATTGTACACAGAGCATCCATCTGTAATATCTCTGTAGCAATGCCTAAAATGACATTGAGAAGTAAGTTTCACCTAGTCACTCTTCACAGGGCAGGAACAATTGGTTAAGGCTGGTTTCTAGCTACTGGCCTCAAGATCATCAAGAAGGCAAGCATAGACATTCCCAGAGTTTAGCGGCTCCTAAAGTATGCTGCAGTCTCTACAGCCCAAACATCTTTGATTCATCACTGGATTCCAAGGTTTTCAGTAGTAAAAGAGAAGTATCCAGTTTGTAGGGGTATTTGGACCAACCATGGTTTGTGGGTTTTTTAAGTGTCATTTATTTTTGTTTCTTTTACATTTTTCTATTTTCAATTATTTCCCACCCCTGTGGCTTTGGTTTGTGATGAAGAATTCATTTTTTTTATTTAGTTTTTTTGGTCTATAAACAAGAATTCAATTGGTAATTCACCATGAAACTGCAATTTCCACTGAAGTGCAACATATAAAATTGGGCATGCAGGAAAGAATATGCAGAACTGTGTGCTTCCGAGAAACAGAATCATTATTCAGGAAGAATACTTGGATCCTATTTTTGAAACAAGTAGGCATGACAACACTATGTCAAACAGATCTTTATTAGGAGCTAGTTAGGGGGAAAATATGTATCATATATGCATAACTTTCATGCCTTTCATCCCTCACTATTCAAATGCTGACAATTCTATAATACCTGAATGGAAATTAAGAACAAAAATCCATAATAGACATTATCTCACTAACTTACTAACTGTTCCTGTTAGTAGAAGAGCAAGACAGCTATTCTATACTCTTTGAACTGCACCCTCCTCAGTGGTTACAGTTGTACTATCTTGGGTTCAATCCTCTGTGCTGGCAAGACAATCAGGTGGCTGCTACCCTGAGGATTTAGGAAGATGGCTGTGAAACAGTCTGTTCTGCAGGTTTATTGCTGGAACTATGGCCACAATCTGCAGACGTGTTTATCAAGGAGATACTCAAGTGGGTATAATTTATGCATCAAAGGAATGAGGAGATGATACAGCTCTGTGATTGGTTTTGGCTGAATTAGGGTATACTAGACCTCTGCAGTTCATGTGTAAAGACGCCTTCAGTTGAATGGAGGGGGAAAAAGAGATTGGAAATTGCTTGAATGTAGTACAGATAGGGTCTGATCACAAACTAAATCTCAGCCCTCATATCTGATCTGAAAAGCTACAGTATCTAATGAGTCGAATGTTTTTCCTTCGCTCACTGTTGATGTATGCCTATATGTACTGGTCTGCAAGTATTGCCCAATTTGAATACACAGTTTTGCCTTTGGGAAAGAAATACCGACACAAATGTAGAACAAAGCAATCCAAAGGAACTGATATGATCCAAGCCAACAGTTGGATGTGTGTACAAATACTTCTGCTGCACTCAATTCACCATGCTGATGGTGAGCAGGAATTATACTAGTACATTATTCCCAAAAGGAGATGTTTTACAAATGTATTTATAGACACAGCACAACTTAAAATTGATAACTTATCTTACTGTGAGCCACAACCAGTGGTATTCAGGCAATACATGTAAACCATATATATTAACTGTTCCAGAATTTTATGACAGAGTTAAAATGCCTTCCGTTGGCTTGTGTTTTTCCAACTCACAGACAATTTCTGATCTCTGTGAGTTGCAGGAGATATAAAGTGAAGATATACCCTGTTTTAACTCAATGCTACCTTTTCCTCTGAGCAATGCTGCATTAAGCCAATTACATGCCTATCACATGTGCAGCATAGGACAACGTCTAATGATACCTTCCCTTTGCTAAAGCAAAACTCAGGTCAAGCATAATGAGTAAAAGTTTGTCCTCTCTCTCTGTACATATGATATCTACAGCTATATTGATATTTACAAACAGATATAGATATATACATCTTATTTAGTTAATCTTTAAAAGTGCATATCTACCCTGCCTTCTGACTGACTTCAGACTAACATAACTAACTACTTCTCTCTAGTAAGTAAAAGCCATCTAAACCTGTTCTACAATAAAACACTGAGTTTACTCTATTCAAATTAACTCACTTTAAACATTACTTCATGCTTGCCCTGAGGATTCCTTCTGAAATGATGAAAGCATTTACCCCTAACTAAAACCTTGTTACATACACAATCAGATTCCTGACAATCCCCAGTACAAGGGGATTCATTATGCATCTGACACAACAGAAGCTATAAGGCATCCCCTATCTTTCAAGGTACATGAGTATCTTGAATCATATCACAGACCTGCCAGCCTATTCCAGCTAATAGCTTCAACATTCAATAAAGTTACACCTTCACAGAGAGAATGACTCTAAGAATGCTAGCAGATACATTCTGGAATTGAAGTCATTGGAAGCAACACAACAAAAACAATGGAACATTTATATTTTATGTCTTTTTTATGGCACCACCCTAAACAAATGACAGTTATGGCCAGCTCCAAGAAGCATTTGGTTACTGACTTAATTTTCTTCACATTTTGTGCATGTAGTTTATTTTTGACATAATTTTCTAAGTTTCAAAAAGGCACGAATTGAGGGGAAAAATTGCATATATTTTGTCATGAGGAAGCACACTGATTCTTCATAGGTGTCTCCAGCAGGGTTGGGGTTCTTAGGGCAAAAATTGTCATTTCTCTCTGTGCCTATCTGGCCACAGAAAATGGTCTATAGCTATTATCAAACATGAGTGTATGGCTGCAGACCCATCTGGTGAAAATCTGAATCCTCATTGCATGAGGGATCAAATGAAGATGTTTCAAAGGAGAACATCTTCTGTAACTTCTGTCTGGGCTGTCTGCCAGCCTGTCTCTGTTTTCAGAATGGGAGGGGAGGAAATTCAGTTGGGGGGGGGGGTTCAGCCCCAGTACACCCACCCCACTTCCAACACGGGCTGGGGACCTGCTAGAATGACCTCTCTTTGCTCCCTTTCCCGCACCCATTCTGAAAACTTTGCAGCCTCACAGGTAGGAGGGACCTTTGCTAAGGGAAATTGGCTGTAAGCTGGTAACCGGCAAGTAAATTCACCTGCTCCCTGGAACCAACAGTGAACTTCTACTTGGTCGAGAGACCATTATAACTCAGAGCACTTCCTGCAAAGTGTTCTTAGGTAACAGTGGGGAGCTGTGCTTCTGTCTACACCCTTTTTCACTTACAGTAGTAGAAGACTACTGTTGTCTATGTAGACAAGATACGAGAGGAAGATAGAAGCAATACCCTTCCACGTTGGGTTTCTAGAAACAGAGAAATGTTTGAGTGCAAGAAAAAAAGCTTCGGTTCCATTTTCTATGCGATGCCTTCAAGCTGCAAACTAAAACTTTCACAAATGGGCATAGGCATCCCAGATTGAGGCAAATGGGGGCTGCTCAGGTTCAGCTGCTATAAATTGAAAAGGGCTCTGAAAATATCTGATCTTCGGCTTCTCAAACTAAGCATAAGTATATTGAATTGCTACCTGTTCAATAATCCATTAAGTGTACTGAATGAAGCAGGGCTCCTGTGGAAAATCGCAGGATATAAGCATGTAAAGACTGTATCCTAATTCATATGTGTTGGTTGGGGATGGGGATGTATTTCCTAATTTCCGAGTGCTTGATTTTTGCAACTGTAACATTCTTTGATGTAACTTTTTTTTTAATTCAACTTGCCGTATGTGCATAGGTAGATATGAACATACAATCAAAATATGCTTAATATATAAATGTATAGCAGTGTACTAAGAAAAAGCAGTGGAGTGACTGAAAAGGGTACTGGGGACATAGGTTCAGTTCTAAGGGATGTTGTTTCCTCATCCGCATAACAGCTGTTGTATATATTTGCACTGTAAACTTTCTTAAGCAGAAACTTATGCATTGTGTAAACACACAGTAAGAAAATCTGGTTGGTTCCTGGTCTCTTGGGATTGCTAGCTGCTTCTATACTATAATACAGACCTAATTATTAGTAGTGACAAATAATACTGATCATTCTATATAGGAATGAAACCCTGTTATGTAGCTGAAAGGTTCTGAGATGCTGGCAAACTGATTTTTCTTCAAGATTTTACAAGTAAATGGTAAGTTGTATGATATTAACTCTTTTCAATAGCTACTGCAGGGTGGATGGCCATTTGTACCAGGAGGGTTTCCTGCCCTAGCCGATAACACAGATGCATATGGTAGACCATTAGAGCAAAATGAGTTGGCTGCTGAACTTCACTGTTGGATGCTTCCACCTGCTGTGTGCCATGCAACAGCAATAGAAATTGGCTATTTATCAGAAACATCTGCCACTGATCACTTCATTCATACAGAACTGCCTTTATACAAGGCAGAAAGGCAGACCATGGGAGACAGGCACAAAACTAAAATGAAACCTCCAGTGTGCTGACTGCTAGGGCACTCAGCACTTCATACATCTGGCTGAATATGCAGGTGATTTTCTGTAGGTAAGTAACCTGTGACAGAGTATGTGCATGTTACATGGTAAATTTTCCTGAATGGACCTCTGTGCTGTTGTCACTTGACTGTTTCTAGTACCTGAGGGAACTTATCTAAAATTAGCCCAGATATCTCCATGCTACACTGCAGTCATTTAACCCACAGAGGTACTAAATTGGCTATGAGCCATAGCAAGACTGTAAAGATTTAACAGTAAAATGTAGGAGCTTTTTCTGCTGCAATAAATATTTTAAAAAATCCTCTAAGAATTGTTGTTAATTTAAATAAAATGTAAATTATTTTGTTAGTATTTATAACCTACTTTAAAAAAAATATATCTAATGATTTGAGGAACCAAAATAACATATATATTTTACTTACCATGATTTGATTATATTCAATCACTAAATTGACAAATTAATAACATATCCTAGATTCTTCATTCGACAAATACACTGATTTCATCAATGTACATCTTTTATAGGACCAAAAGTATAGTTGGGCTAGAGTAAGACAAGTTTTTGAATGCAAGACTGTTTCTATCCCAACTATACAGTTGGTCCAAATAAATATCACCCTAAAAAAAATCCTTGCCTTTTGCATAATTCCTGGATCATCAGAGCTACCACATCACTCTAATACTACCATTAATATACATGACACAGTACTCGTTTTTAATCCTCCCTTTTTATGCTGCTTAATGTTATTAAAAAGTAAAAGGCCTTATTCTTAAAATTCATACACAGTAAATTAAACATATGTCTTGTAATGGTAGTATACTTTTTTAGTATAGCAGTAGTGTACTGCTTTATTCATTTGTAGCTCTGTCATTCACAAGTAATATAGTCACTGTAATTTAGAGACATAAAACATCCTCTCTAGCCATCAATCCTGTGTTCCCTCTTGTTTATGACATGTTACTCTAGTGACACCATATCTATGTTTCAGAAAGCACTTTTGTTCTCAGTCTTTCTTTTCAAGGTGCTTTTATTAAAGCACCTTTACCCCCTGGACATGGTTATTCCGCATATGGAGAATATTTATGAAAATGGAATAAAATACTGATGAACTATTTTTGAAACAGGTTTTTTTTTGTTGGGTTTTTTTGTGTGTGTGCTCTTAACTCAGAACCAGCTTAATAAAATGTGATTTTTTTTCACCTATCTATCTAGACAAGTGGATTTGGCATCTACTACATAGCTCATCTTGTCTGATGTATTTTATATTAATGCAACTATTAAAGACTTATATGGAATGTGGGTTCAAACTGCTGAATATTGGTTAGGGTAAATGAAAAAAAAATAGTTTTTAACATTTTATGAATGTCTCTTTATCTGAAAAGCCCATTGAAATCACCTTTAGTGTTTTCTGTGTTAATAATTACATCCCCCTCTGGTGGCTGGCACTCAGAAAGAATGAAGCACCTACCACTAGTATAGCTATAGATACTACAGAATAAGTTTCCTTTACTTGAATTGATGGACACCTGTGTTTTTTGAAATAAAGGATTGAGGATTCTAGTTTTTAGTTCTCTGGTGTGTTTGTGATGAAGCAAATAAGTTTATCTGTTATATCCAGCGCAGTGCATTCAATTTGATATGCTGTGTTTATCTGATTCTCATGTACGCTCTGCACACTGCGAAGAGACCATAAAAGAAGAACAAATTATATTTATATTCTCATTAACACCCTTTGCATTGCTAAGCTGCTATAAAATGGCCTAAGTGTAAATGAGAATACTGGCCAGTAGAGCTGTGCAAAACAGTGCTGTTTCATTTTGACTTCCTTTTCACCATTTCAAAGGGACAGTGTTTCGTTTCGCTGTTTTCTCAAAACTGTTTCACTGTTTTAACACATTTCAACATTTCGGCTGTAGGCTATAATGGGGAATCATGAAAATGCCTATAACTTTATCATTTCTTTCTTGATTTGAATGAAAACAGCAGAGATGGTAGCCCTTGGTGAGGTCACAAAGTCTGTCGAGTTTCAAGGAGATTCAGGTGCAGTTTCTCAGAACCCCCTGCACCTAACTGTTCAGAGCAAAACTCATGTCACGTGTAAGTGTGAAGGCACGGGGCGGGGGGGTGGGGGTGAAAACAGCAGGCATGGTAGCCCCTGCTGAGGCCACAAAGCCTGCCAAGATTGAAGGAGATATATGCAGGGGTTTCTGGGAAACTGCACCTCAAGCTGCTGACAAGCAAAACTCGTGATGTGTGACTTTGGGGTGCGTTAAACCACACCCTCACTGGTGCTGGGGCCTCCACGTGTGTCCCAATGAAGCCTCCTCCTCCTCCCCTACAGCCTCATTTCAGTCCCCCACTTTAAATAACAACAGGTAAGTAAGCAGCATAGTAGCACTAGCATCTCAGGCAATCCAAAACTGTCACAGAGGCTTTATTTTCTTTCCTGCAGGAGCTTCTTCTCCAGCACCTGCCAGAGAACTCTCCCTGCCAGCCCCAGCCCTAGGGCTTAGATGTGTCCAGAGCTCTGCCTCCTGGTCAGCTGACCGGGAACAGGTGCTAGGTGTTAGGGTGACAATATTGGATCTTGGGGAGCACTGGATTTTCAGCTGAATAAAAAGGCTATAGCCTGTGGCCTAGCAAAAGATGCTGGCCACAAGGCAGAATAATATATTAAAAGTAATATTGCAAGATGCTTAGCTTAAGCAAGCAGATTTTGCTTATGAATGCTTATGCTAAGCCAGCCATTTGCTTATGCTAAGTAACCATCTTAACTGT
This sequence comes from Gavialis gangeticus, assembly GCF_001723915.1. Taxonomy (NCBI): domain Eukaryota; kingdom Metazoa; phylum Chordata; order Crocodylia; family Gavialidae; genus Gavialis; species Gavialis gangeticus. The sequence continues at coordinate 77,185,737 of NW_017728992.1, read as the reverse complement.
GTCAACCATCTTCAAGTGAGTCTGTGGAAGTTTGCATGCTGTGAATAAGGTGAAGTCTTAGGAATTTGGAAAATAGTACAACTTGGACTGAAAAACAGACTGGATTGTGAAAGACAACATGTAAGATAACAGGATCTGAGATGAACATATGCAAAAGGGTGAATGATGATTGGTAAAGAAGTTTCCAGGTTTTGGTCAAAGTCTGCCCTTTGACTGAAGAAGTAAGTGCATGGCCTTAGACATGCACTCATAGCAAAAAGGCAGGTAAATGAATGAAATGCATAGGCAATTCCATGCTAAAGAAGTAAACAGAGGCGGAGCTTGAAAGGGGAGGAAATATGGGTGGAACAAAGGAGGAGAAGGGTGGAATAAATGTTAATGAGCATGAACCAAAGGGTATAAAATGTGGAAAGAACAATTGTTCAGGGCTGCTACCCTGGTTCAGGGGCTGCATCTGTGAGGGAACTTGTCCAAAGCTGTCTCCATTCTGAATAAAGCTGTTGCAAGCAATGTGTGCTGGTGTTTGCTCCCTGGTTGCTCTGGCTAATGAGTAATAGGATCCATGAGCAATTGGATCGTCATCTTCCTAGTCACTGGGCACTGTATGGAGCTGGGGTCTAACACTAGGGGTATAGGTTGTAGCTATATTGGCCTAAGGATATGGCACTGGCAGACAAGGTTCTTTGGTTCAATCTGATATAGTTTCATAGTTTCATAGTTTCTAGGGTTGGAAGGGACCTTAGCAGATCATCTAGCCCGACCCCCTGCCATGGCAGGAAAGAGTACTGGG
>NW_017728992.1:77175130-77184743 GCF_001723915.1 Gavialis gangeticus | reverse complement strand
GGCCTGACCAGTGCCGCATAGAGGGGGAGGATCACCTCTTTTGACCTGCTTGAAATGCATCTGTGGATGCATGACAAGGTACGGTTGGCCTTCCTAACTGCCTCCCCACACTGCCGACCCATGTTCATCTTGGAGTCAATGATGACTCCAAGATCCTTTTCCACCTCCGTGCTGACAAGAGGGGAGTTCCCCAACCTGTAGGTATGGTGCCGATTGTTCCTCCCCAGGTGCATCACCTTGCACTTGTCTGTGTTGAAACCCATCCTATTCTCATCTGCCCAGCCTTGTAACCTGTCTAGGTCAGATTGTAGCCTGTTGCTTCCTTCTAGCATGCCCACATCCCCCCACATCTTAGTGTCATCAGCAAATTTGAACAGGGTGCTTTTTACCCCCTCGTCCAAATCACTGATGAAGATGTTGAACAGCGCGGGCCTGAGGACTGAGCCCTGCGGAACCCCTTCTGTTGCTCCACCAGCCTCCAGAGCATCAGGTATGTAGAGTTCCATCAAGTCTTCACATCCTGCATGATTTTGTGCTGTGGGATGTTCAGCTCTGTTTGTTTGTCCCATAGCATCTTGCCTCCCACCCTTGATGCTCCAGTGAAAGTAGCCTGCCATCTTCCTGCATTTGGAAATAACCTTGCCGGTGGTGCTGGTGCCATCGCTGGCAGGCCTGTCCCCCTCCAAGGTGTCCCTGACAATGAGGTGGAACTTGTGTGCCACACAGCAGATGCCAACAAAGTGTGCCACCTGCCTTGATTATATTGTCCCCATTGTCGGTGACCATGAACCCATGGGTGAGCTCGCCCTGCCCAATGAGCCACCCCTGCACCAAGTAGTTTATGGCCCCATGATCTTGGTTGCCATGTGGGACTCATTCATCACCTTGGCTTGAAGAAGAGCCCACTGATGGCCTGACTGGTTGCACTAGTGCCCTGTGAGGGAGAGGTAGGCATTATCTCTACCCTGGCTCCTCCAGGTGTCTGAGGTGAAGTATAAGGCCACCTACAGTCCTGCCTTGTGCAGCTCTGCCCTCAAGTACTCCCTGCATGACTCATACAGGGAAGACACCACCATCCTGCTGAAGGTGGTGCATGTGGGTACCTGGTAGGATGGAGCCATGAGCCGCCTGAACCATGGCCGCACAACTAAGGAGAAGGTGCTGTCTATCCACAGCTAGCATCTTCCCAATGCTCTGGGTGACCTCGCTCACCTTGGAAACATATCCCACTGTATGCCCACCATTCTCTCACTTGTCCAGGGTGACCTGCTTCTACTTTGGGGGGATGGGAGCTTTTGAGCAAGAGGGGGACTTATCTTTGGGCATGCTCCCACTGGTGCCAGGATGAGGAGGAGCAAGGGCAAAGGGGTGGTGCCTGCAGAGATATGTTAGCATCCCCATGGTGCTCATGTGTTTCGTTTCCTTGCCCTAGCTGGTTTTGGCTCAGTAGTGCAGGCAGATAGCATATGTGGGATCATCTGCCAGATCAAAATGATCCCAGAGCATACTACCCCCTCACTTCTGGGGTGTGGATGCATGTGTGGATGCTGCCATTTCCTCCTCCTCAGCAGGCAGAGGCACAGCAACAGGAGGAGCAGACTCAGCTGAGCCACTTGGATAGCAATCACTATCTAGTTGCTGTAGTAAAATGCTACCTTGCTTCTTTCAGTAGTGTCTTCTCCTTTTTCCTCCCCACTTACTTCCCTATGCTTTGTATTTTAATTCCTACTTTCTGCTTAGAAGATCTGTTTCCTGAAGTCCTTTCATAGCATCTGATGAAGTAAGACACTGTTTATGAAGGTTTAGGCATCTCTATTTTAGTCTACAAGGTGCAAATGCCTTCAGCTACTTAGGTTGGGGTGGGCAAAATATGGCCCATGGACCAGATCTGGCCCACCAGGCCATTCTATCCAGCCTGCAGAACCCATAAAAAATTTAGAAAATTAATATTTATCTGCTCTGGCTGCCTGTTAAAGATGGCAGGAGTTAGGGGCAGTAGGACCCAGGGGAAGCTGCTGGCAGAACTTAACAGCTGGAGCAGCAAGTCTGGCCTATCCCCCCACTCCCAGCCTCCTCCCCCCCCAACCTGAGCCCCAGCTGGAAGCCTTTGCCTAGCAGGGGCTGCTGGAGGCTTCTGGCCTGGGGCTGTTCCTGCCTCCCCATGCCATGGGAAATACAGATTAGGAGGACAGAGGGAGAGAGGCGGGTTTTTCTGGTTCAGGGATGGCAAGACCCCTTGATGAAAGGAGTACTTCTGGGACAAGGGGAGGGACTTCTGGTGGCAAAGGTCAGGGGTTAGGGGGTGGGACTTCTGGTCCCAAGATGACAACCAGGGAGCGGGGCATCTATCAAGGCACGGGGCTTCCCATGCAGCCCTCAATAGCTTGCCAAAACTCAGTAAGCAGCCATCTGCCTGAAATAATTGCCCACTCCAAACCCTTATCAGCCAATCTTGGCTCCCAGCTGTGGGGACACATCCTGAGGCTGGAAGCCTTTAACTGTAGCTTTGCAGTTTGGAAACCACTGATCTAAGGCAACTGAGAGTTTTGTCAGAATGAGTGCAGAAGGTTATGAGTAGGATCATTATTTGGTGTAAGTCACCATTTGTGCCAGCTAGTATTACATGCATAAAATACTTTACTTTAGAGCTTCAAATACTCATAACTGTCACAAACCTACAATGTGTGGGGGAAGGGTTGTAGGATGTCATGCATGTTTTCTTGAGTGTGTTTTTACTGATATAGCAAGTGTAGTCTTTACACATAGATAGTGTCAAACTGTATTTACTGTTATCATCCTTGTGTTTATATGAATCATGGTGTTTAATATAAATGTATTTCTTATACACGCCAGGATTGCATAATGAATTCCATACCTTGGAGAGGCTCAAATCCTAAACTGATGAGGCTAGCATCTGACATGATGCCTGTTTACTCAACAGGCCTTTCCAGACTATGATGAATTTACATTTCAAAGGAAGAGACCCATAAGAATATCTCCTGGAAGGATACTTCTACCAGTGAGAAAATTAAGGAAGAGACAATATCTCTAGGATATTGGGTTAGTAATCTTCCTGTCTGCAAGGATGCAAGTATTCTCCTGGTCAGAACTGGATCATTAAAGACATTTAGTCTGAGAAACATGCACCTTGGGAGGGCAGGGAGTCATATGTATAATTTAGGCACCCATCCAAGGGTGATGCATGTAAATGGCTAGATAAGAAACCATACTTAGTATTACCAGTAGAGCAAATCTTGAGTCTTTAGTTTGTTCCTGGGCATAGGCAATGGCTTCAGGACCTCAACCCATGGGAGAACTTGCAGGAAGTCCTGGCAGCAAGGTCAGAGATAGAAGCTGCTTTCTAACCCGTTGAGCTGCATAGGAGCTTCAGCCTTATGTTGAGGATACAGGGTAAGGTCAGATTGTTGTTCTGATATTTCCTTTTGTTTGTTTGTTCTTATTTCTCTGTCTCCATCTCAAAATATGGTTACTGATCTCTTGCTCTTTGCTTTTGTTTTTTAAAATAAATCTTTTCACTATCTTACTTATTGTCAGGGTAAGTGTGATTTCAATGTATTTGACTCTAACAAGAGGCCTATACTGCAGGAGAAGGAAGGCATTTTTTTTCTGAGTGCACAGCTGGATAATGGTGTGTTTGTTTTTTAATTTATTTTTTTCCAGATGGCAAAATCCCTCGCTGAGAGCTGGCCAGAGGTGGGTGAGATGAGTAAGGCTGATGTGCCATAGTAATGTTATTGGCATATGAAACAGCTGCCTGCGTTCATGGCAAGATGCGGGTGTACCCGTGCAACCCTAATCATAAATTCTTTAGATAAGTGACAAATATTCCTCTGTTTGAGGTGCACCCATTAGAATTGTCTGGGAATTTTTTGACAAAACTGTTTTAGAAGGAAGTGATTGGTTTGGATAGTCCAGGTTGGACTCTGATGAGAAATTACGAAGGAACCAACTTAGAATCTTAGGTCACTCACTTAGAATGAGGGACACTGAGGTTCACATCTCTTTTCTGCTTGAATTGGAGCAAGGATGTGATAAGCAAGGACTCTGGGTCTTTCTCATCCTAGGGTAATGCTATAGCCACCATGGTGCAGAGACTAGAACAACATCTCGGGGTATTTCAGACTGGAAATCTGTCCCTGTTAGATTTAAGGTGGTAGTTGCAATACAGCTGTGAAACTTGCCTCTCTTGTGTGACATTTCGATTAACACTCTTTGCTCTATAAAATCCCTTTCCTTCTTTAAAAATTTAATTTTTTAACCTAAAGAAGAGTAATATACACCTGTTTTTTTAATCTGTTTTGTCTTTGAAAAATACCAGTGGTCATGTGAATCTATGATAATAGATCATACGTGGCCTTGTTGTCTCTTCTGACTTGCACGTTATTAGCATTGGAATGATGCAATCAATTCCTTATTTTCCTGCAAATCTCCATGAGCTGCTTAATATTCTTGTAACTTTCATATTGCATTAGAGATAAAGACAGGAATCACATTGCATCATGTGGGACATGAACTATATTTTCCAGTTTATGATGTGTGGAAAGGGAAGTAAAATGGATCTGCTGCTTTGGGCATCAGGAAGATCTGCCACTTGCACCCACAGGTGATCACACTCACAAAATCATGCACAGGTGTCAAGTGGGCTCAGTTTTACAGATTTCTCATCGTACATAGGTGACATCACTTTCTGGAGGTAGCATGGATTTTCCCTGTGTTCTGATGCTATGGCTGCTTTCCATGATATCAGAAATCTCAATACCCCATTATGCTATGGACAGATTTCAAGGAATTTTTTTTTTCTGAGTAAACTCCATATTTAGCTGTAGCTTATGTAGCAAATCTAAATCATTTTCTTTAAAAAGATATATTCCTATGCACATTTTGTTTTAAACAGGGTTGCACTGACATTCTAGACTAATTGCTGTAGGGATCTTCCATTTAGAGGGGAAAAAAGGGATTTTAAATTAAATATCTTTAGATCTATGAGAGGTTTCTTTAGTAGTTTTATGGTTCACTTTTTAAAACATTCAGAATGTTATAAGAATTGTAACTGCTATTGTGACTGCTCTAAGAATTGTAGTCTTTCACCAAAAATATGGTGCAGCTACAGGTAAACAAAATGGCTTTGCCTAATGTCAATGCCCACTCAAATATCTTGAGACTAAGCAACAAACAGTTGTGCTGGTATCAGCAATTAACAAACAGCACCTGCCCTTCAAGCAGCTCTACCTTCCTAACTTCATCACTGACCCATTGTCCAGAATCCAACCTTTTTCTCCTGGTTCAGGCTTATCTGGCTGCAGTTTCCAGAGCTTGGCCTTTATTCAACAGTGGGATAACATTAATGGCTCTTCCAATGATTCCAGTTTTCCAATTTGTGCAAGGGCCTTTGGAGGTGAGCAGTCAGCTGGTTGATATGGCAGGCTGGGAGCACTGCTGTTTTGGCCTCTCCTAAAAATCAAAATTACAAGGTAGGGACATTCCCTCTTTTACTAGGTAATTCTGGTTAAAACACATTTTATCTGTTTTTTTGATAGCCAAAATGTAAGGGTGTGCTTCTCTTGGTATATTTATAATTGATATATGCTTTCATGCAGTGTGGCTCAGTGATTTCTCACTGTGATTCATTTAGAATCGCATGACTCCAAGAGTCTGCAGAAATCAGAAGTTTATGCTTCCCTCATCATGCTTCTCCTGTAATGAACTTTGTGTGTCAAAACTTGTTACAACTTCTGATCATTTTCCTAAATAAGTAATTATATTTGATATATCTTAAAAAAATAATAATCCTTAAAAATCCTTAAAATATTAGTATATGTGTAGAACGTCAAGTGTTGTAAACCAGCACAGCTCTACTGACTTCAGTGGAGAAATGCCAATTTATATAAGATAGGCATGGGGTCTATGGGTATTTCTACATGACACAGGGGTTTAATTTTGCCTAAATTGAAGTGGTGTTTCTTTAAAAACACCATTTCAATTTAGAGCGAAGTAAACCCCCATGTTGTGTACACCCATGTCAGAGCCCAATCCTTACCTGCCTCTCCAGTGGCGGGGAGAGGACAGTGAGCTGCTGGTGGGCAGAGTAGTCCCTGAGCTGTGGGGGGGCATGAGTGGCTGGTGCTTCCCTCCGTAGCAGCAGTGGCCTCTCTCCAGGTGGCACCCACCCGCAGGCACCCAGCTCGGATGGCCCCAGGGGCACTGCATAGTTTCATGGTTGATAGGGTTGGAAGGGACATGAGCAGATCATCTGTCTGCCCCCCTGCCATGAGCAGGAAAGAATGCTGTAGTCAAACAACCCTGGCAAGGTGTCTGTCTAGCCTCCATTGAAGACGCCCAAGGTACAAGCAAGCACCACTTCCCTTGGAAGTTGGTTCCAGATCCTAGGCATCCTGACTGTGATATAGTGCTTCCTGATGTCTACCCTGAACCTACTCTCAGTCAACTTATGGCTATTATTCTTAGTTACTTCTGGTAGTGCTCAGGGGGAACAGGGTTTCTCCCATTCCCCGCTGGTCCCCCTTGGTAAATTTATAGACTGCCACCAGATCCCCTCTCAACCTTCTCTTGTGGAGGCTGAACACGTTCAGGTCCCGTAACCTCCCCTCATAGGTCCTTCCCTGCCACTGATCATGCAAGTGGCCCTCCTCTGGACCCTGTCAATGCTGTCCACATCCCTCCTGAAGTGCAGCATCCAGAACTGGACACAGTACTCCAACTGTGGCCTGACCAATGTCGCATAAAGGGGGAGGATCACCTCCTTGGACTTGCTCGTGATGCATCTGTGGATGCATGACAAGGTGCGGTTGGCCGTACTGACCACGTCCTCACATTGGTGTCCCATGTTCATCTTGGAATCAATAATGACTCCAAGATCCTTTTCTGCCTCTGTGCTGATGAGCAGGGAGATCCTCAGCCTGTAGGTATGTTGCTGGTTCTTCCTCCCCAGGTACAGTACCTTGCACTTGTCAGTATTGAAACCCATTCTATTCTCATCTGCCCACCCTTTTAACCTGTCCAGATCTAACTGTAGCCTGTCCCTCCCTTCTAACGTGCCCACTTCTTCCTACCTCTTAGTGTCATCCATGAACTTGAACAAGGTGCTTTTCACCCGCTTGTCTGAGTCGCTGATGAAGATGGTGAACAGTGTGGGTCCAAGAACTGGGCCCCGGGGAACCCCACTGCCCACATCTCTCCAGGTTGAAAATGACCCATCAACCACCACTCTCTGGGTGTGGCCCTCCAGCCAATTTGCGACCCATCTGACTGTGTAGACATTGACGCCACAGTTGCCTAATTTTGTGATGAGAATGGGGTGAGAGATAGTGTTAAAGGTCTTCCTAAAGTCCAGAAAGACTATGTCCACTGTGACACCTGAGTCCAAGGGTTTTGTGACCGGGTCATAGAAGGCCACCAGGTTGGTCTGATAGGACCTGCCCCTAGAGAACCCATGTTGGTTGCCCCTAAGCATAATCTCCCCCCGCTGGTCCCTCGCAGATGAGTTTTTGGATAATTTTCTCAAAGACCTTCCCTAGGACTGAGGTAAGACTAACAGGCCTATAGTTTCCTGGGTCCTCCTTCCTCCCTTTTTTTGAAAATGGGGACGGCATTGGCCCTTTTCCAATCCTCTGGCACCTTGCCAGAGCACCATGAGTGCTCGTAGAGCTGTGCCAGATGTCCCGCAATGGTCTCTGCCAATTTCCTCAGCACACTTGGGTGGAGATCATCTGGACCTGCTGTTTTGAAGATGTCCAGTCCCACCAGAAGTTCCCTGACTAGGTCCTCTCTGACACTGGGCCCAGCTGTGCCTCTCCTAACTTCATCCAGGATCCCGTGCCTCCCTGACTAATCTCCTTAACTCATTAAAATCAGCCATCCTGAAGTCAAGGGCTGCTGCCTTGTTGCAGGCCTTTGACATCCTGCACTGGATGGTGAATTCCAGTAGGCAATGATCGCTATCGCCCAGATGGTCGAGAACCCACAGTCGCCTCACCAGGTCATCGCTTGTGGCCAGGACCAGGTCCAGCAAGCCATTTCCCTTGGTGTGGGAACCACACACCTCCTGGGTTAGGTGGAGGTCCTGTATCTCACCTAGGAACCTATGTGAGCAGTCAGACCTGGCTGACTGCTCCTCCCAGCAGATGTCCTGGTAGTTTAGGTCACCCATGATGACTACATCCCTTGACTTAACTGCCTCTGCAAGCTGACCTGAGTATTCCCAATCTAGCTATTCCCCCTGGTTGGGTGGTCTGTAGTAAACACCCGCTATTAAGTCCCTTTCCCCCTGACTCTCTTGTATTCTAACCAGAGCACTTCAGTCTGCCCCTCCTCTGACCCAGTGCTGTTTGTTGAGGATGTGTATTGCTCTTTGACATAGAGCTCCACACCCTCACCTTTCCTCCCTGTTCCTGCCTGTACAGTCTGTAGCCCTTGATGTTTACTGCCCAGTCTTGGGTTGAATCCCACCACGTTTCAGTGAGCCCCATTATGTCCAGGTTTGTCTTAGCTAGAAGGAAGGTGAGTTCCTCCTGCTTGTTCCACATACTGTGTGCATTAGTGTAGAGGCATTTAAGGCCTCCTGTGGGTGTATGCACTGACCCCCTGATCCCAGGACTGTTCAGACCCCTGGCACTTACCTGGGTACTTCTTGTGCTTGTCACCTGTCTTGGCTGGGAAGCATCGTCATTTTCCCCTGTGGCCCCATTCCCCAGTGAAGCTAGTTTAAAGCACACTGTATGAGATCAGCCAACGTAGAAGAAAAGACATACTTGCCTTTAGGGGAGAGATGAAGCCAGTCCCACCCAAGCATGCCCCCTGCACGAAAAAGTGGGTCATTGTCAAGGAACCCGAGGCCTGCCTGGTAGCATCAACTCCAAAGCTGCCAGTTGACCATTCCAATGCAGGCCTCATGGCCCTGACCATGTCTAATTACTGGGAAAATAGAGGCGAATACCACCTGCGCCCCCATCTCCTTGAGCTTGGCTCCCAGGGCCTCTGCAGGTGCAGAGGAAAAAGGCACCAGCCCCCCCCACACTGCTCAGGCAGGCAGGTTCCAAGAGGGGAGGGGGGGGGGTTAGGAAGGCTCACTGCTTTCGGGTTTTTTTCCCCCCTTCTGTGGAGCCTGCCTTCCCAAGCTGCTGCCCGTCTGCCTACACAGCCCCTGAGCCACACAGAGCCCTGTGCTTCCCTCCACAGCTGTAGGGTAGGAAACTAAAATTCCTCAAAGGTGTTTTACTTCGCAGCACCCCAAAGTCATCTTCTGCATCCCAAGGTCATTTAAGGCATATTACATTGCTGGATGTGCTACAGCAGCTGGAATTAAAGCACAATACACTGCCGAATATGCAAACAGCAATGCCATTAAAGCGGTGCAAAAGCCATTTAACCTGCTTTAAACCCCAAAAGTGTTGTCAACAAATGCCCTTACTGACTTTTCCTCTTTCAGAATGGCTTTGAATGATTTTCTGCATTAATTTGCATGTTGTTTGTTGCATTGAGTTCCCAGAGTGCCCAGTAACCTCTATAACATTTTAAAGTTCATAGACTTTCTAAACTCTGTAGAAAAGGGGAGTTCATTGAGCAATTCTGTTTT
>NW_017728992.1:77169576-77175119 GCF_001723915.1 Gavialis gangeticus | reverse complement strand
GCAATGCCATTAAAGCGGTGCAAAAGCCATTTAACCTGCTTTAAACCTGCTTTAAAGTGTCATCTACAAATGCCCTAGATGTAGTTTAAGAGCAGTATTTTGACAAAATATGATCTTTTTACACATGTGGCAGACTCTTTTGAGCATCTCTTATGCAGGTATGGACTGCATATGTTCTTTAATGGATGTGCATTGTGGGTTTTTATACTTATAGAAGTACAAATATATTAGTAGTACAAATGTATTTATTTACTTTTGCTACCTGAAAATGCAGGCCAAAATAATTTTTTTTTCTAGTTTATTTTAATATGAGAAAATAACCACCTGATGTATATGTGTCATAAATCTCCCTTGGTGCTGGAAAAGCAGAGGATAGGAGTCTGCTCAAACCCCAACTTAAATGTCTTAGTTCTTTAGCTAAAGCTGTAGCAGCTCATGTTTTTAGCAGTAATCTTTCCCAGTTCAATTCTTGGCATGTTGGCCAGGATAATGACCATTGTAAAAGTACTCTAAGGTGTCACTTACAGAAAACTTGTATCAGTCATGATTTTTCCAATTTTATACCCCAGTCAGTATGGGAAAGAACAGGCCTAAACTGCATTTGTGATTTCTGTGATTCAGGCATAAAAGAGAAATAAAGTGTAAGGTGGAAAAAATAGAGTGAATGTAAGGCACCAGAAACAGTTCAAGTGCTTTTTAAAGAAATATCCCAGAGAGTGAAAAGTGGAGGAGAGGGGGTAAAATAACATATATTGAGCTGTTTTTTCCCTCAAGGTATAGATTCATAGAAGGAGAGAGATTTATTTGTTGACAAAATATAATAAGTCTATTTCTAATGAATCATAGATACAATCATAGAAAAGTAGAGCTGGAAGGGATTTTAGGAACTCATTTAGTCTAACCCCCTGTTTAATGCACAGTCATCCCTACCTCAACCATCCTATGCCTTTAGGTATGTCTAACCTATTCTTGAACAACCCTTTCACAAATACTAGGCACAGATGTGACAAAACGTTAAAAACATGGGAATGAAGACGATGTCTTTGTAATGAGGCTCCAAGGCCAGGAACTGGTTTATTAAAATACACTTGGAAGATTCAAGGATGAGTACTGGTCCAAAGGAACATCCCTTCTCCCTCCACTCTTCACTCCTCCCACCCCCAATTCCATGAAAATCTGGGAATCAGACTGGGGGGTAAAATTCTTTCCTGATACCAGATGTGGTGACCAATCTGACTTTGAACAGATGAACCTTTAACTAGGAACCATGAATGATACATGGCCCCAGAGACTGAAGGGGTATGGTGACTTCCCGCAGGTGGCAACAGCGAGGCAGGGCAGTAGCGAGGAGCGACCGCCTGGACGTGCTGCCGGCAGCATCAGCGCCGCCCAATCTCAGGGGGTGCACCGCCAATCTCAGGGGATTCACATGCACCCCCTACATGTTGCCAACCCAGAAAGCCCAGAAGCATGGGAAAATAAAAGACCCTCCACTCTGCATCATAACTTGGGAACTGCAAACACAATGCCACACCTCACACGCTAATTTGTCAGGCAAAACATCTTCTCTTATTCTATCTTCTCCGTAAATTTGTCCAGCTACTTTAATCTTCTTTCATACCCAAGCTAGAAATAGAGCTCTACTTCACCCTCCTGCTGCTAAGCATAGTTTTCTTCAACTTCTACCTAGTCTGAGCAGCAAAGCTCTTGTCTTGGCCTCCAAACAGTGCATGCTTGTATGTGTTGAGGGAGGTGGAAAGGGTACTGTGATTGTGGTTTCTACTGCTCCTCTTCAGAGTACGCATTGGGCATTGCTACTTCTAGACCATCCCTGACAGATGCCTATCTAACTTCTTGAAAACCTCTAACGAAAGAGATTCCGTAACCCCACATGCCCATTACTGACCATGACTTGTAGAGCTGTGGTGGTCCACAGAATACAGTTGGAGAACCGTGACACTAGAGAATAATGAAAATTCTGTGATGAAATGTAAAGCAATTGAAAGATGCCATGCAACATTTTTTCCAAGAGATTTTTAAATTCCTCATAGGCACTGAAGGAGTTTGAAAAATATGACGTTTAAAAAGATGACAAGGTGTACTGCATGGTACTCATTTGGGCAAGAGGATAACCTTCTGAAAAACATTTTTGTGCTATATATGGCATTCTTTGAAAAGGCAAAATTTATATTAGGTGGTAGAACCCTTGACAGAGTAGATGAAGCCTTGTAACATTTTTAAAAAGGTGACTTCTTAGCTTGGGCCAGGTCCTAGTGGGAAGTGAGGAGCTGTAAAGAAGATGAGTCAACCTCATTGGCCTAGCAGCATCATTATTTTGGATCAAACAAAAGTTTGTTTTCTGGAGGAAAGGGTTTCTTAACACATTATCCACATCCAGATATCTCACTGAGCCAGGCAACCATAAAAATGATAACTTGTTTACCTTGGCTATATGAATGAATTTCTTAACTTGGTGTTTCAGAGAATTTTGAAAAGGAAAGAAAAAAATCTTAATGAAATATTAAATGTAAGTGTAAGGGTATAAAATAACTATGTTGCATTTTTAAAAAATCTGTACAATTTATTACACAGCTAGCTTTTTCAACATTGTGGCTTTACTGTGTCACTGGAAGAATATTTAGCAGCTAGAGCTTGCTGATGAATCTGGCCCCTCTTTCTGCAATAAATGAGTTTTCTCCATGAATCATGCAAAATAGACTCTACTTTGTGCATCTGTTTCAACTAGGGTATATATTTAAAGATACCCTGATTTTTCCAAGGAGGTAATTGAACTTGACTGCTTTTGAGCAATAGTTCTAAATCTTTTACCTGCTGTTTCATTTAGGAATAACCTATCTGCCTACTGCAAACCCCTCCCTATCACAGTAAAACAGCTGTGATACTTGCAGTCACCCTACAAGTGAAATGGCAGGCAGCCTCCACTGAGATGGTATTACCACTCTGTAAGCAGTTGCTAAGGGAACACAAAGGTGCAATGCACTCTATACATCTTTTCCCATAGACCAAGGAACATTATCTGTATGATAGTCCCTGTTCCAGCTGGCATGAGGGCTGAGACTCCCGACGGTGCTTCCATATTCAGGCATGTGTGTTGATAGCACTATTCATTAGGCCATTAGCAAAAGCAATAATTTCTTTTAGCAAATGGTAGGAAAAAATAAATCTGACTGACACAACATCTGGTAGTGATTTAGAAAACCTCTACTTTTAAAAATGTATTAACATAAACAGTCTGTGATAAAGGAATGAGAGGATTTAAATTGTTTCCTTAAGAAAGCGTACATATTTCACTCTGGGTTCATCCTGCTTTTCCTACTGGGAGTGAATTAAATTTGTGTGTGTGTGTGTGTGTAATATAAAATCCTGCCAGACTTGTCAAAAACTTTTGGTCTGTCAATTTGACTTTATAGGAAAATAATTGTTTATAATATTGCTAAATAAGTTGTCTTCATTTAGCAAAGGTATCTATTCAATTTCTGTGGCTGAAGCAGAATATAAACTATGGGCTCTAGGGATGTATTGTCTGCTTCTTTTCATCTTCAGCAGTTGAATCTTGCCTCTGGTACTTGATTCACAACTCAAGGGAATCTAAAATGGTACTATAAAATAAAAGGTATCTATGCTGAGAATACAGTTGTAGATTATTGCACAGAATTGTTATGTTCTTTAGAGGATAGAATAGAATCTTTTTTTTTTTCTTTGGTAATCCAAAAGTTAACTCATAGGACTTTTGGTGAACTTATTATAAAAGAATAAGTCACTTTTGAAAAGTTGATGTATGTATTGTGTTGTCTTCTTGTTCCTTCTAACTTTACACTTCTAAAGGGGCAAATCCTCAGATCTTCATGAATAGATTGTCTAAGAGTAGAAAAATGCATATAGGATCATAGAAGCTGTCATACTTGATCAAACTTGTGATTCATCAGATATAGTATCCTGTCTTTGACAGTGGCTAGAAAAATATGATGCAAAGAAAATTATAAAAACTTAAGAAGCAAACAGTAAGCAGATGGTAATGTGATTGTTAATACTTAGAAATGTAATGTTTGATAAACCAATTACTTAATAAAACTTTGCAAAAGTTGTATTAGTACTAACTATAGTAAATCTTCCTGTTCCTGGCATTTGTAAAATGCCTGTTTCATATATAATTTTTCTAAATGCTTCAACAAACAAACTTCCTGTGGCCATGGGTTCTGCCATGTTTATTGATTTTGAGTTTGCTGCCTTCTGATTTAATTTGTTTGCTATTGTTTTATAAGACAGTAAGAACAGGAGGTCCCAATCTACCTTCTTTCTCACCATTTTATGTATGTTTATTCTTTTCCTCTTCATTCATCTCCTTTAATCTTTTTCAGCCTCTCTTCATATCAGATACTTTTCCTAGGTGTCTGATCACATTGTCACTCTTCTGTGATCTGTTCTAATTCTGTGATATGTTTTCTGAAATGAAATAAGTGGTATATCAAATTTCATTCTTAATATATATAATAGAATTATTATAATTTCCTTTTTGTTGTCCATCCTGTTTCTGATGCATTCAGGTCACAGCAGTATCATGAGCTCAGTCTTTCACTGAGCTGTCTACAGTGATATGCAGCTCTTTCTTGAATTGAAGCAATTTATCTTGAAACCTTGTAAAGTGTATAAGTGGAACAATTTCTTTACCTCTTATGTGCAAGTGTTTGCGTGTAGTAGTATTAAACTTCATTTGTTTTCATGTTGCCCGTTCACCAATCATTCTGGGAGTAGAAGATAAGGAGAGATGGAAGAGTAATTTATAGTCAGTAGAGCAGTTCTGAGGCACCTGTAGCCTGTAGCCTTCACAGAACTATAAAGCATTCCTTACAGAGGATGGAGGAAAAGAAAATTACAAAGCAGTGGATTGTCTACCATTTTACTGTTGACAATAGGCATCTACACAGAGGAGATCTTCATGCCACAAAAGGGAGCACTCTCCGTGGGCAGATCGTCTGCATTCTATCCCAATACTGTTTAAATTTTTTGTTGTCTTTCTATCTTGAGATTTGTTTCAATCAAGACAGCTTATGAATATGTCTGTTGGTACTCATCATTTATATGGGATAAAATTCATTTTAGTACAGTAGACACTTGTAAAGGAATCCACATTGTCCCAGAACATGGCTATGTTCAGTGGTTTGGAGCCACTGTAGGAACATAATGAGGTCTTCATAACTCTTGCATGTCATAAAGGGTCTCTGTCACCTCCAAATGGACTGAAACTGGGAAAGGGGCACGGAATCCATATTTATATATATAACTAGTGATAGAAATTTCTGTCAAAGGGAAACATGAATATTAACAGTCACTTCTATAGTCTATACATTGGAATACTAGTTACCATAAAAACTTGGGCTTGTCTCACATATTTCCTGTAGAGAGAGAGATCAAGAAAACCAGTCCCACTTCCTCTGTTCTACACAGCGGTTGTGTCTACACTAGCTGCTTTACTGTGCATTATACTAATATGCAAATTTACACTCCAAACTTCCAAACTTTTT
>NW_017728992.1:77159964-77164576 GCF_001723915.1 Gavialis gangeticus | reverse complement strand
AGAGAGAGATCAAGAAAACCAGTCCCACTTCCTCTGTTCTACACAGCGGTTGTGTCTACACTAGCTGCTTTACTGTGCATTATACTAATATGCAAATTTACACTCCAAACTTCCAAACTTTTTTGATCGTGCACCCCATCAGTAAAAAATGTTTGAGCATGCACCCCCAATATATGTATATTTATATAAATATAAATAGAAGTTCTAATATTTTCTAACCGCAACCCAAAGGATCATCTTGCGCACCCCCTGGGGTGCATGCACCCCACTTCGGAGACCACTGGTCTAATGTACTGTTTTCTTGTACCCGTAGATACAGGTACTAGAAAAACAGTACATTTACTAATGTGCCATACCACATGCATAGATCTGACCAGGAGCAAATTGTTTCCTGTCATCCTAACCAGCAGTGGGCAACGGGGGCAGAGAGAGCTGTCCCTGTTTGGCAGGATGCAGCCTGCCAGCCACATAGAGATTGGGACCCTTCCCAATCTCTGTGGCAGGGAGAGCTTTCCCAGGTACCAGAAAGCTGCCTCCCAGCCACTTGGGGATTGGGATAGGTCCTAATTCCCATGTAGCTGGGAGGCAGCTGTTGTACAGATGAGACAGCTCTCTCTGCACCATGGAGATCAGGACCGGATGTCGCTGTGACACATCTGCCCACCTAGCCAGGAGACCTTCCCTCCTCTATCCCAGCTGGAACAGAGCTGCCTGACGAGCTGGCAGTTCTTCCCATCCTCCAGAGCTTGGGGCTGAACACCCATGCCCTCTATCAGCTTGGTGCTGGCACTTGGGAACACCTGGAACTCTCCCTGGCTGCTGCACAGGGGACGAGAAAGGCAAGAGCATCCCTGGACTTGGATGCTCCTGTCAGGCTCAGTTAGCTCCTAATTGGGACACACGTGTAGATGTGTACCAGGGAGTGCTTTAATGAGCCTGAATGTTCTGTGCAGAGAATTCAGGCACATTAATTGCATGTGTAGACATGCCCCATGCTGAATTACTTAAGCATAGATTAGCTAAGGATGGGGATGAATTTCATTCTTTATACAAGATGCACCAGAATCCTAATACTAGTACTTACAAACAGTCAAGTTTGGGATGAGCCTGAGCTTTGGGACTGCTGTGAGGGCTTGGGGATGGAAGTAAGTCTAACTTAAAAGGGTACCTCATGGCTACGATTCTGCCTAAGTTTGCCCCAGTGCTGTTCATTTGCACTGTTGTCTCCCTATCCTTGAGATAAACTTCTGGCAAAAAAATGATTCTGTTCTTCTATCTTAAAAGCCTATAGATTAGAAGTAAATGTACTAAACTTGAAATTAATAGTAAAGGTAGACCCAATTACAAATTGTCTCTAAGGACAAGATTTGAAAAGAAATATATAAGTTTAAGCTTCTTTCATAGAGAATATTATTTGTTTTCAGTGGTTTTTACAATAAATTAAACATAAAAGACAAATATTTTCTGAATCTAAGGGAAAAAGGGTTTTCTTTTGAAATTTGTCTTTGTAACACATAATGAGCAAGTAGACATTTTAAAAACTAGAAAAGGATAGGAGAAATCAAAAATCAGAAATGTTTAATAATCTAACATGGGTTTATGGCATTCAAATCTAAAGAACAAGTACGATTACACCAAAAAGGGTTGTTTGTTCAGGCCAGGACCCTGCAAAATCTTCTCTTGTGCTTGATTTTAAGCATGTGAAGAATCCTCTCACTAAAATCTCAAGTTCCATGTAGGCTGCTTATCTTTAAGTCAGTGTTTGAGTATTTCCAAGAACAGAACTATAGGCTCTGGAAAGCAACCATGCCATCCTGTATGTTTGTACAATGCCTAACAAGTTTGGCAATTATGAACTATGTTGACATTTTTTCTCCCATTTTTTGAATACAAATATATTAGTTACAACTACTCCGTAGCAGATGTTTCTTTTTTAAATAAAGACTGTGAATATATTGAAGACATTAATAATACTTACTATTCTTGTAGTACTCTGAATAATGAGAGTGAGAGAGATCTTTCTCCTTTAAAATGATGCCTCTAAGCACAGATTGATAAAGACAGTTATAATTAAAGACAAGTAAATGGTGAGGCTTTTAAGCTACCTTTCTGACTACCATAAGATGGATATTTTCCCCAGGCCTAGTCTATTATATTGGAACAAGTAGTAATACTGGCTGTCATTATGAATACCAGGTATATTTATAGTGTAATAACCAACCTCTCCTAATCTATTGAAGGCTAGTTTGCAACAGAGTTGGGAGGCTTGGAATGTCACTTGCTACCTGTCCTGGAGGATTAACTCCCTAGAGATCCAGTTTTACTCTGTTGTGAGAGTTACGTTATTAGAAGTGAAATTTTTGCCTTAGTTGTTCTCATGGATACTGATTTTTGAACAGCAAAAGTCTCTAGATAAAAAGCACAAATTAGAGAACACAATACTGCTTATTAGTGTCATCCTTTAAGAAAATGAAAACTACTTATTTATTATTGGGGGGGGAGTATTAACAGGGTTAACAGACTAAACAGAACTCCCTGTCTTTAGATGTTATTTAACCCACTCATTTTATACTAGACAAGGTGATAGTTGCTTTTAACTAATAACCTTAACAGCTCTTTGAATTTAATTAGCTCCCTTGTTATCCCTATATCAACAAAATGTAGTAGCATTCTAAAATAATCTGCATTGTCTTTAATAGTATTTCTGTTATGCTGAATCTTTATATGAAGTAGGGTTCTATTTCATAAGTTTTACAATAATAGCATTCAGTCTTTACTCCATTTATACTGAAGTCTGTTGCAAAGTATAGGGCTTAAGGTAATATAAAGATAATGGAAAAGCACAGACATGTAACTTAAATTGTCATTTTATTTGTCAGAATTTTTTAGCTGAGTTGTTCAGCTAGGAGCCAGAGTTATCTGACTTTAGTTTGAAGTGCCATAATTAAACATCACATTATGCAAGCACCTATACCTGTGCCTGAATCTTCTAATGTGAGTAATTTCCTTGGTTTAGTTGTGGTGGAACAGTGCTTTGAAAAAAATGGCAGGCCTCTCAAGGCTCTTGATCTTCTGATCTTCCAGAATGTTTTTGTTTTTTTTCTCCCCAGATCTTGCCTGAGCAAATGGTACCAGGCAGACTTATTTATGTTGAGCATTACTCCACTGTGGCGCTTCCTGGCAGATGTTACAATTAAGACATGATTAACTTATTAACAGAAACCTAATAGTAACCCTGACACACATTTCAGGAATTAATAACACAACAAAAGAGGAAACCAGCCACAAAGATATTCTACAAAAGATATGTAACACTTTTATGCTTAGTTTTTATTGCACCTTAAATGTAATATGTAGCAGGTTTACCAGAGCCAGCTGAAGACTCCAGTGTGGTTCTAGGGCTGGAACTGACAGGCTGCCAGTCTTGAATAAGCCCCAATGCAGTCCAAGTGCTGGACCAATAAACAACTGACTGTAAGTCCCAGGATAGTACAGGAGTCTGAAACTGGCAGTCCTCGGGCTGGACCCACAATTGGCTGATTATTGATCCTAGCCTGGGACTGCACAGGAGTCTCCAATGGCCGCTGCAATTTCAGGGCTGGAACTAATAGTCAGCTGATTGTGAATCACAGCCTCCAGACTGTTTGGGTTGAGCCAGGCTTCAGCCACCAAGCTTTCAATTTGCCAGTATGGGGGAGTTCAGGATTCTGACAATGGGATCTAATTTCTGACACCAAAATGTCACACCTTGCCACTCACATGTGACACGTCATGAGGCATGATTTGAATTAGGGATTCAGTCCTAGCACACTATTGAATGAACATGTGCCATGGGCCTGGATTATCCTGAGAGCAACTTGCATTATGGGCAGATGAAAAAATCAGAGTTATAAATAATTTGGTTTGGAAGGGACCAGGAGGTCATCTAACTCAAACACCTACTCAAAGCAGGACCATCCCCAGCTAGATCATCCCAACCAAAGCTTTGTCTAGCCAGGTCTTGAAAACCTCCAAGGATTGGAGATTCCACAACCTCTCTGGGTTACCTGTTCCAGTGTTTTACTACCCTCCTAGTGAGAAAATTCTTTCTAAGATCTAACCTAAACTTCCCTTGCTACAACTTGAGACCATCACTCTTTGTTCTGTCATCTGCCACCACTGAGAACCGTCTAGCTCCATCCTCTTTTGAACCCCACTTCAGGTAGTTGAAGGCTGCTATTAAATCCCCCCTCAGTCTTCTCTTTTCTAGACCAAATAAGCCCAGTTCCCCCAGCCTTTCCTCCTAAATCCTGTGCCCCAGCTGCCTCACCATTTTTGTTGCCCTCTGCTGGACTCTTCAATTTGTCAACATTCTTTCTGTAGTAGGGGACCTAAAACTGAACACAGTACTCCAGATGTAGTCTCACCAGTGCTGAATAGAGGGGAATAATCACTTTCCTTGACCTACTGGCAACACGCCTACCAATACAGTCCGGTATGCCATTATCCTTGGCAACAAGGGCACACTGTTGGGTCATATTTAGTTTATTGTCCACTGTAACCTCCAGGTCCTTTTCTGCAGAGCTGCTGCCCAGCCAGTCAGCCCCCAGCCTGTACTGGTGCATGGGACTAT
>NW_017728992.1:77153439-77159935 GCF_001723915.1 Gavialis gangeticus | reverse complement strand
CCCAATCCTCCAATTTGTCTAGGTCACTCTGAATCCTATCCCTGTGCTCTAGTATATCTACTACTCCCCCCAGCTTGGTGTCATCTACAGACTTGCTGAGGGCGCACTCTGTGTTATCTTCCAGGATGTTGATAAAGACATTGAACAAAACCAGCCTCAGGACTGAACCCTGGGGAACTCCACTTGATACCAGCTGCCAGCTAGACATGGAGCCATTGATTACTACTCTCTGAGACTGATGCTCCAGCCAGTTTTCTATTCCCCGTACAGTCCATATATTTATCCTATACTTGTTTTGCTTGCCTGTGACAATGTTGTTGGAGACTGTATCAAAAGCCTTGCTAAAATCAACATACATCACATCCACTGGTGTCCCTGCAGCCACAGAGCCATTAATCTCATCCTACAAGGTGATCAGGTTGGGCAGGCGTGACTTGCTCTTGGTGAATTCATGCTGAGTGTTCCTAATCACCTTCTTCTCCACATGCTTAGAAATGGAATTCTTGAGGATCTGCTCCATGATTTTTACTAATATACCTAATTAAAAAGGAGAGGGGACTTACTATATGCCAGCTGCTCCATAATAACTGTTTCCATTTTTGTTTTTGTTTCTAGCCTGAAGGAAGTGGAAGCTAAAATGGGGTAGTTTGCCCCAAATGAGACAGCATTAAGTTATTGTGGTTGAGCTTCTGCCTGCCATAGGATAGGAGTGGTCACACAAAACAGCTGGGGTGGAGTAATAGATGCACTGCAAGGGTCAGCTTGTATTAACTCAGTCTAATTTATTTTTCTGTTTATAAGCTTCCATAAGGCTGTTTGTGAAGTAAGAAGCTGTTTCCTGCAAGAAAGGGGATCAGATTCTGGCTATGAGGTTGGGTAATTTCATATTGAGTCTTATAACTTGTCTGTTGCATTCTGTGTTATAAAGATGCGGGGGGGGGAGGGGTTTCTGTTTCACAGGCACTCCCTACTTTTTGATTCCATACTCAAATCTTCACATCCAATTAAGTCTTTAATTTACAGAACTGCTCAGATATGTAAGTTAGTTTAATGAATATGGAAGTCAGTTAGCCAAAAAACCGGAAAAAAAATGTTCTCAAATGTCCATATTTCTTTCAGGATTAAACATCAGCACCCATGTTACAAAACACAAAACTTAAACATACACTTGACTTTTTAACTTCAGTATACTAACCTCATTAGTGCTTGCACTTTGTCTTGATGGACTTTGTGCAAAATCCTTATATGGACAGAAAAGCAGAGCAGGAAGACATCAGGAAGACTGACAGTGTTGTTCTTGCAAATCCAACTAAAATAGGGGCTTTGACAATTTTGTGCTATAAGTTAAAATGTTTTCACACAACTATAGCTAAAATATTTTAAGGCTCTGACCTGCTAGCCTAAAATGTCAGTTCAGCATATTTCCTGTTGGAAGTTTAGGTCCTGTTATACAGGGAAACATAGAAAATGGGAGCAGTTTCCTGCTGCATAGATCAAGGGGCTGACTACTACACTTTTTTTCATATGTTAAGGGACTGGCTTATATGAAGTGATAAATAAGTATAGCATATTGACTTATTGAATCATGATAAAAGAGTGTAGGAACAGAGAAAGAGGAGGAACTATTTGGCATAATAAGACATATATCACAGAATAATGGTATGAATAGAGGTATTGAAAATTTAATCTGAACATCAGCATGAATGTCCTGCTGGAAATGCCATTGTCTAGCATATTTAAAAATAGATTGAAAAATATACTTTTAAATGTACTATAGGAAACCATCATTTTCAGAAAGATGAGACTTGACAGCCTCTATCTCTAGATTCCATGCTTCTGAACTACAGAAAGTATGAGGTCATTTTCCACCAATTATAGATCTATCTATAAGAAAATTTTATCCCCACCACACACACATCTCCTTAGTCTTTTCAGTTGATTAGACAATTTGACTTTGGGTCTTTTGAGACAACATTTTTGACAACTGTATACTGATACGTACAGATCAAATCTTATCAGAATAAGTAAAGAGCCACGAACCTATATTTGTTAGTATAGCTTTAGTCTCTTTGCTTTGAGAATAGTGTGTGTATCACAGGCATAATAACATACTCATCACAACTACAACTGATTTTTACTATCAGTTTTAATAGCAGCATCATAATATATAGGTTGAACTCAAACTTGTTGGCTCTATTATATATTAAGACAGAAACTACCTTCAACAAATGTCAATATTAACCCCATTCATCAGTCCAGCCATTAGCATTTCTCATGCTAAAGAATTATTCAAATGGGTGGGTATGGAAGCATTATTTTCATGTGGTATTTAAAAGATTAATAGATTCATAGACATTAAGAGCTGGAAGGGACCTTGTGAGATTATCAAGTCCATCCCCCTGCCATAGGCAAGAAGTCTGCTGGGGTCAAATGGTCCCAACTAGATAAACATCCAAATGCCTTTTGAATGAGTCCAGAGTAGGTGCTTGCACAACCTTTTGAGGATGTCTATTCCAAACCCTGAACACACAGACTGTAAAGACGATTTTTCTTATGTCCAGTCTAAATCGGCCTTCCAGGAGTTTTGCAGCCACTAGACCTTGTTATCCCTTGGGAAGCCCTGGTGAACAACTGTTTTCCTAAGTCCTGATGCACCCTGCTTATATACTTGTAGCCTGCCACCAAGTTCCTCCTGAGCCTTCTCTTCTCCAGGCTGAAGAGTCCCAAGTCCCTCAGCCTTTCCTTGTAAAGCTTGCTCTCTTGGCCTTTGATCATATGGGTGGCTCTCCTTTGGACTCTGTCAAGCTTATCCACTTCCCTCCTGAAGTGGGGGACCCATAACTGGATGCAGTACTCCAGCTGCAGCCTCACCAAGGCTGAAGAAAGTAGGAGGATGACATCCCTGGTTTTGCTTGAGATGCATCAGTGGATGCATGCCAGTGTTTAGTTTGCTTTGCTGGCCACGGCATCGCGTTGGTGGCTTATGTTCATCTTGCAGTTAATCAAGACCCCCAAGTCTCTTTTGGTCATGGTGCTAGTGAGTGTAGCACTGCCGAGCCTATAAGGTGGAGCACCCTACGCTTCTGTATATAGACGCTCATCAGGTTTTCGCCTGCCCACCTTGGTAGTATGTCTAGGTTGGCCTGTATCCCCAGCCTGTTTTCCAGTGTGACTGCCTTCCCCTATAGTTTAGTGTTGTCCATGAACTTTGCCAGTTGGTGTCTGACACCCGAATCCAGATCATTAATGAAGATGTTGAAGAGTACTGGCCTGAGTATTGAGCCCTGAGGGACACCCTGGTCACCTTGTACCACATTGTTTCGCTCAATTCAACTATAGTACTCTTTGGGTTTGACCTTGGAGCCAGTTTCCCAGCCATCAGATCATGAGATGGTCAAGGCTGCAGCTCCCCAGTTTAACCATGAGGACATCATGGGAGACTAAGTCAGAGGCTTTCTTGAAATCCAAATATGACATAGAATCTCGACTCCCTTGTCCAGGCAGTGCATCACCTGGTCATTATTAGAGAAGCTATGACAGTGGTCACTTTAAAGAAGACTGTACCTGTTGTTTATACTGTACATGTACACTTATCAATTGATGAATAAGGACATACTTTTCCCTTCATCAGTGTTTTGTTTTGTTGTTTGTTTGTTTTTTGCTTTGGTTGGGTTTTTTTAAGTTTATTTTACCTGTCAGGCTATTAACAGTTCTGCAGGTCACGTGTGCTAATTTTGCTTTCTAGGAAGCTTTTTTTTTTTTTTAACAAAAAACATAGAGATTTGAAAGCAGAAATGTTTATAGATGATTAACTATAAAATGAATGCCAAAACCTATCTCAATATTGTGGGGGTAGGAGGGAGGGAGGGTAAGGGTAATGGTTACAATATATTTTTAGGCTACTTTTAATGCAGTGTCTACTCATCTTCAACAAATTCCTGATACACCATTAATTGTAATCAATAGGACAGTCACATGTGCAAGCGCATGTATGTGTATTCATTCTTTAAATAAGCATGGCATTTCTTTTGTGTAATACTTAGCAGTCAGGTATTTTATATTAAACCCTTTCTCTTTTCAAGTAATTTCCAAAGTCTAAATTGTCACTGCCCTTCCTAAATTATACAGGGCATGTCTAAAAGTGCATCAGTGTCCTTTAGTTTAGTGTGCATTAAATGTAGTACCTCCACTGTGAGGTACTAGGAAAATGTGCATTATCCTCTCCTAATGCCCATTAACTAAAGAATATGGGGCACTTTTACACGTGTTCTGGGCGGTGGTGGTGCTTTAATTAGAGTGGCTCAAAGCTTTGAGAGCCACTCTAATTAAAGCACCTCTACATCTCCTGTATTAGCGTCCCCATCTTTAAAAATGTTGGGGCATTTGAAATAAAGCTCTTTCAAGCTTTAGTTCAAGCACCCCATCTGTCATTTTTAAGTATAGGGATGCTGATGCATGAAATGCAGGAGGCTGATGGAGTGTGGCAGTTGCCATGCTCTAGCAGATTCAATTAATCAAGCCTGCTCTGATGCATTGGAATTTCAGAGTGTTGGAGGAGCAGCCTCGGCTCTCGTGTATAGGCCCATGGTGTTTTAAGTGATGCTTAATGCATATTAGTCTATTTCAATATGCATTAACTAAATAGAACAGTTTTAGTGACACTTTAATGCACATTAAAATAAGCTAAGGGCATTAAAATGCACGTGTAGATAAACCCACAAAGAAGTAAATAGGGCCAGCTCACATACCTAACTCCTCTGTTTAATTGTATTTAGATCATAACATTGCCTGTAATGGTGAAAACAGGTACTACTAGTTTGAAAAGCCTTGCTGGAAGCAAGTGGGTGGAGAGCAATAGGGCGTATGAAGATCTCTGCTTCTGACTCTTACATATGGGCCAAAGTATCTGGCCATGCACACAGTAGGAGTACATTGTTCCAAGAAAGGGGAAAAAAATAAAAATGTGGCTGTCTTGGGGTGGTGAAATTATGTGCACACTTCACTCACAGCAGATGATGAAATTATAATGCATTCTTTAAATGATTTACTAAATGCTTTCTGCTGGCTTACCATCCTAATTCTTTCCCTGATTCATTCTGCAAAGTACAAAGTTGATGTTCAAGGGCCTTGTTGCACCTTATGCTGTAAGGCAAACACATGTTAATTAGCTGAGTGTTATTCAGTTTAGTGCAGCAGTCACGCCTTAAGGTGAAAAAACTATCCCTGGCTGTCCTTCACCTTCATAATTGTGACTAGCCACTAGGGGCCTGGTGAGCAGAAACAGGGTTAGACCAGTGATTCTCACTTCTTTATAATTGTTTATTTTTTACAATATTGGGGGTCTGATGCATAAAAAGTCATCATGAAATCAGTAGTACTGTTTAAGTTGAAAGGTAAATGTAGGTTTGTGTGAGATTTATGTAATAGTTTGCCTGTGGATGCATCTAGATAAGATGCTTTACTGAATATTAAACTAATGCATTGCAAAGCATCACCATATACACATGCGCATCAATTACTGCACATTAAATTAGTCTAAAGTGCTGTTTGCTAGTACCTATACATATCGAGCTAGAAAAATGGTGCATTAACTAATGCACCAAAGTGCATGTGTAGACCTCGACTCAGAGCAATTTGCTTCAAGTCAGCCCAGGCAGCAGGGGGCCACAACTGCTGTCTAGCTAAGCCCCAATCTCTGCAGGGTAGAGAGAGCTGTTCTGGCTCCAGGACAGCTCCTCTCCCCTGCCCGGCGGAGTTTGGGGCCAGTCGCAATCTCCACTTGGCTGGGAGGAAGCTGTCTTGGAGCCAGAACAGCTCTCCCCCACCTCCTGGAGCTAAGATCTGACCCCCATGACTCTTGCCAGCCTGGGCCTGGCACCTGGGACAGCCTGGATAATATTACCTTTGGCTGCTGCAGGGGGTGAAAGCAGAGCAGGAGCAGCCCTGGACTGAACTGCTCCCATTGGGAGCATGCCTGGATGCAATTTAATACAACTGAATTTTCTGCACAGAAAGTTCAGGCACATTAATTGCATGCATAAACACACCCCATTTGTATCTGTTGGAAGACTTAAGTTGGTAGGACACAAAACGACCTGAGCCACTGAGAATCCAATCACCTCTTAGGTTGTATCTTGGTATAAGAGGACATTTGGGGTTATGTGCTGCAAATATGGGTGTTGAGGGAGCTAGCTGGGGTTATTGCAGGGCCCTTGGCATGGCTTTACAAGCACTCGTGGTGCTCGGGCCAGGTGCCAGATGATGGGAAGATAGCTAACGTGGTCCCCATCTTCAAAAAAGGGAAGAGAGAGGATCTGGGCAACTATAGGCCCATCAGTCTTACCTCTATCCTTGGGAAACTCTTTGAGAAGATCCTCAAGGAGCACATCTGTGATGGGCCGGCTTCAGGGATGATGGTCAAGGGCAACCAGCATGGTTTCATTAGGGGCAGGTCATGTCAGACCAACCTGATTGCCTTTTATGATCAGGTCACAAA
>NW_017728992.1:77139786-77152795 GCF_001723915.1 Gavialis gangeticus | reverse complement strand
CTTGTTTCCCCTAGCGCCCCCTGGCATAACAAGGAATAATGGCCATAAATTGTTGGAGAGTAGGTTTAGATTAGACATCCGTAAGAACTACTTCACAATTAGGGCAGCTAGGATCTGGAACCAACTTCCAAGGGAAGTGGTGCTGGCTCCTACTTTGGGGGTCTTTAGGAGGAGGCTTGATGCCTACCTAGCTGGGATTATTTGAGCCCAGTTTTTTTTCCTGCCCAGGCAGGGGGTCGGACTTGAAGATCTACAAGGTCCCTTCTGACCCTACTTCTATGATTCTACGATTCTATGTACAACTTGAAGCATTGTGGGTGGGGGGAAAAAAACACAAAACTTTTTTAAAGCACATTTAAAAGAAATAAAAATATTTGTTTATTGCTTACAAAAATAAATGGGAGCTTTTTTATTTAATTAATTAAATTTCTACTAGGAGGCATTTTAAAATACAGCAAAAAGCAGAAAAGTTGAAAGTTTCCCGTAGAAGAGAAAGGAAATAAAAACGAAAAGACTGGAACACAATAAAGCAGTCCTGCTTTCCACAAACAAGACTTAGATTTTGGAGTGGTTGTTCAGAACCCTTTAATGAGCCTGTAGGATTGTTTTCTTCCAGTAATGAGGCAGTGCATTTTTGTAACCTTGTCAACATACAGAGCTCCTGACAAATGAAGTCCTGAAAGAAGCCACAATTCTAAAAAGTAGGTCCCATAGAAGGTTAATTAAAGATATTTTGAAAACATAATCCATTACAAATAGTTGGAAGTAAGAAAGTGTTATAGATGGGTTAATTGATTGACATAATGTCATATATTGTTGTTGGAGGAACTGGATAATTTGAATGTAATCCTTGCTTCAGTGTGTGACCTTACCACTACAGGAGGCAACAAGGAATGCTCTCAATATGCAGTATTGCCAGTGTAACTGCATTTGTATTTTATTATTAATATTTTTCCTTCCTTTGAAACCTCAAACAAAGGCTTCTGTGTAAACCAGAACATTGGATTGTATGGGTATTTCTGAAGCAAGTAGGCTTTCCAAAAAGGAAATCTCTGCACACCTCTGCAGAAGGGAGATATGACTTCCTCTATTGCATCATCTGCCCATCCAAAATATCCGGCGCAGGTCAGGGAATCCACAGAGAGAAAAATGGCAGGGACCAGGTGACCTGCACAAGGAACAAGCAGACCAGTATAATGGTCAATATCACATCTGACCCCTTCCCTGGCCCTCTATATTTTCTGTGGATCCTGTTTAATAATGAAGATATCACTTTAATGAAATACCTTTGGATAATAAAGCTTCTTTTGGATAATAAATTGGTGTAGGGCCTCTAAAGTAGGAAGATCCTTTGGAAGTTAAAGTTTTGACATCTGATCTTTTAGGGAAACAATCTAGTCCCTTCTGATGGAAGAAAGTAGTGGAAAGTGCAAGACACTCTCACTGATTTGTTAATACAGCATAAACATGGACCGTGTGGAAGTTACTCCCACTGTTTTAACTGCAGCTACTTCCATGCTTACAATTAAACACATGCTCAAATACGTGGCTGAACTAAGACCTAAATGAAAACTTAGTGGTTTAGTAAAAGAGCTAAAGGCTAATGTAGTTTTAATTTCACTTGCAAGAGTGTGCACACTGGCTCCCAAGTAATAGATGTACAATTATTTAATTTGGGACAAGGGGAGAAGAAGGGCAACCAGGTAATGCGGGAGAGGGAGGCATTGGGTAAGCAGATAAGAGTGAGACATAGTGCTGCGTTGGGATAGATGTTCAGAGGTTGCAAGAGTCAGTGAAGAGCGTTATAACAAGAACGACAGCGGTCATTTTACTTATGAGAATTATGTATGATGTGTGTAAGTCGTAGGGAAATTTGACAATAAGCAACTCTGAAATAGGGAAAATGGCTTTTCAGTTTTTTACAAATAGGAATTTGCCATGCTTTCAAACTACTTTTAATTATTCTCCATTGTAAATCATTTTTAGCATTAGTTTAGCCTAAAGGGAGCACACAAGAGCTTCAAATTACCATAGAAACTATGAAATCCATTTTCTGCTAACTTCACAATTATCTGTTTCCATATGAATTTCTCACTGTTACTGCACACATTGACAAGTGTGAATATTGTCATTTTTCAAAAATGCTGATGTGAGTCCTCCTACTTAGCTTGCAACCTGTGTGTGAGGTTGTTAGTCCTTCCAAATTGATTTCTTGCATTTCAGTTTAGTGAAAAGTATTCCTATTGTCCTACTTACTGGTGGTGCAGAGTATTATACTACATAAATGAAATGCTTTAATCCTGCCCTAGGAACACTTTCAGAAGTCTTTTCCTGTTCCTCATCAGCATAAAAAAAATCAAGATATTTCCAACTTTTTCCAGCGCAAAATCCATCCTATGATAAATAGTACCCTAACAGTTATAGCACTTAACTGCAGTATAGGAAACCCATGTTCAAGTCTCCTTTGTGCAAGATTTGGAGTCACTTATTCCAGTTCAGATATTTGAACCAGTCTCCTGCATTCCACCAGAGTTCCCTAGCCAGAGGGCTATTAGTTTCTCTTTGGCCCATTAAATACTTAGTTAGTTACAACATAATGGAACAGCTCGAGCAAAAGTTAACAATAGAAACTCACATCCATACTAGTTTGGTAGCTGGGGCACTTACCTCAGTCAAGTAGAGCAGGGAATTAAACCTTGCTATTCATTATCCCAGGAAAATGCCCTTAGCATTACGTACCAGTCTGCATCTACACAAGATGCTTAATGTACAGAAGACATTAGCATGGTGAGCAAAACCCATGCTAATGTGCAGTAGATTTAATCTAATGCCTATCAGCATCACCTAAAAAGCGTTCATCTGCTCTAATGCCAGTAATGAGGCAGAATCTGCTAATGCTCAGATGAACGCTCTTTCGGTGATGTTAATGAACCTTAGACTAAATCTACTGCACATTAGCACATTAGCATGCGGTTTGCCCGCCATGCTAATGAATTAATGAACATGCATTAAAGAATGGCACATTAATAAACATGTAGATGTGTCCACTGGTGTCACTGGTATTAAACAGAAGTTACTTATTGTTTTCAGGCAGAAAGCATTTTAATGAAGAATTACCAGTCAGCTCCAGTGTTTAGTATAGAGCACAAGCTACAACAAACCCCATCCATGATAATACAGTTGTAATTCAGTTATATTTTGAATGTGTTACTGTCAGTCATGTCATTTTTATTTCTGAAATCATCACAGAGCTTCCTCAGAGATATTTTAAACATACAGTGCCATGTCTGCAAAGCAAGAAGCATATGCTGGTATTAGCATAGTTCATAATCCAGTAAATAAAAAGAACTTGCACTGTAATATTTCAGCCAGGCTGAAACTTGATTTCTTCAATTTGTCAAGAGAATTTCTATAATATAATTTGACAGTATGATAATTCAGATGATGTTGCAACAGATGAATGAAGTTAGTTGTGTTGCATACAGTATGTTTGTTTCTCTACAGAATAATCCACAGAATTTCATCATCCAGCAATCACTAGTAATCATATTGTAATTAATGGTGAAAGTGTAAGCAAAGTTTTACTGGGGAGAAATGTACCTGGGAAAGCCATTACAAGAACAATGGAGAACTGAAGTCAAGCTACCAGGAAATAAACAGCAGCATCTGGAGGATGGGAAGAGAACAGGATAGCCTCACAACCCTCAAATGCCAGTGATTTCAATAGGTCTTGCAATCTACATTTTGAACTGTGAGCATTATCTTCTGACTGAGTACTTGCTCCCATCTCATTACAGCTTGTCTACCTTCTCCCAACCTTTTTTTCTCCCTCTTGTGACATTTCCTTTCCTTTCTTCTTCCCCTCTCTTTTGCCCTTAATGCCTCCTTTCCCTTTCCTCCTCCTTATTAACTCATTTCCACCTGTCACAGCCTTTCCCATATTTGTTCCCTAATAGTTAGAATTTAAGTTCTGTAAATAGGTGTCTTATTGGACTTGGGCCAGATTGTCTTGAGGAGTTGACCTGGATCAAAACAGGGTGGCATAGTGATTTGTACATCAGCCTGCCAAGCTGCACTGCTGTTTTCCTGCCAGTAGATGGCCAACTACAGCACACAGCCTGGCCTGCATGTCCCATGACCTGCAATAATCATACGGTGGTGTTACAGGTTATCTTTAAATCATCTGGGTCTCAGCTCTGCCCTGGTATGAATGTTATCCCAACTCCTGTCCCACTGTGGTATGCAGTGAGCCTCCTGGGTCTCAGCTCTGCCCTGGTGTGAGTACTAACTGAACTCCCCACCACCCTCCCTGAGTGAGGGTGACCACTGACACATCCCCAGAATACAGGACAGCCCCTGGGGGGGGGAGGGGGAGAGGAACTCAGCCAATCAGCAGTGGGGCGGTGGGGCCACTACTCCAGCCAATCAGCAGCAAGGGGCAGGGACACAACCTCCTTCCCTGGCTGGCTTGGAAGCTCTCTTCTCCTGGCTATAGTTTATAGCCATAGCTTATCTGCCCCCAAGTTACATGTCACCCTTCCCACTCCTTTCCCACCTGAGAGTAGGGATAGGCTCCTTGCATGTATCCATGCCTCTGTTCACCAGGCCTTCTAGTGATAAGTCACAGTTGTGCAGGTCTGAGATGGCATGAAGCTCTAACCTGTGACTGCTCTGAAATTGTTTTAACTTTGACAGCCTAATGTTTCACATATTTAAAATGTTTTAAAGATAGCATCCTTACAGAAGCACAAATATACTTCCTGGGAAAAAAGCATCAGCACATTTTATCCTGCATGCTTAATGGGCTTATATGACTATGGGATCCAGTAACATAGCAAGGGGAGGGTGAGTGGCATGACTGCCCCGGGTGCTGAAGCGAAGGGGAGCCAACAGGCACTGTCCAGCTGGGGTAGGGCATGGGACGGAGCCACGAGCAGCTTGTTTCAGGCAGGGGGCACAGATGGGGGGCAGCTTCTGCCTCTGTGTGCACCCCTGGGCAAGCATGGGAGGGGGCATGTGCCCTGTGGATCTTTGAGCAGGGCAAGGGTGGGCTGCCACTGCAGGCTTGACCCAAACACTAGACTTCCTTGCCACGGTCCTGATGGGATCCCAGGAAAGAAGGTTTCCTCTAGGAACAAATGCACTGTCTATTTACAGCCTAAGACTATGAGGACTGAATTTGTTTCTTTGTAGGAAGGACAAAAAAGATTGTGCCTCCTATATGAGGGGTTTACTGAAAGTGAAGCTGATACCTGGGATGGTTTTAAGTTGAAATTCCAAACTTAAGTGGTCTAGCAATGCAAAGTCACCCAGAACGGCAAAAACCTGGGTCCTATGTGCCTGTTAATCAGCTTTATGATCTTCATGCAGGAAGATTTGTTTGGATGTAAGGGTTGTGTTTTTTTCCCCCTCTCCTCATTATTGCCAGATGTTGTGGCCAGTGAAATGACTTTTAATCCCTGCCAAAATCAGTCATGCAACAAAGAGAGAATGCTAGGCTTCATTCAGGTTCAATGTGCCCTACCCCTAGAGTGCCCTGTTCCCTCTCCCTCTTTTCCACTTCCCCCAAACTGATGCAGAGGGTAGGGTAGAATTTTCCCTTTCAGATGCTAAAAGTAATTTGAGGAAGGGAGCACACAGGCAGGGGAGGAAAGAAGAGGATGCAAAAATATCCCAGCACCTAATGGTGGCTCTGTTCTGTTGTCTTCCTCCTCCTTCCTTTATGATTGGCTCTTATCTCCTAATCCCTTCTCCTCTCTGATGCTGCAATCCTAGGCTAGGGCAGTGAGAGAGGACCTGCTCCTTTAGTCCCCACCCATAAAAGAGTAATGGGCAGAGCGGGGATGATCCATAATGAAGAAAACAACTGACTTTTAGAAAAAGATATACAAGAGAGTCCTAGGTGCTCCACAGACCAGTAGCATAACAAGGAGTGGGCAAATGGAACACCAGCCCACAGCAAGCATTTAGAGGAGCATCCAGATGGCAGTTCCCCAGGGAGAGTATTGTGCTGCGCCATGGATAAAGCAGCAGCAGTTCACTATGGGAACTTTTTTACTGCAGCAGTGACAGCCAGGGATGTGCAGAACACTTCACACCAGCAGCAGGCAAGGACCCTAAGTCCCCCAGGTTGGGTACCACTGAACCCTTTCCTTTTCCCACTTGTTTTGGGCCCCTCTTCCCCCTGCCCCAGCCCCAGCAGAGTTTATCCAAGCTCTTGTGCCCCTGCCTCAGCAGGGTTTTGTACAAAAACTGCTAGTTAACACCTGTGCCAAAGAACTCTGGGACTGAAAATAGTTCATATAGCCAATTTAGAGTGCCACTACAAACAGAGTACGGGAACAGTGCTGGAGTTCAATGCCACACGTGAGATTTAAATGCCTTGATAGAACATTACTGAGTTAGACTTAAGGAGTGATGTTCTTGATTTACATCTGAACTTTTCTAGAGTTGAGGGGCATGGCTCTGGGATGTGTCTTCCATCCTGTATTGTGCTAGGTTTGCCTGCATATAAATGAATGTTGGAGCATATGTAGCTGACATTATTTATTTGTGGAATCAAAGCTCATGCACAAAAGCTTTGCCCTTTGATCCTGGAATGCCATCTATGGGCTGAGAAGGAAATCGCTTCAATTGTGTTTTGGGGGCTAGGCAAGAGGTGGCACATGAGGTACTGGGTCAGTGAGAATGAGCAAGACAAATAAGCGAGAGGTGTTTACTCTACTTTCAGATTATGCTATGAGGATTTCCCTCTGTTTTCTTTGTATGGTTGTGAAATGTACTGAGTGACTTCTCCTCTAGCCATATTACAGTAGAGATTTTACAAGATTGGGCCCTGGTATGGCATTTGTTCATTCTCATTTCTGCTCATTTGTTATAAATGTGTTCTGTTCAATGACTAGTGCCTTCCTAAGGCATTTGCTTTAAATGAATATTTACCTTGTACTGTATCCACCTTGTACTTTTTGATGGATGTTGAGCTTCTACACCCATAGATAAAGATGGAAATGACACTTGAATTGCAATTAGTGGGAGTAAGATCCCTGAGTGCTTTTAAAAAAAAAATCCCACTGGGCATCTGCCTGCATCATTAGGTGCCTAAATACCTTCAAAATCTGGCCTTTAGACACTTAATTCAAACTGGAGGGAATTGGGCATGCAAATCCACTGATGTTAAATAGAAACTGGGTGTGTTTAAATTCCAAAGTGGCTTTGAAAATCTGAGCTGGTGCCTCTATTACAAACCACGATTCACCTGCACAAGAAGCCAAATAGCTCACAAGCCTGAGTTGAACACCCACAGTGTTCAAACAATGAGGAGAC
This sequence comes from Gavialis gangeticus, assembly GCF_001723915.1. Classification (NCBI taxonomy): domain Eukaryota; kingdom Metazoa; phylum Chordata; order Crocodylia; family Gavialidae; genus Gavialis; species Gavialis gangeticus. Next base: position 77,145,472 of record NW_017728992.1, on the reverse strand, counting down.
TGTCAAAAACAGATCAAAACTTTGTTTCTGGGTTTTGAAGCTTGTTCTATAGCCAGCAATGGAGTAAAGACAAAAATGTGTCATTCTGAGTTTTGAAGAGCAGGAGTTAGATAAGATAAATGTTTAAAAAAATATATCTACAGCCTGTAAAGGAATAAACATTATAACAATGACTAATAGACAGTTAATTGCTAGCTATGGAGATACTCTGGGTTTTCTCAGTATGTAGCTCTAATTTATATTAACTTTTTATTTTATAATTAGACAAAATTCTTATATTTTAACATATAAACCTGTGTCTATGTCTGAATCATCAAATCTTTATGAATCTCTCTGAATGAATTTGGAGGGTTCTGATTCAATTTGGAGAAATTAAAGGGTCTCCTGATTCAATTTGGATTCAGAGATTCAGCCACCGAATTAGGCTGAATCTCCACTGAATTGAATCAGCGACTGTAGCTTCGCACAGTCCCAATGTGTAGTAAGAAAAGAGAGGGCAATCCTTAGTCAGAATTTATCTCCCTTGCAAGTTTAATTTTTTTAATTAAAAAAAAAAAAGTCAGATACAAATGTGACCTAGAGAGGCATACAATTAGATATGATGATAATGGTACAGAAATAAATACAATAAATAATGGAAAACATTTTTCCATGGCAATGGAATGGTTTGTAGTCAGTAGACATAACTGAGATTAAAGATTGATCCATTTTCTCTTGATGTTTTTCTTTGGCTCATGTTACACCTTACGCTGTGACCTGCACAAATGCTGATCAGTCTTGGGGGAAGCTTGACTTTGGAGCAGGCACACTTCCAGGCCAGCAGAGGCGTGGAGGATTGAAAGGTAAGAATCCCCACCTCAGGGCTAGCTCCCTGCCCCACTTGTGGCTATGCATGTCCTGGGGGAGCAGGCAGGGGAGGGGTTAACCTGCCTGTCTTGCTCCCACCACTGCTGGGCTGCTGCTCTTCTCCAGTCTGAGCTTGTCCAGAGAGCATCAGCAACAGCAGCAGAGACTGGGGAGGCAGGTTAACACTTCCATGCCTATTTGCTTGGAAAAGCACAGGCAACCACAAGTTATCAGGGTGGGGGCAATGATTGGGGTTCTGGGAAGGTGTGGTGTGGGGATGGAGGGGAGGTGGGGGGGGTGTTTATAAAGAGATGTACCTTGGCGTGGCTATGCTTTAGTGTAACATGAGTTGGGTAACATACATCAGTCTCCTGGAGTGGCATAAGTTTGAGCTGCATAATAAGTGCTTAAAATTAGTTTTAGGTGTTAATGTTTAGACAACCCAGATGTTGAGAACTCCAGGAATCATCCAGAACTTACCGTTAAACAATGCCCTGTGATTCTTTTTCGGTTTTAAATTCCTTTCTTATCTCTTCATTATTCACTGTTATAGTTTCCATGAATTGAACTAAAAATAATACATGATATGCTGTTTGAATAAACAAATATGTTTGAAAAAGCCTAAGTAATTTCTATTTTTGTAATGAATCATAATTCCATATTTTGAATTTTTTGGTCTTAGTCATAGACTCCAACTACTAGAGAGGGGAAAGCTGTCAACTGCAAAATGAGTCTTTAGTTTTAAGGCCTGATATGATGTCTGCTGTGATGAGTAGACATATATTGACCTCACTAAACTATGGATCAGGCCTTTGAATCCCAATTGTGTTCTGTACATGCACACATGTAGTTTATGTGAGGAAGTTTAATGAGTAATTTTGTTTGTGGACAATATCTCTAATTTAAATCATATGCTACTGATTTTTTTTCCTATTTCAGTAACAAGGTCCCACTTGCTCAATAGGAAACTAGCAAAGCATCACAAAAGTTCTCAGTTCATTTGCAAATCTGCAGTGCACAGATTTACCTGTGCAGAAAACATTTTGATACTCTTCTCATGCTATCTCATTGCCTCCTATACTACATATTTTCACCTCTCCATGAGGTGTGATACTCTCTGTCAATAAAAAATGGCAGTGTAAAGGTATAAAATATTTCCAGGACTGAAAGGTAGTCTTGGAAAGCTTAAATTTCTTTACATTTGAAATCAAATCATTTTATAATGTGCATAGAAAGTGTTAAAAGAAGGAAACAGTCCGTCTTACATCAGCCATGGCTGATACTGTTCTATAGAATCAAGTGCAGTAGACTAATAATAAATGGCTGCAGAAATCAAATATATAGAACTGCAAATGAAAGGAGAGTTGGCTGCTTTAGGCCAGCTCTTCAGCTGGTGTAAATCAGGATATCTTTGTTTGTTAACTCTGCCATTTTCCAATAGCTGAGGATCTGTTCATACAGAATTTCACAATGAATTAATTATATACAAGTCTAATTTATAAGCTTCTTATTCTTGATTTATCATGACAATTTCCCATGTTCATTAGCCCTCAAACAGTTTATTTATTGGTTCCGGCAGTACAGTCAGGTCATTGAAAATGTCTGCATACACTATAATGGCTGCAAAAGCTCTCATTAAAGACTTCAGTGGAAAAAACAAACATTTTTTTCCCCTTTGGGGACAGCATTTCAGAAATGTCTTTGCTGAAAGTGGGCCTTAAATGCTACAGAATTTCAGTGATCCTGTCTGTATTCAGTGCATGGATCTCTCTTCAATCTTCTTATAACTACATAGTATCTTCTTAAACTCCTCCTGCTTGGGTCTGAGTAACTCTCATTGGCTCATGTTCTGTAACAGGTACATAAAAGTCTTTCTTTACAGACTACCTGTAGCAATATTCTATTGTTCCTCATTCTGTTTTATTTGTTTCAAGTGTTTGGGAATGGGGAGAGGAGGAGAAAGAGAGAGACAGAAATAATCAAGGCATATGAAGCGTAGATAGACTGTATCGTGTTAAATCTGAAATATATTAAAAATCAAATGCAGTATTCACCTTTGTGGCTTCTTTTTACCCATTTTCTTTCAATCAGGTTGGAACACAGAAACACTTTTGATTATAAAAGAGTCATTTTTTACTTTCTAGTTGTCACATTCTAGCAACATCATAGTATTCTTATGGAAATGCTATACAGAAATATTTAAGTCCAGGCAACTTTTCTTTAGTAGGAAACATTATTTACACAAGAAATATGACACTTTCCCTTTATGAATTCTTTAAGGTTACTGATATACTACTGAGAATGGAATAACCATTTTTCCTGAAGCTTTTGCAACATTCTGGGTATATCTTTGTTTACTGGTTTGCCCATCAGATTCTCTATAATATTTCAGACTTACTTTGATTTTTGGCAATGGCTTATACAAGAGCGTTTTAATGACAGAAATTACAGATTTTTAGGTAATTGTTATCTGAATGCCTGTCATGATAAATCACCACTGAGATGATCAAACAATAAGGGAAAAAGTTACTAGGAAATAGGAAGTCTCTACAATTAAAGCAAAGGTGCCAGTAAGATCAGGATGATGATGACGATCTGGACTCTAGAGAATTTGGTAGATATTTTGCCATTGGTTAGAGTGGAGACAGGAGTCCATCTTTATCATGCAATTATTATAAGAATCCATGCATACATAAGGCCTGTTCCAAAGCTTGGTGACCACAATGGAAAGACTCTCACTGGCTTCAGTACATTTTGGTTCACTTATCTTCTAGGTCATAAACACAACAAAATAAAACTGTTTTGTGATAATGAATGTTTTCCAGAACTAAAAATTGGTCCAGGCCCACGTTCTCCTTGTACCAATCAATTTTTCCAATGACTTTTAATATAGGCCTTCCTTAATCTAAATGCAATGTAAATTATAGGAATCTAGAGAAAATTAAGTAAACTAATAGATCTCAAAACAATTATGGTACATAAAGTGTTGCATTTTAGTCACTTATGCAATTTACAGAACTAAGGAATTTAAAAACTACGAAATGATTAGTTGAAAACCGTAATGGAACCTGCACTTATATTACTTTTTTCGCCCTGTCACCTAGGGTATGGACAAGTGTTGAATTACTATTGGTGGAACTGCAACTTCTACCCAGCCAAAAATAGTGGGTCCAGTAGAAACTTCACCTCATCTGACAAGGTAAAAGTTGCCTCTAGTAGTTGTTTCTGCTACCTGGGATCCCCTGCCTGCTGTGCAGGGTGTCTGCGGTGCACTTACCTGGATCCTGTAACACATGTACAGGTCGACCAGTAGGGTTTCTAATTGCTTAAACTAAACTGTTTAACTTCTGCCGTTCAACTGAACATTTGTGTGCATCCTTAAACAAGTTTTACTCCACAGTAGAGTTCAACAGTGATTCCTAGTCCATTGTTTGGAAGTGAGAGGAGAGCCATTTTTTTTCTTAGTACAAAGCAATGCAGCTTTTATTACAAGTTGAAGATCCAACTCCATTTTAGATTATTTGAAGTAAAGGACCAATTGTTATTTGACTTTTCCCAGAAACTATTAAAAACAAATAACAATGATTTATTTTACACCTGCTACCTGTTTTAGAATAATTTCTGAAGAGTTTTTGTTCACACTTGGTGACATCTAAACTTCTTTAGAATGAAAGACTCTAGATGTCATCTATACATACTTTTTGAAGCATCTGCAAATGTGTTTGATAGTTTTGTGTAGAAATTCAACACTAGTACCAGTATTCTGGCTTAATTTGATTTAATACTGATTTTAACTGTTTTCAATAGTTAGCCCCTTTAATAAGAAGAGCAAATAAAAAGACACATTTTCTTACAGTAAGGAGCTATTTACATGCTTGTATATAGTAAGTTTTTTTGCCCCACACAACCATTGAGCAATAAACAGTTTAGGTTTTATGAATAAATGTAGGTATTTCGACTTGTCTTAAGATGAGAGCTGGTCATAAAAAAATCAATTGGAGTTTCAGCTAATGTAGGGCATGGAGGGTAATACATCTCTTGCTAGGAAGGTTTCTACAAGTATGTCAGCAACAAGAAGAAGATCAGGAAAATGTGGGTCTCTTACTGAATGGAGGAGGCAATCTAATGACAAAAATGTAGAAAAGGTTGAAGTACTCAATGCGTTTTTTACTTCAGTCTTCACAGCCAAGGTCAGCTCCCAGACTACTGATCCTGGCAGCACAGTCTGGGGAGGCCGTGAGCAGCCAACAGTGGTGAAAGAACAGGTTAGGGATTATTTAGAAAAGCTGGATGTGTAAAAGTCCATGTGGATGGAGGGCACTGAAGCCAGTTGGCTCATGTGATTGCAGAGCCTCTGGGCCTTACCTTTGAAAACTCATGGTGACTGGGAGAGGTTCCAGACAACTGGCTGAGAGCAAATATAGTGCCCATTTTGTTTACCAACTACAGATGTGCCTAGACAAAGCTTTGGTTGGGATGGTCCTGTTGGTCTTCTTAGGAATGGTCCTGCTTTGAGCTCAGGGGGTTTACTGAGTTCCCTTTCGATGCTAATTTTGTATGATTCAGTGTAAGTCCTAGGAAATATACAAGTCATCTTCATACAACTACATGCGTCTAGTTGGTCAGTCTGTCTGCCTGCATCATTTTACTGTTTATCATGTATGTATAAATATGGCTGGATCCAACTTTGATTTGCATCTCTAGAACTTGGGTTTCCTGAAGCAAAACTCATCCTCTTCTTGATATAGATTGTAAATCCTTAATTGCCTCCAACCACTCCCTCCTATAATTGCTATTTGAGGTAATCAAGGGATGGTGCTGGAGTGAGGACAATGACTTA
>NW_017728992.1:77107350-77134786 GCF_001723915.1 Gavialis gangeticus | reverse complement strand
TCCTGAAGCAAAACTCATCCTCTTCTTGATATAGATTGTAAATCCTTAATTGCCTCCAACCACTCCCTCCTATAATTGCTATTTGAGGTAATCAAGGGATGGTGCTGGAGTGAGGGCAATGACTTATCTCCTTTGTATATAGCTCTTCATGGGCTCTCCCCATCTCCTGCAGTCTTTTCATCCACTCTGCCATCTAAGTTTTGCTTGGTTTTGGTTGTCTTATTCACCGTCAAATAAGTTGAAGGCAGTTGATGCAGGCTTAGAACTGTATTAACTTATGTAGCTTATAAAACTGCATGAGAGGGATTTTTGGAGAAATACGTAAAAAAAGAGAAAAGAAATGTCTGCACATAAGCCACAGAAGCTATTAGTGCTCACTTTAAATATAATATGTGAATCTTCTTCTTCCAGGCAGTTCCAAATCCATGAAGTAGTAGTTTACATTAAAACATGATTGGTATTCACAGTTTTCTGTGGTTTCAGTGGTTGCAAATATATTCTGTTTGGATAAGCAATTATGTGGACAATTCATGGTTCTAAGGGCTTATATTTATCTAGTGATGATGGTTAATTTTTAATTACTAAATGTTTTAGAAAGGAATAGTTCAACTACATATCCTGATAATTTGAATAATCCACTTTTCACCAGACACACAAAAATGTGTTTGTTTCTATGAAAAAGAAAAATAAGTATTATTTTAAGTGCACATAAAGTTGTCTTTAGAATCCATTTAGCTTTCATAGTATGATTGCCAGTATTGACCTAAAAAAGAACATGGTTTTTATATGGGCTTTGCATGTATTTCTACTATAAATTATTATTTATTGAATAGTGTCTTATCGTGAACAAAATTCTGTCTCCGTAGGTAGTCACACATGCTTTCTTATACTTGGCAGCTAATAAGTTTAGAAAACTAAAAAATAGGCTATATTTATAATAAACTCTTGAAGTTTTCAGAGCCATATGAGAAGAGAGAGTTAACAATGGGCCATGCAAACTAAATAGTAAATAAACATGGTTTGACATTCATAGACAATGTTCTGATTTTCTTTGCAGTTTTTATTCATATATTGGTGCTACAGAACTGCATGGGGTGTTTAAAATTTAAAGTACACTATGCTAATCTTTCAGAAAAGATTTCATTAACTTGGATACTGTAAATTAATTATTTCACACAGCTCAAGATATTGCAATAAAGTAGTCTTTCAGCACATACTGCAGTGCCCTGCTGAGTATCAGCAAGTGAGGAATGTAACTTTAATGGTGTATGCACTGAATTTATGCATTAACAGTATTTGTTTTATGTATATCATGGTCGGTCTGTCTGTCAGCAGTTTTATAAGAAGCATTTAATTACTACAAATGATTGTTGTTTGTTTCTGTTTTGGGAAGATGTGAATAATTCAAGATGAGAGTTCCATAAGCATTCACTTGCAGTGAATTTGTGTTCCTAAGTCACTTAGAAACATTAGAAAATCATAGCCTCAGTTGATTGGTACCTATGTATGGTCCAGGTGCTCTTTATAACACTTAATTTATGTTCTCCTAAGATTTTTTAAAGTATTTCATTGACGTTATTTGTCAAGTACGTTCTTAAGGAAAAGTCCTATAAATGTTAACAAAAATGGATAACGTTCTACAGTTTCTTCTGACCCATATAGAACACTGGAGGTAATTGTATCCCTGCAGTGTAACCAATTGTCCTAGAAACCGCAAAAGACACCATGACAGATTTAAATATGCTGCAATGTTAAGCAGCGCTTCTGGGAAGTACTTTGGAATAAGTCATCCAATGCAAGTTATTCTTCTGTTGTACTCTGTACACTTTTGGCGGAGGGTTGCCACCCTTCCACATAGTTAGAACTTCCACATATGTCATTTGAATTCCCCATAACTTTTTTTGGTAGTCAGTTTAGACTTTTTCAGGAGTCAAGTAAAATGCTAAGTAGTAGGGCCTGCTTGAACTGATCATAGTCCTGTCCATTAGTCCTTTCTATCTCTGTCTGGCCACAAGCTGCAAGGGCTTTAGAATCCAGCAAGGGAGTGAGATAGCAGAAATGATCTTCAGGGCAAATGTAGTATAATACACATGCTTTTCTCAAAAGTTAAAAACCAAGTATCCATGTCCTCTCCTCTGCATGTGTAATTGTCACATGCCAGCAGACTTGATTAATCAAATCTTTTCCAATGCACTGTAAGTACAGCACATTGGAGCAGCTTCACTGCTTGTGCATAGGCATCCATGAAGACCAGTCACTTGCCCCTGCCCCGAGGCTGCACTTTTCCTAAGGCGCCCTCTCCACCCCACAAAATGACCTGGCTATTTTTAGCCCTCTGACGCTCCTACTTCAGACAGACACATCCCCTTCCCTGCAGACCCACCAAAAGCCCCATGGACCCCTACATGCTACCCCACCCCACCCTACTCCATTCTTCATCTTGCCCACCCCTTCTCCCACCCTGGCTTGCTTAGATCCTTGAATCATGTTCCTGGCACTGGCAAATCTACACGAACAAGGACCTGATCTATGATCACATGGCTTAAAGCAAGCCATGTGATTGTAGACTAGGTCCTTGGAACATCTGTATGTGCCCTGAAGCTCCTTTTCTCTCAGAATCAGTTTCTGCTACTCCAGACTAGCATCAGGGGAAAAGGGTTGTGATGAAACTTGGCTGCTTCCTCAGCTACTACTATCACCTAATGTGCAATCCTCCCCTACTAACAAGTTGGGTTGCCATCATGGTACTGATTCAGCTCAATCACTCAGCTCTTGTACTCTGATTATGCCTTCTTTGCCCTTCCAAAGGTTAAAGCTCTTTTCTGGCACAGTTTTTGCAACCCTCCCTCTAGAAAGCCATCTGTATGCTAAATTTTCTGCCGTGGCTTTGACTAAGAGTGTCTCTGTAACCATAACAACTCTTCGGAAGTGCTGCTATTGTTACACTCTGGGATCCCACCCCTGTCACTATTTGTCCTGGAGTCCTATGAGGTGGGTGATTGTTCAGGAACACTGCAGCCTTTCTTAGTTTCTAAGAATTCTCCCTGAAGTCAGGAGATGTGTAGCTTCTAGAGCCGGGAGGGCCAACTCCCCTTCCAGCTTTGAGGTTGCTGGCTTTTTGATCCCTCCCTCTTATTGTTTCTCCATGACTCCTAAGGAGGGAAGGACCTCACCCTCTGTTGGGGGAACTCTGTACAACCCAAAGTCAAAGTGGTACAGTAGAAAGGCTCTTCAGTAAAGGTGTTTTTGGGCAAAATGCCACCTAGGCAGAGGTTCTCTGCCCCTGCAAATGTTTAGCAATCCCCTTGTCCCCAATCTAGTCCACACAGCCCTGAGCCCCCAAAATACTAAGCAATTCCCTTTCCAGTCTCTCCAGATCCTCAAAGGTGTTCTACTTGTCTCAGCCACCAGACCGTTCTTCCCAAGAGCTGACATGTTGCATCTTCCAGCCTGCTCTCCCGTTGTCCTTTTTATCTACCCTTGGGTGTCTGACATCTTCATGGATGTGTCCATCATTAACCCACTATATTCTGGGGTGTTCATTGAATGGCATGCATGTTTTACTGAGTTTGTTTTACTGTTATGGCACATGTGGTCTCTATATATGGGTATCACCAAGCCATACTTAGCTTTGTCATTAAGTCAAAAAAGACTTCTGCTCCAGTAAGCAAAGACACTTTTGGAAGAGGGGGAGTGGGGGTGGGAGGAACAAAGGCAGGGCATTACCATATTTTTTTTCCATATAGCATGCCCCATATATAGTACTCACCTTGATTTTTTGAAGGGGACCCTAAAGGAAAAAAATGTTCAGTTGAGGTAAGCAAATGTAAGCAGCTGGAGATCCAAGCCTCCTGCCAATGCCACACAGGACTGGGCCCAGGGATCAACCCAGCATGCTGGCAGCAGGCCTGCTTGCCAAGTCTTATCCTGTGTGCTGGCTGAGGAGCCATGAGATGAGTTGGACCCAGTGCACTGAGTCCAGGACTACATGGTAGGTGTGGGGTCACCTGCTGGCTTCAGAGTCACATGCTGAGTCCAACCTAGCCCTGAAGCATGAGGTCCCAAGGTCAGTGCATGGGCTTGAACCCAGTGCACCAAAACAACCTTGCATGGTAGCCCAATCCAGTGTGTGAATGGGGGAAAGGGTTCCCACAAGTCCAAAAATGTGTTGGTAGTGGGGGAAGTGGTGGCAGTGTTAAATGCCATAGCTCCCAGAATAATGCTGCCACTCCTTAGCCCCGCCTCCCCCCCAAATGTATGGACCCATGGGGATCCCTTTTCCTTGCATATAAAGCACAACCCAATTTCCCCAGGCTACTTGGAGGGGGGGTACAAGTTTTTATGTGATAAAATACAATATATGCATAGTGTGGGCTCTCCAAGAATCCAGTGGATGATGTATGTAAAAAGCCAGATAAAAACCCTGCTTAAGCTTTGTCTAAAGCAGTGGTCTCCAAACTTTTTTGATCATGCACCCCTATAAGCAAAAATTTTTGAGCACGCACCCCCAATAGATGTATATTTATATAAATAGAAATATAAATAGAAGTTCTAATATTTTCTTCCTACACCCCAATGGATCATCTTGCACACCCCCTGGGGTGTGCACACCCCACTTTGGAGACCACTGGTCTAGAGAGCAAACCCAGGTCTTCAGGTTTGTTTTTTTCCCCCTAGGAATAGGAAAACACTGGAGTCCCTCAACTAGATGAGTAGAAACTGCATTATCGGATTTAAGATGTAGGGTAAGAATAGGTTATTCTGTGGGGATTTTTTTCTTTTGTTTGTTGTATCTCTGTATCTGAACATATGGTTACTGATCTCTTTTATTTGGTCTTGGTTTTATAATAAATCTTTGTTATCTTTCTTATTGTGAAGGTAAGTGTGATTTCAAAGTGTTTGACCTCATAGGCATGCCTCTTCTCTGGAAGGGGGGAATCATTTTTTCTGAGTCTAGGACTGAGACAAGGATGTGATTCTTCTAGCTGGAAGAATATCCCCTGCTAGGGGCTGGCAAGATCTGAGTGAGCTGGGTAAAACCAAGGTGCCAGTGGCCAAGGAGTTGGCTCTTGTCACATTTCAATTGGTTCTCAGTGGTCAAGCAGTAAGTGGCAGAGGCAGTTTTGGGGCTAAATGGTGTTGCAGAAGGTATCCCATAAGCATGTCTCAAAGGCTCAACTGACCTCATCTAGGGCAAGGTTATGTCAGGGTATGTCATAATGTCAATAAAGCTATTCAATACTGTTGTTTCTGTAAGTCTGTTTTGTTTTGTCCTGCATGTAGCCAGACCTGGCACTTAACCCATCATTCTCTGTGGGCAGCCTAATGAGGTAAACTGAGTCGAGCAGTATTATAAAAAATATGAACACAGTTGACACAGTGCAGTAAAACCTGTAAGCCATCATGCCTTCTCTTAATCCTGTTGGTTAAGCATATAGGCTCCCTCTTAAATGATAGTCTTCATTGGGCACCTGCCAAGTTATGATAAAGGAATTTTACATGGTGTCTTACCTACTGGCATCCTTGAATCACTGAGTGAGAAGGCAAAAAATATCTTCCTCATTCAAAGTAATCTGGCAATGAAGAAAATCTCACAAGGAAAGAAGAAGTGAAATAATTCTTAAAAGGGACTGGATTCTCTCTTTCCTTGATTAGCTCATACAATGTCGCTCCATCACTGGGGCTGCTGGGGAAAATTATGGACCAAGAAATCTAAATGAAACTCTGGAAAGAATAAAATTGCCCATTATATTTTATTTAAGTTTGTAGCGAGTTAAATGGGGAAAGATGAAGAATATTCCCTCCTAGTCTTTTTTATTCCCAATAATGTACAGAAGTCCTGTTGATCTTGCACAATGATTGATCAGACAGAAAAAATACGAGTAATTCATACACTGTGCCATGTCTACATGAGATGCTTTACTGTACAATAACCTAATCAACAGTGCAGTAAAGCATCACCATCTACATGTGCAGGCACTTACTACACAGTAAATTAATCTGTGCAGTAAAGGCAAATGGCATTAATTGCACATGTAGACAAACCCTGTTAGTACCAGCTTTCTTTTATCTAAGTCTGAATGTCTGGCCATCAAGGTGCATGCAAGCATTCTAATGAACCAGTAATATAGTTGGGCTGGAAACTTAACTGGCAGAGCACTGTGAAAGCGTTATAGGGCCGACTGAGTGTTCTGCAAACAGCATGTTCTGTCAATGGCACCCAGCCAGGGGGCCCAGTGTACATAGCCCAGCATGCTTTGCAGGCTCCCCTGTCCACCCTACAGATGAGGGTGCATGCGTGCACACACATGCAGGCAGTGTCCCTCTAGAGCTGTGTACATTCGCGCGCGTGCGCGCACACACACACACACACACACACACACACACACACACACACACACACACACACACACACACACACACACACACACAGAGTCCTATAGTGTGCCTGAAAGATAACAGGCCAGGACCGGATTCTTAGGAGATACCAATTCAAGTGGGGTGAATTCTTGTGCTATGATAGCCATTACATTTCCATGGTCATGGAGTGCTGCATTTTAGCTGTTCCTTTTCTAGAACATTTTTTTTGACACAATGTATTTAGAGTGATTTATGAATGAAAGGAACACAGCCCTAAAAAAAAATGCATCTAAGGTCTTTGTGCATTTTTCAAACACATAGAAGTGGTAGGTTTTTTGTTTTTTTTTTATAAGCATTAACTTTAACAGCACTTCTTTTCAAATTACTCTGAAATCAGTATGTTACAAATACCAATATTGATGTATTGTTAATACCCTGCTTAAGAGCTGGATACATTTTTCTACAAACATTTTTTACATTTTAAAAGGAGGTTTTACATGAATATTTATAACATTATTCAAAATTTCATTTTCATCAGAATTTATTTTTCAGCAAATTCTTGATTTAAAAAAAAAAACTTATTGCTTTCACCATTTTACTTCCCCCCCACCATTCCTCTTATTTTCTCAGTGGACAAAAAGGGAGATTTATTTTTCCTTTAATAGTTATTTAATGATGGGATTTTTTTCCATCAAAATTAAACACGTTTAATTTATATTCATGTTAATCCCCACCCCCACACAATTTTCATAATAAAGTTAACATTTTGTTATCACCCTAGCAAGATCTAACATCCTTTAAAGTTTTCATTGCCTTGTAGTCTTTGAGTTAGACCATAAGTAATGTGAATATGCTAAACAAGTGTTTCTATTTTGTACCTCAGTTTTACACTATTTAAATACTTAAAATTGTTTTTTGCTAATCTTTAGAAGAGGATCTCTATAGTGAAGAGAATGAAATTTGCCTCTTGAAAATACTGGTAGAGCCAAAGGCAATTACAGGTCAGAAATGACAAAGTTGTTTCTTCTTTATCATTGTGTTTTTATTTGCTGCCCTAATGCCAAGTGATTCATTCTTTGTACAATTATTTTCATGTGAGCAGACCAATATGGCATTAACAACTGATAAATAATTGTGCAGATGAAAGCAAGCTGTAAGTAGCATGAGCTCATTAAACATGTTCGTAGCACCAGTATAATAAGATTGTGTATAACTGTTATAGGTCAGAGAATAGCAATCATGAGAATAATTTCAAAGGAATGAGTATTGCCATGATGGGTTTTTTGGTGGGGGGAGTAGGATCATTCAGTGTTATGCAAGATGGCATTTTAACATAGATTTACAAGCGCCTGACATTTTCTGCATATTCTACAAATTAATTGAAATCATAACATCAGAATGTAGCCTTAGATTTAATGTAAAACTGTTATAAGAATAGACACTGTGGAGCAGAGAAATTATTAAGCACATCAGCCATGTATTGACTGAACAGTTTTGCACTATGTCAGACTTTTAACAATGAGCTGGCTGTGTCCCCAAGAGTTAAAATATCCATAACTCATCAGTGACAAAGCCAAGTGGGATGGCATAGACAAGCAGCCTTCTGATGTGAGAAGAAAAAACTGTGTTTCTGGATGAGCTGCAGTGAGCAGCATTCCCCACAGATTTGAGAACTCCAACAAAAAAGCTCTCCTAGCTTGAGAGCTTGCTGCTATTAACTTGGTAGACCTGAGGATGAAGAGCAATTCAATGTAACTATTAAAAACATATGTCAAATTTCTCCAATCAGAAATTCCAAAAGAAAAGTGTGATGCAGAGATTGAGATAATAAGGCATTATTTTTTAAAACATTCTTTGTAACTGCATGTGTATATTGTATATGAGCTGTGAATGAATGGGGAAGGTAAGATATAATGGGAAATAATGAATGAATCAAATCCCAAAAGAGTGCATTTCAAAGCTCTTCATCCCCCTGCAAGTAACAAAAATGCAAAATGAAAAAGATGTGACAGACAAAATCGAATAAAAGGTCTAGTTGAAATGTTTCTAACTACAGGGTTCTTGTTACAAAATGGTGTTTTCAAAATGAAAAAAATAACAAATTGTCTTTAAATAGTGTTCTGAGATGCTTGCATCTTTTTTAATAAAAGCATAATTTTAAATAAAAATATTATTAAAAACATTTTTTCCTGTAATTATTTTTTCATCAACTCAGTATGGGGTGAGGGGTCAGTAAATTGTTTATTAAAGATGTTTGGCGGGTTGTTTGTTAATTTTTTTGCAAAAGACTAAAAAAAGAGGACAAACAAGGTAGTTGATTTTGGACACTGTAAAATGTAAAACACCTTCAACACTTCAGGATTTTTACGAAGAAATATTTTAGGATTGAGTGGCAGGAATCCTGTGGGGATTTTGCCCCTCATTTTTCTCTTTTTTCAATCTGAATTGTAACATAACATTCCTCATTTGTGAGCACCTCTCTTGAGTTCTAAAGAAAATGAATCCCCCTAATTTCATATCTTAATAGATGTCAACTTTAAGATATTTCTCTCTCATTTGTAACAGGAGTTGGAAGGCCTGCATAAGAAACAGGGAAAATCTGAAGAGAAAAGATGATCTTATAGTTAAAGCAGGTAAGAGACACTGGAGAGATTGAATCTACCCTGCCACAGAGTTCTTGGGTGATTCTCGGTGTGCTACGTAACTCAATATTTTCATGGTACGCAATTTAGGATAATAGGGCCTGACTTTCAAAATTGCAGTTGTACTCCCAATATTAAGTAATGGCAGCATAAAAACTGTTCTAAAATAATACAGATTGAGCATCCAATATTCATTGTCACTAATAACATTTTTTACTTTAATCTCTCTGTGCCTTAACTCCCCACCTGTAAAATGAATATAACAACATTTCAAACCATAGGGGTATTGATTGGGAAGAATACTACAGTAAGACCACCATAGAAGCAACTGGAAGAAATGAATAATTCGTTATATTGATTTTGAGTGATTTACAGTAAATAATACATGAAGCAAAGGTGAAAAATAGTACAGGATCATGCAGTAAAGTCTATTATAATGCATATGTCTGAGATCCCCTGGCAGATGTAATAGTTATCATGCAGTTAACAGGTTAATTGTGCAATAAGCTGTAATATAGCACATAGCCCCTGACATGTTACCTTTTAGATGCAAGTAACCTGTTAATCATGCCTTAAATAGTAACCTGACCACACATTCAAGTGGATTTAAGGTGTAATAATACGGTAAATGAGCCACAAAGTTATCCAAATGTAATGTGACATGCAAACCTTTGTGGTTCATCTGTGTCATGTCTTAAATTTAAACATGTGGCCAGTTGGGACTGTCACAATACAGATCCCAACACTCAGCTGTGTGTCAGGATCAAGCTTAGGGCAGCCCCAGAGTCTGGGACACAATTGTCCTTTACCCAGGTGGATTGGGGGCAGAACTATTCCCTGAGTCCCGGACTCCCACCTGACCCCCAGAAGCAGGTGTCAAGGTGCAGTAAGCCCTACATCAGAGCGAATGTTCTGAATACTGAGCTCACTGCAACCTAAACATTTAAAAATTATGTATGCAGCGGAGCTGCCCATGTGGTTTTCTGACATCTGTGGCACCACACATTTCACAGGCCACACACACAGGCATTCTCTAAACTGCTGATATGCAGCCCAGGGGGCTCAGTTTGACACTGGGAGATCCAGATGGACTGGACATGTAGTTTTCTGACATCCCCAGATTTCAGGGACCCTAGGATCAAGGAGCTTCTTCCCAATCCTGAGGTCCCTGTGCATCAGGAATATCAGAAAACCATATATACAACCCAATGGGATGCACAGTTTTTAAAGGAAAGAGATGCATCACAGGAAAGAGACTGCCTTATGTTCATTTGTAAGATCCCTCTGCTCTAGAACCTACAAAACCATTTGCACTACCTTGTGGGGGCTTGGCAATTGGTTGATTCCAAGCCCTGGTTCAGTCCCCAGTCCCAGATAACAATTGGCTTATTGTGAACACCTGCTTCCAGCTTTCTGGTACAGGGATCATGATCCTGGGCTCGCCCTGCAGTTTAAGTAAGGCACAATTGGGATCTAATATCCAATCCCAAAATTGCTAGTCCTGCCATATATCTGTGGCATGGCAGAAGGCATGATTGTTGGGTTCATAGATCAGATCCCATCACACCTTTAAGTGAATGCCTGCCAGCGGCCATGGCCAACCAATTTGTCATGTGACAAAAATTGTAAATCAGCTACAAAAATGTTTGTCCTTAAATATGGAACTCCTTGTGGGTTGTTTTCACAACGTATTAGTTCAAACATGTGGCATGTTTGTTTAAATGTGTTAGTTTTAGTTTCCCAGTGTGTGGGAAGCCTGGCACTGCAGAACAAGAACTCCAATACTGGGCTCCCTCAGTGCCAGCAAGTTTAAATAGACATCGGGGAGCCTGAGATCAGGGGGGCAGCTCCTTGAACACAAGCTACCCTTGCCAGCTTGTTTAAAAAGGCATGCAACCGGCCATGTATGCAATTTAAGGTTCCAGGTCGTGAGGAACTGGGGATTGGGGAGCTTCCCAAACAGATGTGATAGGATCGGAGGAATTTTATTACCGATGCCAAAAATTGTGTGTTTTGACATGCTAGACATTAGAGATCTGGTATAGCAAGAAACACAATTTTGGGGGATTTGAGATAAAATTGCATAGAATGTATTGCACAATTAAATTAATGTTTTCCTGGGGGACTAACGGAACCAAATAACAAAAAACCTTAATTATAGTGTTTTTTAACTTTTGAGTACTTTATTTTTCAAATGCCAACCAGTGAAGGTCTTTTTTTTTTAATTTACTTTGACTGTAATATATACTGCAATTATTAGGAGTCTACTGGGAACAGTTCTTCAAAAGATATTCCTCTCTTCTGATAGATGGGATGTGGTTTCTATTACAGATTTGTGTTAGAGTTATCATTTATTCAGTCTTATGTGCATTTCTACTGGAAGGTTATCAATAATGAAACTCATTTACAAGAAAAAAATAATATGCAAGCCAAAAAGCAGTCACCTTCTTAAGAGTCAAGCAGGTGTCCGTAAGGAGCAGTTCCAGTACTTGTGTAAGAATGCTTTACCAATTAGACATCAACAAAATAGGCAACAAGTTAAAGTTGGGATGCATACTATTTAATTGTAATTGAGGGAGAGAAACAAAATAATGCAGCAAAAGAAAGTGATAATTCATGACTGACACACACAATAATAGAAAGCTTTGCCTTGAAGGAAAGATGGAGTTGGAGGGTGCTGATAGACATAGAGCTCCCTGCTGTAACTCATGGTGCTCCACAGGAGTTACAGTAATCCCCTTAACCCAACAGAAGTTTGCTGTTGATTCTAGGAGTTTGGGTGATTGAGCTTCAGTTTGGTGTAGCTGCATGTCTGCAGACTCTCTCCCCTCATTGGTGGGAGTGACAGAAGTTAATGAAGGCTCTCTGCTTTGGAGCACCTTTGTTACCCGAGTCCTCATGTAATTTAATGAGGGTTCAGAGCACCCCATAATCAGGAACATTTAAAGCATTCTGCAGCCATGTGCTTATGTCAGATCACAGCTGTAGAGCTCTTCAGGTGGGCTGATCAGGCAACAAAATGTCATTTCTGTCAGCACCCTCTGTTTCAGATGTACCTAAGGAATGAAATCATACCTAACCTTTCTGGATTAAATTCAGCAAGGAATTGCATGCTTCCTTAGAAGCTGAATGATTTTCAGCTCCTACTAATTGGTTCTTCCAATGATGAGAAACATGTGGGTATCTGTGTAGAAGACTTGACAGCAGAATATCCTGATATGCTTAGAGATGATGGCTCCCAAGTTAAAGTACTATTAGGCTCTGGAGATTGGTTCAGCCTTTGGGACAGGAGTCAGCAGCAAAGGGTGTATAGGGAGTGGAAAGTTACCTATTTCTAATTCTTATCCACCATCAATATCCCAAAAGTTGCTGTTTTTATGGTCCAATCCTATACACATTACTGGGCCTGATTTTTGTTGTTGCTGTTCTGAAAGTTGTGTAATCACTTATTCCTTTGTAAAATATCTCCCAAGAGGATGTAAAAGGCAGCAGTTCCACTATATCAAATCCAAATTCTCCACAGACTTAGTGCTTTTCACCTGCTTGACACTGTATTTTTACATGTTTGCACACAGTCTTGGCATCTTCTTTGCACATATTCATTTACACAAGTGGTAGGATTCAATATTTGGTGGAATTTAATACCCTGCAATATTTAACAAAATACAAAACATTGTTGATTGACTATTCTATTGGTCTCTTCTGGCATTAAACTCTATTAGTCTGTGAATCCATAAAAATGAGCAGGTCACTAAGGATTCAAACTAATAATGTCTAAATATTAGATTAATTTAGAATAAAGAGCAAAGTAT
This sequence comes from Gavialis gangeticus, assembly GCF_001723915.1. NCBI lineage: Eukaryota > Metazoa > Chordata > Crocodylia > Gavialidae > Gavialis > Gavialis gangeticus. The sequence goes on along the minus strand of NW_017728992.1, from coordinate 77,121,972 downwards.
TCATTTAGTCATTTTTGTGTTTTAGTCTATACTTGTCATTATTTCTCAGAGAGAGTTTAAACCATACTTCCAAACAGAAAAATGATGGGGATGATAGTGACCTTCTAATCAATTAATCCTTTTTGTGTATATTCTTGTGCATGTAAAACAACTACTTCTTGAATCTACTAATTCCAGATAAAATTGCCCTATGTATAGTAAATTTGATTGGCTTGAGTTAGCTTTGTGCATATCTCTTTCAGAAAAATCTGAAGACTGGCGTTGTTTTCCTTGATTTAAGAGCACCATATGCCACTGTCTGGCATACCAATCTTCTGGCAAAAATATTAGGAATTCCACCAAATTGGGCCACTCATCTAGTCAAACTATTACTTTGTGGTCGTTGCTTTAGAGTCCACCTGGCCAAGCAAATTAGCTCTTGAAGGCATCAAAGAATGGCCTTCCTCAAGGATCAGTACCAGCATCTCTCCTTTTCAACCTGTACATTAACGACTTGCCTGTGCCTGACTCACAAAAAATTGTTTACACTGATGACAGTGCCTTGGCCACCTAAGCTCATGACTTCTCAAATGTGAAACTCACACTTGATGGAGATATGAGACTGATGTTAGAGAACTTCCTAAAATGGCACCTTAAACCAAATATCTCAAAGACTGTCTCAGTTGTTTTCCATCTGCGTAATGCCAGCGCTACTTGGAAAATCACTGTCACCTTAAATGGTAAGCCCCTCAGATTCAAAACCCAGCTTATCCTGGAGTCACCCTTGACTGGAATTTAACTTATAAATCACATCTCCAGAAAACTTCTTTAAAACTCAAAACAAGGAATAACCTACTTACCAAATTTGCAGGCTCCACTTGGGGTACTGATGCCTCCATACTACATTCACATGCTCTTGCACTGTGTTATTCAATTGCAGAATACTGTGCTCCTGTATGGGTTCATTCATTGCACAGCAAACTAGTGAACATCCAATTTCATGCTGCAATGTGTCTCACATCAGGTACATTGCACCCCACTCTACCAGTCCTCACTAACATTGTTCCCCCTCATCTCTGCTGCACAAATGCTGAAGTAAACTTACTAGCCAGACTCCATGATAGTCCTATGCTGCCAGTGCATTGGGACATATTCTACCCACCAATACCTTGGCTTCCCTCAAGATGTCCAATATAGTCCACCCTTTCAAAACACTTTAACTTTTCCTTACTTGCTCAATCACATAAAGATCACCAGTCAATCACTACATCATCTCTGACCCTACATTCAGTCAACCAGCACAGGCCTCTTTTGAGGTCACTGGCTCAGCATTGCGTAACTTGCTGAAATGGTGTCATGGCACATGCATCTAACTAAAAATCACTCTCTCAGTGCCGCATACCTTGCTACAATGATGTCAAGCATAGGCCCTGTGAAGTCACTGGTATAGTGCTAACTGACTTGCTGGGAAGATGTCACAGCATGGCCTCTCTGAAGTAAGTGGTCCAGCAGCTCTACTCTAAGCAGATACCATGCAAATTTTATGCAGGCAGAGACACTGCCTGTCAGAAGGACTCAGCAGTCTGAACATTTAATAAAAGCCTCTAGGAAACACCTTCCAAGCTCCTCATTAAACCACTTCCTGGGCTGTGAGAAAAAACTGGGAACACTCTCAAAGCCTCTGACAGCTGAAGAAGCAATGCCATCTGCAGAGGGGTGACTACTATCAGACACTGCTTCATGCAGGCTCCTGTCCTGCAGCACCCTACAGGCACTACATATGCCCCTCTCCTTTGCCCAGTTAACCAGAAAGTACCAAGAGGCCTTCAGGTCCCTGCAAAACTCCTTCCAACGACTAAGCCACCCTCCATTAAAATAAAGGAGGTTGAACTGGGGGAGGCATGCTGTTATTGGGCATTTCTCAACCCTTTTCAAACTGGACAGGGTCACTGTGCCTCAAACCTATACTAATGACAACAAATGTCTTTGTGGACAAGTTCAAACCATATCCTGCATTGTTGACTCCTGTCCATTTACCTGGTGACCTTCAAGCTCTTCACACTGGTGATGACGTTGCCTTAAGACGGCTGAAACAGTATGCCAAAACCACATATACTAAATAAATATAAAGTGTAGAAGGACTCAGGACTAAAATGATAAGAGCTATAAAAGAGCAAGCGGATACAGCATCCCAACAAAAAGACAAAGGAATAAAATTCTCTCATGGATATGAGATGCTTAAAGGAGAACAGACCCAAGTTTTCTCATTAGTCAACAAGGTATAGGCTAAATATTAGAAGGAAAGGGCCTTCCTAACTGTTAGGTAATGCAGGTCCAGTTCATATTCAGCCCATGACCTATCTTAAGGTTTTTGCCCCTGCTAGCCACAACAATTTTCATCTACCCTCAACCAGGTACAGACATTACACTTTTACTGGTGTAAGTGATTGGAAACCAGCCTATACCTTTAACAAAACAGAAGTTCAGCACACAAAATTGGTCTATATCCATAAAAGAACACAAGATTGGCACATATAGACCAATTTAGAAATGATGAAACCTGGTCTATGATTAACACCCTCTCCCCCCCAGCAAAGGGTGAATGTACGTTCTGTTTGCTACTGATCTAAACTGCGCCACTTACAAAAAACCCAACATAACATGGATCAATTCTGCCTCAGGCTTTTTGAATGCTTGTACCTAGCCCTCAAAACTGCAGTCCTAATTCATCCTGAAGTGACACTTGGAGATCAAAGGAAGTGATTCTGCAGTGCTCCATTCAGCACGAGTGACACCTCACCTGGAGTAGTAAGTCCAGTTTGGGGCACCGTACTTCAAGAAAGACATGGACAGTTTGGATATAGTCCAGTACAGGGCAACAAAAATCATTAGGGGCTGGGAAGCAAGATTTAGAGGATAGGCTGAAAGAACCAGTTATTTAGGCTGAAGAAGAGAAGACAGAGGGGGGATATAATAGCAGTCTTCAAATATATAAGGGGCAATTACAGAGAAGATGGGGATGGGCTTTTTTCTGTAGCTATAGGGGACTGAGTAGGAACGATGGCCTTAAGCTTCATCAGGGAAAATTTAGGTTGTAGATTAGGTAGGAGGAACTTTCTGACTATGAGGTGGTCAAACATTAGAACAGGCTAACTAGATAAATCCTGGACTCTTTATTCTTGGAAGTTTAAAAGAGCAAATTAGACAGACACTCATCTAATATGGCTTACTCAGGGATGAACATGTCTTGAGCAGGACGTTGGACTACATGACCTTATGAGGTCCCTTCCAGCCCTACTTTCCTATGATCCCATGAAGCTTTCACATTCTTTCAGTGGCCACTCCAGTGAGGTCCCTGAAGCTGATCCTATTCCTCCTTCTGGAGCCATCTCTCTCCTGTCCTGGCAATAGGAGGCCTCATGTAGCTGTAGGGACCTCTCCTGTTTTGCCAAGAGAGGCACAAAGCTCTGCCTTTCAATGAACAGCCTTATGTCCTTCTGTCATGTTGAGATCTAGCTCAGTCAGAAAGCTACCTGAACCTGTATACTGAGCAGGCAAAGAAGAGGGTTTGCATACCTTTTGGCAAATAGTTCAAGAAATGGTAGGCTTCGATTGTAGGCATCACTCAGTCAGAGCTAGTTTGAACTGATATCTCCCACTTCCTAGGAAAGTGCCATAACCTGCTATAGGCAGGATAGGGTCTGACTGCAGCCTTAGAAAGTGTCCTTTTCAGTACAGAGAGAAGCAGCCATGGGTTCTGCTGCCTGTTCTCAGTATTGCTTACACATTTTATTGACTGACTCAATAATCTCGCGGTCAGAATCGAGGGCTCTCTCCCCCTCCCTAGGGAGTGCCGTCTTTACAGAATCACTCTCTCCCTTGACTGCTGTTCATTATTTTCAGAAAAGATGAAAGGGGAACTTCTGAATGAGAATATTGTACTTCAGAATAGCCTACTTTAACAAACTTAGAAAACTGATAGTCACGATGGAAGTAAAGTCCAAAGGGAAAAGTAGTTCAGGAAAGTTGGATGCTGCTTAAAGAAGGAAAAGTTGAAACACAAGAATATGCTATCCCTGTACATGAGAAGTATAGAAAATATTTTAAGAGAACTTCTTGGCTAACCCATAAGGTTTTCAATAACCTTAAAAAGAAACTAGACAAACTATAGAAATTTGGCTGTATGGTTAAGGAAAACTATAAGAGGTAAAAAAAATAAAAAGGAGGGAAAAATGAGTTGGAGATTATTTAGATAAGTGGAATGTTGTTAAATCAGCAGAACCTGATGAAATTCATCTCAGAGCATTAAATGAATTAGATGAAGTAATTGCAGAGCTATTGGCTATTATCTCTGAGAACTCTTAAAAGTCAGCTGAGGTTTCAGAATACTGGAAAAAAACAAATATAGTGTCCATGAACAAAGAAAGAATAAGGGAACTGAGAGGATTACAGACCAGTAGTGTAACTAGGTGCCAGTGAGTGGGTTACCAGTCCTGGGCACAGATTTACAGGCGAGTGACAGAAAGGCAACCTCCAAGGAGTCTGTGCCTTGTTGCAGCATGCTGCAGACCAGATGCAGGGAGGTAAGACACTCCAATGCTCAGAAACCCTTTTTCTTCCCCATCCCTCCTCCTTCTCCCAGGCATCTGTGCCCAGGGCACCAACATGCTTAGTTATGCCTCTGCTTTAACTTTAATAACTGGAATAGTAGTAGAGCACATTATCAGGCAGTAGTTTTATAAGTGCATAAAGGATAGCAAGGTAAAAAGCAACAGCCACCATGCATTTGTCAAGAGCAAATTTTACCTAACAATTTGATTTCTCCTATGACAAAGTAACATACATTATTGATGGAGGAGAGAGCATGGATATGATATGTGTTTGAACTTTAGTAAGGTTTTGGTGCTATCTCCTCACATTTTCATAAGCAGAGCAAGAAAATAAATAGTTTGAAAGAAATTACTAAAAGATGGCACAAAACTGCCAAAGAATAGCCATTGACAACTCGGTGCCAAAATGGAATAATCTATCAAGTTGGGATTCCCCAGAGTCTGTCCTGAATCCAGTACTGTTCAACATCTATTTTAGTGACTTAGAGCACAACATTGAATTCATTTGCAGATGACACCAAGCTGTGTAGGGTAGCAGTACATTAAAGAGCAAGATTAAAATTCAAATTAATGTGATAAACTGGAAAAGTGGTCTACATTAAATATGATGAAATTCAAGAAGGATAGATGCACTTAGGAAGGACCAATAAACTACACAAATATAAAATGGGAAACAACTGGTTAGGTTCCAGCACTGCAGGAAAGGACCTATGGATTATAGTGAATCACAAGCTGAATGAGTCAAAAAAATATTGTAAAAACGATAATGGTATCTGGGATTTATTAACAGGAGTGTTGCACATAAGTTATGAGAAGTGGTTCTTACACTCTGTTGAGCATTAGTGAAATGAGACACCTGAAATATACTGTATCCAGTTCTGATCAATAATCAACACACTTTACGATAAATGTCAAAAAACTAAACCAAAAAGAACATTTGGATGCCTTTAAAAGAAGAGAAAACACACATACAAATCCCACAGATTTAGGAGTAAGGGTTGGAAGAAATGGGTTTATTTAGTTTAGAGAAGACTGAGTAGGGGATGTGAAAGGGGATTTTCTTCGATAACAAAAAGGATTGTTATAAAAAACAGGGTGATCATTTTTTCTTTTTGTCCACAGGGAATAGAGTGAGCAGTACTGGGTTTAAATTGCAACATATATGTTTGGATTACATGTTAGGAAGGAGGAGCTTTCCTACTTCTTAAGCACTGGGAACTCTCATAACTTAGAGAGTTTATGCAGTTTCTGTTAGTGGACATTTTCAAGTACAGGTTAGGCAAATATTAGTGTGGGATGGTTTAGACAGGGATGATCCTGCCTAGAGGAGGTGGTTGACCTAGATTACTTTTTGAGATTCCTTCCAGGCCTGATTTCCTATGATTCTCTTAATTTATACTGATGTGACACATCAAAACTGTTCCATCAACTTCTATCATCCAGGAATACTTTAAAAAAGTAAATCTGTAATGTGATGGAGCACACTCTCAGTCACTACTGTTCTGTACCTGTACAGGTATGTGTACAGGTGCAATGCAGCACCAGGGCTAAAGTAAACAAAATTGTGTTTGTGCCATACAATGCTGTATATGGAACCAGACACCTATTCATAGGCATTTAAAAATGTCCATGGGGTAATTACATGTGTAACTTTTAAATGAAAACTTTTAAATCACCCTGTTTACTTCCAGATTAGATTCTTTTTCTACAAAATTGAGTGTGTAAATTTTCAGTGCAAGTATGCATGCTATGACACATCTGCCCTTGTATCACCAAGCTACTGGGCCATAAATTCACCCTTGGCAATCTTAGGCCTAGGTGGATTCCTAAGATGATTTGAGAGATTTGTAAGCACAAGCTTTTAGTGGATAATTAGTTCTAGGACATGCATATTTAGAGAGACTTCAGAGCCTTATTCATGTATTATATTATAACAAAGAATTTGAAAAATCAAATATATTTTACCACTAACTCCATTAACTTTCATAGTTTCCTGTTTGTATTGGATTGGGCATAAATAATGAAAATAAATGGTTATTCACCTATTCACTTTTGTGTTTTTATTGAAGTCAGTTTCACTTTTCAGATTTAATTTAACAATTCTATATTCTCAAGCCGGTGTGAACATCTACCCCCCACCCCTGCCCCTTCCCCACAAAAATGGCCATGAGTCTGTAATCTCTTCCCTTCCCTCAGTCCCCTGCCCTCCCCCCACCCAGCACCTCTAAATGATGGAAACTCCTTGACCTAAGGTTTTGTAAAATGCTGTTTTTTCAGTCTTATGTTTTTGTCCTAGGTTGACCCTGTTACATCCAGAAACTGTTTCCCTGGTGGGCAGTGTATTGTAGACTCTGAGTTTTAATAACCCTTTTTAAAACTGGGCAGCACTTGATAGGATTAACTTTCTAACAGTCAACTTTTTTTTTTTTGATAACTTGCACTGGATATTGTTTTCTACTTGTGTGAGAGATATGGTTAAACAGACAATGCAGTTTTTGAAATCTGATTCCCAGGGCCTTGTTTTGATGGCTTCCCTCTGCATCCAGGGAATATGATGACCTTGTTGGCTGCTTCTACTGAAAATAGGAGTAACAGCAAAGTGGTTAATCTTAGAAATGTACCCAGCCATTGAAGAAGGGATAATGCTTAGCTGTATCTAGTTTATAATGTATCTTTATATATTATCTTATCTTTATATTAGCTTATAATATATTGTAATAGAATGAACAGCATTTCTGTGGATGTTAAAAGGTACTTGTTGACTCAGACATTTTCACTTAACTGAAAATGCATAGCGCCAGATGCTCTCTGTATTTCCTCTCTCTATAAGTTACCATCCTTTTCTCCTGGGATGTACAGTCCTGCCTTTCTGCAGTGAAAAGAGAGCTAGTACCCTCCCAGAAGAAAAAAAGCTTTTCTAGTCTTTTCTCTCTTTCCTGTCTTATGCTGAAATATATGGAAACTATCTTTTTCTCTGTTACATCACTCTTGCTTATTGGCCACATCTCGCTGGTTACTGAATTCAGGAAAAAGTGTGGGGAATTAAAAATGAGACCTAACAAAGTGCAAAATATAAATAAAAAGAATACAATAAAAGCTGAAATGCTGAAGAATTTAAAAAGAGAGAAAGCTGCAGAAATAGTTGATAGGAACAGAATATGGCAAAAGAAAAAGACAGAAATCAGGTAGCGAGTGGCAACTGCAAAGCTTCATGGGGCATCTGGGTTCAAAGGCACCTTTAACATTCTTACCAGCATGCCAAGTACAATACGGTGGTGATATGCAGGCTGAAAAAGAAACACCTGCTGTTTCATTTCCCTCGGCCAGATAATTCCCTCTCAAAAAGTTATTGCCTATATACCTTTGGGAGCCTGTAAAGCCAATCCCAAAGGAGGGGAAGAAACAACAGCAAAGTACTTTACAGTCTCTCTAACTGTGAATCTCTATTTTTGATATTGCAAGTTGCTCCCAGAACTGGCTGAAATATATCCACTCCTTTTGCCAATTGCATTCTTTTGGTGGGTAGGAATATGGATCAGCACAAATAGAATTTTAAGTTGCATAATATGCTAAATCAAAGTATTTCAAGATAAAGAATATCATACAATTAGGTGAGGAAGGAAGTGTGGCAGATAAGTCTCAAGTTTCTGATCTACTGACATTTTAAGATGAAGCTATATCGTATGTTTTATAGTTTGTAGGCACCTATCACCTTAGCACTTTTAAAAGGAATAAATAACAATTGGAAAACCATAAAATAGAGATATATGAAAGTTAGAAGTGTGATTCATTCAAGAGAAACAAGAGTTCAGGATGTTCATGTAATTCATGGAACGACATGTACGCATGAGGAGTTGATTGGTCTGCAGAGATTAAAGAATTTTTCACAAAGTATGTTTATTAGAGCATATCATTGACAGATTTTGAGCCTAAAACTTGATTCATCTGACTCTTGAGATTTTTATTGATCTCTGAAGCAAAGTTTCAAAACGGACTTCTTGCTTTACATGTAGAATTTTGCATGTGGTATTACTTGCACTCTTAAAACTTTGAATTCATATAGGCAAATATTATTTGCACAGAAAATGTGGGGCTTGTGTAAAGAAACATTGATAAATCTGTCAGCAGCATCCACCCAAACAGCCTGATTTATAATTGTTTGACGTAATTAATGTACATGTTCACACTATTAAGTAACCCCTGTGGCACTTCACAGTTTGTCATCTTTGTGCAATTATCATGGTGTACATAGACAGGAATTCTTTCTGTATTTCCCAGGACTTGACACCCCAATCTGCTCCCTGTAACAACCTACAGGTCCTGCATCTTAGGACACAAGTTGTAGTGGGGATAATTTGGAGACTGACACCAGGAAACTCAATGTGCCTGGAGAATTTTGCAATAGTTCTGCGCACACACTGAATCTTGTGGCTCAGTGCTGAACACACAGTTGTGTGTGAGAAACATGGTGGCAGTGGATGAGAATCACAGTGAAGTACATTATTTAAAGAGTCAACCACACAGCAGAGAGAAGGCATTATGGAGAGATTCAGACCCCTGAACATGTGGCTTTTCAGTCAAAGAACCTGGCAGCAGCATGGAAGCAACAAAAGGAAGAGCTGAACTTTGTGGATAAAGTTGATTAAATAAGGCTAAACTTTTCCCATTAGCTTATTGCAACAAAGGCAGAGAAGCAGGGTGACCACCCTTTCAGTAGGGAAGATGGGACACATGCCCACCTTCCCTCCTCCCTCCCCCCATTGCTGCTGGCATGGCTGGAGCAGAGCCAAGAGGAGTTGGGGGCATATGTGAGCTGCCCACTGCAGGCTCAGGGCTCCCCACCCTGCTGCCTTTCCCTCGGGAGCCCTGCACTGGCCACATGCCATCTGTCTACCCAGCAGCAGTGGGGGGCACAACTCCAACTCCATGCTGCTTCTGCCCCCACTGCTGCCAGGAAAGCATGGAGCACCTTGCCATGGGGGCGCAACCAGCATGGGGCTCCCAGGGGCAGGGCAGCAGGTCAGGGAGCCCTAAGCCCACAGGCTGGGCAGTACCCCCAGCCCCTGCCTCTCTCACTGGGAGGGCCTCGATCTGCCCCCACTCCTGGCCCCCCAGACTCCCCCCCCCACCCATGGACTTATTTGAAGAGAGCTGCTCTTCATGCTTCCCGACTGCATTTCCTGGCCACACGCATGTGTGCGGGCATATGTGTGCATGAGGCACTCCTACATCCCACTCCTGGCAGCCCCTTGCAGGATGGAATATTGCCAGCCTGCAAAGGGAAACCTGCCATTTCCTGATCCCTGCATACACTGCAAAGCTGGGATACATGCTGTCCCTGAGTCATGCAGCCCAGGACCGGGACTCGAGGTTCCCATTCTGGGACTGTCCCGCCCAATTAGGGATGGCTGGTCACCCTACAAAGAAGTGAGTACAGCACTTACCTGAAGGGTCCAATAAATTAGAGCAGCTAATGGAGGCTTTTGGTAATTACGGTGCCCCCCCCCGGCCCCCCCCCCCAAGAAATGAGACTGCAGAAAGATACTATTTATTTTTTGTTTGTTTGTTTGTTTGTTTTTAACCCAGATCAGGATCCAGAAGAAGGAATAGATAATTATATTTCAGAGCTGAAAACTTTGGGATGCACAATTTTGTGATCAAAACAGGCTCCCTTACTAGAGACAGAATTGTGTGGGATATCTGATCACAGCGCTAAGGGAGAGATTATTGAAAGAGGCTGATCTGACTCTGGACAAATATGTGCTAATTTCATGCACCTCTGAATTATCTAAGGAAAGAACCAAAACAATTGCTGGTGCGGAACACAGGGTTAAAGGGCCTCGAGAACCAGAACAAAGTTGGGCCAAATAAAAATAATCTCCAGTCTTCAGTGTTGATACTGTGGGAAGCAGCATGAAAAACAGAAGGAGTGCCTGTCTTATAGGCAAAGATGCCTAGACTGTTGGAAACAGAACAATTTTGTGTCCCAGTGCTGCAATAACCCCAGAAGAAATAAAGCCAGATATGTGCAATAGGGGAGGACATTGAGACTTGATAAGGAAGATGACGTTTTCTCTGTGACTTCATCAGATTTAAATATTCTGAACATATATTCTCTACAGAAAAAAATCTTGCTGAACAACCATGTGAGCAGATACTGGTGATGTAAAAAACTCCAATGTAACAGACTTCAGGCTGGTAGCCTGGATCGGTTAGCCAGCTGACAACAAGCTGCACATTTAAGGGGCCTCAGCTGACAGGCAGTCATGAGGGGAAGTGACTGGTTGATGGGAAATAAAAGAGCGGGAAGGGGGAGGTGCTAGAGGGGCAGATAGCCAGATGGAGAGGGAGGGCTCCTGGAAGGAAGACTACAGGATGAGAGGCAGTCTATGCTGGGTGTGTTTTTTGGTTGTTTGAAATTTGCAACTGAACCCTGTGGTGCAGATTAACACCAGGGTTTTGAAGCCTGTGTTGCTGAGACCAGGTTAAGGGCATGTTATTTTAGATTGATTTGTTTCTGGCTGAGCCCTGGAAAGCAGAGGAACCCAGGGCATTACAGCTTATGGTTTTGAGCCCAGAGAAAGATTGTGTTCCTGGGACTGGATTGATTGGCTCAAGGACTGGTTTGAGCCAGGTGGAGCTGGGTGATCCAGCTACCTGTTACAAGCAACTATACAACCAGTGTGTAAATGCAGACTATCAATCCAAACTCCAGGAAATATAAAATAGTACTTCCTGGAATTAGTATTTGGACACTGGTGTTATAGAAATAGACTTTTTACCTATTGCTTTTAAACTTATGTGTTTTCTTGAGTTTTGCATTATCTTAAACTCCATTTTTTTTATTGCTCTGTAGCTCAACATAAGTGATTGACCTTTGTATGCTGTATGGGTGAGAGTGTGTTTGTGGAAAAGGAAAACATCAGCTGGCGACTGGCTGAAGATTGCAGACAGATAAAAGACCAGACAAGAACAATCTGCCTCAGAACAGGGAGAGAACAAGGACAATCAACTTTCAAGGAAGAACAGTGATAAGCCAGCAAGAGCCCAGAGACTGGGTGAGTTGACAAGGCTATAAAAGATGGGGCAAAACAGATTAATTTGGGGTCTTGTTCTGCACGTCATGGTGGAGCATCTGTTTGTCTGACGGGATGGACTGGCAGGAGCCTGGCTCCTACTTGTGATCAACTTGGCTGGCCACTAAGTTGATCTGAGTACTGATAAGACTGGTAACATATAACAGTGCAGAACAGAAACTGGGGTATAAATGTGGTGTGGGTGTGTGTGTATGTATTAAGCACTTAGTAAACACAGCAACTTGCCTTATCCTCCCTCATAAGGTCTTGCTCGTGATATGAGCAATTGGCAACTTGTGTAACACTAGGGAATGTTGTCTACTATTAGGCAGCCAGAATATCCTTCACATGAGACAGGGGGGAGAAAGCACAGCATGGTCCTTGGCAGATATTTTACAGGAGTTCAGAGATGTATTTGAGGGAGGTAAATACATAGAGAGAATGCTCAAGTTAGAACCAGATCCACAGGTACAGCCTATATGACTGACTGTTAAAATGCAGAGTACCACTAGCCCTGATGGAGCCACTCAAAGAACCATGTCTACAAGAAATGCTTCACTATACAATAGATCAAGTTACTGCACAGTAAGCATCACCATCTGCACGTGCAGATACTTACCACACAAAAATTTCCTTTACTCCAGAGTTAGTTTGGTACCTGCAAATGCAAGTAGCTGATTTAACTCTGGAGTGGTTACTGCACAGTAATGTACGCATAGACATTGACGAGGAGCAAACTTGCTCCCAGTCAGCCCCACCACCAGGAGGCCACCTGTAGGCTACCGCAGGGCCATGGGGATGAGAGTTTCCCCAGCTCCAGGGCTGAGGGAGGTGCTCTTTGCTGCTGCAGCCTCTGACCTTTGAAAGACAGTGGGGACACTGGGGCCCTGGGCCACTTGCTACCACTGTGTTGCACAGCAGAGGCCCCTGGCCAGCTCCAGGAGCCTGCCTGCACCCCACTGCTCTGCTGGTCCTTGGCACACCATCCTTGCATGGCTGCCTGACTCATGTTGTCACGCTGTGCTGCAGGCAGCTGCAAGGCCCAGCAGCAAATTGGGCCACCTGCAGCCAGCCTCTGGCCACTGGGTCCTACTCCAGCAGCCCCAGGCCAGCTGCAGCAGCCTGCCTGGACTCTGCCACTGGTCCCTGGCACATCGTTGTCACATGCCTGTTTGTCCTGCTCTGTGTCCCTGCACTACAAACTGCAGGCACCTGCCCAGGACTGGCAGCACCTAAACTGTTGCAGGGAAGATCAGTGAGCCATTGAGGGAACCATGCTGGTGTTGTTTGTGATGGCACATGCTGCCTCCTGGGGCTGGAACTGGTCCCAGGAGGCAACCACAGACCTTATGGTGCTGTGGAGTGAGGCCCAGGTCCTCAACCAATTTGCCCGGAGCAGGAACTCCAATGTGCACATATATGAGGGCCTGTCAGGCCACATGCAGGAGTGGTTGGCACACCAGTGCTGCATAAAGGTCAAAACCTTGCAGGCACAGTAGGTCATTTTCCCCAACCACAACTGCTGGTTGGGGCCTCCCGCAAGTCCATGCCCTTAATGTGGCAGCTGGATGACATCCTCGCACCCCTGGAACCTGATTAGAGCCATGCTGTCTATTTCAGCATGGGCAGCCTGCCCAAGCCTCTGTGCAGCCTGGTGGCCATGACAAAGCATCAGTGGGTCAGGGGCCTTAGGACATTAGGAGCCCATCCTGCCACTAGTCTCACCCCAGGCTTGTTAAATAGTTCTAGCAGCCTGGGATAGTGCCTGCTCCACCAGCTCCAGGTGTATTGCCTCACCCAGGAGGCCAGGCCAGCCATACCACTGCCATCCCTCATCAGTTTCAGCTCCTTCCCAGAGGGATCTTCTGCCCTTGCACCCCAGGACACTGCTGGGAGCAAACAGCTCCTTACAGCACACCCAGGACATTCTCATCTGGGGCATGCTTGGGGTTCAAGGCTGGCAAATAGTGGAAGTGAACCCCAGGGCACCACCACAGAGAGGCCCCTGGGGGGGAGCATGGGGGCACCACCAGCTCCCTGTTTTAGCCAGCTGAGATCCCTTTGCCCCCTGAGCCTGGGTGCTGTGGGCTTGGCAGCAGTGCAGGAGACAGGCTGCCTGCAGTGGTCCACTTGCCCATACAGAGTGAGCAGGGATGGGGGGCTCAACTAGTGGGCACCTGTGCCAGGGCCTACCTGGATGACTTATCATGGTCCATGGGCACCTGTGCATGCCCAACCCCTGATCTTAGGCTGGGCTACACAAAGCCCCCTGGTATATAGAGCATGTTATTTCATAAATGTTGCAAACTCTCACAAACAGCTTCTCTCTCCTGGCTCTGTAGGTCCTGCAGCTGCACATGGAGGAGAGGCACCAGCTGCTACCTGGGAGGTGCCTTCAAGGTCATTGCCAGCCTTGGTTGAGGCCCTGCATATGTGCCTGGTCTGGCAGTAGAGGACCCAGGACTGGATGTGGATGCTGGCCTGTCTGGTCACAGTGGCTGAGGGGCAGCTGGTGGACTCGCAAATCTGGTGAACAGAGAATATTGCACGTGAGTGGGAGAGGGATGGGGTGAACCAGGAATTCTGGGACAGGCTTCTGGCTGTCAAGGAGGCTCAGGAATGGCAGGCTGCCTTGGTGACCAGGACATTGGAGGCCACAAAGGAGGGCCATCATGTGCTGTACACTGTTCTGACCCTGGTAGTCTCTGCCCAGCCTCCAACTCTACCAAGGAGCAAGCCCCTCAGTTGGTCTGGGCTAAGATGCAGCTGTTCCTCCACTGGCCAGGTTCTCCTGCCTGGGTCCCTCACCCCAGGATCTCCCCTACTGCTCACCTATACTTCTTGTATTCCTGGAGCAGGAGCTGCCTGCAGCAGGGCCAGCACTGCACATGGGCCCTGGTGGTCCAGCCCACTAGCCGCAGGAAGGGGAATTGGCCACCATTGCCCCTATGTGAGCC
>NW_017728992.1:77097434-77107210 GCF_001723915.1 Gavialis gangeticus | reverse complement strand
TGCACAGGGCCCCTGGTGGCCCAGCCCCCTAGCCGCAGGAAGGGGAATTGGCCACCATTGCCCCTATGTGAGCCACCCACCTGCCAGTCTTGCTATGGTGGGTTCACTAGTGGGGGTGCTGCCAGAGGCTGGGGTGCTGGGTGCCTGTCTCCAGGCTCTACCCCCTAGTTACCCCAACCCTATACCCCCTCCCCATCCAAGAAGGGCACATACAGCATGTACTGGACAGAGTCTGCACAGGAAGAGGCTGCTTTATTGGTAGTGAGTGACATGAGTGGTGGAGAGACTTTGTGGAGGGGAGCTGGAGGGGTTCTGTGGTTTGGGAGGTGGGGGGATGGGGTCTGTTGTGGGAGAGGAAGAAGGGTTTTATTGTTGGGGAGGGAGGGGGAGGAGTACTTTGTGTTTGTGGAGAGGAATGAAGTGCACATCCTGGAAGGCACTGCATGCCTCCAGGACAGCCTCCCCAGTATTCACCTTGCCCATGTTGGGCATTTTTTCAGCAGAGGGGAAGCTGGGGGGGGGGCATGGCCAGCTTAAGCAGGGTGATGGCCAGTTGGTTGTCTGTGGGGAGGGGCCGCCACATGGTGATCTGTCACTCCAGGTGCAGATGAAGCTGCTTAAAGGGGTCCTGGAAGGTGGCCTGGGTCATCCAGAACAACTGTAGCCATAGCTTGTCATCCCAGGTGGTCTGGACAATGTGCAGCCACCAGTCCTGGGTGGATGGATGGCTTCACAGGTGGCAGGACTGGAGTCCCAGGAGTGCATGGACAGCATCAGTGGTGGTGTCCAAATGCACATTATTGGTGTCCCTCCCAGGGTCTGGGTGGCAGCACAGGGTCCTGGCAGCACCAGTGTAGTGCCAGGAGGCCTGAGACACCACAGTGAGCCTGGCTAAGCAGCCACACCAGGAGGGAGGTCCACCAGAGCTGCAAATGACCTGGGCCAGGTGGGGGTCACTGAGGCAGTGAAGCAGGGTAACCAGGGTGGCTAGCAGGAGCCTGTGGCACTGAACATTGCTCCTGGGGCCTGGAGCAGAAGCAGCCATTGTGTGAAAGGCACAGGCATACTGGCATATTGCTCTGCAAGCTGCTGTAGGTGAGGAAGGCAGGTGGCTTTTAAAGATTGTCCCCAGCTGTAGGTAGCTGTGGCCTAAGCCTCCAGCTCTGCCTGCCTGCTGCAGGGAGCCAGTGTAGGACTGAAGGGCGTGAAGCAGACTACTGCCAGAAGAGGCAGATCTGCTCCCAAATGCCTACACATGTAGACACTTGCCCAGGGTGGGTTTACTCCGAAGTAAATTACTCTGGAGTAAACCTATCCAGCAGCATTTGCATATGTAGACATGCCCAAAGGGGATCTAACAAGCCTTACAAGAAGGGCCATTATTAAACCAATGGTAATTAGCACTGAGTGGATCACTATCCAGTCAGTATTAAGAAAAGTCTGCCAAACTGAGGATTCGTATAGGTCAAAACCTCTGAACAGGGCATTGAAAAGAAGCCCATTGCCCACTCTTGAGGACATACTGCCTGAACTATCGAGGGAAAAAGTTCATGGTTTGTGATATAAAAAAAATGGATTCTGTCATATTAGCTTGAGGACTCAATTAGTTCATCTGACAACCTTTGCAACCACCTTTGGCCAATTACCCATGGGCATTCATACCCAGGGTATCAATCTCACCTCGCACATGTTCCAGTGCAAACTGAATCAGGCAGTAGAGGGACTTTCAGGAATCAGGACTGAAGATGATAATTTGCTTGTGAGGGAAAGAGATAGTCAGGAAGAGGGTATCTGGGACCATGATGCTAAGCTATTACAACTCCTAAACAGGTGTTGGAAGCAGATATTAAGTTAAATTCAGAGAAACTGAAGCTGAGAACTAAGGTCCCTAAATGGGGCACCTTCTGATCTTGACAGGACTCTAGCCTGACCCTGAGAGCAATTAAACAAACAAACTCAGACCACACGATGTGAAGGCTGTCCAGTGATCTAAGACATGGCTAGTTATTTTTCCAGATTCTATGCACACTTGTCAGACTTGTGAACCTTTAAGACAAGTAATGCACAAGAGGCAGCATGGGACTGGGAAGAAGCTCAGCAGCAGGCATTTGGAAGGATAAAGAAACTTCTTTACGTGAGGCACCAATCTTGAAGAATTACAACTCGGAACAGCAACTACAGAATTAATGCAGAACCAGCAACCCAAAGCATATGCAAGTTAGGCCCTGACTGATACAGAAAGAGAGTATGCTCAAATGAAGTAATTCTACCAGTCTGCCTTTGGACAGAAGGTGGGCATGCAGTCTGGTTCACAAGCCACTGGAAAGCATTATGAAGAAACCACTTGACTGCACCAAAGTGGCTCCAGTACTTGCTATTGACATGTCAGTGATGTGATATGAACATCAGATAATGTCCAGAGAAGTCACTGCTACTGGCAGATAACCTGGAAGGTAAGCCCTGGTCAGAATATAACACATGTGGCTCCACAGAAATGGAGACTAAATCTGTTAATGCTCTACAATATATCCATGTGTCCAAAAGAAGCCTCCAGACAATATGGGAGTACACAGAATTAGATGAACAACTATAGACTGTGATACAAATTATACTTCGGGGTGGCCAGACCACAAGGAACAAGTATCCCAGGAAATCATTCCCTAGTGGCAGGGTAGAGATGAGCTATGTATACAAGATAGGATCTGTTTGAAGGTGACAAATCTCTAATCCCTGCCAATCTGAGATGGGGTATCTTGAAAAGAACCCATGCTTTGTGTCAGGGAACAATGTCCCCAAGGTCACGGTGGGCCGAGGGTTTCAGTACAGAACAGGCGGGATTAGCGGCGAGGAGTCTGAGCGGTACAGGACTCGGTGTAGTTTCAAAACACGTGTATTTTATTTACTTACGCTACTGGAGCGTAGGCAGAGAAGCTTGCTTCGGTTACAGTCAGATTACGAACAACAAAGGGGTCTGTTGGCCCACAGGGTTCTCGAGCTGAGCCCTTGCTTTCTAGCCCGGAGGCTAGGTGCGGCTGCCCAACTCGATAGTCCCAGGGCTGGTCAACAGCTCATTAATCGGGAGATGAACAACGAACTGTAATGTGAAGAACGGTGTGACGCCAGTCCAAAGTGGACGAAACAGGTGGTCGTTAAGATGCCGAAGTCGATGTGGAAGTCGGAGTTACGATGTCGTAGCCAGTGGTCGAGATGTGGGATCGTGGTCGAGGTCGAAGCCGGAAATTAGTTCGTTAGCCAGAGATCAATACGGAATAATCAGATCAAGACAAATCGAATAAAATCGCAAAATCGTAGCTGTGAGGAGACCAGTGGGCCCAAAGCCCTCCTGAGGAGCAGTCTGTGCAGCCGCAGCCTCTGCTCTCAGGGTTCGGACAGGAGACCAGTGGGCTTAAAGCCCTCCTGAGGAGCAGTCCCTGTCAGGCCAGCCTCTGGTCTCAGGACAAATCTTCCCTGTCAGCACCGCTGTCAGAACCAAAGAAACTTTCTCTCACTCTCCCTTTCGCTGCAACCAAAAAAAACCCCTTTGGGAGGGGCCCCCAAGTCTTTATGACAACCGGGTAGCCAATCAGGTTGTCTTCTCTAAAGAAATTTCTAATCCGATTACGTCATGCAGTCTGTAGACTGAGCATGTGTCTGGTCAGATTACTTCATCTGCTGGGCAGAACTGAGCATGCCTGTTGCTACAAAACTAGGTCAGTTGTGACTGACAAGCCAAGGGTCGCACAGGGGGCACATGCTGGGCAGCTTTGGAATTTTCCATGGCCTTGTCTTCTTGTCTGCGAATGAGCAAACTTAACTCTTGTGTTGCCAGCATACATTCAAAATTTGGTCTGGACGCTTTGCACCTGGGAATAGAGACATGCCTGTGGTGAGCTTGGGAGTGTATACTGGCCAGGCATGAATTCTCAGATAAGGACATTCATGGAGCAACGTGGGGTGTGCAAAAAGCAGGGAGACAGGCAACAGAAGGAGACATTGCAGCCCCATGAGATCCCAATACAACCATGGGAAAAGGTTAGGACAGACATGCTTGTGTTCAATGATATACATTACACAGTCACAACAGATTATTACTCCAGTTTTGGGAGGTTGAGTATTTAGAAGATACTCAAACAAGAACAGTAACCAGGAAGCTGAAGGCACACTTTGCCAGGTATGGCCTACCCAATACCACTATTCAGACAACAGCCACAATATATAGCAGAGGAATTCAGAAGATTTAGCTAGCACTAAACAGAAGCTGGAGCACAAGATGTTTTCCTTAGGCTACCCACAGAGCAAAGGAATGGCCAAATCATGTGTCAAAATAATCAAAGAGACTCGTAGAAAGGACAAAAAGAACTGGATAAGATTCTTATCCAGCTTTTGGGGGGATGTCACAATAACCCCTCTCAAGGACTTGAGAGTAGCCCAGCCCAGACCCTGATGGGACAAAGAAGCAGGACACAATAGCCCATGAGGGACAGCCGGCTAATAGAACAGCAAGTCAAACAAGCAGCATATTGCAATAGAGAAGCTAGACACTTGAGGCCTCGCTGCACAGGGGTTCGACGATCCAGCAACCACACAAAACAATGGCAAAAGACCACTATCCAAATTGTCATCAGGCCAGGGTCCTATGAAATGGTTACATGGCAAGTGAAACTTAACAATTTTGCCTAATCTCTTTAGCTTAAGAACGTATTCCTCAGTTCCTTTGATTAAACCAGGTTTAAAAGCATAAAGATCTATACAGACAGCATAACATAATCTATACAGTGGTAAAAACAACATGAAGGTATACAGCATAAAATGGTCTTTTCAGTGAGACCCCACATGACACATCAGTACAAAAAACACAAGAAAATCTATGTTACATCCCATGACCCCTCCCCCCTAAGATCTGGTTTTCTATGAAAACCAAGTAAGATATATAGAAAGCACAAGCTGTGTATCTACATTGCTTTATGCTGTCTTTTCACAGCATGTGATGAAGTGAACTCATGTTCACAAAGCTTGTGCTTTCTATATATCTTATTTAGTTAGTCTATAGGGTGCATATCTGCCCTACCTCCTTTATTGTCATCAGCCTCATTGTTCACATCTGTATCTTCTCTAATTTCTCTACATTGTTCTTCTATGGAGCCCAAAACTCAGTACTATACTTGTACTGAAGCCTGAGCTGTTCTGGCTATGGTGTTAATAAGAAACAAAACAAAGCATCTTCATTTTGTTTGGTCAAAGATACTATTTCAGCTTGACCCAAAACAATACATGTTTTCATTGAAAGAAGGGGAAAAGGCTCCTGTTTCAGTTTGAGTGGAACTATTTCTCTCCCCCACCCTTTTTTCAGTCAGGCCACCAAACTGAAAAATCTGTTCCTGGTTCCAATCAGTGTCCAATCAGCCTCTCAAAAGCATCCGAGTGGTCCATGGGTTATGAAGTGATTAGAATCTGGGTATGTCATCTTTTTAGGGATTTTGTGAGTTCCCATTTAGTGACTATCAGAATCTTCATGCACTAAAATCCCTTTGAAAATCTAGTGCTCAGGACCCAAATGCCATTCATGTCAACGCCTTCAGCAACTGTAAATGATCAGGATGGTAATTTTGAGAGCTACAATATTTTAAGAATGTCTGGAGATAAAGGAAGAATTGAAAAAACAAAACAAAACCATGAAGTCATGGAAAGATAATAATTGGGACGGAGGGGAGACCTAAGCTACTTAAACAAAAGGCTTGAGTTATGCTATGTGGGACAGTTTGCAGTAGAGAAATATAACAACCAACGGCTCATGAGAAATAGTAGTATATAAACAGAAGATCTGCTTTAAGATTTTCCCTTTTGTTGTAGGCTCTTCCTGATCAGAGTCATTTCCATTATTTGTTTTACCAGTAACAAAGGGAATAGGTTATCTGCACCACATGTGTGGAGGGAGGAAGGCTTACTCTGGAGTACTGGATGAATACATGTATTATGAATAGCCAGTGATTAAGTATTCCACAAAGAAAACTAACATCCTTATTTTCATTTTTTTCACCCTGAAATTAACATGCAAGCTGCCAAAGTAAAGGTTAAGTCAGTATCTTCACTATTGAAAATCTTGTTTTTAGAAGTTTTTACAACCTCACAAGATAAATTCATCGCAAACTTGCCATGAAAGGTCAGTACGCTTTACATGTATTTAATTGGATTTTTTTAGCACATGAAGGGACGTTACAAATAATAGTAGTGAAAAAGGCTCTCTTCAACTTACAGAATTAAAAAAAAAATCTCTTCTTGCAATGTTTAAAAAAATGAACGGTCACTCTTGATCCCAAGGTAAGATAATATTAATATCTTCCAAATGGACCAGGATCATGCTCAAGGTCTGTGTGAACTAAATGCTCCCACTTAGAGCTGTGCAAATTTCTCACAGAGAATCCTCAAACTGAGAAAGTTGGACAGTGTTCTATGAGCTTGAAACTTACATCCTTTTTTGCCAAAAGATTTACAAGGATTCATGGTTAGCTCAGCAAAATTAAGCCCATGATTTGGACAGATGGGCTGATTTACCCAAGCAGTTCTTTAGATCTGTGTAGATTAGGGGTGGGCAATTCTTTTAATTGACAGCCCACTTAATGAATTTTGGTGAGTTGTTGGGTGCCATACACACAAAATCTTTCAAAAGATATTATTTTAACAAATTATAGCTAAAAACCAAATAATATGCTAAAAGTCAAACATCTACTATAACATATTTTGGCTTTATTCCAAAAATATTTTTTGTTCTGATTTATGTTTTTTGAGTAGTATATATGCAGGTGATTGCATAATAACTTAAAATAAAGTCTTACTTATATATTAGGGTGTGGGTGTGTGCATGGGGTGTGTCTGTGGTGGGTGGGAGTGTTGGGGAGTGTATGAGGGGGAAGGCATGCATATTTGTGTGGGGGGCTGTCACCATACCAGGTCCCAGAAGCCAGTTGGGGGGGGGGGGAAGGGAGAGTCAGGGGGGCAGGGTCACATGCAACAGAGTTCACCTGGGCAGTGTGGTGAAGGTGCACATGCAGATACAGTCTACCACCCCACCCCCCATCAGTCCTGCAGCTGCTTCTGTGGCACTAGATAAGGCTAAGCCCTGCCTGGTCCTGCCCCCCGCCCACCGCCCACCAAAGGACTTGGCCAGCATGCACAGCTTTCCCATGTGGCTGCTTTCCACCCACTTGGCCACCCACAAGTAGCTTCTCATCACACTGGATTGCCAAGTGTGTGGAAGGTGGCCAGGAGCTAGAGCTAGAGTCTCATGCACTGGGTCAGGGTCTGCCTGGCTGCAGCTTCTCCCCTGCTTGAGTGGGAATGTGCTACCTGCCACACATGCCTATGGCTTCTGCCACTTCCCTACACTACCTGATGCCTAAAGCAGTATAGCAGGGGCAAGAGGGGGAGCCACTGGAGGCAAGCGCAGTCAAGCAGTACCCAGGCAGCTGCAGCAACAGTGGAAGCAGCCATGCCAAGAAGCTGTGCACACTGGCCAGGGCCAGGGTTGGGGCAGTGCCATCAGCAGGCACAAAGCTGTTTCAGGCTAGAGATGGTGCAGGCTACCCTGGGTGGGAGCAAGCAGCCCTCAGCTTCATGTGGAGCACCACAGGGACAGTCATAAGCCAAGTACAATCAATTGGTGGGCTGGATTCAGCCCGTGGACCATATTTTGCCCACCCCTGGAGTAGATGCTGATGAGGAATCTGTTCCAACTTGGTAATATGAACTGAGTTTCTCTCTTGAATCTATTGAAGGGAGGAGGGAAGCTACCCTAAACCCAAGTGTACTTCAAACAAAGAAATAATTTGTATGTCCAAAGCTGGAAACCTCACATCTTAGGAGATGGGTGATGGAATGTGAACTTTTTGACCTGAAGGTCTTGGCTCAATTGTTTTTGAGTAGGAACTGGAATTTTTATTTTTCAATACTGGAGACAGGATGTTTTTATCCAAACCAAAAAAGACCAATAAGGGGGAAAGACATACTGTAGGTAGATGCAAGGTTTCTGTTTTCTCATGTGAGTACATGAGTAATTTTTCTTTTGAAAAACTTGTCAACTGAGTTTTGCATCTAAACAAGCAAAAAAGAAGGTTGCAGAATCATTGGATATCTGGTGAAGAGCTTAGATAAAAGTTTTCAGGTATGTCTAACAGCAAACATGAGCAGAAGTTAATGGTATATCATGGACATTCAGCATGTCCTGTCTTAAATGTGTATGGCCTTAGTCTTTTTTTTTTTTTTTTACTGAGAGATTTATCCACATCAACATTTTTCTCTTTTGCTTAGACTCAGTAAAGAACTGGAGTAAAATTTTAGGTTTGTTACACTATAATGGCAATGGCAAGCTTTTACAGATGCTATATGGATGCAATCTCCTCTTCTGTGCCAAAGAAAATTTCTGTTTCCTGCACTTTTAACAACCACTTTTAACATGCATTGATGAATCCAGTAATTTATTTGGGCTGGGGACAAAATTACATGTAAACTAGTATAAGTGATCAGAAGCCAGTTCAAATCTGTAACACAGCAGGGCTAGGGACAGACATTCAAAAAGCCTGAGCCTGCATTGATTCAATCTTTGCAGGATAGTTTAACCTGCCTCAGCTGAATCAGTTTGTAACTGCATATACTTCCTAGAAATGCAGGCACATGCCTGCAGTGGCTCAGTCTAGAAGCCAGGGAGATGCTATAGCAGCTCTCCCCTTGCTTCCAAAGTGCTGAGCTGAGGGGTGGGGGATGTGGCTAGGCCCCAGCAGGACTCTCTGATTAGGGAGGGTTTCTCTCCCCCCTTGCCCTGGCATCTTCTGACTAGCCCAGAAGAGAATTGATAACACAGTGTTTATCACCACATTAAGAAAACAACAGAGGGACATTATCAGCTACCTGTTGAATCTGCCTTTGTCCGGTCCGCCACAGCATGGAACGTAGTCAGTATGCAGTCTTCTAGCTAATGCTGAGAGGTGTCTGTGTCAGGCAGCGGGGACAGGGAAGGGAGGTGGGGAGCAGGGGGAAGCCAGGCAGATGCCTGCAGTCTCTGCTGAGCTCCAGCCATGGAGCAGAGGGGAGGGGCCAACCCTGCTGTGGAGCATAGAGCCCTGCCCAGTTCAGACAGCATGGCAGGATGCTGGGGGAGTCTGGTTTAACATAAACCAGCAAGGGGTCTAGGACAGACATTGCATAAACCGGTTTGAGCCAAATCAGTTAAGTCTGATACTGCATTTAACAAGGTTCATCTCAAACTCCATTTAGCCATTTTTAAACTGGTTTATGTACACTGCACACCTCTTCTGTTACAGGTTTACACCAGTTTCTGATCACTTAAACCAGTTTATGTGTAATGTCTGTCCCTAGCCCAGAAGTTCAGTACTCCTAAACCACATTCAAAATGGCTGGAACCAGTTTAGGATAAACTTGGATGGATGTAGTTCCATTATACCAGTTTATTCAATTTCTGCCCCAGATACCCTCCAGATTCAAGTTAATTCACAGCCCCCCAACATCCCAGGATGCTTTGCATCTCCCTCACAAACTCCCTTTCCTTTCACAGGGTGAGCAGGCTAGATTTGGCCCAAGCTGTCTGCTCCAACTGAGCATGGAGGCATGCTTTAGCAGCCCCCAGCTGCTGGCCTGGGCCATTGTAGGCATGTGGCTGCATTTTCAGAATCCAAAGTGAATGTCTGTTCACTTGCTTCTCAGTTCAGTCTATGCATCTTAGACTAACTTCATAGATTCATAGATTCATAGATTAAGGGTCGGAA
>NW_017728992.1:77095389-77097423 GCF_001723915.1 Gavialis gangeticus | reverse complement strand
CGTGCTCTCGAGTAGGGAGTTCCCCATTGTGTAAGTGTGAAGATTGAATTGATTTAGCCCTGGACTTTTTGACTGTCTGTACTTAGCCCTGGAAAATGTTCAAGTTCCATGTGTAAAAATGACTACTTTTGATGCCATGATATCAGATTTTAATATTGAACTTTTTTATCACCTGCCCCATGTAATAACAAAATAATAAGAATAATGCAATACAATATGGCTGAAAGAAAAGGAAACAGAAGTCAGAAAATAGAGGGGAAAATAATGACTTTTTGTTCTTTGAAAATTTGGGAGTTTTGTAAGTCTTTGTCCTTGACTTAACATTATTCCAAATTAACAAATAATAACTACTACTCAGCTGAATTGCAAGGTCTGAGAAAGCTGCCTTTTCTAACAATCATAGTGAAAGTTCATCTTAGTTTTGATGGTGATGATTATTATTTTTCATTTAAAATTTGTCTATGAGCTTAGAATTTTCCACATCTCTCAATCCTAGCTGGAGAGAGTTTAGTAGCCTTGAGGTGATGCAGCTAATTTCAGGATTCTGAATTTCTAAGCCTGACTTTAATAACTGCTATTAGTGATATCTGTACTATGGAAAAGGAAAAAAAAGCTAGTTTGCTGTAAGCACTGCAATATGGATCATGCCTAGATTTTCATTTGAAAGTGCTTTTGCTAAAAAGATGTTCAGCTGGAGCAAATACATTTTAATAATATTCCACCTGCAGGTCTTATTTTTTGCTCACCAAGTTCTGTGGTTTATTGTCTTAATATAGAGAGATCTAAGGTTTTATTTAATTTTCAGTTGCCCCTTTCCTAGAAGGAACTATGTTCTGTTCTCTTGCACTCAGAGGATTGGACAAACAGACACCTTCATGACAAGAGAAAGGAAGCACTAAGCAGAGATGCCAAAATGTGCCCAAGCCTGATCCAGGGTATCAGTTATGATATATGCTAAACTATAAGATTTTTAGGATGTTCCCTTGCCATTTGTCTATAAACAAACCATTTTCACAGCATAGAAAATAAGTTTCATCCTGCTTTCACTGAAGTTAATAGAAGCAGGAGAAAAGTCCTTATGCTTCAGGGATCAATATTTGGTGATTACTGTACTGCAAAATGATATTATTCAGTCACATACAAGTTGATCCAAATACAATTAAAAGTGCTTTCATACACCTACCAGGTAACAAGAGATGTTTGTATCTCTAAGTCACCCTGCCGTTTCTGGATCATGCAGCATATGTGGTCCTATATCATGTTTTGTTTTTAAAGTGGAACTTGCAATTGAAATCAGCAGGAACTCCATTTGAAAAAGAATGGCACAATGTGGTCCATGAAGCCTACATCAAGTCAGCGTGATTTAGTGTACAATCCTGCCTTTCAGGTATCTGTGAAAAAAGAGAGATTGGAGGAGAAGGCAGGGAACAGGGCTGTTTTATATTACCAACTCTTTACATTATCCTATTTGCTCTTCTCCCTGCTACAGCTTCATCTTTGGCCTGCTTTGCAACAATTTAAGCTGGTTTGCAACTTGATATCTCACCCTGCACATCTTAATGCATAAACACAGCAGAATTTATAGATTCTGAAATGACAACTTTAACTTTTAGTCTCCCTCATTTTAGTATTTATCCCAGACTTAAAGTATTAAAAATGACATTTAAAAAAGTGACCTGATTTTCAAAGATGTCATGCAGTAACAGCTAACAGTTCTGCAGGATTCAGCATCTTGAAATCAGACATTTCAATTAGGAGTCAAAATAAAGATACGTATTTCCCAATTTTGGAAAAAAAATGACTTTAAAGACAAGTTACTTGATAGTAGCATTTTTGCACTAACTCTGTGGTGCAACAACTGCACCTCTGAATCCAGCTCAGAAGGTTGCGTGCTCAAATCACAATGGGTTGCTCCCGTTCCCCCCAGCTCCATGCTAGCAGCTAGCAAGGAGCTGTGCAGTGCTATAGGGGGTTCCGGGTGTGTTCAGTAGGCACTGATTTGGGGGGGGGGGGGGGGGGGATCGGCATCAGCCT
>NW_017728992.1:77095055-77095351 GCF_001723915.1 Gavialis gangeticus | reverse complement strand
GGGGAGAGAGGATGGATCAGGGGGAAAGCTTCTGGGTCAGGTCTTTTCAGGGGCCTGGGAATATAGGCTATGCTGATGGGAAGAGGGATGAAGGGCTTAGCTCAGACAGAGGCTTCTAAGGACAACAGAGGAAGGCTTTATGTGTGGCCTTGTGGTGTAATGGCAGCATGTCTGACTCCAGAAGGTTATGTGTTCAAATCACACTAGGATCACTTTCTTTTAAAAAATTATGTGTTGCCAGCAGGAGCATCAAAGGTACCCACATGGAACTGTCACAGAGCCTTTCTTTTTATAAA
>NW_017728992.1:77088154-77095045 GCF_001723915.1 Gavialis gangeticus | reverse complement strand
GCCAGCAGATGCAGGGAGGTCTCTATTCTGTGTTGGTGAGTCCATAGATGGAGTACAGTGTCCAATTCCGGGCACCATACTACTAGAAGGATGTGAATAAGCTCAGGAGGTTACAAAGAAGGGTCATCCATATGATTAAGGGCATGGAGGATAGGCCATATGAGGAAACTGGGCCTTTTCAGTCTGAGTAAGAGAAAGCTGAGAGGTGACTTGATAGCCACCTACAAGTATGTCAGAAGTGACCATCAAGACCTAGGGGAACAACTCTCCAGGAAGGCACATCAAGAGAAGAACGAGGACCAATAGGCATAAATTGATAGAGGGTAAATGGCAGGGAACCAGACTTGCTGATCTTACATGTCCCTCCTGATCCTTTGATTCTATTTATGGACATGTGCATATAGTATTGTTTGTTTTTAAGGGCTTTCTACCCATTCATTAAATAATTCATTTATATATATTTACTTAACATTTTTAACCAGTATTTCAGGGTTTGGCCATATTTATCGTGACTTGTTTTTTGTGAATCAAGTGCTAACAGTAGGCTTTTTTCATTCATGGCTAAAACAGTATTACTTACAGGTTTGCTTTTGGGAATTGGCTTATAGGTAAGGTAGGTATTGTATTAGAACAATGCTCCAGGGCAAAGGCAAGGTTAATTGATTTCTGAAGGCCTGTTTGTGAAAGTTTCCTGAAAGTCCCACTGTGTCTGACACAGACAAGCAGCAAGCAGACACACAGACTGGGAAATTGAAGACATGCACCATGCTGTACCATAACAGAGATAAGGGACTCTGCAGCATTGGTGCCAGTTCACAGTACCCA
The DNA here is from genome assembly GCF_001723915.1 of Gavialis gangeticus. Taxonomy (NCBI): domain Eukaryota; kingdom Metazoa; phylum Chordata; order Crocodylia; family Gavialidae; genus Gavialis; species Gavialis gangeticus. Next base: position 77,094,220 of record NW_017728992.1, on the reverse strand, counting down.
CTGCAGAGCCTTTGGGATTTCTGGTTTTGGTGAACAGACGACATTAGAAGAAGAACAATAAAAGCCCAAATTAGGATGTGTTCATGTGCTTGGTTTGTGAAAGAAAGGCATATGTTGGCAGGACAGAATGTGGACAGTATGATGACCGCAGGGAGACCAATCAACAATGCCCAGAGATGAAGAGTCATCATAGGAGATAAAAGAATACAAAAGAAGGGATTTCAGAGCAGTATAGGGTCCTCAAGAGGGGTACCCAAAGCCACTATGGACACAGCACATACCACCAATCCACCTCACCTGCCCACGGGGGGTGGGGGGTGGGCCTCAGCCTTTGACCTCCAGGCTGCTGACATCTGACATTCAAGGAAGAACCTCAGGGTGAAGTTCGTGTACTGACCAGATGTACCTTTACTCTGATGACAGCCCTAGGGATGGTAGCTATAGAATTGTTCTCATTATTCTTATCTGCTATCACTGTATATCAATAAAATTCACCTATTATTGAATGGAGAGGTCATGATCAGCCTGAGGTTTTTGGGTCCACCCAGAACAAGGTATCTAGGTCATAAATCCTTGCCCACAGTCATGTCAAACATTAGGTTTGTACCAGGACAATTGGTGCTTTTCTGCTAGAAACTAGGAGTGTACAAGCCATTCGTTTAATTTTTCCCAGAGGAAACATGCCCCCTCTAGGATAAACATCGTCCAGATTGACATCTGGAAGATCTCCTCCACAAGAGGGTTTCTTCTCCATGAATGAATGTTTGTAGGCCACTATTGTATTTTTTTTAAAAATAGAAGCATCTTATTGTAAAGTAAGAGACTACAAGAGCTGCAGAAAACAGGCAGTCCCTTTGCCAGAATGATTAAGAGCTCTAGTCTATTAATATCTTTCATTTTTACTTTCCAAAATTCCAAGTACTGGGCCTGCCCAAAGTAAAGAATCCAATGATGGCACATGTTCTGGCTTCTTATGTTGATGTGACTCGCTCAACTCATCTACACTTTAGACAAAAGCAGAATTTAAATCTGCTTCCAGAAGCTGAAGACTGGTGCTATTTTGCATTCTATTATTAGACATACTCTAGTTTTATTGTTACTTTTTTGGTATTGAGATTTAACACATCCACATACAAAAAAAAGGAACTGTTGCTGGTATTGTACAATATAAGTATTTGTATTACTTATATTGTAAGTACTTATATTTGTAAGTAATGTAATATTTTACTATTATACATATCCTTTAATCTAATGAGTCATGAATCCAGGACTTCTGATGCAAATAAGAAATGAGATTGGCACCAGAGTTGTTAAAGACTTAACATCTATGAAGAATGGAATATCTCCTCATTCACAGATACGACTATCACAGATGCCATTTCTAACACAGCGGGGGGGTCCAGACTTTCAGGGTCATCCTTTAGCCCCAAACCTCTCTCCACTGTTCTGATGCTTGACTGCTGAGATTTGCCTAACTAGGGTAATTTCATTTGAATCTGAACTCCATCTGTGCCAACCCAGGCTCTACCAGCTCCAGCAGAAGAGATTTTGCCATCTTAAAGAATCACCCTCTTATCTGGCCTTTGTAAAATTTTGTAAGTCCTCATCACCAGTTTCCCACATTGTCAGTTGGTCTGTAATCACACTTACCACAGACAATCAGAAAGGTATAAGAAATAGGAAAAAAAGTATTATGTTAGATAAATAACAAATATGGCAAATAACAATAAAGAAATATTGTAAACCTTGCACCCTGCATTACTTGTTAGAATGCACAGCCAAAGTTTCTGCAGGCAGTGTGTCATCTTGTACTACCCAGCTTCAGCCAGATGAGTGACAGTTATCCAAAGTCAATAGATCCTTAAAGGCAAAGTCTATTGCAGCTCTAAAACAGAGAGAGTTAGTTATCCATGTCAGTCTGAAGGCTGAAGTTAGGGGAAAGGGACTCTCTTCACAGCATCTGATCAAGTAAGCTGATACTTACAAAAGCTTTTGCTATATATCTCTGACTTATTTTGGCTATAATGTGAAAATGTACCCTGCCTTCTGCCTAACTTTTAAGTACCCAAATTAATCTGTTTATCTACATTCTTCTATTCAGTTCTCAGGGAGCATCTGTATATTAAGCAGATAACTTCTTCCTCCAGATATGCATCTGTTTATCAGGCTAGGTGTCTTTTCTGATCCAATTATATCTAGGAAATATTTACATTTTGTGTACAGACAACTAATCCAATATCATGAGCTATCATTATTCCAAAGAGATAAAGTGTCTCATTTATTCCATTCAAGGGTGGCAAATACCAGTCTATGACCAGACTTTTTCCATCTAATGGCTTCCCCCTTTGAAACATAAACCACAGTTGTTTTAGATGGCTCAAGTATCACTGCCCCGTGTATGTCTTTTCACAGCATGTGCTGAAATAAGCTAGGGTTCATAAAAACTCATGCTATACATCTATGCATGCTGTAGTTAGTCTGTAAAGTGAACATCTACCCCTGATTTAATTAGTTTTTATGGTGGCAATCTACTTTGCTTTCTGCCTGACTTCAAATTAACCCAGTTAATAACCTCTCTTAAGTACCCCTGCCTGACACCTACTCGGCTGACCAATATCCATAGTCATCTCAAATGCAAATTCTCAGAATTTAATCATGGGATATGAAAATAGTATTGTCTAGAGAGGAAGGCTTTTGATATCATCTAGAAAGGAAGGCTTTAGCAAGGCTTTTGATACAGTCCCCCACAATATTCTCACAAGCAAGCTAAGGGAGTACGGATTGGAAGACTGGACTGTAATATGGAAAGAAAACTGGCTGGATCATCAGGCTCAGGTGGTAGTAGTCAATGGCTAGATGTCAATATCAAATTGAATGCCCCAGGAGTTGGTCCTAGGGCCAGTTTTGTTCAATATCTTCATCAACAACCTGGAAGATGACATCGATACACCTTCAGCAAGTTTACAAATGACACTAAGCTGGGAGGAGGAGTAGATACACTGGAGGGTAGGGTTAGGATTCAGAGAGATTTAGACAAATTGTAGGATTGGACCAAAAGAAAGTTCATGTGGTTCATTAAGGACAAGAGCAAAGTCCTTCACTTTAGGACCATACAATCCCATGCACCTGTACAGGCTGGGGACTGAGTAGCTAGGCAGCAACACTGCAGAAAAGGATGTAGGGTTATAGTGGATGATAAACTGAATATGAGCCAACCACAGTGTGCCCTTGTTGCCAAGAAGGCTAATGACATACTAGGCTGCATTGGTAGCAGTATTGCCAGCAGATCAAGGAAAGTGATAATTAACATCTATTCAGCACTGGTGAGGCCACATCTGGAGTACTGTGTTCAGTTTTGTGGCCCCTGCTATAGAAAGGGTGTGGACAAATTGGAGAGAGTCCAGTGAATGGCAATGAAAATGGTGAGGGAACTGTGCTTATTTAGCCTAGAGAAAAGAAGACTGAGGGGGGATTTAATAGCAGCCTTCAACTCCCTGAAAGGGAATTCCAGAGAGGATGAAGCCAGACTGTTGTTAGTGGTGGCAGATGACTCAAAAAGGAGCAATGCTCTCAAGTTGCAGTAAGTGAAGTTTAAGTTAGATATTAGGGAAAAAACCTCTTATTAGGAGGGTAGTAAAGCACTGGAACAGGTTATCCAGAGAAGCTGTGGAATCTCCATCCTTAGCTTCTTTTAAGGCCTGTCTAGACAAAGCCTTGGCTGGGGTGATCTAGTTGAGGGTGGTCCTGCTTTGAGCTGGGGGTTGGACTAGATGACTTCCTGTGGTCCCTTCCAACCCTAATTTTCTATGATTCTATGAACACTTAATCCAACACCTTATTGCCATTTTCAAACTTTTAAATTGATAAATTACAATTATACCCACAATTATGATTTACACAAATATAAAAATGATAAAACTGAATGTGGCTTAACATTAGCTTTGAGTAGACAGCATACATTGTATAAGTTCAGTATATGAACTCATTCAAGAAAACATCTATGCATAACATTCCATGAACACCCCAAAACATTTCTGCTTTTGGCATGGGTTTATGATAGTATTGTATCTGGAGAAGAATGTATGTCTACCTTTTGAGTCAAAAGGTGGTCCAGTTGAGGTATTGTTGTTTGTACAGTGTTAACAATGTGGTAAGTGCTTATGTTCAGGCTGGCACTGTTGCAAAATAAAGTCTGTAGTAATTCTGGCAATGTTCTATGTGCGGAAGACTTCTGTATCTGGGTCCATCAGTTTACTTCAACTCATTTAGAACATAAAAGTGAACTGTGAATTTGGCTTTTTTTCTTATTTGTCCACATAAGTGAACTGTTTATATTGTGTAACACACTTGCAAGACTTTCGTTAAGAGGCTCATGACTGGAATGGCAAGGGTGCTGTCTATTTAAGATACATTAACAGAGCTGTGTAGAACTTGGACAGACTCTGCATGCATTATGCCCACTACACTGTGCTATTCATCCCTGTCTTCTCAGGCTAGGAACAAACATTACACATAAACTGGTTTAAGTGATCAGAAACTGGTTTAGACCTGTAACAGAACAGATGTTCAGTGCATATAAATCAGTTTGAAAACGGCTGAAACTAGTTTGAGTTATATAATATACACATAATAATTATACAATATAAAACAGTGGATATCCATAACAGGGCACTTATTTGCAAAGAAGGAAAGAAAAACTCGCTACCAAAATAAAATGCTAGAGCTTATCCTATATCTTAGCTGACTCATACTTATCTATAGGGAATAGAGAGGGAGAGAGAGAAAGTCAGAAATAGTTGGGGAAGGGAAGGGAATGCATATTTGAAAACTGGGGATTGTGTTACACTCCAGTGAGTGTGGGCTGCTTCCCCCCTCCCCTCACCACTCTCTGCTAAGCAGGAATTCCCCCTTCCCCTCTGCCTTACTGAGGAGATTCCTGTGTATTAGCTAGGAGACCACATGCCAGCTATGGTCCCTGCTAAATCAACAGGTAGAATAAAGAGGCAGAATCAACAAGTAGCTGGTAATGTCCCTCTATTGTTTTCTTAATTGGGTGAAAACACTGAGTTAGGGGTGATAAACATTCCCTGCTGGGCTTTTCAGGATGGGGGGAACCCACCCTAATCACAGTGCCCTGTCGGGGTCTGGCCACACCTCTTCTCAGCTCAGCTCTGTGGATGGAAGGGAGGGTTGTTCTAGCACCCCTGCTGGATTCTAGTCTGAGCCATTGCAGTCATGTGCCTGCATTTATGGGATGTCTGTCTGTTTACAAAACTGATTTAGCCTAGCCAGGTTAGACTAACCTCCAAAGATTGAATCAATTCAGGCTCAGACTTTTTGAATGTCTGTCCCTAGCCTCAAAGACAGAAAACTTACTCACAGATAATTATAAATCATACCCCAAATTAAATTGGGTTTGTATAAAGTTTTTCCTTTTTTTTCTTTTGTTATTTCCTTGTAACCTAACAGAATTTATAAAGTTTAATCTTAATCTCACTGAATCACTTAATCAGATAGGGATTGAGTGACAATTATGTAAATAAATCACAAAACATCCATTAATACCTCATTCATGGGTATATAGATTAAAACCTACTTTCTTGTGAAATATTACCAGACTTCTTTCTGAAACCCAAACATTATATCATTACATAGTTAAGTCTGTTGAGGCTGAGAGGCCTTCCAGGTCTTTACATGTTGCATCAGGCACAATTTTGGGGTACAAACATTGATAGAACTGCAGAAAAGTAGGAGAAGCTGGACATCTACAAATCAGCTGGCCCAGACAGAATGCACCCACGAGTGCAAAAAGAACTTGTGGACATCATAGTGCAGCCAATGGTGTGGGTATTTGAGAACTTGTGGCACTCAGGTGAGGTTTCTGAGGATTGGAAGAGGGCCAATGTGGTTCCCATCTTCAAGAAAGGGAGGAAGGAAGATCCAGGGAACTACAGGCCCATCAGTTTCACCTCAATCTCTGGAAAGATATTAGAAAAAATCAAAGAAACCATCAACAACATGCTAACAGAATGCAACATTCTGAAAAACAGCCAACATGGCTTTGTT
>NW_017728992.1:77086617-77086961 GCF_001723915.1 Gavialis gangeticus | reverse complement strand
CCCACTTGGATGCTTATCTTGCTAGGATCATTTGACCCCAGCAGACTTCCTGCCTCTTGGGCAGGGGGCTGGACCCGATGATCATGTGAGGTCCCTTCCAGCCCTAACGTCTATGAAATCTTAGGGTCTTGTTATATGATAATTTTGGATGGCTTCTGGAGCTCTTAATCCCTGGAGTGTCTGCATATTAAAACCTAAAACTGGTTTTAAGCACTCATTTTGCTTCTTAAAGTTGTCCTGTCCAGGACAGGATTATCTCTGATCTGTGTTACCCAACTTGTATTACACTAATGTGCAGCCACACTAGGCTATACCTTAGTGTAAACACCCCACTTGTCCCCCCC
>NW_017728992.1:77080311-77081617 GCF_001723915.1 Gavialis gangeticus | reverse complement strand
GATCCAGGGAACTACAGGCCCATCAGTTTCACCTCAATCTCTGGAAAGATATTAGAAAAAATCAAAGAAACCATCAACAACATGCTAACAGAATGCAACATTCTGAAAAACAGCCAACATGGCTTTGTTGCAGGTTGGTCTTGCCTGACCAACCTCATTTCCCTCTATGTCTGCGTGATGCATCACCTGGACAAAGGAGAAGAGATTGATATCATCTACTTGGACTTCCAAAAAGCCTTTGACTTGGTCTCCCATGAAGCCCTCATGGTTAAACTGGGGAACTGTGGCCTCAACAACCTCACAATCTGATGGCTTAGGAACTGGGTCCGTGCTCAGACCCAGACAGTAATAGTCATTGGAACCATATCAGTATGGCACATGGTGACAAGTGGCATCTCCCATGGCTCTGTACTTGGATCGGTACTCTTTAACATAGTTATAAATTATATGGATTCAGGTACCAGAAGTGAACTGGCTAAATTTGCTGATAATGCCAAATGATAGGGAAGTGTGGTCACACTTGGATAAACTGGTGATTCAGGCTGACCTGGGCAGGCTTGCAAGATGGGTGGATCAAAATTTGATGGCATTCAACACTGAGAAATGCAAGGTGCTCCACCTCAGGAAAAAAAAAATTGCATCATACTTACAGGCTCGGAAGTGCTACACTTACTGGAACCATGACTGAAAGGGACTTGGGGGTCATGATTGATCACAAGATGAACATGAGCCACCAATATGATGATACAGCCAGCAAAGCAAACAAAACCCTCACTTGCATCTATCGGTGCATCTGAAGCAAGACCCAGGAAGTCATACTCCCACTATACTCAGCCTTGCTGAGGCTGCAGCTGGCGTACTGTATCCAGGAAGGATGTGGAGAAGCTTGAAAGAGGTCAGTGGAGAGCCACATACATAATCAGTGGGCAAGAGAACAGGTCTTATGAGGAGAGGCTGAGAGGCATGGGACTCTGCAGCCTGGAGAAGCCAAGACTCAGGTGGGACTTGGTTGCAGCCCTATAAGTATATAAGGGGTGTGCACCAGGAACTGGGAGAAGTTATGTTTACCAGGACACCCCAAGGGAATACAAGATCTAACAGTCACAAACTCTGGGAAAACAATTTTAGGCTGGACATAAGAAAAAACTTCTTTACCATCCGAGTTCACAAAGTCTGGAATAAACTCCCCCCAGAAGTAGTGCAAACACCTACTCTGGACACCTTTAAGACCCACTTGGATGCTTGTCTTGCTGGGATCATTTGACCACAGTAGACTTCCTGCCCCTTGGGCAGTGGGCTGGACCTG
>NW_017728992.1:77067469-77075311 GCF_001723915.1 Gavialis gangeticus | reverse complement strand
TACTGCTTCCCTCCTCTCCTCCCCCCGTTACTTGTGGCTATATGTGCTGTCTGTCCCAGGGGACAGGCAGGGAAGGGTTAACTTGCAGATAATACCTTTGATTTAGTGGGGCTAATGGAAACCTGGTGGGACCCTACCTATGACTGGGAAGTACACATTGAGGGCTACAGGTTATACAGAAAGGACAAAGTAGGGAGGAAAGGGGGTGGGGTTGCTCTCTATGTAAAGAAGCATTATACATCTACCTTAATCAAAATGGGATCAGAGGAGGAGAAAGTTGAGGCATTGAGGATTAGGCTACATGGAGGTTGAGGGGAAAGGGACTTGGTGATGGGGTCTACTACAGACCACAACAACAACAGGAAAATCTAGACTTGGAATTCTTGAGGCATCTCTCAGAGGCAATACATTCTAGGGACACAGTTGTCATGGGGGACCTAAACTACCCCGACATCTGCTGGGAGGAGCAGTTAGCCAAATCCAACCTTTCACATAGGTTATTGACCTGCATGCAGGACCTTCTCCTAACACAACAGGTATACAGTCCCACTAGGGGGAATGCCTTACTGGACTTACTGGACCTGGTAGGGGAGCTGCAGATTTGTGGTCACCTTAGAGACAGTGACCGCCAATCAATCGAATTCACCATACGGCATAGGGTGGGTAAGATAACTAGTAGAATGGAAGTATTTGACTTTAGGAAGGCTAACTTCAGTGTGCTTAGGAGTCTAGTCAATGATTCACTGCAGGAGAAGAGTATTGGTGAGACGAGAGTCCAGGAAGGGTGGTTGTTTCTAAAGGAAGAGATTCTTCAGGCACAGAGGGAGACTATCCCAGTACAAGGGAAAGTGGGGGAAGGAGCCAAAAAATTTCCTTGGCTAAACAGGGAAATCCAGGCCTGCACTTGCAGTTGTTATTAGAATTTGGAGCCAAGGAAGCTAGATAAAGAACAATTTCTCCATGGTCTCTGCTTCATAGACTACTATAAACACCTTTGTTGGAGATGAATCCCATTTATGAAGCACCCTGTTTTCTTCCTTACACCTACCCCAGGGCTTTGGAGGCCTGGCTAGTGAAAGGGGGTTTAATTTCACCTTTCATGTGTAAGTCAGATTGAATGTGCCCTCTCCTTGGCCCGAACTCTGTTATTCCATCCATATAGATAGCTCCATCCTCCTATTGAGGAGTTTGAAAGCTTTTCTTAATTATGTTATCATGATACAAGATATATGTAGTATATTTTCAAACAAATAAAATACATCCACAGTACAAAATACTTGAAGTGAAATTATGTGCACCTTGAAGTCAGTGAAGAGTCTTGCTATTTATTTTCACTGGGCTTCAATTTCAACTCTTGGTTAGAAAACAATTTGGATATCATTAAAAAGGGAAATCATTTAAAGTCTTATGTGTGATTAAACATGGTTTCCTTTATTAACATTTTTATTTTCCAAATAGGTATGGAATTCGTTTTTTTAAAAATGTTGTATCCTAAATTCCTCTGATAGTTAAAATATAAGTTTTGGTAAATATCTTTGAAGGAGTCTACACTCTGGTATAGTACTCAAGACAGAGACTGGGGATTTTACTGGATTCTTAGTTAACTTTTTATTTGAAGGAGGACAAAGCCACATCAATTTCCTGGCATGTTATCAAGGACTGTTGAGATCAGGTCACACCAACTGGTTTGGAGCTTTTTCATTACAGCAAATGAGCATTACTGTACATGTTCCCACTGTCAATGTCTCTTACTTTGTTGACTTAGGGCTCCCAGCCCAGGTCCTGTAAAGAAATATCGTACATGCATTCCACAGAAAAATAAAACCTGTAGCACATGCACACTACAGTCTACTTTATTAAAAAGGAAGGAAGGTGGATCCAGGAAACAATAGGCCCATTAGTCTTACCTTGGTCCTGGGGAAACTCTTTGAGAAAATTATCCAGGAGCACATCTCCAAAAGACCAGCAGGGGAGATTATGCTTAGGGGAAACCAACATGGGTTCATTCATTAGGGGCAGGTTCTGTCAGACCAACCTGGTGGCCTTCTACAACTAGGTCCCAAAATACTTAGACACATGTGTCACTGTGGACATAGTCTTTCTCGACCTTGGGAAGGCCTTTGACACTGTGTCTCACCCCATTCTCATTAAAAAATTAGACGACTGTGGTGTCTATGCTTATAGTCAGATGGGTCACAAATTGGTTGGAGGGCCACACCCTGATAATGGTGATAGACAGGTCATATTCGACCTGAGGGGATGTGGGCAGTGGGGTCCCCCAGGGCTCAGTCCTCGGGCCCACACTGTTCAACATCTTCATCAGCAGCTTGGATGAGGGGTGAAAAGCACTTTGTTCAAATTCACGGATGACATTAAGATGTGAGGAGAAGTGGGTATGATAGAAGGGAGGGATGGGCTACAACTAAATCTGGACAGGTTACAGGGGTGGGCAGATGAGAATAGGATGGGATTCAATAGTGACAAGTGCAAGGTACTGCACCTAGGGAGAAAGAACAGGCAGCATACCTATAGGTTGGAGAAAACCCTTGTCATCAGCACAGAGGCAGAAAAGGATCTTGGAATCATTATTGATTCCAAGATGAACACGGGCCACCAATGTGAGGATGCAGTCAGTAAGGCTAACTGCACCTTGTCATCCATTCACAGATGCATCACGAGCAGGTCCAAGAAGGTGATCCTCTCTCTTTATGTGACATTGGTCAGGCTGCAGTTGGAGTACTGTGTCCAGTTCTTGGTGCTGCACTTCAGGAGGGATGTGGACAACATTGAGAGAGTCCAAAGGAGGGCCACTCACATGGTCAGGGGGCAGCAGGGCAGGCCTTATGAGGAGAGGCTCTGGGACCTGAACCTGTTCAGCCTCCACAAGAGAAGGCAGAGAGGGGATCTAGTGGCTGTCTATAAACTTACCAAGGGGAACCAGTGGGGAATGGGAGAGACCCTATTCCCCCAAGCACTACCAGGAGTAACTAGGAATAACAGCCACAAGTTGACTGAGACTTGTGTTCAGACTAGACATCAGGAAGCACTACTCCACAGTCAGGGCAGCTAGGATCTGGAACCAACTTCCAAGGAAAGTTGTGCTTGCTTCTATCCTGGGAGTCTTCAAAAGGAGGCTAGATTGAAACCTTGCTTGGGTCGTTTGACCCCAGCTTTCTTTCCTGCTCATGGCAGGGGCTCAGACTTGATGATCTACTCAGGTCCTTTCCAACCCTACCAACTATGAAATTATGAAACTATTGTTTATGTAACATCTGTGTAGGTTGTTCTCCTTTTATGTAACCCCTCTGCCAAGGATTCAGAGCTTTCAGTTGAATAACCAGCAAAACTGTTTTACAATTTGGGGAATATATGTTGCATGTATTTCTGGTTCCATGAATTTATTTTCCATTCGGTTCTGTTAACAGATATAAATTAAGCCAACTTTTCAAACATGGATCCTAAAATGTGGTACCTTGATCTACATTTAGGCATCTAAGTGTCCAGTGCCAAGAGATACTGATAATGCACATCAGTCAAGCTGCAGATTTTCATAACCTCTTAAAAAAAAGTCACTTTTCAAATAAGTGATTTGGTTTGGTTTGAGAGGGGGTGTAGGGGATTTTTATCATTTGTTGTTTTACCAGATATTTTTTAGCTTTTTTAAAAAAAATGAAAATTTCATATATCTTAGAATGCATACTTGTTCTTCTCACCACTTGTAATACAGGTGCATCTTTTAAAATAAAAATGTATTCAGCTAATCAAGAAAATGAACTTTAGTGCCTATATGTTTATATTCAGAAGCCTCCAGTAGTGATTAAAAGAAGTAAGCAGTACATGGACACTAAAATGGCTGGCATAAAGTATTTGGCAAATACTTGTATATAATGAATAAGTTAATAGAAATTAAGAGTCTTTCCTAAATAATTTAGAAACAGCAAATAAATTTAATTTAAAAAAAATATTATTCCTAACAAATGTTTCATTCATTGCCTGAATTGTCTTAATATTCCTTGACTTAAAAAATGGCTGTGCTGAACAAATACAGAATATTTATATAACATTTAGAAAAAATAAAGTAAGGGCTATGAACGTCCTTGTGTTGTGCTATTACAATAAATTGTTTTTCTGCATTATTTTATCTGCACATTTTGTGAAGGACCAGTTTTTAACTTTCCCAGAATACAATAAGATGTTTCTGAATTTGATTTTTGAGGATGGCAGTACAGAATACATGTCTCTACTACTCTAGCTGTTACATTCAGTATAGTAACTAACTCAATAAATTCTTGGTTTTACAATTTATAAATAAATACATATAAAGAAATCAGGTTGTGCCTAAATTTTCTAATATATTTTTCATAATAGCTTTGTCACCAAGGTATCTGAGAACTTTCCATTAGTGCATTCAAATAAAAAAAAAACGATGCAGGTTCAGAAAAGACCTTGTTGGTTGTCTGCTCCAAATCCCTTACACAAATATAGGAATGCTATCCATTAAAGGAGATTCCACAACTTCCCTTGGCAGTCTATTGCTGTACCTCACACTCCTGGTAGATGTTATACTTAAGACGTGATTACCTGGTTAATCACATTGGACCACGTGGGGGAAACATCCTAGGGTTGCCGTGCTCTCCCCTAGCACGCCCTACTGTGCCAAGTTTGCATTAACGTGCCCTTGTTCTCACCCGCCATGTCTTTGATGTCAATGAAAGTAAAAGGGAGGTTGCCTTTCGTCTTCCTGGTCACGGTTCCTACTACCCTGACCCTTGTTTATACAATGGGGTTCCGAACACCTCAGCCTTATGGGCTATGCGTGGCTCCAACCATCCCTGTACCACTCCCCAAGCCTCACTGATGGACCGGACGTTGTTTGGTCTATCTCACACTCTGCACCCTTTCTGGCACTAGGGCCCTCCGCAGCCCTTGTCTCTCAGTTGCTCCCCACAAGCACTATGGCTTCCGCAGCCTTTTCTCAGGAAACACGCGCCACAGGCTCTATGGCTTTCCACAGCATTTTCTTGGAATCGCACCCCATAGGTACTCTGGCTTTCCAGTGCCTTTTCTCGGAATCGCAACCCACACATGCTATGGCTTCTGCATCCTTGTCCTGGAGCAGAGTTGTATTTGTGTTGTATATTACATTGTTTAGTTAGAGTCCTTTTTATTAATGTATGCACAATTCTGTACTTAACATTACTCCCTCTGGCCACAGAGGTCAGGAACATAGCAATTGATTTTAAACTAGAACAAAGCAGACTTTGATCAAATCACAGGGAAATTTCTCTAAGTCTAAGGGTAGTAGCAGAATGGTACAAGCGGTCTTCAGAAGTTGTAGAATCTCTTTCCTAGAAGGTTTTCAGGTAGAGCAGGGGTGGGCAATTATTTTGGCTGTAAGGCCACCTCACGGATTTTGGTGAGCTGTCGAGGGCCATAGGGGTAGCCCTGTCCCTTGACAGTTGCCCTTCCCCCTTGTCACCATCTTGTGGCTAGCAGTCCCACCCCCTAACCCCTGCCCTTTGCCACCAGAAGTCCCTCCCTTTTCCCCTGAAAGTACTCCTTTTGGGAGAGGGTAGTATAGCCTTGGAACTGGAAGTTACACTCTGTCACATGGTCTATGTCAAGTGTAGGTAATGGTTTTTGGCTGGAGTGCCAAAAAATCCACACTATCTACTTCGTAAGGTGCTGGAGTGCTGGCATGCCAAATAAACAAAACTGGAGTGGGGTGTATATGGCAGGATGCACTGCATATTAATATAGTTAATAAAAATAAACATTTTTAATGGTAAATACCAGGTTTTCTAAAAATTCTAAACCAGCTGACAATAAATAAAACTTTGTAGAGGGGGAAGAGAGAGGGAAAAGAGAAGAGAGAGGGAAGAGAAAGAGAAGCAGCCGAGTGGTATATGCTCCCACCAATCCCTGCACTCCCTGCTGCTTACAGCGACACTCCCCATGCCCCCTATCACTTCCTGTGGCTCCCACCCCTCCCCACACTTCTCCCCTCCCCCTTCCCCTTCCCCCAATTTCCAGCCTGGCCCGGGAAGCACCATGGTGCTTCCGGCCACTAGGCAGTTTCTGCAGTTATCCCCCCTCTGTTCAATCTAACCTTACATTCAAGTTGGATGGAGGTAGGGCGGGGCCTCTCCAAGGTCATGAGTTGAGAAGCCACAGAGGCTTCTGGATTGGGGCTGAGGGTGGGAGGGGGGAGGGGGATGGGAAGTGTGGGTGGGGTAGAGCTAGGCTGGCCTTGTTGCTCAGCCACAGGTTTCCACTGCTGCTGCTGGCTGCCTGCCATCTTTGACAGGCAGTGAAGGGCAGATAAAAATTAATTTTCTAAAATTTTTAGAGGCCCCAAAGCCTGGATAGAATGGGCTGGTAGGCCATAGTTTGCCTGCCCCTGAGTTAAAGAGTGAATAGGCACCTGTTCCAGATGGTTCAAAAATACTACCTCCATGGAGGGGATTGGACTTTGCAGTTTTTGTCCAGCTCTCTGAGGTTGGTTGTTAAGAGCATGGAGTGAAATAGCAGTCTTAATGAAATTATTTCTTTAATAGGTACCATAAACTGTGGTGTCCACTAGGGCTGTGCAAAAGAGCACCATTTCACTATTTTGAAGTGTTTTGTTTCACTGTTTTGAAGCAGTGTCCCATTTCATTTTGTCAAATCTGTTTCAACACTGTTTTGACACGTTTTGACATTTTACCCATAGGCTACAATGGGGAATCACGAACCTGCCTGTAATGTTGTCATTTCTTGCCTGATTCAAATGAAAGCAGCAGGGGTGGTAGCCCCTGCTGAGGCCAGAAAGTCCGTCAACTTTCAAGGACATAGGTGCAGGGGTTTCTGGAAAATTGTACCTCAAGGTGCTGACAAGCAAAACTTGTAACATGGATGACTTTACTTGTGTGTTAAGGTGCAGCAGTATGAAAACAGCAGGCTTGGTAGCTCCTGTCGAGGCCATGAAGCCTGCTGTAGCAGGACACTGTGCACGCCTGCCACTTTAAGGCCCTGGAGCTGGCAGCCACGAGGTGCCTAATGAGGGCAGTCATTTTAGGTTCAGGGCTGCCCATATAAAAAGGGCAGTTTAGCTGCAAGGGGCCAGGCAACAACACCACCTGGCCAGAGGGCTGCTGAGTTTCACTCAGAGGTAAGGGAGGAGCTATAGGGGATGGTAGGAGGCTCCTGGTCCTGGGTACGACCTAAAACTGTACCCTGCCGGGAGTGGGTGTCCTGGTGGGGCTCTCAGTGACGCGGGAGCTCCCAGGAAATGCCAGGCCATTTACCACCCTGGTGAAAGGTGGGTTGGGGCACCTTAAACAATAGCCCCCACCACTGGATGGGTTACCCCTTTATGTGTAGGGCCCAGGGGGTGGACCCCTAGAGAGAATGAGGGGCTAGAGACTGAATACTGATTGAGAGAGTACCCTTGACTGGTCCATGCTGGGGCCAGGACCAGACCAGTCAAAAGGACTAGGGACCTGCCACAAGGGATGCCCGAGAGCTGAGGACCAGGGGTTCCGACTGGCCTGGAGATGGGCCAGGGCTGGTAGCCAAAGGTCCCAGGGGGACCACACCCGAGAGGGGAAAGTGACTTCAGGGAGCTACTTAGCCTGTATGAAGGTGGATGAGGATGCCTGATGAAAGGACTCTAGGTTTTGGTTCAATCAGAAGGATTCTGGGGCCCAGCATGGGGCTGGTGATGACAGGAACACCTAGATGCCATCTGTGAGGGGCTTGGGCTGTGGTGTGGGGGAGGAATGGAGCCACAGAGAACGCCCCCTGGCATCGGGGCAGAAAAAGGGCAGCCTCCCACTTAATTACATCTATCAATTAATTATT
>NW_017728992.1:77056691-77057356 GCF_001723915.1 Gavialis gangeticus | reverse complement strand
CAGTTTTTAACTTTCCCAGAATACAATAAGATGTTTCTGAATTTGATTTTTGAGGATGGCAGTACAGAATACATGTCTCTACTACTCTAGCTGTTACATTCAGTATAGTAACTAACTCAATAAATTCTTGGTTTTACAATTTATAAATAAATACATATAAAGAAATCAGGTTGTGCCTAAATTTTCTAATATATTTTTCATAATAGCTTTGTCACCAAGGTATCTGAGAACTTTCCATTAGTGCATTCAAATAAAAAAAAAACGATGCAGGTTCAGAAAAGACCTTGTTGGTTGTCTGCTCCAAATCCCTTACACAAATATAGGAATGCTATCCATTAAAGGAGATTCCACAACTTCCCTTGGCAGTCTATTGCTGTACCTCACACTCCTGGTAGATGTTATACTTAAGACGTGATTACCTGGTTAATCACATTGGACCACGTGGGGGAAACATCCTAGGGTTGCCGTGCTCTCCCCTAGCACGCCCTACTGTGCCAAGTTTGCATTAACGTGCCCTTGTTCTCACCCGCCATGTCTTTGATGTCAATGAAAGTAAAAGGGAGGTTGCCTTTCGTCTTCCTGGTCACGGTTCCTACTACCCTGACCCTTGTTTATACAATGGGGTTCCGAACACCTCAGCCTTATGGGCTATGCGTGGCTCCAAC
>NW_017728992.1:77050360-77051691 GCF_001723915.1 Gavialis gangeticus | reverse complement strand
GGGCTAGAGACTGAATACTGATTGAGAGAGTACCCTTGACTGGTCCATGCTGGGGCCAGGACCAGACCAGTCAAAAGGACTAGGGACCTGCCACAAGGGATGCCCGAGAGCTGAGGACCAGGGGTTCCGACTGGCCTGGAGATGGGCCAGGGCTGGTAGCCAAAGGTCCCAGGGGGACCACACCCGAGAGGGGAAAGTGACTTCAGGGAGCTACTTAGCCTGTATGAAGGTGGATGAGGATGCCTGATGAAAGGACTCTAGGTTTTGGTTCAATCAGAAGGATTCTGGGGCCCAGCATGGGGCTGGTGATGACAGGAACACCTAGATGCCATCTGTGAGGGGCTTGGGCTGTGGTGTGGGGGAGGAATGGAGCCACAGAGAACGCCCCCTGGCATCGGGGCAGAAAAAGGGCAGCCTCCCACTTAATTACATCTATCAATTAATTATTAAGATCAAGGCATGGCAGAAGAGAAAGTGAGCAGTTGGCCCAAGAACAGGTGGGCAGGCCACACAGAGATCGGCCCCAAGCAGGTCCCCTGTTACACCTGCAAGTTTCAAGGAGATAGGTGCAGGGGTTTCTGAGAAACTGCATTTTTGTCACAAAGTACGGTCCCTAGAGGTGGCCATGATAACTCTAGGGCCCTGTGACCGTGCCAGCTCTGCCCTGTGGGAACCTTATCTTCTTGCCTGCCACCATGTCTTTTTGGAAAAGATAATAGATAGGCCTTGAGCTTCAGCTCAGTCACAGTCCTAATGGGCTCTGAATGGCTCTGTTGCTGTGCCCTCACTGGCACTGGGGCCTTTACATGACACAGTAGTGTGCCCCAACGAGGCCTCCTCCTCCTCCCCTATAGCTTCATCCTGGTCCACCACTTTAAATAACAACAGGTAAGCAGCACAGTAGCACTAGCATCTCAGGCAGCCAAACTGTCACAGAGCCTTTCTTTCCCTTCCTGCAGGAGCTTCATCTCCAGCAGCTGCTGGAGAAATCTCACTGCCAGCCCCAGCCCTGCGGCTTAGTTGTGCTCAGGGCCCTTCCTCCTTGTGGTCAGCAGACCAGGAACGGGTGCTAGGGGTGTAGTGTAGGGATGGAAGGAGTAGTAATGTAGCAAAATCCCCAGTTTTTTCTTTTTTTTTCTTTTAAAATGTATTCCCTCCCCTTCCCCAACCATTTTTTACTTTTTATTTCTCTCTCTATTCCCTATAGATAAGTATAAGTGAGGTAAGACATAGGATAAGTTTCAGCATTTTATTTTGGTAGCAAATTGTTTTGTTTTTTCTCCTTTATATTGTATAATTATTATGTTTATACTGATTTGTACTGTTCTATA
>NW_017728992.1:77044736-77045360 GCF_001723915.1 Gavialis gangeticus | reverse complement strand
TAGAGCTAGGCTGGCCTTGTTGCTCAGCCACAGGTTTCCACTGCTGCTGCTGGCTGCCTGCCATCTTTGACAGGCAGTGAAGGGCAGATAAAAATTAATTTTCTAAAATTTTTAGAGGCCCCAAAGCCTGGATAGAATGGGCTGGTAGGCCATAGTTTGCCTGCCCCTGAGTTAAAGAGTGAATAGGCACCTGTTCCAGATGGTTCAAAAATACTACCTCCATGGAGGGGATTGGACTTTGCAGTTTTTGTCCAGCTCTCTGAGGTTGGTTGTTAAGAGCATGGAGTGAAATAGCAGTCTTAATGAAATTATTTCTTTAATAGGTACCATAAACTGTGGTGTCCACTAGGGCTGTGCAAAAGAGCACCATTTCACTATTTTGAAGTGTTTTGTTTCACTGTTTTGAAGCAGTGTCCCATTTCATTTTGTCAAATCTGTTTCAACACTGTTTTGACACGTTTTGACATTTTACCCATAGGCTACAATGGGGAATCACGAACCTGCCTGTAATGTTGTCATTTCTTGCCTGATTCAAATGAAAGCAGCAGGGGTGGTAGCCCCTGCTGAGGCCAGAAAGTCCGTCAACTTTCAAGGACATAGGTGCAGGGGTTTCTGGAAAATTGT
>NW_017728992.1:77033676-77034589 GCF_001723915.1 Gavialis gangeticus | reverse complement strand
AAGCCTGGATAGAATGGGCTGGTAGGCCATAGTTTGCCTGCCCCTGAGTTAAAGAGTGAATAGGCACCTGTTCCAGATGGTTCAAAAATACTACCTCCATGGAGGGGATTGGACTTTGCAGTTTTTGTCCAGCTCTCTGAGGTTGGTTGTTAAGAGCATGGAGTGAAATAGCAGTCTTAATGAAATTATTTCTTTAATAGGTACCATAAACTGTGGTGTCCACTAGGGCTGTGCAAAAGAGCACCATTTCACTATTTTGAAGTGTTTTGTTTCACTGTTTTGAAGCAGTGTCCCATTTCATTTTGTCAAATCTGTTTCAACACTGTTTTGACACGTTTTGACATTTTACCCATAGGCTACAATGGGGAATCACGAACCTGCCTGTAATGTTGTCATTTCTTGCCTGATTCAAATGAAAGCAGCAGGGGTGGTAGCCCCTGCTGAGGCCAGAAAGTCCGTCAACTTTCAAGGACATAGGTGCAGGGGTTTCTGGAAAATTGTACCTCAAGGTGCTGACAAGCAAAACTTGTAACATGGATGACTTTACTTGTGTGTTAAGGTGCAGCAGTATGAAAACAGCAGGCTTGGTAGCTCCTGTCGAGGCCATGAAGCCTGCTGTAGCAGGACACTGTGCACGCCTGCCACTTTAAGGCCCTGGAGCTGGCAGCCACGAGGTGCCTAATGAGGGCAGTCATTTTAGGTTCAGGGCTGCCCATATAAAAAGGGCAGTTTAGCTGCAAGGGGCCAGGCAACAACACCACCTGGCCAGAGGGCTGCTGAGTTTCACTCAGAGGTAAGGGAGGAGCTATAGGGGATGGTAGGAGGCTCCTGGTCCTGGGTACGACCTAAAACTGTACCCTGCCGGGAGTGGGTGTCCTGGTGGGGCTCTCAGTGACGCGGGAGCTCCCAGGAA
>NW_017728992.1:77031580-77033638 GCF_001723915.1 Gavialis gangeticus | reverse complement strand
GATAATAGATAGGCCTTGAGCTTCAGCTCAGTCACAGTCCTAATGGGCTCTGAATGGCTCTGTTGCTGTGCCCTCACTGGCACTGGGGCCTTTACATGACACAGTAGTGTGCCCCAACGAGGCCTCCTCCTCCTCCCCTATAGCTTCATCCTGGTCCACCACTTTAAATAACAACAGGTAAGCAGCACAGTAGCACTAGCATCTCAGGCAGCCAAACTGTCACAGAGCCTTTCTTTCCCTTCCTGCAGGAGCTTCATCTCCAGCAGCTGCTGGAGAAATCTCACTGCCAGCCCCAGCCCTGCGGCTTAGTTGTGCTCAGGGCCCTTCCTCCTTGTGGTCAGCAGACCAGGAACGGGTGCTAGGGGTGTAGTGTAGGGATGGAAGGAGTAGTAATGTAGCAAAATCCCCAGTTTTTTCTTTTTTTTTCTTTTAAAATGTATTCCCTCCCCTTCCCCAACCATTTTTTACTTTTTATTTCTCTCTCTATTCCCTATAGATAAGTATAAGTGAGGTAAGACATAGGATAAGTTTCAGCATTTTATTTTGGTAGCAAATTGTTTTGTTTTTTCTCCTTTATATTGTATAATTATTATGTTTATACTGATTTGTACTGTTCTATATTACTGTTTTACTGGTACTATATATTTTAGGCCTACATATGTAAGTTAGCATAAGTCATGTCAAGTTTCCATTTTGTTTGTCAAGTCTCCATCCTGTCCCCAGTCCCAGTTGAGTAACCCATGACTCATACCTACCCCTCCTATGTAACTTGGTTCCTGCATGAATAGGGATGAATGAGGGTGCTTGAGAAACAATGGCAGTAGGTCTAAAAATAGCTCCCTCTGAATGACCGAACCATCAACACCAATACCTGGACCAATGACTCAGCCCTTGGAACCACCCTCAGCATTCAAGAAACAAAAGGTGAGGCAACCCACCATTGTGCCTGGCTGCACATGCTCAGTAAGAACACCTAGAGCCCTCTGGGACAGGACTGACCTTGCCTGGACAGGCCCTCCCCATAGGAGATCAGAGATAGTCTGCTCCATAAAAAGGGGTAGTGAAGACTTACTCCTGGGGACGCTCTCTCCATCTGGACCAGCACCATGCCACACCACCTATCCACCCAGAGGCCCTGATGGTGACTCCCCCTCTGGACAACACCTACTAGACAAAGACCCCTTCCTAACCTGGATAGGTAGCTATCATCCCCCACCCTCTCTTCAGCCAAGGACTTGGATTCTGCTTCTCTTCCCCACCTGGACTCCAACCCGTCCACTGAGTCTCTTTCTCTTGCTGCCATTGTGAGAGCCTGTGTGTGTGAGAACCAATAACTTCATGGGGATGTGTAGTGTGTTGTCTGTTTAATAAACCTGCTATTTTGCAACCACAAGTTGGGTTTTTGTCTGTTTCCTGACTGTTTTCTCCTTGCCACCACTTATCTCCCTCCCCAGTCTTAAGCTGTCAGCCTGTTTCCAACCCCAAGTTCCCAGGTTTCTGCCTCTCTCTCTCTTTCCTGGCTGTCTTCTCCTTTCCACCACTTGTCTGCCTCCCCCCTACAGTATCTAAGCTGTCTGCCTCAGTTTTGAGCCCCAATCTACCTTAAGTAACCCCAAGCCTCAGTTCCTCGGCCAGCTTCTCTCGCTAGTCCACCGGTTCTAATCTTAATTCTGGCAACATTCACTCCCTACACTTTAACTCTCTCTCTCACCTTAACCTTCCCCCAAGTATCCCAGGTACCCCAAGCACACACATACACACTGTACCATCTAAGCTAGGAACTTACCTATGTGTAGATGGGTTGTATGTGTGAGAACTGGTGAGTGTGTGTATATATGTGTATATATATATACGTGTGTGTGTGTGTGTATATGTATATGTATGTATGTATATATATATGTGTGTGTGTATGTAAATGTCATTGTGTGTATGATATATGAGTTATTAATCTGTATGTGTACTGAGCGCGTGGGTATGGGCAACTGATTTTTGTCTAACTTTTGGGGTGTATAGTGTATGTGCTTGAATTGGTGATAGGTATGCATGTGTCAAGGCTTG
>NW_017728992.1:77026378-77026580 GCF_001723915.1 Gavialis gangeticus | reverse complement strand
ACTTCATGGGGCTGTGTAGTATGTTGTCTGTTTAATAAACCTGTTATTTTGAAACCCGGAGTTGGGTTTTTATCTGCTTCCTGACTATTTTCTCCTTGCCACCACTTATCTGCCCTGCCTCCCCAGTGTCTAGGCTGTCAGCCTGTTTCCAGCCCCAAGCTCCCAGGTTTCTGCCTCTCTCTCTTTCCTGGCTGTCTTCTCC
>NW_017728992.1:77019618-77021378 GCF_001723915.1 Gavialis gangeticus | reverse complement strand
GGATGTCCAGCAGGTTGTAGTGTGTCATAATTCCAATGTCTATATTAAGTCCACAAGTTTCTGTACCTAAGCTGATGAAGTGCAGTTCATAGGCTTTTCTGTCGAGAGTGGTTTGTAAATTCAAAGAAGCACTGAAACTCGCTAACCTCATCACAGCCCAAAACACACTGAATGTATCCAGCGTATGCCATTACAAGACATGCACAACCTGCCAACAATATATCCAGTATGGACATATCTTCACAATACACATCTCCATCAGGGCACCAAATGCCCTGATGGAAAATATGTAGGAGACACCAAGCAAAAAATGCACACCAGAATGAGCGCACACTGAAAATCTATCAAACACAAGAACACAAAACTACCTGTCTCCAGTCTCTCCAGCCTGATCCTTAAAGGGAATTTACAAACCACTTGTCACAGACGATCCTATGAACTGCACTTCATCAACTTCCTGGATACAGAAACTCATAGACTCTATATAGACTGGAAAATCCGTGTGTTCTTCTGAAATGTAATATGTATTTATGTAATAAATAAAATATATAAATGTATGCATGTGTTCCCAAATAAACTGTATATTATAATATGCAATATATGCTGTGCTTCCCTACACAGTGAATGGAATGCACACTGTGAGAGAGAACACAGATTTCTTTTCTAGGGGAAAAGAATAAAAATAGACTAATAAAAACAAAAAAGAGGATTTTGGGGGAGGAATAAATTGAAAGGAATGAATATAATAATAAAGAGTATTAGGAAAATAAAAGGTATTGGATCTCATTTGCTAGGAACAGGCTAGCAAGTAGGAAGTGAGCCTTTCTGATGCTGCTGAGCTGCTGAAAGACACAGTTCAATAAGCTGATAAAGGCACAGCTGACAAAGCTCAATTCAAACAATGCTTTTTGTGCTGTTTTTCTGTCCCTCCCCCAGAGCACTGGGATTGGAAGGGACCTCAGGGAAGGATCACAGTTACTGGCCACCTACACAGTCAATATCGGAGCAGTCCTTCCCCCCTCTTCCCCCTCCCTCTTCTTACTTTCTGTTTAGCTGCAAGCATGCCTGGCTTCAAAACTTGAAACATTTCAAAACTTGCAAAATGTTTTGAGTGCCCTCGTTTCATTTTGAAGCTGTTTTGAAGCCTTTCAGTTTTTTCAGTTTCCCTGTTTCAAGTGCAAAACGCGTTGAAACAGCTATGAAAGGAAACACCCGTCAAAATTTTGAACAGCCCTAGTGTCCACCTGGTTTTAATTTGTTTTGTGATTTTTCAGCACTATAAATCTTTTGTCATATGTAAAAATGTGTCCTCTTTTTCAGGTGTCCTCTGAATATGGATGGCACTGACTGGCTATTCAAAAAGAAGCTTAAAGCTAAGAAATGTTAAACAAATAGTAAACAATGCTCAAGTAAAGTGGTAAAATCATGATTTAATTGAGAAATTATTGTCAACAGAAATGGCTTTTCTTTCTGGTTAGGGCTCTGAGGAAATTTTAGAAGACCAGCTGCCATTCTAGTTGTCTAAAGATGTCATTTCTTGCTTTCATCATTCCTCTTTTGTATCCTGCTGAGTTTGTCCTTTCCACAGCCTAGTAATCTAATATCTCAGAAAGTTCCCATATGTACTTAAATAATTTCTTCTGCCTTTTGTCTTCAATTTATGAAAAAGGCCTGCTTCTGCTAGAAAGTTTTCACTTCATCTCATTTCATTTTTTTTCAAATTAACATTTTTTTCTGTCAATAGCGCTTTGTTTCTTTTT
>NW_017728992.1:77013704-77014618 GCF_001723915.1 Gavialis gangeticus | reverse complement strand
CTTCTCCTTTCCACCACTTGTCTGCCTCCCCCCTACAGTATCTAAGCTGTCTGCCTCAGTTTTGAGCCCCAATCTACCTTAAGTAACCCCAAGCCTCAGTTCCTCGGCCAGCTTCTCTCGCTAGTCCACCGGTTCTAATCTTAATTCTGGCAACATTCACTCCCTACACTTTAACTCTCTCTCTCACCTTAACCTTCCCCCAAGTATCCCAGGTACCCCAAGCACACACATACACACTGTACCATCTAAGCTAGGAACTTACCTATGTGTAGATGGGTTGTATGTGTGAGAACTGGTGAGTGTGTGTATATATGTGTATATATATATACGTGTGTGTGTGTGTGTATATGTATATGTATGTATGTATATATATATGTGTGTGTGTATGTAAATGTCATTGTGTGTATGATATATGAGTTATTAATCTGTATGTGTACTGAGCGCGTGGGTATGGGCAACTGATTTTTGTCTAACTTTTGGGGTGTATAGTGTATGTGCTTGAATTGGTGATAGGTATGCATGTGTCAAGGCTAGTTTGGATGTATATGTGCCTGAGTTCGTAGTGTGTGTGTGTGTGTGTGTGTGTGTGTGTGCGCGCGCGCATCCAGTTGATTTTTGTGTTTGTATATATGCAATTGCATCACACCCTTCTGTCTAACACTGCACTATTGAGATCCTGAGAGTTGGCCTGACCCCACAGGGCAACAGTAAAGAAGCCAGAGGCTTGCATGCAATGCAGGCAAGAAAGTCAGTCAGTGAAAATGGAAATGGAGGTGTCAGGGGGTGAGGGGCAGGCTGGGGTGGTGGAGGAAGGGAGATGAGGCAGATAGAAGTCAGACCTGAGGAGTTGGATGTCCAGCAGGTTGTAGTGTGTCATAATTCCAATGTCTATATTAAGTCCACAAGTTTCTGTA
>NW_017728992.1:76995706-77008704 GCF_001723915.1 Gavialis gangeticus | reverse complement strand
TTTCTGTCCCTCCCCCAGAGCACTGGGATTGGAAGGGACCTCAGGGAAGGATCACAGTTACTGGCCACCTACACAGTCAATATCGGAGCAGTCCTTCCCCCCTCTTCCCCCTCCCTCTTCTTACTTTCTGTTTAGCTGCAAGCATGCCTGGCTTCAAAACTTGAAACATTTCAAAACTTGCAAAATGTTTTGAGTGCCCTCGTTTCATTTTGAAGCTGTTTTGAAGCCTTTCAGTTTTTTCAGTTTCCCTGTTTCAAGTGCAAAACGCGTTGAAACAGCTATGAAAGGAAACACCCGTCAAAATTTTGAACAGCCCTAGTGTCCACCTGGTTTTAATTTGTTTTGTGATTTTTCAGCACTATAAATCTTTTGTCATATGTAAAAATGTGTCCTCTTTTTCAGGTGTCCTCTGAATATGGATGGCACTGACTGGCTATTCAAAAAGAAGCTTAAAGCTAAGAAATGTTAAACAAATAGTAAACAATGCTCAAGTAAAGTGGTAAAATCATGATTTAATTGAGAAATTATTGTCAACAGAAATGGCTTTTCTTTCTGGTTAGGGCTCTGAGGAAATTTTAGAAGACCAGCTGCCATTCTAGTTGTCTAAAGATGTCATTTCTTGCTTTCATCATTCCTCTTTTGTATCCTGCTGAGTTTGTCCTTTCCACAGCCTAGTAATCTAATATCTCAGAAAGTTCCCATATGTACTTAAATAATTTCTTCTGCCTTTTGTCTTCAATTTATGAAAAAGGCCTGCTTCTGCTAGAAAGTTTTCACTTCATCTCATTTCATTTTTTTTCAAATTAACATTTTTTTCTGTCAATAGCGCTTTGTTTCTTTTTTATTACTTAATTTGTCTGTCTAACTCATATGCCAGTGAAAAGAATAGCATACTCAACTGCTGTTAGCATCATATCCTAGTAATTCTATTTTGCATTAATAGTACTACTTTTCAGTATTCCTTTAAACCAGAGCTGTCCAACTTCAGCATCAGTAGAGCCACATGCAGCATAGCATGCAGTCTGAACTCTGTGGGAACAGTCCCTTGGCATGTCCTTCCACCATGCTTCCAGCACGTGGGCATGCATCACCTCCCACACCAAGCAGGCTGCACTACTGGCTATTTGCATGAGTTTCCTCAGCAGGGGCATGAAGACCCCTGCCCCCTAACCATGCGGGCTGCACTGATGGCATGCGGACCTCTGAGCAATTCTCCATTGTGTGATAGTGGCCAGGGCTTGCTGGTGGCATGTTAGCTGCTCACAGGCTGTGTGTATTCTATGGGCTACCGGGTGCAGAGCCCTACATTAAATCTTCCTCTTCCCTTGGAATAAGGCTTTTCATTCATAAATATGCAAGGGACTTTCCCAGCCCTGAAGTACAGTCTTGTCTCAGCTTTCTCCTTTTTGTCACCTTTCAGTGTCCCTCCATCCTTCAGGGAGACATAATTGTTTTAATGTATATCCATCTACTTTTCGTTTAATTTTCAACTTCATTGCAATTATAAGTTAAATTCTTTCTGGCACTGGCCTAGCTCATCCCTCTTACATATGGGGGCTAGACTGACAGGAAAAATGAAAGTTTGCTGTAGGTCAAGCCTGTTGAGTATTGGTCTGTCAGACAGGGACTTCCCTGTCTGTTCTGGAAATACCTTCATATCTTTATTTCTAGCAATACATTTCCAGGATAAACTATTTCTATTTATTGGCTCCTGCAAAATGTCCAGTAGCTTCAAACATCATGAGCTTCTATCAGCATATCTGTAGGCATATTTGTAAACACTGTCACACAATTTGTTCACCCTCCTGCTCTGTCCTCTCCTATGTCCTTCCTCCTCCTCAAATCTATGGTAAGGTCTGAAAGGCCTCTCTGGGTTTAGGATGAAATAATAGAAAATAATACAGTAGAAGCAATATTTCTATCTTCTATTAGGACAGGAAATCAAGATAGGACAGGAAATCTCATTCGGGCCTGCATTGTTTAGTTTTATATTTGTGTGTTGCAGCTACCAAACACTGACAATATCATAATCAATTAATATTGTGTGTGTGTGTGTGGGGGGGGTGTTTCTGCACAAATGAAACTTCATATAAACAAGATGTTGTTTTTTTTCTGAAGTGACTACTAAATTCTCTGTAGGTTTGCATCCAGATCTTTGAGAAATCTAAATTCTCATGTAAATACTGTAACCAACCATAAAACTAAATGGCACCATTGTGTTTGGTCAAAACCATCCTCATCAACTTTGGGACCTTTCTTTGTCCTCAGAGGCTTGGGGCAAGTATGGATGTGCAAGGGGTATATAAAAATAATATATAATATTATATGTGGGGATGGAAGTAGGGAATAGTGGAATCATTTAAGGGCATTCTCCTTGCATGCATTAATTAAAGCTGCCCCTTTTTGTCTCCTAAACAGATTTGGATGGATGAGGGCATAGCTTTTACCTGTAGAGTAGTGATCAGCTTTGTAGATATGCAGCTTATATAATATATACCTACAAAATGTTCCATTGTAAATGTTGAGAAGTAGATAAATGTCTTGTCTACAAAACAAAATGAATGAAATTCAGCAGCATATTTGATTCTAATCAATCAAGAAAAAGCATTTCTGGAAGTAGGAGAGAGAAAGAGTTGTGAGTTTTGCCTTCAGTGGAGACAGCTCTAGCTGTAGGTCAGGGTTGAGATCCATTGGCAGAACTATATATTGTGTCTGCCTTTACAGGGCATGGCTATAGCTAGAGGAATTAGCTTATTATTTCATTATTAATTTCACCCAGAACCTCTTAGGTGTTAGAGCAAGAGAAAAAAAATGGAATGTCTGGCAATGGACTTCATCTGTTACTATATGGTGTTTATTACAGTTGCAGAGAATCCAATTAATCTAGTAGATGTTTTGTTTCCTTTATTATGTTCACCTCCTGAAATAAAATCTAGCCATGCCTTTAGGTTTTCTTTAGAGGGCATTTGCCCTGATACATTACCAGGGAATATAGCCTTGAGACACTTTGAAAAAGAAGTAGAGAACTGTAGTGGTTGTCCATGGTAACTAATTGACCATTGTTGGTTTCACCACCTGCAGAAAAACCTTTAGTTCAGTATGTTTTATAAACATACCTTGGAAAAGCATAGGTTTCCTTGTATCTTGAGATGAGTTTTGACCTCCTGTTGTTTGTGTTCAAACAAAAAGAATGTATCCGCTGTGAATATTAAGTTTCCATCTAATTATTATTGTTTTAGCTTGGAAAGCTAGTTCTCAAACTGCAGGAGGCATTTTACCTATTTTGATTGTTTCATTTTCAGCTGATTAGCTTGGCTTGGAATGCTGCTGCTAGTTACAAAGGATTTTGAACATTTGTACTAAACTGGAGTGCTACTTTGGGAATACTTAAACACAAGTAATTAAAAGTACATTAGAAGAGTTCTTGAGATAGATTTATTTTCATTATTGTATACAATGCTTTTTGGTGTCTCAGTTTACAATGCCTTGAAAGAATGACAATCTCATAGTAATGCACTGGGGCTCCAGTGTCTCACAGGGAACAAGTGAAGTAGTTGTTAGTAATATTTTTTCTAAATTACAAAACCACAACATAGTATTCGCGCAATGTATACCAGGAAATTTAAGGGCTTTTAGATTTCTCAGCCTCTCCCTAGGGAATCAGTTCTGGACTGGCAGAGCTACTCTAAGTTGACCGATTAGTATAGAAAAGATCCACAAAACCATCACTTAGCCTGGCAGATTGCCTGATTTTTATTTATTTTTTCCTTGCAAAAATCTGTGCCCTAGTACCATATAGGTAGAAGTTTAATGATGTTGTTTCTTGACTTCTGATGGAGTGCTAGTAACACCATTTGGACTGTTATTGGTAGAGCTAGTATGGTGTGAATTTAATATTCCCTAGCAAAGTGGCTTCAATTTTTTTTTTCATTTGTAGACTCTTAAAAAAAATCAAATGAAGGTGTGGACCCCTTTGAATCATAAATGTGGGTCTTCACATACTTTTGATTGATTGGAGTCTTTCACAGATCCCTTAGACATAGTGCCACAGGTTGAAAACCACTGCCTAAGTACTTTCTGTTACAGGGCCCTGTTTTCATTTGTGCATAAGTTAGCTGGACTTTAAGCATTCATACTGACATTGTCCATGATTGTCATACCAGGAGAGAATAAAAATGATAGGGCTCTTCAGTTTGGAAAGAAGACTGAGGGAGGATGTGATAAAGTTATGTAAAATCATGAAGGGTGTGGATAAAGTGAAAAGGAAACTGTTATTCACCAAGTCCCAGAATACTAGAACTAGAGAGCACCTACTGAAATTAGTAGGAGCCAGGATTAAAACTACTAAGAGAATGCAATTTTGTATGCAAATCATAGTTAACTTCATTTCCACAGAATACACTGCCATAGGAGGTAGTAGAGGCAGATAGCATTGCCAGATTAAAAAAGAACTAGACAAATTCATGGATGAAAGACCTATTAATAGGTGCTGAACAGAAAAGTTTTAGGTGTTTCCTCTGTCATCTGTAAACCGATAATAGTGAGTGTTAAGGAGGTTAATGCATAGGGAATAGGTCAGTCTAGATATATCTGGCTTAAAGTTCTCTGTCTAAAACATACACCCCAGCCACTGTTGGAGACAGGATATTGGACTAGAAGGATTATGGGTCTTACCCAGTATGGCACTTCTTGGCTAGGGACAGAAGTTGCACATAAACTGGTTTAAGTGATTGGAAAGTGGTTTAAACCTGTAACAGAACAGAAGTTCAGTGCACATAAATCACTTTCGAAATGGCCAAAACTGGTTTAAGATAAACCTGGTTGAATGTAGTACCAGACTTAACTGATTTAGGTCAAATCAGTTTATGAAACTTCTGTCCTAGATCCCTTCCTGGTGCAAGTTCACTCACAGTTCCCCAGCATCCCAGGATGCTTTGCAGCCCGGGCTATGCTGTCTGCTTTGGTGGAGCAGGTACTGCCTCACCCCTCTGCTCCTTAGCTTTTTTCCTGACTCCATCTGTCAGCCCACAGGGATGGGGAAGACAGGGGAAAAGCTGCCCAGACCCTCCTAGCCAGGGCTTACACCCTGTGATGGGCATTTTCAACCCTCAGCAGCCCTCTCTCCTCCACCCCTTTCCCAGCTGCTAATTGCTGCTAATTCCACAGAAGGCAGGGAGAAGAAATCCTCCCAACTGGGTGCCTGTCCAAGCAGTCCAGCATGGGGGCTGAGGAGAGCCCCGACCTTAGGGGGCTTCCTATCACCCCTGCCCAGTGTCCCCAAGCCTGGGGCAACCCCAGGAAGCTGAGGGGAATTCTTCCCCTACTGAACCCCAAAACTTCTTGCCTTAGCCCCTACAAGTCTCAGGGAGTGGAGGGAAATTCTCCTGCTCCTTGGCAGCTGGTTTTGCATTAGCTGCTGTGAGTGTGTTGCATCAGTTGCAAAGGCATGGAAGAATTTCCCTATGCTCCCTGAAGGTGCCCAGGGTTATTCTTGAGACTCACAGGGGCTGAAACAAACAGCTCTTGGGTTTGGCAGGGGAAGAGTTCCCCCCAGCTCTGTGGGTCTTCCTGTGACTGGGAGACCCTGGGCTGGGGTGTGAGGAAGCTCCACAAGGTGGGGGCTCCCCAGTGCCCTCATATTGGGCTGCATGGGCAGGCACCCAGCCCCAAGCACTCCTTCTTCCTCCATCCTGTGGTAGCAGCTGAAGCAATCAGCAGCTGGCAGCAATGTGGGGGGTGGAAGTCCCCTCAGTTTCCCAGGGCTGCCTGGGCTGGGGAACCCAGGCTGGGGAAAACCTCCTGAAAGGGAGGTTCCACTAAGATGGGCCAGCATTCAGAAGGGGTTTTCTTAACCCACTGCCAGGGGACACCAGAGAGTTGGGGACACTTGGCTGGGCTGGCAATAGCCTGCAGGCTGGGAGACATGCTCTAGAACCCATCGTCTACTGGCTTGGGTGAGTGCAGGCCTCCCCCTGCCTTTCCCAGTTGAAAAATGAATGTCAGCGTAGTTAGTTATTGGTTCAACGTACGCAGCTTAAAGAAAGCTTCCTATCTTGAATTGATTCAACCTCAGGCTTTTTGGCTGTCTATATTTAGCCTGTATATTCTTACAAACTCTTATATACTCCCTAGTTTTCTCTTTAAAAGGATTAAGTGTCATCAACATTAGTTCAGTTGTTCCTGAAAACAAGCCTGGAAAAAAAACAAAACAGTAGATTTTTGAGTTGTAAGTGACCAGTCATCAACTTGTCCCCCAAACTTTTTCCCTAAACATTTTTCAAATGTATTGAGGGCTTAGAGCAGGAACTTAAAATTTGACTAAGGAAGTCAAGTACGTTTAATTTTTAAAAAATGAAAATCCATCTATATTGACCCAGTTGAAAGTTTCTGAAAAAAGTATCTAAACATATGGTTTGGTACTGAACTTTCCCAAACCCCATGGAGGTCTTTTACCTAGTAATTATACTGGTCTAGTAACAAAAGCACAGAACTAGAGTCCTGGATTAGGGAAACAAGGAAGCATCATCAATAGGAAGCACTTTCTGACATGTCTTTGATCTATAGGGAGATTTACTAGTTACAAAGAGAGAATCATGAGTTCTAGAAGTCTCATCACTCCTGATTTGTGGTGTTAACCCTTTTCATTGCACAGTCATAATTACAAAGCAAGGGTCATACCATTTTTTGGAGACAAGTGGGTATCATTCCTCCCATGTTGATGATGACTGCACCAGGTCACTTATAGATATTTTTGCAGTAGACCCCAATGCCCATGACTTTATGAGGGGGCAGTTCAGAAGGGATGCTCCCTGAGAAGAAGGTAAGCCCTTAGATTGTCAGCTGCTTCAGGAGCCCTTAAGTTGTCTGGCATGAGAAGTTACTACCATTTAAGGCAGCCTTATCCAGCTGTCCCAACATGGATTCACTGGAGCACAAAACACTCTGATCACTCCCCCTCCTGGTTCCAGCATGGACCCAGCTCAAGCACATCTCTGTGTCAGGGTCATGTGGAATATGACATTCTGGCCCTGTGCCACTCCTACACTGGGAGGATTTCCCAAAGCACTGATCATCCTCCCATCAGTAGAGCATGATAGGGAAAACATAAAAGGGCCACAGTGGAAGAATTTGGCCCTAATGTTTCTAATGTAGCAGATCCACTCCATCACACCCTCCTTCAAAAAATGTGTCAGATGTATATGTGCTGCTGTTCTGCTTCAAATGCAAGATTAAATTCTACTCTAGAGCCAGGAATTCAACACAAAATTCCTAATTTCCCACAAATGGTCCACTTATGGGTATTTATTATATGTTCATTTAAATACTATAATAAGTAGATGTAGTAGAGAGAGAGAATTAGGGGGAAGTATGGTTGTTTTTTTTCTGTCTTCTCTCACTGTCCCTGCTGCCCCAACCCTTGAGACTTAACAAGCAGGGTTTGCACCCTGGGCAAACCCTGCAGGAGAGGGGGGCAGGGAGGTGCTAGAGAGGTGGAGGCTATGAGAGGAGACACAGGAGTCTTACCTACATGGGGGACCCAAAAACATCTCTCGCTGCTGCTGTTGCCACTGCAGTCAAAGTGGCTCCCTTGCTGTGGCTCTTACAGAAACAGCACAGTGACTAGGAACCCAACTGCGGCTGTAAGATCAATGCTGTAAGGTTGCTTTTGCTGCCCAGGAGTAGTTTTCATAGCAGCGGAATGATTCTGGCACCTCTCCTAAGTGGGTGCCCAGGGTTGATATCCCACTTGCCCACCCCATCCCCTTTTGTTCCTTCCTTCCTTTGCATTCTTACCTCTTCCACAGTATCTTCTGTCATGATGGAGAAGACTATCATGATGAACATGAAACAAGGGACCATTTTAAATTTAAGCAAGCATTAACTCTGGTGGTTCCTAATTTTTGAGTGCTTGATGACTGCAACCTGAATGCTCTTTGAACAGAGAAAAAAATCTGCTGTGGGCATGTTTATGTGAGACATTAGAAGCACAGTAGACTAATTCTACTGAGCATTAGTGTCACAGTGAAAGCCATACTGATCATAGAATCAGAGGGAGTTAGCATTGAAATGGACCTCAGGAGGTCATCTAGTCCAACACCCTGCTCAAAGCAGGACTAGCCCCAATTAGATCATCGCAGCCAAAGCTTTGTCTAGCTGGGTTTTGAAACCTCCTAAGTATGGAGCTTACATCACTTCTCTGGTAACCTGTTCCAGTGTTTTATTACCCTCCTAGTGAGAAAATTTTTCCTACTATTTAACCTAAACTTTCCTTGCTGCAACTTGAGACCATTGCTCCTTGTTCTTTCATCTGCCACCACTGAGAGCAATTTAGCTCCATCCTCTGTTGAACCCTGCTTCAGGTAGTTGAAGACTGCTATTAAGTTCCTTCTCATCTCCTCTTCTCTAAGCTAAATAAGAATGGTTCCTCTAGTCTTTCCTCATAAATCATGACTCCCAGCCCCCTCACCATTTTTTGTCCTCTGCTGGACTTTCTCCAATTGTTCCACAACTTTTCTGTAGTGAGAAGGGCCCAAAACTGAAAACAGTAGTCCAAATGTGACCTCACCAGTGCTGAATAGAGGTGAATAATCACTTTCCTTGACCTACTGCCAACTCACATACATACCAATGCAGCCAAGTGTGCTGTTAGGCTTCTTGGCAACCAGGGCACACTGCTGACTTATATCCATCTTATTGTCCACTGTAACCCCCAGGTCCTTTTCTGCAGAGCTGCTGCCCAGCTAGTCGGCCACCAGCCTGTACTGGTGCATGGGATCATTCCATCCTAAGTGCAAGACTTTGCACTTGTTCTTGTTGAACCTCATGAGATTTCTTTTGGCCCAAGCCTCCGATTTGTCTAGGTCACTCTGAATGCTACCCTCCGGCGTATCTACTACTCCCCCCAGCTTGGTGTCATCTGCAGACTTGCGGAAGGTGCACTTTATGCCATCTTCCAGGTCATTGATGAAGACATTGAACAAAACTGGTCCCAGGACCAACCCCTGTGGCACTCCACCTGATACCGGCTGCCAACTAGACATCAAGCCATTGATTACTACTCTCTGATGTATCAGCCAGTTTGCCATCCACCTTACACTCCATTCAGCCAGCCCGTACTTCCTTAACTTGTCTGTGAGGATGTTGTGGGAGACTGTATCAAAAGTCTTGCTAAAATCAAGGTACACCACATCCACTAGTCTCCTCGCATCCACTGAGCCAATCACCTCATCATAGAAGGTAATCAGGTTGTGCAGACATGACTTGTCCTTGGTGAATCTTGCTGACTGTTCCTAATCACCCTTTTCTCCTCCAAGTGTTTACAAATGGGTTACTTGAGGATCTGCTCCATGATTTATCCAGGAACTGAGGTGAGGCTGACTGGTCTGTAGTTCCCTGGATCTTCCTTTTCCCCTTTCTTAAATATGGGCACTATGCTTGCCCTTTTCTAATGTGCTAATCTGCAGTAAAATTAGTCTACTGTGGATTATCATCATGTAAAAGACTTGCACCAGCTGATTCTGTTGTATTATTGCACATGTAGACATGCCCTGTGATATATAAATCAAATCCAGAATAGTCATGGTGATAAATGAATATTTATTTTATCTTAAAACCTGAAACTCAATACTGCAGAAACAAAAAGCAATTTCTTACAAGATTTAAAGCCAACAAAACTTGTAGCTAAAGAAATATTTATGGCTTTTCCTATGTATGTCAAATGTCAAGGTTGTAATCAGTATTTCTAAAAATAAAATAGTTTATCCAAAGAGATGGTTCTGTTTAACTTTAGTTAAAACTGAAATTTAATTTTTATGTATTGTACATGTAGTAAAAACTCAGTGTGTAAACCTGCTGTCCCTGAGAAATATTGTAAGAATAAGCAGAGAGAGAGAAACAGCAGAGTCATAATTTTATAAATATTTGTAGTTCCTGAAATTTAAAAAAAATCAATGTTGATTGTATTTTTATTCCCTCTAAGTCATATTGTAAAGCCTATTAAAAAAGTAGAAGACAGATTTTTTTTAGTACACAAATTCTAAAGCTGCAGCCAATCGATGCTGATTAGATTTACAGTTTAACTGCTGTTTATATAGTTTTCATTGGAGCATTTTCTCCTAGACTATGGTTCTGGACAGATCTATACAATAGGAATAGCTTTAATCTCATTTACTGACAGGCTGACTACTACAGTGCAATGCAATTTAGCTCTCACTAAGCCCAGTATTTCTTCTCCCCTTCACTTATGGCAAACCTCACTTGATTTGAAGTGAACAACATTGTACAGTAATTCACAAGCAGCAGGCCTTCAGTTGTGCATTTTCTTATCAGTTCCCATCTAATGGCATGATCATTTTCATCTTGTTATGTCTTTCATGTTTCAGTGAACAAAAAAGTTATGAGATAATGTACTGCAGAGGTTTGCATGTACATGTGTCTTTGCTGTACTTTATGCCTTATCAAAATTGCTTTGGCAGGGAAAACAAAAACAAAAAAACTTGGAATTGAGAAAAAATTCTCTACTGCAGTGCAGTGAGTCCTGTTCTTGTGGTATCATCTGTCAAAATGCAGGTGGTGATACATATGGCTTACTGACATTATACATCTCGTACACTTTAGAGTCACACAATGCTGAAAATGTGAGATTAGCTGCAATTTATAGCTGTGAAGTCTTGCTGAAATGATCTAGTGTTTCTTGTTGAACTTCAGCCTATTCTTTCCCAGAGATCAAAATTCAGCTATGCACATACTTTCAGGTGAGTCTTAGAGCCATCTATTTATGGATTTTGCCATCTGGATTGCAGCTAAATAGTGCTGTCTCCCTGCAGCAGCTGTAAGCCCAATGATTCTGAAAGTGGCCACACAATTTCTTATCAGACTGTTAAACTGACTGAAGAGTCTGGAAAGACAATCCTGGAGTTTAATACTAAGATATCCAAAATCGTACTTCAATAAAGAAATAAAATATGTCTGACTGAATTAAACAAAACAAATACTAGATTATATTAAGCAGGACTATTTAGCTTCCTCTATAAATGCAATACACCTGGCTCATAATTGAAAAAATAGGCAATTGTACAGAAATAACTACAATGTAATGTAGTCCTTTTTAGCTATTTCTAAGCTATTCTGTTCCCAATAACATCTCTGAACTGAGTTTGAAGCACAATTTAAAGGTTGCATGCAACGATTACCTAATGTTTTAATTAGTTTATTTCCTCTTATTTAATTTTGGAATATTAATAAAAAAGTTGCATGCCCTTAAATTCCAGGCCACAAAATTTCAGCTCAGTTTTTCTAATACTACTTACTATTCCATACTATAGGCTAGAATAATGCCTGTATCTCCGTGTGCATCCTCTATTACCACTAGTAAACGTAAATATGAATCATGTAGATATACATGAATCACGTAGATCTGGGCTCTCAGATGCAGGTTTCCATCCTCAGGGGCTTCTGATGTGCACCCATGGCTGGGAGCCCAGTCATTTGATGGAGCTCCCAGCCACAGGGGTGCACCTGGCTACACATTCATTTAATAGTGTAATAGGAACCAGGCACAACATTCTTCCGCATTTTTTGTAAAATAACTTTATGGCTTATTCTCTTTATCACACCATTAATTGATTGAACATGTAGCCAGGTCACAACTTGAGATACGATTAACTAGTGAATTATGTCGTAAATATAACGTGGCAGTGGCCTTAAAGTAGCAATGAACATATTCCAATGATCATAGCTGAGAGAGAGAGAGCACCTAAAAATAGGAACTATAAAAATAGCACTATGAAATGGCAATTTTGCTTGGCTCAGGCCAAGTTCGGAGCAAATAGTATATCTATTGGGATTTGGGAGTCTAAACATTTCCTGAATGTTGCAGAGAATTTGTCATGAGCTCTCCAAAGCTGAGAAATTTCTTTTACATATAGGAATGAACTTGAACTGCTCTAAATTGAAACCTATGGGCATTTGTACACATGATGGTCATCACAATGTACATGTGATGAAAATGTTGTTTGTGTGGCTTAATGGCAGCACACATTACATGTGGACCAGTTGGGGGCGGGGGTTAGATGAGTTTGCATAGTTGAAAATGAAATTACATCTAGAGGTAGTTTAGTTTGCAACAACGTATTGCAGCTGTCAGCTTCCCCATCCCCCCCTCCCCTCCCCCCTCCCTGGCTACAGGAAAGGTGGGCAGACTCTGCCACAGGGGGAAAAAAAAAGAATCGGACTCCTCACCCCTTCTGCTCTCAGCAAATGCCTGCTGAAGGTAGAAGCAACAAGGTTCCTGATCCTTTCTTTTTGGCAGAGCCAGCCTGCCTGCCTCTCCTGTGGCTGGGGGGCAAGCTGCCAGTGGGCTGAGTGACCCCTGAACTGTGAGGGGCCCTGGTCCTCTGCAGTGGCAGTGCCCCCTGGGACCACCCAGAAGGGCTGATAGTGGGCCAGGTGCTGTCCCAGCTCAGAGGCAGCACCTGGCCTGATCCAGCTATTCCTTGATTCCACCTGCTGGAATCCCACTGGGTGCTGCTCCCTGGGTGGACTCAGGGAACAGTCGGATCAGGCCAAGTGCCAGATGACTGGAAGATAGCTAGCGTGGTCCTCATCGTCAAAAAAGGGAAGAGAGAGGACCCAGGCAACTATAGGCCTGTCAGTCTTACCTCTATCCTTGGGAAACTCTTTGAGAAGATCCTCAAGGAGCACATCTGTGATGGGCCGGCTTCAGGGATGATGCTCAAGGGCAACCAGCATGGTTTCATTAGGGGCAGATCATGTCAGACCAACCTGATTGCCTTTTATGATCAGGTCACAAAGGCAATGGATGCAGGTGTCGCCGTGGACGTAGTCTTTCTAGACTTCAGCAAGGCCTTTGGCACCGTCTCCCACCACATCCTCATTAAAAAACTAGGCGACTGTGGCATTGATGCTTACACAGTCAGATGGATTGCAGATTGGCTCAAGGGTCGTACTCAGAGGGTGGTAATGGATGGGTCATATTC
>NW_017728992.1:76985612-76995354 GCF_001723915.1 Gavialis gangeticus | reverse complement strand
TAGGTTTAGATTAGACATCCACAAGAACTACTTCACAGTTAGGGTGGCTAGGAGCTGGAACCAACTTCCTAGGGAAGTGGTGCTGGCTCCTAACCTGGGGATCTTTAAGAAGAGGCTTGATGACTACCTGGCTGGACTCATTTGAGTCCAGTCTTTTCTCCTACCCAGGCGGGGGGGCGGACTTGAAGATCTACAAGGTCTCTTCCGACCCTACTTCTATGATTCTATGAAATAAAACCAGGAATACTAAATTCCCGTCATGTATACAAGTGCCTTATTGCAGTATCAAAATGCATAGCTACTATGATTCTGCCATTTTAGGTTGATCTGAGTGTAGAGTCTGAGCCTACACAAAAAGACCAAATGTTTGCAAACTCCTGTTAGTTTACAGACCCCCAACCCCCCCAAAAGAAGGAATTAAAAAGCTACAATAACTTAAAACACCAGAAAAGTCACCAAGCTACGTGTTGTAACCCGTATGATATTATAATATTTAGAATGTGATAATCATCATGGTTTATAACTAAAGATGAAGATGTTCACTTAGGAGCTTATGTGGAATTAAGATAACTCAGTGTTCCTAAATCCATCATATATTTGAATTTATTGACGATTCTTCAACTGTAGGATATAAAATGTACTTGAAAATTTATCTCCT
Source organism: Gavialis gangeticus (assembly GCF_001723915.1). NCBI lineage: Eukaryota > Metazoa > Chordata > Crocodylia > Gavialidae > Gavialis > Gavialis gangeticus. The sequence goes on along the minus strand of NW_017728992.1, from coordinate 76,994,696 downwards.
ACTGGTTCATCATATATTTTATCTTATTAAATGTTGTTTGATTTCTCATTCCACAAGAAAGGTGGAAAGAATGCAGGTAATGTCTGTATTAAAAGTGTGAACAAAGTAGGGAGGGAAAAGCATTTGCAAAGCATATTTTATTTGAAGTGCACTATATTCATTTTTATTGTTTAATCTCACTTAAGTTTTGTTTGGGAACACTGGGCACATTTACACATGCTATTAATACAACACAATAAACTTTGGTGCTGTTTGCACTGGAGTTTATTGTTCCCAGGTACAGCATTAAGATGTGAGCCCAGGACAATTGAACCTTGAGCCAGAGTAGCTCAGTGCTGGCTGGCAGGGAGCCCGGGAGGTGATCCTGTCAGCCTGGAGCTGCACCATCAGGTCTCAACATGTTGCAGAGGGGCTGGCTGGGGCACAAGGGTGCCCCAGTTAGGCAGGCAGCCCCCACACCATAGCATCCTCATAGCCCAGCCAGCCCCAATCACCATCTACATGTACAAGACCCACACTTTCCCTGATCTTTCTCTTGCTGCTGACATATTTGTAGTAACTCTTCATAGTTTCATAGTAGTTTGGGGTCAGAAGGGACCTGAACAGATCACCTAGTCTGACCCCCCGTCACTGGAAGGAGCATACACTGGGATCACATGACCCCAGACAGGTATTTGTCCAACCTCTTTTTGAATTTATCCAAGGTAGGAGCAAGGACCACTTCCCTAGGATGTTGGTTCCAGATCCTAGCCACCCTAACAGTGAAATAGTGCCTCCTAATTTCTAACCTGAACCTATTCTCCAACAGCTTCTAGCCATTGTTCCTTGTCACCCCAGGTGCTGCTGGGGGGAATAGGGCCCTTCCTATTTGCTGCTGATCTCCCCTAATGAATTTGTAGGCAGCCACCAAATCCCCCCTCAGCCTCTACTTGCTGAGGCTGAACAGGTTCAGGTCCCTCAGCCTCTCCTTATAGGGTCTGCCCTGTTGCTCTCCAAACAAGTGGGTGGCCCTCCTCTGAACCCTCTCAAGGCAGGCCACATACTTCTTAAAGTGTGGTGCCCAGAACTGGATTCAGTACCCCAATTGTGGCCTGACCAATGTCACTTAAAGGGGGAGTATCACTTCTCTGGACCAGCTTGAGATGCATCTTTGGATGCATGACAAGGTGCGGTTGGCTTTGTTGGCTGCGGTCTGACATTGGCGGCTCATGTTCATCTTGGAGTCAATAATGACTCCCAGATCCTTTTCTGCATCTGTGCTCACAAGCAGGGAGCTCCCCAGCTTGTATGTATGCTATGGAATCCTTCTCCCCAGGTGCAGCACCCTGCATTTATCTATATTGAACCCCATTCTGTTACCATCTGCCCACTTCTGTAATCTGTCTAAATCTAATTGCAGCATCTCTCTCCCTTTGAGTGTGCCTACCTCTCCCCACATCTTGGTGTCATCGGCAAACTTGGACAATGTGTTTTCCCCCCTGTCACAGGGAGGACACAAGGAAAAGACCCCAAGAGGTCAAGGGGGATCCCTGGGGCCCGGAATGCCCCAGGGAAGAGAAGGAGAGAGAGAAAATGATGAAGAATCTCTTGCCTACAGCCAGAGCTGCGGCGAAACCGGAAATGGTGGCGGGACTTACACGGCTTGTTAGCCACGTCTTTTTAAAACTGGGGAGAGGCATGGGAGAAGCCAGCACAGGGGGATAAAAGTCATCACGAGTGAGGCAGTGGGGGAGAGACTGGGAAGTGTGTCAGCAGGGGAGGTATTCCTGGCACCCCTTTTAGGGGTTAGAGAAGACAGCACCTCCTCTCACGGGGCAGAAGGCTGCCTTGAAGTCCATCATGAGGAAGACGCCAGCAGTGGTCCAGAGGGAGAGGAAGCCAACACATCACATCCCGATGGAGGACTCAAGGGAGGGAATCCAGGACATCAGAAAGACGAAGGGTGCAACCAGGTTGGCCCCAAGGAAGAAGGGAGAGCAACGGAACCCAAGGCATTGAGCCAGGTGGGATCGGTGCGGGTTCGGCCAGGCTCCAGGAGCAGCCCCAGGCAGGTAACGAAGAGCTTAAGCAGCAGGAGGGTCTTCAGGAGACAAGCTCCAGTGGCATAGAGCTGCCCAACGGGGAACACAAAGTAGGTGGAGCTGGAGGGATCATTGAGGGTCCAGCTAACTCGCAGATGACCCACCGTAGGGAAGGGAGAAGGTGGTAGCCACCAGGTGTGGGCATGCATAGGACAGGGCCAGTTAGAAACTCTTGGGCTAGGCTGGCCTATTTTGGTGTAGTCAGGAGGCCACGGGTATTGTTAGTATTCTTTCTTTTGTGTTTTTCTGTTTCCCACCTTTGGAGGGGTTGGGAGGTTTGTGGCATAGAGCCATAGTGTTGGCTTAATCAGAAGAAGGTTTTGTATAAAGAATCGAGATGACTGTGCAGACCCATAAAGCATAACTCTGATTTGGGTAATTGGGTTAGGCCTAATATGTATTTTTGGGAGAGCCCAGAATACCTGCAAGCAGGGGTCAGGCAGAGAGAGACATCAACGACCCGTCGTGGCTGGGTTCAGGGCGAGGTATAGGGGAGGTTGGAGCCTCACAGAAGACTGCCGCCTAAAGGTCCCAGATGCAGGCAAGCCCCAGTAGTCAGACCCCACCACTGAAAGAATAGCTGAAGTTGTGGCAGATGGGATTGGGGAAGAGACTACCCCGGGGAGGGACATCCATTCAACACCACCACAGGGACGGAGCGACGGACAGCCATACACATCCAAAGCTGGGTGGCACATGACCGGATGATCGAAGCCTGATGGGTGCACCTCCCCTCGTCCACATCACTGATGAAGATGTTGAACAGTGTAGGCCCCAGGACCTTATTACCCTTCATACTTGAGCTCTAAGCAATCAAACTGGTTATTTACATAAAGTGTAATTCCTCCTCCTTTTCTTCCCTGCCTGGCCTTCCTGAACAGTTTATACCCATCCATGACAGTGCTCCAGTCATGTGATCTATCCCACCAAGTCTCTGTTATTCCAATCACATCATAATTCTGGGACTATGTGAAGGTTTCCAATTCCTGCTTGCTTCCCAGGCTCTATTCCTTTATGTACAAACATCTGAAGTATCAAGCCAATTGCTGTGCTTTCTCAGGAAGAATGAGAAGGCCTCCTCTGTTGCCTTCTTCTGCCTGTGCTTTCCCCAGGTCACCCACTTTCCCACTTACCTCAGGGCTTTGGTTTCTACCCCTGTTGTGGAAGCATTTTTTTTACATGTTTCATTTTTTGCAAATAAAAATAGTATTTTAGAGCTAATGAATGGTGTCAAACCCCAGACTAAAGTCTACAAAACAGAACAGTGGGGAAAACTTTTACAATCTTCCAAATTCTGTATCTCCAAAGCCCCTCAAACCCATTTAGAAGGAACCACCTGTCAGTGAGAAGGAAGTTCCTTTTCTTTATTTTGATCTTTGGCTTCTCTCCTAGGACTGCCAGCAAAGGCAATTCAGCCTAAAGGTACTTTTTAATTCCATGCCTTTTATATAGGGAACCCCAAGACAAATAATTTTTTCACATAGCCCAATTTGTTTTATTTTAGATTTTAACTGGTTTTCAATCAGTGAGCTAGAAGTAAAATATTTCTACCCCTCTTCATTTATCTATTCAAGACACAGTTCAAATTACAGACTCTAACAAAATTAGCTTTACTGGGTGTACCCAGATGAGCCCACACATGCCTCTTGCAGCATCTCATACCATTTTGAGATGCTGCAAGAGGTATGTGGGGGAACAAAAAAAACTCCCTGTGCTTCAAATTTGCAGCAGGGGGGCAAAATTAGATACCTGAATATCCAGGAGTCAACCAGTACCCCAGGGGGAAAAAATGGGTCAGGGCACAGTCCCAAACCATGCCCTGAGGCAGCTGGAGGCTCAGTCCTCCACAAAGATTCTCTGGCAGCCTGCCAGTGTCTCTGTGATTGGTCCTTTCCCCAGTCCTGAAGCATGCTGCCTGCCCATGCAGGCCACTGGAGATAAGCTGGAGACTTCCCCTGCTCTCTCCAGCCTCCTGCTCATTCTCTGCTACTGCTGGGGGGAGCAGGCTGAGAGAGAAAGCAGGGAGCTCAGAGAATGAAGGAGGGCGGGGGGAATGAATGGGGGGCAGGGGCCACTAATGGGAGTAGGGAGTATGACCCTTCTGCTCATTCTCCTATTCTCTCCAACCTCCTGCTTGTTCTTCTAATCATATCCAGCTTCTGGAGGCTGGAGAAGAGCAGGGGAATGAGCAGGGAGTTGGAGACCAGCAGGGTGGTCAGGAGGGAGCAGTAGCCCTGGGGAGGGGGTCCTGGGACCCTATAGGCAGGGTAGTCCATGTGCTGGGGGGGCAGGGGACCATTGGCAATGTGTAGGGGGTGCACACAGGTGCACGTGCACCTCCTGAGCTTGATGGTGCACTCCCTCAGAAAAGGCACTGTTGACATTATCAGTGGTGCCTGTGGACAGTCACCGCTTGCCTCCACCACCCCTCTGCCGCCAGTGGCATCTGAAGGCAGTCAGCGATCACCACTGGCCACCACTGTCACTGTCGGCAGCATCTGCAAGAGCTCCCCACTTACCACTGCCGCCATGCTCCCACTGCCACCAGTGATGCCATACCCCGCCAGCCACCGGGGGCACATGGTATTTATGCAGGGGACCCACCCCTCCTAAGCATCCTCCACACCCACAGTCCCCCCACACTTACCACACAGTGACTCACATCCCCCCACATCCCTCCACACCCACGCACATCCCCCCATCCCCCTTCTCACACCCTCCTGCAAACTCCACATCCCATCACACACCCACCATGTGATAAAGAAACCCAAAGCAAACATTAAAATAGATATTTAGGACTTATTTTAGTATATTGCTAGAGACACTGGTAGGCTTCCAAATTTCTTTAACATTGTAAATATAGGAATAAAACTTTGCCCATCTGATCAATCCCCCTTTCTCTCTCTCTTTTGTTCTAATTGTGTAAGTATGTGGTTTTTGGGGTATTTTAAAAAGTGAATTTGGGATGCTGCTTCATCAGTCTAGCTGACACAAGGGCCGAGCGTCCCCAGATACCAATTCACTGGGCCCAAGAAGATCTTATTTGTAACATTCAAAATAGCATCAGCTCTCAGACCCACCTGGCTAATGAGTAGCCCCTATTGTATGGGAGCTAGTGGGTGAATGTTATAACAAAATACTTGGGACAACTAATGAAAAAAACAGGATAGGAGTGTTGTGTGGATCAAAGGGTCAAAACATGAAAATAAGTAAGCCTGGTGGGGATCACCAGTCCTCAAGGCATCCAAGGAGCTGGTATACACCAACCACTGGTATTCTGCCCAGAAATGTGCATGGATAAGTGAGAGGAAACTGGCCCTGCAGTCTCTGGGCATCTTCCCAGCCAGAGCCTCCTTGCTGGTCAAGTGCAAGGTCCACTTGGCCAGGGCCAGAAGGAGGTTGACCAGGAGGTCCCAGGACTTGGATGGGGTGTGGATGAGGTGACCAAAATCAAAAAGGTGGGGGGTGAAATTCAACCAGAACCTCAAAAGGAGGCTCTGGAGGTGGAGGGGCTGCAACCTGGTGCACTCGATGGTCATGTGTTCCCGGGTCTCCCTCTGCCCACAGAAGGGGCAGGAGCCTGGGGTGTCTGTGAAGCTCACCACATACACTCCTGTGGCAATGGTTCCATGGAGGAGCTGCCAGCTGAGGTCTCCAGTGGCTCATGGGATGAGGTTGGAGTGCAGACTGAGCCACTGGGGTGGCCCAGCTACGCCGTCATCGAGCAGGTCCCACAACTTCGTGTGACATGAGGGTCACATGATGGACAGTGTGGTGCATGAGCATGTAGAGGTGGCGGCAATGGATGGTGGCTTGTTGCCAAGCATCAAGTGGAGGGAGGGTGGGCTTAATACACACGATGCTGTGGCATTTTCATTAGAGAGGCTCTCCAGGAACCACTTTAATTAAAAAGCACCTGCCTCCCATGCCTGAGCACATGCATAGACACTCTTAATGTCTCAAAAGGTATGCAAACCATGGAAACAAAGTCAGAGGTGTACCTATTATTCCATCGGTAGACTCTTTTACCACAATGTCCCTCCTTGTCAATTTGTAACAGAATGTAGCATGTGATCCATAAAACAGGCATCTATAATGAGTCATTAATGTAATAATAAAAAGTATATTTATAACAGTGCAACAGCTGTATGGCTACATTGCAAAATAAGCTGTTTTGAAACTGGGCAATTTATGTAGGCTTTGGAATGTCATTTTACAAGAATTAGAGTGAGAGATCCAATAGGTAATCTAATCCATTATGTATTTATAAAAATGATTGAAAGCTTTAAGGAGCCAAAATAGTGTAGGCTATGTGCAAGGTGAATGCTCTTAGATTTCACCTGAATACAAAATGAAATCTTCCTCTCTTCCCCCTCTTTTTTAGGCACTAGGATTCAGATGAAATATTGACCTCTCCAAAGAGAGAGACTCTTTGAGAAGATGCCAAGAGAAAACTTATAGTTGAACTGAACTGAAGATACTTTACCAGAAACTGATATGAGCCTGCTGGGTGAAGTTCAGCCCTGTGCTTAGCAACTTCACATGGCAGGTTTATCATTCAAGTAGTACTTAAAATCTCACTACAAGATCCAAAAAGATATTTAAGTACCTAAATCAATGGGAATTTAGGAGCTTAAATAGGAGTTATGTGCATAAAAATACTTTAAGAGCTATTTGGCTCCTTTGTGCAAGTTTGAATTTCATTTGCAATATATTCCGAAGGAGAGAAGGGTTATATGCAATGGCTACTTATCAACCGTGATCTCTTTTACTATTGTTAGATCTATTATTAATAGAACGTATTAAAAGTGACAATGAGTTTTCATTATCCTATCCAATGTGCAAAAATAGTTTAAACATAATACAAATATTATTACATTTATTGTTGGTATATGAGAATACAAGCATGGATTACAAAGGTGTATTATCTTCCTGAAAGAGGGGGGGAGGGAGGGGAGGGAGGTGCCATCAGAAATTAAGTAGAAATCAGGATGAAACCTAACAGTCAAATATGTTTTACAGATGATAGCATACTGAGTTGTCTCTCCTCAACTGTCTGAATCCATTGCTGCTCATTTCCCTTTGCCAGTTTTAATTCATCATTTCATACATACTATACAGTAGAGGAAGTGATTCATTTTAGCTACAGTAAATGCTAACCTAACCTGAGAGCTGTAAGTTCCATAATAGATAAAGCACTCTTGGTTATTAGATAGTGAAGGTGATCCACACTGAAAATGTGTGGCTTCTAATTCTATATCTTTGGAACCAGGCCTAGAATTCTTAACAGTTCACTAATAAAAGATACAACTGAAGAATAGGTAATGAGCATTTCATAATTCAATATTTCATACACATGGCTTTACAGAATTGATTATGAATGTTTCTGCTCTTGATAAGCAAAGCTAAGGAACAGGTGGGGAGAAAACAAAATCACACGGCATCTGTTTTCCTCACCAAGTGAATCACATGATACATTTTGTCCAGAGGAATCAAAAAGCTGGCAGTGAGAATTTGAAAATACAAATGATGAAGTGATTATCAGCTGGCAGTGAGAATCTGAAAATCCAAATGATGAGGTGATTATCACTGCACTGAAATACTGACATATGGGTTCAAGTTGTTATCCTATTTGCACCAGTATCAATTAGCATACCCGTTGACTTCACTCAGTTTTTCTAGATTTCCATCAGTAAATGAATCTTTAGTCTTGCCTACAGTCTCTAACATGTCACTTCAACTCTGGTCTGGGGTGATAGAAGGGGGAAAAAGGTCAAATTAATACTGATATTATTTATTTTTTATTTGCCATAACCATTGAAAATTCTTATTCTACCTAGCTGTGATTAGATTTAGTTAAAACTATTCTTTGACATTTGACCAGTGACCAAAAATGTATACATAATGTTTGAGTGGTTGTGCTTAAAAGACCAACTTAGTCACAGCTTGAACACATATTGAGTCTTGACCTGGAATAGGAAGAAATCATTAATCATTCAAGGTAAATGTTGACATAATAATTTTGTAATACCTAGGCTTTTAAGCATAATGAACTGTTGCTATCTAGTAAACTGAGGTAATAGAGTTAATTTTGCCATTCATGACTTGCAGTAATTAAAATGATAAATCTAATGAAAACTCATAAACATTAATAAGCAAGAGTGCAGTAATTGAACTAAGGAAGAAAATATTTTAGGACATCACGGTGGGCAATAATTTGGGCTGGAGGACCACATAGGGATATTACACGAACTGTTATAGGCCAGATCAGCACCCCTACCCTTTACTCCCTACGCCACCCACAACAGTTCACCAAAACTTCCTAAGTTGTCTGGGGGTGCCAGACAGAGTGTGCAGGTGGGGTCTGGCTCAGGACCCCCATGGACAGGGTATGCTTGGCCAGGCACATGGCATGGGGCCATGGACAGGTGGGGAGCAGCGTCTGGGAGTGGAAAAGACAGGGGCAGGCAGGCAGAGCCTGAGCCAGGGACAAGATTGTGGGTGGTGACAGTGCAGGGTGGGCACCAGGGCTGGGGAAGAGCTACAGTCTTCTTTCTGCACAGCACTGCACTGTCACTGCCCCAGCCCCAACTTTGTGACTGAAGGCAGCACTATGGTCTAGAATGCCCCCTGCACCTGGGTGGGGTTGGGTGGAGGGACCAGACACAGGCCAGATAAAATCCCTTGGTGGGCCAGATCCAGCACATGTGCTGTATTATGGCCACCCCTGTTCTAGTACTATCTAAGAAGTAGTGACATTAGCAATACATAGGTTTTGTGGAATTGTCAGACTCTCATAAAATAAGACTTCAATGGGAAGGAACATCATTTTCCCAAGCTTTTCTTTAAAAGAAAAGAAATACAAATTAGGAATCTGGGCACTTCTACTTCATAGATTTTGTAGACATTAAGGCTGGAAGGGACCTCATAAGATCATTAGGTCCAGTCTCCTGCACAAGGCGAAGGAAGTCAGCTAGGGTCAAATGATCCCAGCAAGATAAGC
>NW_017728992.1:76978462-76985235 GCF_001723915.1 Gavialis gangeticus | reverse complement strand
GTGGAGCCCAGAATTGGATGCAGTACTCCAGCTGTGGCCCCATCAAGGCAGAGCACAGAGGGAGGATGATATCCTGGGTCTTGCTTGAGGTGCATCAGTAGATGCAAGCCAGAGTTTGTTCATTTTGGCAACTGTGGTATCACATTGGTGCTTCATGTTGATCTTGTGGTCAGTCATGATCCCTAAGTCATTTTTGGTCGTGGTGCTAGTGAGTGTAGCATTGCCAAGCCTACAAGTGTGATGCAGGTTTTTTTCCCTGAGGTGGAGCACCTTACATTTCTCCATATTGAATGCCATCAAGTTTTCATCTGCCCTCCTTGCAAGCCTATCAAGGTTGGCCTGGATCACCAGCCTATCCTCAAATGTGGACACTCTTCCCCAAAGTTTGGTGTCATCAGTGAACTTAGTCCACTTCTGACACTAGTGTCCAGATAGTTTATAAAGATATTAAAGAGTACAGGTACAAGAACAGAGCCTTAGGAGACACCACTGGTCACTGAATGCCATGTTGATTCAGCTCTGTCAACTACTACCCTCTGGGTCCAACCTCAGAGCCAGTTCCCCAGCCATGGGACTATGGAGTAGTCGAAGCCACAGTTGCCCACTTTTTCCATAAGAACATCATGGGACACCAGGTCAAAGGCTTTTTTAAAGTCCAACTATGTGATATCAACCTCGTCCCTTTTTTCCAGGTGATATATCACCTGGTCATAGAAGGAAATGAGATTGGTCACGCAAGACCTACCTGCAACAAAGCCGTGTTGGTTAGTTATCCTTCAATATGTTGCCTTCTGTTAGCCTGTCAAGAATGGTTTCTTTAATTTTTTTTCCCAAGATCTTCCCAGGGATTGCCCTGTTTCCTGGTTTCTTCTTTCTTCCCTTTCATGAAGATAGGAACCACATTGGCCCCTTCCAATCTTCAGGTACTTCACCCAAGCACCACAAGTTCTTGAACATCCTTGCTAGTGGCTGCGCTATGATGTCTTCCAGTTCCTTTAACACTGTTGTGTGCAATCTATCCAGACCAGTTGATTTGTGGGGGTCCAGCCTCTCAAGATGCTCCCTCACAAGATGTATGCCAATGGTGGGCATATATTGACCCTCATGCTGGTTAGACAGGGTTGTCCCTTCGGGTTGGTGAAAAACCAAACCAAGTAATCATTAAGCAGATTGGCTTTTTCCTGGGTGTTGATAATTAGCTGCCCCAACTGGTTTAGCAGGGGTCCAATGTTGTCCTTGTTTTTCTTTTGACTCCCCACATATCTGAAGAAGGACTTTTTATTGTCTTTGCTTCATATAACCAGTTTGAGTTAGGTTACAGCCTTAGCTTTCCTAGTTCACTTAGTGATGTTTCCTGTCTTCCATCCTTTATAAGGCTCTCTTTTTAGATGTAGGAGGTCCATGAGTTCCCTGTGAGTCAAGGGGATTGTTGAGCCCTTTTACCACCTTTCCTATGGGTTGGGATGGAATTCCCTTGTGCTTCTGGGATTGCTTCCTTAAGAAGCAGCCACTAATCATGAACTCCCATTGCTGTCAAATCATGGCCTCTCAGGGCCTAAAGAACAAGCCTCCTGAGCTTATGAAAGTCAGCTTTCCTAAAGTCGGGAACTACTGCATTGCTGGCTGACTTGCCAGCTTTGTGATGAATAATGAAAGTGATCAACTCATGGTCACTGTCACCCAGCTTCCTTTCAATTCTTAGGTCATTGATTATATCATCTCCTTTGGCCAGTACCAGGTCCAGCAGTGCCTTACCTCTTGTCAGCCTATAAACTTCTTGAGATAGGTAGAGCTCATCCACGCATGTGAGGAAACTTTGAAACTGATCAGATTTGGCCAAGTACTCTTCCCGTGAAATGTCCGGGTAGTTGAAGTCTCTCATCACAATCATGCACCAAGAGCGTGCAGCTTTGGCCAGTTCCCTGGTGAATTCTTGGTCAAGCTCTTGTTCCTGATTTGGAGGTCTGTAGTAGGCTTCTACCATTGTATCCCCTTCACCACGTTCCCCTCATATTCTAACCCAAAGGGTCTCCAGTCATCCTTCTTGGGTGCTGATTTCAGCTTTTGTTATGGAGTCTTCCAACTATGCGCTCCTTCTTACTAACTGGTCACGGTGCTGGAAAAGAGCAGCAAAATTTATTCTACCTGCTTTGCATACCTACCTCTTTAAGTATATTTGATTCATCCATCATTACAAAATGCAGTGACCTAATATTTGTGATCCATAACCCACTGAAATTAATGGGAGTCTTTTCAATGACTTCACTCACCCCCTGGAAACCACCCTCCCTTACAACTTATCACCTTACCTTTGTTGTTGATGGGCCTGCTAACATAAGGATTGCTCTTTATTTTTTGTTTGTTTTAAAATATGTTAAAATCCACATTTTTGAAGGATTTATGCAGGGTTTTTTAAGGGGCATTGTGGGGGGCATTATGTTTATGAAATTTAATCTCTTTAATTTTGCTAGTTCCTATATACCATGATAGGTTATATATCACAGTTTAACACTAACACCCTTAGTTTAATCATGATTTTAGTAACAATTTTTCATTGTGGAACTTGTTGGATAAGTTTATTCCTTTAGATTAACTACTAATTATTTCACTGATAGAATTCCAATTGCTACTATCTATGGAAATATGAAATAAATTAAACTGCTCATTGCTTTTGAAAAAAACTTAAGTTATTAATGTGTGCATCTCTGAGTCCTTGTTTATTTCCCTTCATTATAAATGATTTATGTGATTCATTAAATTCTGGTAATTATCATTTTAGACTCATAATTCTGTTATTTATGTAAGCTTTGCTAGTGTTGATGAAGTACAGTCTGATTTACAAGACAGGTTTGATAAGTTGTATATACTAGATAATGAAGCCAGTCAAATTATCTTAAAAGGACAGTAAGATGCATTGTATGCTATTTCTTAATCTACTATAGCTTGATATTACAAAATAAATACAGAGGATCAAAGTCTCTCATGAGAACTTTCTGAAGGAAAATCTTGGAGAGAGAGCTTGAATATATTTTGTAAAATACATTTATAGATTAAACAGTGGCTAAATAAATGTGAAAAGCTGTGCAAACATAACATTATGTGTTAATCTGAAAAATAGAACATAAACAGGCTACTTTTAATTGATAAAACTCTTTACAAGTTCATGCATCAGTTACAAAAGGACAATATTTAACTAGACCGGTCAGTGATGTAAGACCCACTGAATCCCCCTTCTTTCTTCTTCAAGCCCATAGCTCTTAAAGGCCAGGAATTAGTCCAGCAATTATTGTTGCCCAGCTCAGGATTGCTGTCACCAGCAGGAGATCAAGAAAACAGTCATAAACCTGTGTCTCAAGTACATTTAGAATGTCCGGCTGCAAAGAAAATTCACAGTAGGATCAACACTACTTCTTTTTCTGTTATATCTTTCAGCCCTCATATACATCCTAAAACAGCAGCATTCACCAGTGAACAGAAAATCTCAGCAGTGATTCTAAGTTTTACAGCATATCTATTTTGCCAGTGTCTTCCTAGAATATATCCCATTTCTGAATCTCTTCTTGGCTAGGGACAGAAGTTACACATAACCCAGTTTAAGTGATCAGAAACTGGTTTAAACCTGTAACAGAATAGAAGTTCAGTACACACAAACCAGTTTCAAAATGGCTTAAACAGGTTTAAGATAAACCAGCTGAATATAGTATCATATAGTATTAGCCCTCACAAACTCAGCCCAAGATCCAGTTCGCTGGCAAGTATGAATGCCTCATGCCTCCTGAGGCTTGGGGGGTATGGTGATGGCCCGCAGGAGGTGATGGTGGTGGCAGAGGCATGGCAATGGTGAGTGGAGACCACCCACAGTTGGCTGCAGTGATGTCAGCAGCAAGGGCAGGCTGAGTGGAGACTACCTGCAGGTGGCTGCGGAGGAGTCAGCAGTGAGGGGGGAAGGGATGGTGATCGGCAACCACCTGCAGATGCCACTGGCAGTGGCAGCCAATCTCAGGGGGTACACGTGTACCTGCATGCACCCCCTATGTGTCACCAATGCTGGCAAGGGTCCAGCCACTGTGGCCCAGCACAGGCTGGCTCTTATGTGTTTGCCTTATTTGCTTTATTTATTGAAACAAATATCTGATCCATGCTACTAATCTAGTTGCTTTTAAATGATCGTGTACTCTCACCCCCTTCATCTTGAGTAACTTCACCTTCCATATGGTCAGCCAGCATGAGTCCCCAAACTTCATTCCACCTTGCTTTCATCTTCTCTTTTGAGTTTCAGCCACTGGTCAGCTCTCTCTGAACCAAATAGTTACCAAGTCAGCTATGAGTTCAATTAACTGTTCTATTGCTCTGAACTAGCCATGCCCACAAACCCCTGTAACCTTCAATATATCATTGTCTGTGGTTTCTGTAGCAATCTCAGTCCCTTTCTCCCCATTTTCTGCTCCTCTTCTCAATTGATTCAGTCAAAATCCTCCAGTACAGCATCCTTGACTCTGTCAAGTTTTCCTCTTCAGGATACAAACATCATTCATCCTTCACATTTATTTTCATCTTTCCTATTTTATTAATGGTAAGTGTCACTAAATAAAGACTGATGAACATGAAGTTTAGCCAGCTTCATAGTCTACCAGAATTTCTTCTCTACTCTCATTGATCTTCATGTGCACAGTTTTCATACCTGTTCACCATGTTTTTTCCATTTAAATCCATACCTCTCTGTCCTCCAGGCAAAATCCTGCCTGTTGCTTCTTAGAGAAGATCAGCAAAATCTGACACTGTCTCCTCTTTCTTCATCTCCCTTTCCTCTTCTCATCTCTTCTTCCCCTTTTCTTTTGATGGACTCTCCTTCTTCATAGGCCCCACTTTTTTTAGATTCATTTTTTTTTAAAGTATGTTTTATCATTTACTTTGCGCAGCATCTATTTCTTATCTTTTTAGTGTTTTCCAGGCAAGACATTTGTACCAGTTTGATATCAACTTTTTAAATCAACTTTTTAAAATGATATAAATCCACAAGTAGAAACTATTATTTTAACTTAGCAAAAGTCACCAAGTTGCAAATTTAAATCAGTATTTGAACAAATAATTGCATTGATTTTTTTACTTAAATGGTTTAGAACCTACTTTAAGTTAGGCAGTGTAATTTTGTCATCTAGATGAAGTCCTTATAAAGTAAGCTTTTGGGGCAGGAACTGCATCTTACTGTATGGGTAGAAAGCACCTGTTACATTGTGGACACTTCTATCCCGCACTGAGAGGAAGACCTAGATTGGGAATTCAATAGGAAACTGATCAAACATCTCTTGGGATGAGTGCATGACCAAATCTGACAGGTCTCATAGTTTTCTCACGTGCATCGATGACCTCTACCTAACCAAGGAGGTCTATGGACTAACTAGGGGAGAGGCATAGCTGGATCTGGTCCTGGCCAAAGAGGAGGACCTGTTGAATGATCTGTGGATCAAGGGGAAGCTTGGTGAGAGCGACCATGAATTGGTCACCTTCTTAGTTCACCAAAGAGTAGGCAAACCCGTCACTAAAACAGAAGTCCTTAACTTCGGGAAGGGTGACTTCTGCAAACTGAAAGAACTGGTCAGTCAGGCAATCAGAGGCCATACCCCGCCTCCCCCCCACCAGAAATAGCAGTACATGAGGAATGGTCATCACTCAAAAACATAATCCTTGAAGCACAAGGCAAAGCCATCCCTTCTGGCAAGAAGTGCAGTCAAAGAGCAAGGAAGCCCCTATGGCTGAATAAGGAATTATTGGCACAAACCAATTTGGGAGCAGGTGACAGGCCCAAAATAGATGTGGATCAGGTGAGGGAACACCTTGAGAAACTGAACATTCACAAGTCCATGGGCCCAGATGGAAGGCACCTGAGGGTCTTGAAAGAGCTGGCAGACATTATTGCATCCCCCATGGCAGGGATATTTGAAAAATCATGGTGCTCAGGTCAGGTTCCAGATGACTGGAAAAGAGTCAACATGGTCCCTATTTACAAGAAAGGGAGGAGGGATGATCAGGGAAACTATATACCAATCAGTCTGATGTCCATCCCTGGAAAAATCCTGGAGAAAATTGTCAAGGGATCCATCAATGCCAAACTAACCAAACTTCTGAATGCCAGCCAACATGGCTTTGTGACTGGCAGGTCTTGCCTGACCAACCTCATCTCCTTCTATGACCAGGTAACATATGTCCTGCACGAGGGAGATGATATGGTCATCATTTATCTCGACTTCAAGAAGGCCTTTTACATAGTTCCCCATGATGTCCTCATGGTTAACCTGGGGAACTGTGGCCTTGATCATGATACCGTCCAATGGCTAGGCAACTGGCTATGGGGTCAGACCCAAAGAGTACTAGTTGAAAGAAACAAATCAATGTGACACAGGGTTACCACTGGTGTCCCTTAGGGCTCAGTACTCAGGTCAGTACTCTTTAACGTTTTCATCAACAATCTAGATTCAGGAGTAAGATGTGAACTGGCCCTAGTTCACAGATGATACCAAATTATGGGGGAGGGCCATCACAGTGTAGGACAGGCTGGGAATACAGGCTGAATTGGACACACTCTCAAGGTGGGATGACCAAAACCGGATGGCCTTCAACACAGGGAAATGCAAGGTGCTGCACCTCAGTAGGAAGAACCCTCAGCATAATTACAGGCTCGGCAGTACTACACTCACTAGCACCATGACCAAAAGGGACTTGGGTGTCTTGATTGACCATGCTGGGTTTCCCTCCCCAGAGAAAGGGTCCCAAGT
>NW_017728992.1:76974348-76978451 GCF_001723915.1 Gavialis gangeticus | reverse complement strand
TGCACTGGCAGCACTAACAGAGCAAATTTCCAAGACAGACCACAAGATGTATATGAGCCACCAATGTGATGCAGTGGTGGGCAAAGCTAACCAAATTCTGGCATGCAGCCATTGATACATCTTAAGCAAAACCAGGGAAGTCATTCTCCCACTTTACTTGGCCCTGGTGAGACCACAGCTCAGGTACTTTATCCAGTTTTGGGGACTCCACTTCAGGAAAGATGTGGAGAAGCTTGAGAGAGTCCAGAGGAGAGCCATTTTTATGATCCAAGGCCTGGAGAGAAGGCTGTATGAGGAGAGGCTGAGGGACTTGGGACTCGTCAGTCTGGAGAAGAGGAGGCTACAGCTTTATAAAAGGGGTACATGGGAGAACATCTGTTCACTATAACTTCCCAAGGGATAACAAGGTCTAATGGCCATAAACTCCAAGAAGGCCATTTTAGACTGGATATAACAGAAAGGTTCTTAACATTTCATGTGTCCAAGGTCTGGAACAAACTCCCCCCAGCAGTGGTGCAAGCACCTACTCTGGACTCCTTTAAAGAACATCTGGATTTATTTCTTGTTGGGGTCACTTGACCCCAGCTGGCTTCCCACCTATGGGGAGGGGGGCTGGACCTAATGATCTCATGAGGTCCCTTCCAGCCCGTAATGTCTATGAATCTACATTATAAATAATAGCTATAAAGGAAATTCACAGCCAAGCTAAAGGTGCAACAAAATAGCTTTCCAAAAAAGAACTGTAACATAATTATAAATATTTTCTGTATAGTTATATTAGATGAGCGTGCTGTTGTTTGGAAGTCTGAGTCAACATTAGAGCTATTACCAAAAAACATGTTTTTTAAGAGTCAACATTTATACCCAGGATCCTCCAGGTGTACATGTACCTGAAAATCTTATGCCTTCTTCCCACCCTTCCTTCTCCCCACAGTCTTCTTTAAAAAGGAAGATCAGATTGGAGACAAGAATCATTGTCATCCTGGAAGGAGTTGAAGAGAAATTGAAAACTATCTCCCCTTCCCTCTCGTGTTTATTTTACTCATTCCAAAGAGATAGCAGTATTTTTTCTATGAAGATATATACTGAAGATCATTATTCCACAACCTATCCAGATTTGTCAATGACTAATTTCAGGGAGTGGCCAAAAATTAACCAATTGTGCAATTAATTCTCTATTTCTCCATCTGCTAATGGAGAATGTGGTATAGATTTTTAGTTAGTTTGGTAGAGTGTAATTTTTTTTTTTTTAATGCATAGGTTTATCAGCTGAAAGATGTTTGGAAATAAATCTTTACCTTAAGCATTCTAAGATACAGTGGGAAAGTTTTGGTGGGAACATTACCAACAGGAAATCTTATTTTTGTATTTCTGCAAAAGGCAAGTGTTGGGTTTTAAAAGAATAAATGGTTTTATCCTAAGAAAAGGAATATTTTTATAATCAAGTAAGTTGTGATGGAGATAGTTTTTAAATTAATGTGAGTCAAACTAATGAGCAGGGAAGTGAAATTCTTATAAAGGCAATTTGGCAAAGCCTTTACAGCTCTGACAGAAGGGAAAAGAAAAAGCCATTTTGTTTTCCAGATAATTGCCTTGAGTTACAGTCTTGGTACAGCTCACATTTATTGTTTTGTAGACTGGAAATGTGTAATATTTATCATTATTGTTTGGATTCAAATCTACAACTGGAGTCAAGCATACCACCTGAGGGGTTTAAGGGACTAAAGACAGCACTATAAAACACTCAAAGAACTCAGTCTAGTAACATGCCAGAAGCAGCTAAAGAAGGATGGTTTTCTGTTCAAGTAACCTGACACAAAAAATCATAGATTAAAGGAATGGACACATGAATGATTTGCTGTGAAATTCAGAAGGCAGTCAGGGCAAGGGGACTTGGGGGTGTAATTTACAGAACTTTAGATATTCCATCATAACTGTTCATGCATCTAATTTTACCCTGTAGTAGTCAAAAGGCAACCTAAAGGACCTTATCCCTTTTTCCTATGATCTACCAATGATTAGCTTTGATTTGCCAACAGGTAAGGAAATGCACATGGTCAGTTACAGCAGAGTAGCCAACACACTGCAGACCTCTGCCTTTTACAATTTTGTGATACTTCTTATATGCTTTGCTTGTCTAGTCTATGCAGAATGTAAATTCTTGAGAAAAGAGACTGTGGGTGGTCTACACAAGATGTTTACTGTGGAGCAGCCTAATTATCTCTTCAGTAAAGTCCCCATGTCTAGACATGTGGCCCTATTAGGATTCAGTAAGCTAATAAACACTGCCATAGGTTGGTACTTGTAAATACAGGTACTATCCTGTGGCAGTCTTTTTTACTATGCAGCAACACATGTGTAGTCCCAGGGCTGGCTAAGGGATAATGGTGTTTCAATGTGGGGGCTGCCTGTTGGCTATCCATGAAGTAAAGCACCCTCATGCCCCAGACAGTAAGACTGTGTGAAATTTCGACAGGTGTTTTGTTTTGAAGCAGTTTTGGTGCATTTTGATCTCAAAACAGCAAAATTGAGATGAAACAAAAGGCTTTGAAACAGCTTTGAAATGAAATGAGGGCACTCAAAATGTTCTGAAAGTTTCAAAACATGTTGAGTTTCAAAGCCAGGCTTACTTGCAGCTAAATAGAAACTAAGGAAAGGGAGGGGGAAGAGCTAAACTGATACTGAAATCTAGCTCTTTGATTCCCCAGCTCTCTGACCATTTCCCCAGCTCTTCCTAGGGGGCAAGGACTCCCAATATGCGCATGGGGTTCCAGCAGGCTGCTGCTGCTGCAGGCTGAGCCAGTGGTAGCTGCTCAGTGCACCCTGCACCAAGTGCTGGGAAGACTGCAGTGCTGCCACTAGCCCAACCTGCTGTGGCAGCCTGCTGAAACTTGGCTGGTAGATCCAGGGTCCTGTGTCCCCTGCAAAGAGTTGGGGGAATGATCAGAGAGCTAGGAAATTGAGCTGGAGGCTGAGGAATTGAACCAGGAGCTGGGGGCTGGGGAATTGAACTGGGGGCTAGGGAATCAAATCGGGAGCTCAGGAATTGAACTGGGGGTTGGGAAATTGAACCTGGGTCTGGGGGATTAAATTGGGCTGGGGAATTAAGCTGGGGGATGGAACTGGGAACTCTGCCTGACATCCGAGTCTGCCCAGTGCAGCCCATGCCAAGCACCAGGAAAAACCCAGTGCTGGCACTAGCCCCAGCTGGTAGCAGCAGCCTGCTGTCATTCTGCATACAGATCCAGGGGCCTGCACCCCCCAGGAGGGCTGTAGAGCTGTGCCAGACTCCTCCTGGGGGGAGTGAGCCCTTGGATCTGTGTGAGGGATGACAGCAGGCTGCCACTGTCAGCAAGTGATACTAGTTTTGCTTTGAACAGTTTGAGGTACAGTTTCACAAAACTCCTGCACCTATCTCCTTGCACCATGACAGGCTTTCTGCCCTCAGAAAGGGCTCCCATCCCTGCAATTTTCATCCAAATCAGGCAAGAAATGACAAATTTATAGACATTTTTGTGAATCCACATTATAGCCTATGGGCAAAACATCGAAACACATTGAAACATTATCAAAACAGCTTTGATGAAATGAAACATAACAGTGCTTCAAAACAGCAAAAAGAAACACTTTCTCTTTGAAACGGTGAAATGTAAGTCAAAACAAAATGGTGCTGTTTTGCACAAGACAGGTCAGAGTAGCCCTGGATTGACAGGTTGACTCCCTGGCCCTGCTGCCAGCCAGGGCTGCTTCACCCTGGCTCAACATGCTGTGGTTCTGGGCACACATATAAATGCAGTGCTCAGGAGCAATACATTCTGCACCCAGTATCTATGTGTTTCTATTTAGTATAATGTGATCCAGGTATGGGGTGGAATTGCTAGGTGCTCCTGTAATACAATACATTTAATAATAGTAATTTGTAGAGCTGTGCAAAGCTTCAGGTGGTGATTCAATTCAGAGGAGATTTGGCTTGATTGGACTCCAACCTGGTAAGTACTGGGGGGGGAGAGAGGGCTGTAGGAGGGGACCGTGGGGGACCCCTGCCCGCCCTCCTGATCCCCCCTGCTTCCCCAACCCCCCTTCCCCCCCGCCCACTCCCCCAA
>NW_017728992.1:76973673-76974049 GCF_001723915.1 Gavialis gangeticus | reverse complement strand
GCCCCTGATCCCCGCCCCTCTCAGCTCCCAGTACTGTAATAAAAAGCCCCAGCTCACCAGGTGCTGCCAGGTGTGTGTGGGGGAGGCAATCCCCTTGCCCTCCACTGCCCCACACTGCATGGGGGTCTCTGCATGAGTTCCCCAAGCCCTCTTTGCTCCCCCAGCCCCACCATGGGTGCCCTGCTCAGGCCAGCTTTAGCCCTTTAAAAAAAAAAAGCCAAGAAAAACCCAAGGACTCACTGCTCCTAGTGCAGCCTCAGGGCTTCAGGGCTCATACAGAGCCCCCCACATGGCGCAGGGCAATGGGGGGGGGCAGTGGAGGGCAGCAGGGATTGCCCCCACTGGCAGGGGCTGTGGGTCTGGGGGTTGTGTTATT
>NW_017728992.1:76968068-76968673 GCF_001723915.1 Gavialis gangeticus | reverse complement strand
AATTTATAGACATTTTTGTGAATCCACATTATAGCCTATGGGCAAAACATCGAAACACATTGAAACATTATCAAAACAGCTTTGATGAAATGAAACATAACAGTGCTTCAAAACAGCAAAAAGAAACACTTTCTCTTTGAAACGGTGAAATGTAAGTCAAAACAAAATGGTGCTGTTTTGCACAAGACAGGTCAGAGTAGCCCTGGATTGACAGGTTGACTCCCTGGCCCTGCTGCCAGCCAGGGCTGCTTCACCCTGGCTCAACATGCTGTGGTTCTGGGCACACATATAAATGCAGTGCTCAGGAGCAATACATTCTGCACCCAGTATCTATGTGTTTCTATTTAGTATAATGTGATCCAGGTATGGGGTGGAATTGCTAGGTGCTCCTGTAATACAATACATTTAATAATAGTAATTTGTAGAGCTGTGCAAAGCTTCAGGTGGTGATTCAATTCAGAGGAGATTTGGCTTGATTGGACTCCAACCTGGTAAGTACTGGGGGGGGAGAGAGGGCTGTAGGAGGGGACCGTGGGGGACCCCTGCCCGCCCTCCTGATCCCCCCTGCTTCCCCAACCCCCCTTCCCCCCCGCCCACTCCCCCAA
>NW_017728992.1:76964448-76967191 GCF_001723915.1 Gavialis gangeticus | reverse complement strand
GCAGTGGAGGGCAGCAGGGATTGCCCCCACTGGCAGGGGCTGTGGGTCTGGGGGTTTTCTTGGGGTTTTTTTTTCTTAAAGGACCAGAGCTGGCCCAGGTGGGGCACCCATGGTGGGACAGGAGGAGTGAGGGGGGAGGTCATGGGGCTTGTGCAGAACCCCCCAAGCAGCATGGGAGAGTGGGGGGCAGTGGAGATGCCCCCCATCTGGCAGCACCTGCTGAGTTGGGGCCTTTTTTTAACAAGTGCCAGGAGCTGGGGCTGGCGGGGCAGCCATTGCCAGGCTGGCAGACGGGTGGGTGATGGGCCTGCCTGATTCAGTTTTGGAAATTCAGCAGCAGCTGAATCTCTGAATCAGATTTGGCTAAATTGAATAGGGACAGAGATTCAAATCACCAGATCAAATCACTGTCCCCCAAATAGGCTGAATCCAAAATGAATACTAGCTGCTTTGCACAGGCCTAGTAATTAGTAGGCCTCTGTGAATAGAGAATTATCTGATTCAGATTCAGATTTGGCCAATTTGGAGGACAGTGATTCAATTCAGGGATTCGGATCACTGTCCGGAGTTGATTCAGCTGAATCAGCTTTGGAAGATTCAGAGAGATTTGGAGATTCGGCTATAGACTGTAATGGGGAATCACTGAATCACTATAACTTTGCCATATTTTTGCAGATTTGGATAAAAACAGCAGGTATGGTATCCACCTATTAGGGTATAAAGCCTGACATATGTCAAGGAGATAGGTGCAGGGGTTTCTAGAAAACTGTACCTCAAAATACTGAAAGCAAAACTCATGTCATGTATGTGTGTTACAGCAGAATTGGATGAAAACAGCTGGCATGGTAGCCCCTGATGAGGCCATGAAGCCTGCCAGGTTTCAAGGCAATAGACAATAGGTACAGGGGTTTCTGGGAAACTGCACCTCAAGATGCTGACAAGCAAAGCTTGTGACATATGTGACTTCGTGTGCATGCTAAGGCAGAGCGGGATGAAACCAGCAGGGGTCGTAGCCTGTAACAGGGAGGCTTCCCCATACTCAGGAAGAAAGAGCTCACAAAATGGACAGAAAGGCTGCAGACAGAGGCTTATGTGTTCTTCCCGTGTCCCTCCCCCAGAGCACTATGTTTGGAAGGGGACTCAGGAAAAGATCAGAGTCACTGGCCAGCTACAGATATCAGTCTTTTCCCCCCTGCTCCCCCACCCTCTTCTCAGTTTTTGTTCCCCTGAAAGACTACCTTCTGAATCTCTGACTCTCTGAATCTTTTTCCAAATATTTTCTGAATCAATTCAGAGGCTTCAATTCAATTTGGAGGGTTTTTTTGGTCTCCTGATTTGATTCGGGTTCAGTGATTCAGCCTCCAAACTGGGCCAAATCTTCTCTGAATTGAATCGGTGACCAAAGCTTCTCACACCCCTAGTAATTAGTAAATGGTTAATACCAATTTCAACAAAAAGCAGTACTCTAGTAAAAATCAAACCAGTCCCCATAGGTCAACATAAAAGCAACATCATCCAGGAATACAGTGAAGTTTCCAATTTCTGTATACATAGGGGGAAAACACACAAACACATATGTGTCCATACCCATGTACTGAAGTTGAATAACAAAGCATTCAGTATATACTGTTCTTTTGTAAGTGCTCGTGGTATGATACTTTAGTGTAATTTAGAGGTGCATATTACATATACAGTTCTATATGTTCTGCCTATAGACAACTTTCTAGTGAAAAAGGATAGGAGGCATTAGCTGGGTGATTGATTTTTTAAATGTACTTTTCATTAAGATAAATATAAACATGAATTGTTTATTTAAGCTAATCAGTTTTGATGAGAAAAAAGTATGTTGATGTGATTTAGTGTAGCTTCCCAATCCATGCAGAACCTAATTAGGTCATCTTGTGATAGCTGCAGTAGATGGTAGTACTGGGAGATGAATTTATATACTTTGCTGATCAGTTAACTATACTCCTGTTTCCGGAACTCTCACACGTTGAAGGGTAAAGACACAAATAATGAACCAGTGAGAGCTGGAGATGAAATTCATTCTGGGAATACATTCAGTAAAAATTCCATTGTATATTCTGAAGAAGCAAATGCAACAGTACCAAGACCTGCAACTATCATACCTCCTTAAAAGGGCATGTGTAGGGTATATTTTCTGCATCTTGGTCCCAGGTTTACCAGTGAAAACAAAGCTCCGACAGAAGTAATGTTTGGCATGCAATCGGATCCTTGAAAGTGCTCTACAGCCGTGCCCTGAAAGAAATGCATGGTTGCAGAGTACTTTCCTAATATCATGACAAATTAACTCTCATTACATGAGGGTTCAGATAAAGTCATTCCAAAGCAGGGTGCCTTCATTAACTTCTGTCTGATTGGGACTGGGCTGGGCTGCTGTCTGCATGATGGGAGTGGGAGAAAGGAAGGGATGGAGCTCTAAGCTGGGGTTTGCTTGGGTGGGGACAGATACATTAGAGCCCTGCCTCAGGGGGTGTTCCAATACAGGCCCCCCTCCAGCACAGGCTAGGCAAACCTCAGTTTGGAGCTCCATCCCCTCCCTTTTTCTCCCTTCCATCATGCAGAGTGCACTGGAGTGGTGGGGCTGGGAGACAGAGCTAGGGGAGAAAGGCTGAAGACAAGCAGCTCTTCTTGTATCAGCTCCAAAATAGAGCCTGATCTCCACCCCCCGACCCAATAACAAATATCTGTTGGGTTGTGGGGGGGGGGGGGGGACCCTAAA
>NW_017728992.1:76962399-76964383 GCF_001723915.1 Gavialis gangeticus | reverse complement strand
GGGGGGGGGGGGGGTCACTATAACTCATGGTGCTTTCTGTTAAGCACCACGAGTTACAGCAAGGAGCTGCCTGTCTGTCAGCACCCAAAAAGATTGGGATGACTGTTACTAGAAGCAGAAACATTGAATCTCTGAAGAGTTTTTCTTCTCTTCTTCTCAATAAAGAAACTCCTATGTGCTCCAGAGAAATATTAGCACATGGTACACCTTTCAAATTTTATAGAAGTAGTCCTACTTATTATCTATCCTTCTAATTAGAGACCAGCTTATGCTGTTTCAATATACTAATTTACCTTTAATCAAATAGCAAATATGTAAATAGCTTAGAATAATTTGATTAAAACATGTAGTATTCTCTTTGATTGATGCTGGCCTCTGGATCATGTTCTTTGGTGTTTACTCTTTGGTGCCTTGGAACAAAACAAAAAAAAATACATATTGAACTGTAATGAATTATTAGCATAAAAGAGAGCATGAGCGCTCTGTGTTCTGAGCCTGACACCAATGTTCCTGTGGTGAACAAGTAACAAACTTCATTTATAGCTCTATGAGGAAGCTAAAGGTCTAAGGTCAACATTTCTTTTCAAGCTTTACCAGTGATTTAAAAGATAAGGGTACAAAGCAGAGCTGTTTTCATTTCATTAACTGGATTATATTTGAATACTATTGAACTTTATTTTTAATTAAACTCTTCATAAACCTAATGGGAAGGTTGGGCTGCAATCATATAAGAGAATTTGATAGAAATTAAAGTACAGGTTTTCACTGTAGATGAAGCAATATCACCGTTTTCTGATATTTTCATATTTGCCATTAACCTCCTATTTGAAAACTACATCTGAAAAGCAAAATCAGTCTTTTTACCCAGAACACTGCTAAGTTAAACTAGCAGTCCTTACTCAGACAAAACTCTCATTAAATTCAGTGGTAGTTGTGCTTGATGAAGGTTTTCAGAATTGAGCCCGTAGTTACTACTGTATGAAGGCTGGGGGCACAATTCTGGTATCCTGAGTCTAGGAATACTCCAACACTTCTTGACTGGGAAACCAATTAGAAATGACTGAATTTGGAAAGTAGGACATAACTCAACTTGCATGATATTTTTTTACTGAAGTATATTCAGAATATACCCTGTTCTCTTATTTGACAAGTATAATTTATTTTATTTCTGATGTTAGTTCAATGTTTTCTGTAACATATGGAAAAGTTATGAAGTTTTAATAATGTGAAACCTTGTTAAAGCAGTCTATTTTCTCGTCATTGTCGAGAAGGTGGGACGGATTCTTATTTTTTTGTATGAAAACTATGGTGTATTTTTGTGTCTGAATATGCATACACAAGCCAAATATAAGTTTATTATTTCACCGAAGCCCAAATATGGTCACCTTATTTATGAGTCATTCTATTTAAGTCAAAGGCAGTGTTGCATAGAAGGTTATTAGTGCAGTTATCACAAGCTATGGGAGTGTGTGCTGCACTGATTCAACAGTCATGTCTCATCCCCATCCTAGCCCCTCATACCAGGCCAGTTCTCTTACCTAAGTAGTCTGGGACTCTGCTTTGTTCAAGCTTCTTATCTCAGTCCCTCTCACCTTGCCTGAGGATTCAGCAAAAATAGACTGAGGCAAGGAGCTTAGAAGAAGGAAGTTGAGACTGAGAGTTACATTGGAGTAGGTCCTGGGACTGGTGTGGCAATTGCTAGGGATGAGAGGTGAGGGGTCTGAGAAATAAGAGGGAAATGGAGGGGATATGGAGCTATTGGGTGCCTGTACATGAGCCAGAAGTCTGCTCCAACATGCTGTAACTACAGTGCATCAGATCACACTCAGTTAATCAAGTCTGCTGGTGCATGCTAATTAGCACAATTCATCCAGCCCCCATGAGAGGGAACCAGCATTATGGTTATAGGTTAGGGGCTGACCCTCTCGGCAGCACAGAGGCAGAGAGGGATCTTGGAGTCAGGACTGACTCCAGGATGAATATG
>NW_017728992.1:76955944-76957399 GCF_001723915.1 Gavialis gangeticus | reverse complement strand
GGAGTCACCAGGAACAATGGCCTCAAGCTGAGGGCAGATAGGTTTAGGTTAGATATTAGGAAGAACTACTTCACTGTAAGGGTGGCCAGAGCCTGGAATAGGCTCCCCAGAGAGGTGGTGCTCTCACCTTCCCTGGAAATCTACAAGAGGAGACTGGACAGGCACCTGGCTGGGGTCTTATGAACCTGCCCACCCCCAGTGCTCCTTCCTGCCCATGGCAGGGGTTCGGACTAGATGATCTGTCTAGATCCCTTCTGACTCATTGATTCTATGATTCTATGTCTTGTGTTTCAGCTTCCCCATGCTTCAAAATGGTGGTGGGGGGCACTTTAATTAAAGATCTTTTGACAAGCTTTAGATAAAACATCCTCTGCCACTATTTTGACGCATGGGAGCACTGATACATGAGATGCTGTGGGCACTTTAATTACAGTGGCTCTCAGAGCTGCTCTAATTAATGTGTCCCCTCCCACTCCCCACCACCACTGGAGCCCATGCAAAAATCCCCATTCCATTCAGAGCAGGTGGAGCCCATGTGAGATGCTTGGGGTGGTGAGATGGAGACTGGCTAAATGAGGAGCTTGGCTCATAGGTTCTTAAAAATGTTAATCTGAAGTAAAAGGAGGTGAGACTTTTTCAGTGTCCCCTTCTATTCAGTAATTGTCTGTGTACATGCTTTTACCTTGTAGTAAATGAAAGAAAGCCAATTCACTTATATGGCACCTACAGACATGCAGCAAGGCTGCTCCAATGCGCTGTAATTGCAGTGTGTCGGAGCAGGCTAAATTAATCAAGTCTGCCAGAACGTGGTAATTACTGAAGTCCAACAGACTCCAGCATCATGTGTATCAGTGTCCCCACACTGAAAAATAGTGGTATTTCACTGTAGATGAAGCAATATCATTTGATGAACTTTAGTTAAAGTTCCCTCCACTGCTATTTTTCAGCACTGGGCTGCTGATACACATGACACTCTGGCCACTTTAATTAGAGTGGAACCCCACTGCCCACATCCCTCCAGGTTGAAAATGACCCATCCACTACCTCTCTGGGTATGGCCCTCCAGCCAGTTGGTGACCCATTTGACTGTGTAGGTGTCGACACCACAGTCCCCCAGTTTCCTAATGAGAAAGGGGTGAGAGACAGTGTCAAAGGCTTTCCGAAAGTCCAGAAAGACTATGTCCACTGTTACCCCTGCATCTAAGGATTTGGTGACTTGGTTGTATAAGGCCACCAGGTTGATTTGACAGGACCTGCCTCTAATGATCCTGTGTTGTTTGCCCCTAAGCATAATATCCCCTGCTGGCCCCTCATGGACGTGTGCCAGAATAATTCTCTCAAAAAACTTACCCAAGATCGAGGTAAGACTAACTGGCCTATAGCTTCCTGGGTCCTCCTTCCTCCCTTTTTTGAAGATGGGAACCACATTGGCCCTCTTCCAGTCCTCTGGCACCA
>NW_017728992.1:76949381-76955870 GCF_001723915.1 Gavialis gangeticus | reverse complement strand
GTCCCTGCTCAGGAAAATGGAGGCAAAGAAATCATTAAATAGGTTAGCTTTGTTGTCTGGTGTGATGACCAAATTTCCTAGTGTGTCTTGCAGGGGCCCCACATTACCCAGTACCTTCTTTTTGCCCCCTATGTATTTAAAAAAAGACTTCTTCTTGTCCTTGATCTGGGAAGCTAGTCCCAGTTCCATCTCCGCCTTGGCCTTCCTAACTGCCCCCTGGATCCCCGATCAACCTCAGTATAGTCCTCCCTGATGATGGCCCCTCCCTTCCATTGGGTGTATGCCTCCCTGTTAGCTAGAAGATATTCCTGGATGCTTTTGGTGAGCCATGGGGGCTTTTGTGCCCTTCTGCTCCCTTTGATCCATGTTGGGATTATCTCCCTTTGGGCTTGGAGGATCATCTCCTTAAGAAGCAATCACTCTTCTTGGACACCTGGCTCCCCTCCCCTCTGGGACCTCAGTGCTTCCCTGACTATTCTCCTTAGCTCATTGAAGTCTGCCCTCCTGAAATCTAGGGCTGCTGCCTTGCTGCAGGCCTTTGCCATCTTGTGCTAGATGGTGAATTCCAGCAGGTGATGATTACTGTCTCCCAGGTGGTTGAGCACCCGCAGCCCCCTCATCAGCTTTTCCTTTGTGGTAACCTGTTCCTAGGCCCATGTCTAAGAGCTCTGAACCAGTTGAAGGGAGAGTGGAGAGAGGAAACAAATCACACAAAGAGCCAGGCTGGAGGAGGAGAATTTGAATTGGCTAAGCAAGGAGATTAAAAAAGGAACTTGTGGCAGCAGCATGAGTAATATTCTTTGGTATTTCCCTATGTAGATCTGGATACTTTAAAGACCTATTGACCACCCCACCCAAAAACTTGATGTTAGGATTCTTGTTCAAGACCATGCTTGAGCTGTACATGCCAATTGTATTTTTGCATGTAGACTTCATTTAGACCCGCTTTCAGAATTGTGGTAGGAGTTGTAGCATGGTGGGAATTGGTGTGGCCTTGCCTGCTCGCATCAGGTTTGAAGGATTTGTATATACTGTGAGCTTCTTAATATGTTTTTATTTTCTCCCTCCTAGTGCTGGCATGCCATCATTTCTTACAGGCTCCTTATCTAAAGCCATCTTTGGCTGTCAGTCTGAAAGCTAAGTCTGAACTTTATGGATCACCTGTAATCCTCAACTTCATGTTAACTTCAGAGGTGTGAACTGCAGTCACTGAGTTGCACTTCAGTAGAAGAGGCTTGTAAGTGTTCTTGTGTTTATTAACTGTATGGATTTGTTTGTAACACAGAAGGATGTCTGTTCCTTTACCATTTCTTTAACTCTATGAAATCTTCTGCCTTGTAGCATTTCTTGAAGTTTCTCATTATTACTATAAGCCGATCATGGAAGGGGGGAGGTGGTTTTCAGTGAGATTGTTGTTTGGCACATTTCCAATAAGCTCTTTTATTAGTATTGCCGTTCCCATATTTTATTTAGCTTTAGCAATCTTCTGATTGCTTTTATGGCTTGCAGTCACACAGTCTATAGTGAGTAGTTGGCCCCATGCCCCACCCTTTGATATATTATAGAGTTTGCAACTGTTTGGAAAACAAATTTTTTTTTATCCATTTCTTCATAAAACTATCAAGTAAATATTTGCCAGGTTCAGTTTATGAGCTAAAGTTTTTACCTGGCTCTATTAGAGAAAGAAAAAGACCTTGCAGTGTAGAATCAACCTGGAATGCTTTTGAAGGACACAGGCATTTTAGATGTAGTCTGGTACACTGGTAAGGAGAATTTAAGAAAAAATCAAACACAATAATAAAATCTTTTGTTTGCGGATCCAGAATATATGCCCTCAGAATTCATTAAACCTCATTTTTCTTTTTAATTACTTAAGGTTGAAACATTTGCAAGAAATAAACTCAGAAACAAATGAACAGAATATTCTTTGTTTACTTATTTTGAAATAAAGATGATCATTCACCAGAAGTATACATTTCATGTGGATATACATTCTAGTTAACAGTTTATATTACATTTTGATTGCAAAACACTACATTTGATATAACTGCCATATCCCATGCTACCCATGACACTTTTAACAAACCCACTTCCTAATAAATATTTCGGGCACCATTATTGTGTCTATTTATTTATAGGAAAGTGCTTTGAAATGTCATACTTTTCAGTACTATTCTCCCCCCACCATGTCTGGTCCCAAAGCAACAGATTTTGTGCAAATAAAAGGTTACATTTTACAGTGAGAACCTACAAGGGACATTCAGATGTCAGTGTATATATAACAAAAACTGCCTTACTTCTGGACTACCTTGTGTTGTTGAATGCAGAAGAATAAGCTTTGCCTGTTAAGCAAACAGATTTTCAAAAATTCTAGCTACAAAAAAAAAAGTTTCTCTGGTTGTGGTTTGAAAGAGTTTGTGCCTCATCTGATGACCACATGAAATGATGGTACACTCTTTCCCAAGTCTCACTTCATGCATAAATAAACCCTTCAGATTTTTCTTCCACAATCAAGTGTGTAACTTCTGCCTTGCCATACAAATACAAGTCCCCTAATAAAATGGTGTGACTTCCAGAAGTGTTTTGTATTAAACTGTTTAAACCCAGCTACCTTCCTTCAAAGAACTGCCTCCAATGTATCTGCCCTTTTAATTTCCTTAAGACTAAAAACAATTATAAAGATTTTTTTTTTATAAACTTGGTTGGTTTTCTTTAATCCCTCTTGAATGTCTATTTTAAAGATTTCAAATACTGTTTCTGCAAATTTAAAAAAATGATTTTTTAGCCACTGTGAGTTATTTAAAAGTTCATGTAAATACAGCTGGAAGCTGACATCAATTGAACTACATAGACGTTTGAGTAGAAATTGCTAAACAACTTTGAAGGAAAAGACTAGGTTTTTCTTTTAAAATATTTTCAAAATAAGTTAATTGAAAACCTTTTTTTTTCACTATTTAGTATTCATGTTGCCAGTGTCAGACAATTCTAACCTAACCATTGTGTTCAACATTCACATAACTGTCTTGTTGTGTAGTTCAGGTAATAAAGGGAAGGGAAAGGGGAAATTTCTGAAAAGAGCTGACAAGGTTCTTTGGGTACATCCACTATCTTTTATTAGACCAACTCACATAGTTGGAAAAAATGTTCTTTGCAAGTTTTGGGGTATTGGTCTGTGATCTTTCTGGATTGAGTAATAAAGCAGTCAGAGGCCAGTACCTATGCAAGAAAGCCAGTCAGTTAAAATGTAAATTGAGGTAGTCATTAGGTGAAAGACAGGTGTGTGGGGGTGGAGGGGAAGGGAAATGAATGTTGCTGTAGTCAGTGGATGATAGACAGGAGTGGGAAAGGGAATGAATATAGCTGGTAAAAAGTGGAGAGGTTACCTAGGGAGTCAGATGTTAGGCAGGTTATAAGTTGTCATAAATCTAAGGTCTTTATTTGGTCCATGATTTTTTGTAACCAGTAGCTCAATGAAGTGACGTTCATAGGCTTGTCTGTGAAAGGTGTTTTGTAAATTCCCTTTGAAGATTAGAACTCAGAGATTGAAGAGAAAGTGTGGTTTTTGTGAGAAATATGCCCCCATAGGTAGCTGGGCATTATTTTCTTTGATACATTTTGGTATGCGTTCATTCTGATGCACAGTTGTTTTTTGGTTTCTCCTACATATTTTCCATCAGGGCATTTGGTGTACTGGATGAGATCTATTACATTGCTGGAGGTTCAGGTGTAAGGTCAAAGAATGTTAATGGCTCTGTTGTAGGGTGTAGTAATTATGGGGGTGGTGGAGATGTGTTAACAGGTTTTACATCACCAAAAGCAACCATTAACAGAGCAGCACACCTGAACCAGTCCTTGTGACTGAGGCAGTGTATCACAGTGGCAATGCCCCTTGAAATCTGGGCTGCTTTTTCTTGCAGATAGTGAAGAAAACCTTGAAAGGCAATGCTTTTTTTTGTGGCTCTACAACAGTGATATAAATGGAGCCTGGCTCTGCAGAATCAATAGACCTTAAATGGTAATGAATACCCCAGCTAGTGGTCAGTGAATCTGTTTCTATGGTTACAAATTAAGTTACTGTGGTTTGAAAGGTAACTCTTTGAATGTGTTTTGTTCGAACCTGCAAAACAAGAGAATGCTGAGTGCCTGAAGGATGGTCACACTTGTAAATTACAGACTGGTTCATCACTTCCCATTTGGTAAAACTCTTCAAAACACTTAATTCTTTAACTAGTAACAAAGAGACAATGCCTTGAAAAAACTGTAAATAATTTTTCAATTACTCATATTCCTGCGAAGGAAGATATTTGTAGAAATAAACAAGAAGACTCTCTTACTCTCAGCTTCCAGGGTTGAGTGGGAGATTTTTAAGCTAATTCTCAGAGCCTGAAGAAAGCAATTAAAGATAATGGCAGGATGGTGGTTTCTACATGATGAATAACTATACAATATATGTTATTTGATTAAGTCTTAAATGGTTTAGAATTTTGGTAGAATGTCTTATTAAAGTACATTTCTGGGAGATGCTGTGCTCTTTTTCAGCTTCCCTTTGTGCAGTATATTAAATAAATCAAAGGTTTAACTCATCAAGAAAATGCTTACTAAACTTTTACTAATAATAAGAGATTTATGCTGCCTGAAACAAAAAGCTGAAACTAAAAATGTAGATGCTCAACCCTATTATTATGTATGGGGTCTCTATGATTGTAATAACCCATTAACAACATTAGAAATTGTCATAATTGTACTGTGGCTGTTTAGATGTACATGGTGTGCTGATGATATAATGAACATGTTACGTGATATAATGAACATGTTACATGAAATTCAGTCATGAAATATATGTAATCAAAAACATATGCACTTAGCAGTAACTGATGAAGTTGAAAGGTAATGCTAATGCCTTAATATTAACTAATCTTGTCTTTCAGGGAAAGAGTGTAAATATGGGCAGTGAATTAAGTCCCCATCCCATCCTCCCCCCGCATCCATCCGTCCATCCCCCTGCCCCCGCCTTGCTGTTGGTTTTTTTATTGCAGCAATAAAATTCACACACTTCCAGAAATATATCAATAGGAAGATGTGCCAAATTAGAGCAAAAAAGCTACAAATGAAATAAACCACTCTTAAACACGGCTGTTGCATCCTAGAATGAAAATTTGCTGTTACCGATATTTAAAGAGAACTGAAACACTGTCAGTTTTCATGTAGAGGGAAGTAGCGTTTACTGGCAGTGGGAATCATTTTGATCAAAAAAAATGTTCCACGGTGCAAAATGTTGAATTGTCACGCCAAATGGTGGTCATCTCAGTGGGGAGTTTATTACTGTTTGTTAAATCCATTTTGAAAACCTCAGGGAGAAAGGTGAAATCCTGACCCTTTTGCCTTAAATAGGGTCAAGACTTCATGCAGACATCTGTTTCTCTGCCCATGTCCTGCATAGACCAGATACGTGGTAAGAAGATGCATAGTGGGAAAGGGCACAGAAAGCATGTCTTCTGTGCTGCAGAGCATCTACAGAGTTACTTCTCTGAGCTTAATCCATTTCATGGGAAAAGTCCCTTATTCAGTTCCCTGTGGGAGACAGTGGGTGAACTGATGCAAAAAAAATAAAAGAAAGACTATAACAAGGCATCACTAGCCAAACCTATTTTAATGTAAGCGTTCTGCCAGGCACTGGATGGCAGTAACAGGGGCCAGGTTCAAATTTAGAGGTTTAATGCAAACTTTTTTTTTAAGTTACTAGATCCCCCCAGAAAGGCTCTCACCCCTTAGCACTGATTAGCAGAGGGGCCCAAGGAAGAGGGAGGATGAGGGGGCAGCTGCCATTTTATTTGATGGCTGACCCCTCATGCCACCCTGCCCCTCAGCACTGATTGGTGGAGAGGCCCTGATTGGTGGAAGGGGAATGAGGGGGCAGCTGCAATATTATCTGTTGCAATTTGTGCTGCCTTGCCAGCCAAAGCATTTCCCTCCTAGCAGATGGGACTGCATTTTATTTTATTTTATTTTATTGTTGATTTCACAGATAATCCAGCATTTCTGCAAAATCTGTGAAAGCGCGAATTAGGTAGGTCCCTGCTCACAGTGAGCACTGATCTTTCAGTGACCTTTGAGTAATTTTGCTATAGCAGCATTTGTGTGCCTACAAACTTCTATATTTTGTAAGGGAGAGCTAGTGGACAGAAACTCTGACCCACCTGCCTCTTTACATTCTCTAATTCCGTTCAAAAAACCCAACAACAGTGAAAACAGGCATGAGTAGCTCCCACCTTCAAACATGCATACTAATGAAGGTGTGCAGAAAAAAATTATACAAAGTTGAAATACAGATTCCTAATAGTTCTAGTACCTTTGGTGTTAAGATATTCTAGGCCTTTCCTACGTAATGTCCATGAGCTCCTCAGTGTAATTGATTTTACTTATCAGTTCCCTTAGTTTATCACAGGTTACCCTTTTTAAAATTGAGAACCTTGGTTGCAGACTTTTGTA
>NW_017728992.1:76944142-76944381 GCF_001723915.1 Gavialis gangeticus | reverse complement strand
ATATATAAAAACTGAAAGGTTGTTTAATACAACAGTATTTGACACTTTCGTGAAACAGCAAAATAGGAAATGAGGCAAATATATGCATGCAAATTAAGGGAAAACACACATATACATAGCCAATTGAGTAAGACAAAAATATGTGAGGTGTAGCATAAGATATTTGGATGTATTGCCCACTGTGTAATTATGCTTAAATTGGCCTGATCTTTGTGCTGGGAAACATAGAAGGTGTAACT
>NW_017728992.1:76925851-76939142 GCF_001723915.1 Gavialis gangeticus | reverse complement strand
ACCACTGTGTAATTATGCTTAAATTGGCCTGATCTTTGTGCTGGGAAACATAGAAGGTGTAACTCGAAAATTTAGGGAAAAATGGCATGACTGTAGGAATTGGTTAACATGGTAGTTTGGAATAATGAAGAGATAGTGTATGTGTACTGGAGTAATAGTCATCTTTTATTTTACATATATATGATAGTTAATAATGGTCACTCACTGTTGGTAGTAAATAGAAATACATTCTATTTCTTTTCCACTTAATTATGTATAGTGAATTGTCTAAAAAATTAGGGTTGCCACACATTTGCATTTTCACAGACCTGCATTTTGTGTTTTGGCTTCTATTCTACCCAGGAAAGCACATAAGCACCAACAGACTTTCCCTATGCCTGAAGAAGGGTGTTTGTGACTGAAACCTTGCACAGAATAATTTTTCCAACTATTTAGTTTGTCTAATAAAAGATATCACATCTACCCAAAGAACCTTGTTTGTCTAAAAATTGGTATTTACATAATTAAACAATACTGAATCATAGAATCATAGAAAAGTAGGGCTGAAACAGAGCTCCAGAAGTCATCTAGTCCAACCCCCTGCATGAAGCAGGATCTTCCTTATCCAAACCATCTTGTACAAA
Organism: Gavialis gangeticus; assembly: GCF_001723915.1. Taxonomy (NCBI): domain Eukaryota; kingdom Metazoa; phylum Chordata; order Crocodylia; family Gavialidae; genus Gavialis; species Gavialis gangeticus. The sequence goes on along the minus strand of NW_017728992.1, from coordinate 76,938,519 downwards.
TCTTTTATCTAACCTATTAACAAAACTCTACAGTCAACTTTGACATAACCACAAACACTGACTAATCAGTGATTTACTGAATCAGGGATTTATTCTACATACTTCATCTGTAGCTCATGGTTTAAGTTTTTTTTTATCCTCTACTTATTAATATAACATAAACATAGCATATTTTCTGTTTGTGCTAAGTATGTGGTATGGCTACAACATTATTATTTTACCCCTAAATGCACACACAGATTTCAGTAATGCGGTATGTAGGTGCATCTAATGATACATATATATTAAATCATACTCCAAATCACATTGTTTGGGAAATACGCATTATGCCATTCTAAGGCATTTTGGTACATACACACAAGAGGACAAGTTAAGATTAATCGTTGAACTTTGCACTCTACATTTTCTGACTTTTAACTATACAACCTATACAGTTAACTCTGCATATAACTATAACTATATATGTATATAACTATGTATACAGTTATATACAAACTATACAACCTCACAGTTAACTCTTTTTTTCTTTTAATACAATATTAATTAAAGCAGTTTTAAACTGCATTTCTGAAGCTTATGGCTTCCTGGCACATTTTTAGAGTTATTTATTTAAGTATTTTTAAATAACTACAAACTGTATTTTTTTCATACAGAACTAGCTACCTTTCCCCCAACAGTTTAAGTGTTATGATCCCTTTGGAAATACACAGTAACTAAGAAGTCTGAATTTTTAACCACAAGTGGAATTCACGTGGTTTCCTGAATCTGAAAATCCTGCATTTTTCTTGTAAATAAAACCAAATATATGCATTACTAGAAGTAATAGCACCAGCTTCATTGCCCATTCTGGAGTTCTTATTGTCCATTTTTGGCAGGCAAGCAAGGTAGGATTTGAAACTGTAAAGTGCCTTTAAAAAAATCATAGGAGATGCAAGGCTAAGCAGTTCTGCAGAAAACCAGTAGACTCGATAACATGTATCTTTCCCATTCCCACCTTGACTTTAGGAGAGAATGGAATGTTTGTAGGTATCATGGCTGAGCTCTAGAAGGTCTTATCATGGGATATCTTTCTAAATTAAAGTGATCTCCATAATTCTAAGATGTGGACCAAATGCTTGTGCCACTGCCTTGAGATTTGATGACGGCTTGGTTGATGGTTAATCACAGTTACTATCCATGCATTAATCTCTTTGGTGATAAAGTAGAGACGCTTTGAAGGGAACAAAGACAGAATAGACCTACTACAACAGAAAATATTTAAGCAGTGATTTACTATGGTGAATATTGATATTTGAATGGGTAATGAAGGACATAAAAGTTTTGTTTTCATTGAAGGCAATTCCCATATATAGTCAGCCAATTACAGGAAACCTATACATTAAGTTGTACACTCCTAGGAAATAATGAGGTTGAAATAGGGAAAGGGAAATAATCTAAAATTCTACCTCCAATGTTGAACATTTTTTTGTAAAAATATACTCAAAGATGTTCAAGGTGTCCCATGTAGTTTCAGGTATCCAGGTTGTAGCCTTATTGATCTAGAAGCAAAAGGAATCAAAATTGTGGCAGAGGTGACTTTAGACCAACTAGATATTTTCAAATAAAGATTTTTTTTGCAAGTATCTACTTGGTCTAATAAAAGATATCACCTCTGCCACAAGTTTTGATTCCATGAAGTTTCAGGAATGCAGCTTCTATTAAAAGTGAAAACAACAGTCATTAAGGTGAGTGAGTTATGTGAATAATGACATACAATATAATTAATTACTTTTACTGACTAAATCCAAACGGTTAAATAATTTATTGCAAATAATAATGATTACAAATTCAGACCAGTTCTATGCTGAATAATCATTCATAAATAAGAGTCCCCATTTAAATATAATTATCACAATAATTTCAATAAACATTATTTCAAGACACTCCAATGTTGTTTACTTCAATCTTTACTAGCATCTTTGTGTATTTCCTATTTTTTGCCTGTAGGGAAAAAGAATCAAACCAGCCTAGAAGAAATTGCAAGCAGAGTTAAAGCTGAGCAGAACACACACACACACACACACACACACACTTATGCTCACAAATTATACAGGAGTAATATTGAAAATGGTGATTGAGGTAACATCATTGCATGGTTAATGCTAGCTGCTTTTATGATGTGACGTTTTCACTTGCATCAGCAAAATACAGGTCATTTATTGGATGGAGATTTAAATTAAATAAAAACATTTTAATTTTGCATGAACTTGCTCCCTGCTTAATCCCACTCATGCCTTTTAAAGGATACCATACCATGTATTTATTGATTGATTTATTTATTTTTATTAGATGCTGCTGAAGGGCATGCTTAGCAGTCTGTAGACTTAATATGGAATAGCTAAATTGAAATAGGTAGGTACAAATTAAAATGTTCTAATTCTATGGAAGAAATGCAAAATAACACATTCAGTAAGAAGTGTAATAGGATGGGAGGTTAAATCTAATGGATGGATGCTAAATGTTCTACTCTGCAAGTTATTTTGCTGTGCACAGCAGGGAATACAATATAGTTGTGCCCTACTTCTTCTGTAAACAGAGGCTAGATATAGGCTGAAGCAGGATTACACAATAGGTGCAGTTTCCTGCATTGCACAGAAATTCCAATTCCCGCATACACCCTTATGAGGGCTTGTGCAAATGTCTGCAAAAGTCAGCAAAAATCTCATATTGAAAACATAAGACCATAAGGGGTCTTCTTGACTATTATGCCCAGCACCTTATGATTGCTACTTATCAAGCTCAGTTATCTCCTGAGGAGATTTGAGCTCAATGGGTACAGTGTGGGCACAGATTGGGTGTGACTGGACATTTTGAATGGGGTGTTGAATTCTATGCTACTCTCTTTGACCACATTGATGTATAGCCTTTTTGAAAGAATAACTTCTACCTACACAATAGGACACACCTCTCTCATTAATTAGGACCTACATTTCCTTTAATCTTGCATATTATTTTTTTAACCATGAGCTTCTATATTCAATATTGTTAGGGCCAAGACAAATAAAGATCCTATGCAATGCAATGTGTGTTGGTTATTTCCTGCCTTTCACCCTAGTAGCAGTTATAGTCCAGTGCTGTTCTATGTATCTTAGGTTAAAAGGAGCTGAAACAACTTAATGTTGTATAGGCTTAACAATTCTATAGTCCAGTGAAGGGCAACCCATGCATAGTATAACTGAATGCCATAGTATAATTGAATGGCCATACCCAGTGTGCATTATATACTCATGGATAGATTGTGATTAGCCCTGCACTGGTGTCCCAGGGAATGGTAGGGATAAAATATCCTCACTTGCCTTGTCCCTGAGAAGAAGTCATAGTCTGTTCCAGTATTCCCTGAGTGCAAAGGCTGAAACTGAATAGCAGTGACTTCAATAACAGCCTCTCAAGATAGGTAGGGGTATACATGCTGTACCGTTTAAATGACTTAAAGACATTTTAATGTATACTCCCAAAGACATTAACTGAATTGCACAAAGGAGAGTTATGAGTCACACTGCTGAGCTTTCAGCACTAACTTTTAGATGCCTCATTGTTGAACCAAAAGCTACAACCCTGAGTGGTCACTTAAATTACAGACAGAAGTGACACTTTTTGCCTGTTCTGGCCCCTGAAAGCACTCTACAACCCTGACCTAACACAAGTGCGTGACTGCAGAGTTTTTTAAAAGGGCCAAATCCTATGACAATTTGTATGCTCATTACATAATGATAGCCTATTTGAAAGCCCCCTACCCCACTCCAATGCAGGCCAGGGAAACCTCAAAATGGACCTCCCTCACTTGCTTCTTCCCTTCCCACCCTGAGACATCACCAGGGCTGGGAGCAGGGGAGGGTGGAGCTAAGGAAAGAGGCAGTATACATGCAGCCTCTCTCCCTGGATCAGATCCTGTGAAGGAGTGAGAGAGAGTAAACAGAAGCCCCGAGTTGCCTTACATGCTGGGCAGGGGAGGTCAGAAGAAGAAAAGCAGCCGGCAGCAACAGACAGGGAAAGTGAAAGTAAGCAACAGTTACAGCATGGCAGGCCAGTGGGGCTGCAGCTGGGGACCAGAAGGGAAGAGAAGCAATCACCACACTTCCAGAGCAGCATCTCACTCTGGATTGGAGGAGGGAGGCTCCTCAGAAGTATTTCCAGCCCCAGAGAGGGGCAGAGTAGGGTTGATTCCCTGTGAGCTACAGAGGCAGGAGCGGCTGAGCATCCTGGCAGGCAAGTGTTATGAAACCTGCCAGAGAAACGCTGTGGATGTGACCCTGAGAAGGAGGCAGGTAGAGGCCTGCACGCACAAGGCTTCTGATAATCCCTGAAGTGGAGTGACAGCTGAGGATCTGGGGGAGAGGCCAGAAGAATTGCTGTTTTCAGGTTAAAGCTTTGCTGCATGTGGGAGAGATCCCATTAGGACTGTGAATGCTCATGAGTAAGCTGAGGCAGCCCTGTGAAGAGCAGTGACTGGATTAACTGACTTTTTTTTTTGTTGTGATTTGGGCATGAGAGCCTGACCCCAGGTGAAGGGGACATGAACTGAATCTGACAAAGAGACTCAGAGCAGTCAGGTTTTGCTTTTTTCTTTTTTTTTTGGATATTTGAGTGCAGGCCAAGGCCAGCCCTGGAAGGGTGTTTGCCTAACTAAAGCTGATGGTCACCCTGGTGGCTGAGGGCAGAACAATAGACCAACAGGCAGTTTTTAAGATCTGGCTGCAGAGAACTATGAATGAGTACCATCTGGAGAGGCTAGGGTGGGGTAAAGGGAAGGTATAGAAGGAAACAGGGATTGAGACCAGGTAGGATCAGCTGGGGCATTGCCTCCTAGAAATATAATATCATCAAAGTCATGCCAGGCGAGAAACATAGGACCAACTTCTTGGCAGACCAGGTGATCTGAAGCCAAGGTCCACCCTGTCACTGACTGTAGGAAAATGAGCTCAGGGCAGTAGCAGCAAGCCCTACAACACCTACAGTTGTCAAAGCTCCTAATTGGAGCCTGATCCCTTATTCTTCCCCCTTCCCCCCAACCCAACAGCTAATGTCTGTTGGGTCAGGAGAATCAGTCTAACTCATGGGGCTTACTGTGAAGTGCCATCAGTTAGACCAGGGAGCTGCATTTCTGTCTACACCTTGCGGCTGTGATCATAAAATAAGCCTGGAAGGGACCTCCAGAGGTCATCTATTCCAACTTTCTCTGCTTGAGGCAGGATCATCCCAATCCAAACCAACCTTGGCTAACATATTTCTGTTACTACATAGTCAACCCAGTCATACAACTACAAGGCCCTTAGCTCAAAGATACCAAATCACCTTAACCTACCACAGATAAAGCGGGGGGAGGGGGGGTAATGTTGGTCAGTGTCCTGCTATTGGAGGAATTTTTAAAATGTAGTAGAGAGATTAAATGAATAGACTTTGCCCCTCCCCTAACTGGCAGCCCCCTCCCCCCCTCAACAGTCCGTACCAATCTGACCATGGGGTAAAATTCCTTTCTGATTCCAAATTTGGTGATTGGTTTGACTCTAAACAAAGTGGCAAGACCCTCTAACCAGGAACCTCTGGATTTTAGTCTCAGCAGGGACTCTGGCACACTCCAATCTAAATCCCCAGCCTTGGGTGCAGCCAGCACTGAATTCTTCTTCTGAAGATGTAAGAAGAAGGCAGACATAAGAAGAAGAAGAAAAAGAAGGCAGAAGAATAAAAAGGCAGAAGAAGAAGAACAAAATGAAGAAGACGAAAAAGCAAGCAGCAGCAGCAGCAGCCTGACACAAATAGCAGCAGAAAAAAAATTCCTTCCTGGCCCCATATGGCAACTAGCAATACCCAGAAGCTTGGGAAAATGGTATGCCGTCCTTTCTGCTCAGCACCTTAGGATGACAAAAATAACTCCACACACAACACCTAATTACTGGACAGACAAAACTCCCCTTTCTGTTTCCCTTTTATAAACTTATTCCAGCTCCTTAAATCTTCTTTTATAATTAATTTAGTTATGGACCACTGCTGCTGAGGTCCTCCTCCTGCTGCTGAGCATGGTCCTCTCCAGTATTCACCCATTCTAGGCTACTCGTTATATCACAGTGATCTGTGCTGGGGGTGCGGAGGTGGGACAGGAGCTCCTGGTTTTCCAACTGTTGCTCTTTACAGAGCATTTCAGGTATAGCTACTCCCAGATCATCCCTGCCTGTGGCTTAGTCAACCTCTTCACGTAAACCTCCTAGACTGCTCTAGACAGTCTATTCCACAGCCCTAATGTTCAAACAGTGAAGTTTTCCTGCTATGCAATTTAAAACTACTTTGCTGCAACGTCGAACCATTGGTCTGCATGATAAGTTCATTTGACAGCCTTTATTAGAAAAGAAAAAGCATCAGTATGCTGACCAATGTGTAATGCAGTGGACTTGGATATGTCTTAAATCTTTTCCCCTCCAGTTGTATAGGCAACTATGTCCGGTCTGAATTTTCAGGTTTCAACTCTTTCCTGAAGGTGAGTGCCTAAAGCCCTTTCTTTCAAAAGACATCACAGTCAGTCCTTTCTGTTAAAATCTAAAACCTCGCTGTTGTTGGCACTGGATTTATGACCCAGATACCATATTCTGGGTGGACCCAAACGTTCAGACTGACCATGACCTCTCCTTTGGATAATAGTCAAATTTTATGGATACACAGTTATATGAGGTCAGAATAATGCAAAAAATTCTATATCTACCAGTCCCAGGGTTCACAGACTCAAGGTATGTCTGGCCAGTATGCAAACTTCACTCTGAGGTTCTCTCTTGAATGTCAGATGGCTGCAGCCTTGAGTTTAGAGGCTGAGCTCCCCACCCCCTGCTGACCTCCCTCCAAGTGGGGTGGGTGAGACGGGCTGGCGGTATGCTCTCTGTCCATGGTGGCCTTATGTTTCTCTCTCAGGGACCTGTTGCTGCTCTGAAATCCCTCCTTTTGTATTTTTTCCTCCTTTGATGATTCTTTATCTTTGGGCTTTGCTAATTGGTTTCCCTGTGGTCATCATAATGTCCATGTTCTATCCTGTCAGCATACTCCTTCGTTTCACAAACCCATCACATGCACACAGTGAAATTTGGTCTTTACTGTTCTTCTCCTAAGTTGGTCTCTTCCCCAAAACCAGAAATCCCAAGGGCTCTCCAGCCGGGCTCTGTGACCTGGCCAATGCAGAGTCCCTTATCTCATGTTATGGAACAGTGGGGCACATGTCTTCATTTTCCAAGCCTGTGTATCTGCTTGCTGCTTGCCTGAGTCATACAGTGAGCCTTGAAGAAACTTTGTCACAAACAGGCTTCTAGAAATCAATTTACCTTTTCCATTACCCTGGACTATTGTTCTAGTACAATATCTATTTTACCTACATGCCAATTCCCAAAAGCAAATTTCTAAATACTATTTTCTTGCCATCAATTGTCAGGATACCATACCTGTTGCTCTTCTACATAGTACTGCAGGGGGTTAAAGAACTCACTCTGAATTTGGGAGACCAAGGAGGCCACTTTGGCCTAATAAGATTCTAACTTTTATCTTTCACTCATAAAAGACTGACCTGAACACCAGGCTCTAAGCTATGCTGGGGTAGGGGTCTGCACTCACACTCTCTTATTGAATCTATTCCATTTGCATGGAATACATAATGATTAATTTAATTCATTGGAGCAAGAGTGAGTATGACTATAGTTTAGCAGTTAAGGCAGGAGTCAGCAACCCCCAGCATGTGTGCCAAGCATGGTACATGAGGCCATTTTCCTCAGCACGCGTTGGGGCCAGGGAGGCAGCAGCTGTTTGCAGACTCCTAGCTGCAGCCAGCCCCAGCTCTGAGTTAGCTACTGCCATCCAGGAGCACGGGCTGCTCCCAGATGACTGCAACGACATCGGCAGTGCCGAGCACCTGGAGAATCCCCGTCCACTCATCTCTGTGATGTCTTCATGTGCTGGTCATCCCTCACCCCAGAAAAGCAGCAGTGATGGTGATGATCAGTGGGACATTCCCCTTCGGGGGTGTTTTTAACATCAGATCCCTCCCCGCACCCCACCGGGGGTGCCAGGTGCATGTTCACCGCTGGCTGCCATCCATAGGTGGCCTACAGGGACTGGCTGTCTACACCGCGTGAGTGTGAGGACATCAAATAGTCCCAGCAGGCAGATGGGATGCTGCAAGCCCTGGCTCCATGGTTATCAGTAGCTACCCAGAGCTGGGGCTGGATGCAGCCAGGAGGCTAAAAACAGCTGCTGCCTCCCCGGCCTGGCCCCAACAGGTGCAGTGCCAGCACCTGGTGCTTTCCTGGAGCCCAAGGCCAGGATACAGCTGGGGCTGAGGCAGGAGGGCAGCAGCTATTTGTAGCCTTCCAGCTGCAGCCGGCCCCAGATCTGGGTAGCTGCTGATAGCCATGGAGCCTGGGCTGCTCCCATGGAAGCTCTGCTGCAAGCAGCCTGGGCTCCGTAGCTATCAGCAGCTACCCAGAAACTGGGCCAGCTACAAACATCTTCTTCCTCTCTGTCCTGGCCCCAGCCCCAGCCCCAGCTGCCTCCCAGCCCCAGACCTGGCCCCAGGCTCTCGGGAGGCAGCACATACTGGCAATGCTCCCTGCTGTGCTGCCCTTGCCGCTTCTGCAAAGCAGTGTTAGAACCCAGAGTGGCAGGGCACAATGGGAGGTGCAAAAGCTGCCTGCTTCGAGCTCCCTGCTGCCCTGCCACACTTCTCCTGCAGGGAGGGGCACATCCCTGTGCTACTGCCCATACTGCTCCCATTCATGCAGGGGAAGTGTGGCAGGGCAGTGGGGAGCTCAGAGCAGGCATCTTTCTGTGGTCCCCACTGTGCCCTGCCATGCCAGGATCCAGTGCTGCTTTGCAGAAGTGGCAAGGGCAGCACAATGGGGAGCATTGCCAGTATGTGTTGCCTCCACAGAGCCTGGAGCCGGGTCTGGGAGGCAGCTGGAGCTGGGACAGAGAGGCAGCAGATACTTGCAGCTGGCCCAGGTTCTGTGTAGCTGCTGACAGCCACAGAGCCTAGGCTGGGGGGGCAGGGGCTTTGGGTGAGGGGCAAGGGGTAGCAGGGCTGGGGGGCAAGGACTTTGGGTGGGAGGCAAAAGTCATGAGCAGGCCTGGGGGGCAGAGGCAGAAGGGCTGGAGGACAGGGGCTTTGGGTGGAGGGCAAGGGGTAGCAGGGCTGGGGGAAGAGGCAGCAGGGCTAGGGAGCCAGGGGCTTTGGGTATGGGGCAAGAGGCACAAGCAGGTCATCCTAACATATGCCCCTTGCCCTCCTTTTGTTTTTCTGGCATGCTGGCACTCCAATACTTTAAAGGTAGGCATTGTGGGTTTTTTCAAAACTCTGGCCAAAAAACATTGCCTACCCTTGAGTTAAGGCTATAATTTATCTTTACATTGTAACTGTGAGAACAATGTATCTTTTAGACTTCTTAGGAGTCACTTAAGAAATTTCTTTATTTGAGTCTGTTTCTGTTGTTTACTGATTTTTGTTGGATGTTACTTTACTAAAATATTTAATTTCTACCTGTAGTTTACTAGAAATGTGTTGGCTTTGGGTAGGGAAGATATGGTTTCTGGTTCTTACTCCATGATTTTGTCACTATTTTACCCTATTGCTGTTTAATATAAATATATGAAGGTTGGGTGAGGGTGGCAGCAACATCAGCACCAGGAATGACAATATTTAAAAGCAACCAGTAGGTGTTTCATAGATTCATAGACTGTGAGGCTGGAAGAGACCTCAGAAGATCATTGAGTCCAGCCCTCTTGCGCCAAGCAGGAAAGACAACTGGGGTCAGGTGAGCCCAGCAAGGTGACTGTCCAGTCTCCTCTTGAAGATTTCTGGGGTAGGCAATTGCATCACCTCTGGAGGGAGCTTATTCCAGTCTGGACACCCTAACTGTGAAGAAGTTTTTCCTAATCCTGAGCCTGAAATGGTCTTCTAGGAGTTTGTTACCGTTACTCCTGGTTTTCCCCAAGGGTACCCTGGTGAACAGTTGTTCACCTAGCCCTTGATATACCCCCCTGATGTAGCAGTAAGCTGCTACCAAGTCCCTTCTCTTTTAAAGCTGAAGGGTCCCAGGTCTCTCAACCTTTCCTTGTATGGCTTGCCTTACAAGTCTCTGATCATACAGGGGGGCTCTTCTCTGGACTTTCTCAAGCTTTACCAAATCCTTGCTAAAATGCGGCACCCAAAACTGGATGCAGTACTCTACTTGTGGTCTCACCAAAGCCAAGCAGAGTGGAAGAATCACTTCCTTGGTTTTGCTGGAGATGCATCAATTGATGCATACCAGAACATTATTTGTCCTGTTAGCTACTGCATCACACTGCCAGCTCATGTTTATATTGTGGTCTATTATTACCCCTCAGGTCCCTTTCATTTGTAGTGCTGGTCAGATTGGTGCTGCCAAGCCTGTAGGTGTGTCCCCAGATTGTTTGTCCCCAGGTGAAGCATTTTACATTTCTTGATGTTGAACTCCTTCTGGTTCTGATCCCCCAACTTGCCACCTTGTCTTGATCTGCCTGTATTTGCAGCCTATCTTCAAGCATAACCATGCTTCCCCATAACTTGGTGTTGTCTGTGAACTTGACCAGTAAGCTCTTCACCCTCACATCCAAATAATTGATGAAGATGCTGAAAAGCACTGGACCAAGCACCAACCCCTGAAGAACACCACTGACCACTTCTCACAAAGATAACACAGATCCATTCATTAGGACTCTCTAGGTCCTACCCCACAGCCAGCTTTGTACCCACCTGTCTCACAGTTAAGCCCACAATTGTCCAATTTTGTCGTGAGAACATTGTGGGATAACAGATCAAAAGTTTTTGTAAGTCAAGGTATACAATGACAACCTCCTCTTTCTTACCTCTTTCTTATCCAGGTAGTGAGTTTTACCTGGTTGTAGAAGGAGATGAGATTGGTAAGACAAAACCTGCCCACAATGAAGCTGTGCTGGATGTCATTCAGAATCCTACCTTCTGCAAGCCTATCACACATAGACTCCTTAACGATTTTTTCCAGGATTTTCCCTGGGATAGATGTTAGGCTAACTCTCCTGTAGTTACCCAGCTCCTCTCTCTTCCCTTTCTTGAAGATGGGCACAACATTGGCCCTCTTCCAGTCCTCAGGGACCTCTTCAGAGTGCCAGGAGTTTTGGAAGAGTTTCACCAGGGTTTCCACAATGCCTTCAGCCAGCTCCTTCAGCACTCTTGGATGTGAAGTTCATGCGGTCCTATTGATTTATATATGTCTGATTTTTTAAATTGATCACATACCAGTTCTGTGGCAATAGTAGGAAGTCGATCTTTCTTATCCTGCTCAATCTGTACCATATCTTGCATGATTTTCCCCTTGGCCCAGGGAAAGATCCAAGCAAAGTATTCATTCAGGAGTTCAGTTTTCTCATGAATGCCAGTAACCAGCTGTCCTGAGTTGTTGTGCAGTGGCCCCACACTCCCATTTGTTTTCCTCCTGTTCCCTATGTACCTAAATGACTTCTTGTTGTCCTTGATTCCTGTTGCTAATTTTAGTTCAGTCACTGCCTTAGCCTTTCTAATCTGTTCTCTACAAGCGCAGGCCATTGTTTTATAGTCCTCTTTGGGGCATTTCCCAAGCTTCCATTGTCTGTATGCCTCTTTCTTTTTTCTCAAGAGGACCATGATTTCTCTGTTTAGCCAAGAGGGCTTCCTAGCCTTTTGGCTACCTTTCCTCCATGTGGGAATGGACTTCCTTTGTGTTTCAAGGATCATGTCCTTAAGGAACAAGTACTCTTCATGTACTTCTTTCACCTTTGATCCCTGGTGCTGCAGTATTTTCCCTACTAGTGACCTGAGCTTGTTGAAATTTTCATTTTTGAAGTTCAAAACTTTAATCCTGCTATCTAATTTGTCTGCCTTGCAGCAGACAGTGAACATGATGGTTTCATGGTCGCTATTGCCCAGGTTGCCCTGTATGTTTAAGTTGGTCACCAGGTCATCTCCTTTGTCCAGGACCAAGCCTAAATGAACATTACCTCTGGTTGGCCCATGCACCTCCTGAGTCAGAAAAAGCTCTTTAATATAGGTCAGGAAGGAATGCAACTGATCCAGCTTGGCCAAGCATTCCTCCCAAGACTTGTCTGGATAATTGAAGTTTCAGAAAAAAGCCAACTTACTAAATGGGTACTTTGCATAGGTCTTTCATCAGTCCCATGGGATACCCCTGCTCATCATGGAACAGGGAGGCCTGGGTGAGAGAGATTCCTTGCCCTCCATCAATGCTGACCTCATGAAGGAACACCTTAAGAGGCTGGACACCTTCAAGTCACCTGGCCCTGACAATTTACACCCCAGGGTATTCAAGGAGCTGACTAGCACCATAGCTCAGCCCCTGGCACGGATCTTCAGGAACTTCTGGTGCTCTGGTGAAGTGCCCAAAGATTGGAAGAAAGCCAATGTGGTGCCTATATTCAAGAAAGGGAGGAAAGTGGATCTGGCAAACTACAGACCTATCAGCCTGATCTCTATCCCGGGGAAGGTCTTAGAAAAGATTATCAAAGAGGCCATTCTTAACAGACTGGCCAATGGCAACATCCTGAGAGACAGTCAGCACTCGTTTCTTGTGGGTAGGTCTTGTTTGACCAATCTTATTTCCTTTTACGACCAG
>NW_017728992.1:76918693-76920851 GCF_001723915.1 Gavialis gangeticus | reverse complement strand
ATTACTTCCTGCCCCTGGAGCAGGGTGCTGGATTTGATGATCTACCGAGGTTCCTTCCAGGCCTAATGTCAATGAAATCTATGAAGTCACCCATGATGACCATGTCCTGCCTCTGTTAGTTCTCGGGTGAATTCTAGATCAAGTTCCTCCCCCTGGTTTAGTGGTCTGTAGTATACACCTACAGTTAGGTCTCTCTCACTGCACCCTCCCCTGAAGTTTGCTACAGTTTGTACAGAAACATATCCAACTGGCATGCTATAACAGTGCCTACCAGACCAGACCAAGCCCTTCAGTCAAGATCACAATACTTAGAGAAATACATGCTTTATGGATCCTGATAGATGCAAGATGCAAGATGTTAGATGCAAGAGAGATGCCAAGCTGCTCACACCTATCTGGGAATGCATAGAGGAATTTAGGCACATGGAGCAACTGTATGAAAAAAACATAGGATCATATCCTTGGATTTAGGTGTCTAAATCCAGCTCAAATCCTTTTGTGGATTTCGGGTCATTCATTCTCAATTGTTAGCTCATTGGTAACCCCTGCCAATGATTCCAGGTTGAGGCCATAATTTATCTTTATGTTAAGAAGATGAGGACCTGGAAAATCAATTCATCATGTAGACTTTTTAAAAATCAATTAGGAAATTTCTTAATCTAAGTGTATTTTTGTTGATTACACATGCTTTGATTCTAGTTTATTGGAGTATTTAATTTCTGTTTTCTGCATGTATAGTAAACTTATTAGAAATAGGTTAGCACTAAATTATCTTTCTAAAGGAGATAAGTATGACATCAAAACAAGATTGACAGTGAAAAGCCAGCCAGTAATTGTAATAGATAAGTATTTATTATAAATTATAGGTAGGTATACATTTCTATAGGCCAGAAATAGTGATCAACCTTTTGTGTAGTTGCAATTGTCTCTTCTTGAATTATGCCATCTGTTCTTTGTTAGCTGAATGATTGATTAACTGAGCAATATGTAAGTGGTATTTTTCCGTGCTACTGTACTGTATATGTTGTTCAAGTGTTCTCTTGACATCTGCCATCTGCATGCATAGTAAATCAAAAAAAGATTCTATTTTACTCTTAACATCCATACAAAGTTTAGTGGCTTCAATTGAACTAAATTCTGCTGGGTTTAATTTTTTCATAATAGAGCACAATTAGACTTAAGACTTGTTTTTTAATATATAAAATTATCTGCATACATAAGTATGTACTGGTATTCTTGCACTTAAGGACCAAGTATAGAAAAGAACTTGAGAGTTTAAAACAGGACTCAGGCAGACTTTCCAAAATTGAGGTCCAAACACTTCTCCCAGACCACCTAATCCTGCAAGCACTTGACACTCAGTAGTCTCCTCCCTATTTGACTTGCAAGTTCCTTTGACACCTTAAGTTTTAATCCTTTTCAAGTGCAGAACTTCCCTGGTCCAAACAGCAAGGGACTTAACTACCAGGTAAGACCCACTAGAACCTAGCAATGAAGGGCTAACTACATAAGCAGCACTAAAAGGTCTGCCTATATGATAGTGAATTTGATGGTAAATAAGGCAGATAAGAGCAACTCTGATCAGTAATCTCCCTTCTTTTTTATCTGAAAACAAGAAGCAAAACAGGTGATGAAGCAAAACCACAGAATAGGAACACTGTAAAATATTTTGACTCAACAAAGCTTAGGTAATGCCTTATGGAAATCCAACAATAAAGTAAAATGTCAAAGACATTATCTTTAGTAACGATTCTCAGTAAATGGCTCATTGATGACTAGGTAGTTGCATGATATTTGAGTTTTGATATGTGAAAACTTATTTCCTCAAATATTTATTTGCAAAGTCTGGCATTTGCACTAATGAACAGTGTTAATTTTCTCTTACAAAACATCACAAATTTGTCCCAGCCTGTATTTGGCTCCTCAGTTTCAGATTAGTATCATTATTTTAGCAGTGGAAATATCTCTTTATGAAAAAACTACAGCTTTTTTTCCAGTTATAACTTCTTTTCTTTTTAAAATAAAATTTAAAGAAAAATCTGAAGCGTTTCAAACCCATAGCCGTATGATTCTTTTTTTTTTTTTCATTTCTCTCTCACCAAGTTTTTTATGTGATGAGAATGTTTTTTACTGTAAGAGCCATATGAAATTTGGTCAT
>NW_017728992.1:76904786-76913693 GCF_001723915.1 Gavialis gangeticus | reverse complement strand
TTTTTTTTCATTTCTCTCTCACCAAGTTTTTTATGTGATGAGAATGTTTTTTACTGTAAGAGCCATATGAAATTTGGTCATCATGGAGAGAATTTAGGAAAATGTTTTAATTTGTTCTGTTTGCATTGCAGCAGACAGGGAAAGATATTACTGGGTCAGGTAGTTCCCAAAGGTTGTTTGATTATAGCTATAAAATGCTTTATTTTTATGTTGCTAAAAGAGCAATTAAAATATGTGTCAATGAAAATTATTAGATTTGGGTGCTGCCAATACAGGAGAGTCGATCCTGACATGTGCAGACAGCCTAGGCTGCATGCCCTCTGCTCGACCCCTGGGCCTGTCAGTCATCCGTGACCTACTTTTCAGCTTCGCACATGCTCAGTTGCCCACAAAACCTGACCAGGCGCATGCTCAGTCTTTCTGCAGCATGACATAATCTGACTAGAAATTTCTTTGCAGGATAGGATCTGATTGGCCACTAAAATTAGTATAAAGACCTGTGAGCCCCCACCAAGGTGTGGGTTGTTGTGTGGGCGTCGTTAGTGAGAGCGTGGTGAGAGACCGTGTGCTGTCTGTAGCAGAGGCTGCTGTTAGCAGAGACTGCGAGGCAGAGAGCGATTTGGGAGTCAGTCCCCCGGTTCTCCTCACAATCTCACACAGCGGATTCATACCTTTGATTTCGTCTCCTCGTGTACCGATTGTTCCGATTACTGAACTTACTGGCTTTGACTCCGACTTCGATTGCTTCTACGGCTCCGACATTGATTCTAGCTTTTACTTACCTGGCATTTGACTGACCTCGGCTTCCATTATCAACCACGATCCGGCTCATCCCTCCGCTGCATCATCTCTCGGCTCCTAACCTCGGCTTTTCCTTCGACCACCCGTTTCGTCCATTGGACTGGCGTCACGATTCAGTCTCCGTTCGTCATCGTTACAGTTTTGTTGTTTGTCCTGTTCCTTAAATGAGCCGTTGACCAGCCCTGGGACTATTAAGTTGAGCAGCCGCCCCTAGCTCCGGCTAGATAGCAAGGGCTCACTTAAGAACCCCGTGGGCCAACGGACCCCTCTGTTGTTTGTATCTACTGTAACTGAAGAAAGCAACTCTACCTACGCCGCTAAGCGTAAGTCAAATAAATTACCTTTGTTTAAAACCACTACGCTCACGTGCCTCAGAACTCCACGCCAGAAATCCCGCCTGTTCCGTATCCAATTTGCCACCACCCGGCCGCCCCACCGTGACCACGACCGTGAGCTTGGCTTGCCAGCTCCGGGCACCGTGACAATATGTTCAGCAAAAACTGAGTTAGAAGAGGAACTCAAAAAATAACCTTGTTAGTGTACCTGTCTGCTACCTATATGGTTCTGAGCCATATCTTGCTTTATGTTTTTACTGCTGTCAATACTGCTGACAAAAAAAGTTGTAAAAGCACAAGCTGTGCTTTATTCTGCCTTATGCATTATCAACAAAATTTACAGTTAACGCTCATTTCAAAATCTGTAATGCCAAGGGGTTGGAGTAGGGCAGGAAGAAGGAGGTATCAATTAATAAAGTTACAAAACAGCTCAAAGTCCCGCCCCCCAACACACACATGCACTCTTGACATTGATTATAAATCAAATCAAATTCAAGAATAAAGTCACCAATCAAAAAAATGTATTTGCTTCCAGAATGTGATTTTTTTTCACCATTACATTATTTTGTTCATTGCTCACAAAGACCACCCCTGAAATATTGAATTGTTTTCTAATAAAGTAACCTTATTAATATAATTATTGGGAGAAAAATGATCCTATATTTGCTTCAGATATGAATTTCTTTACACACAAAGCATTATACTACAGTAGTGTGGCAACAGTTATGAATATGAATTCCTATAAAATACCACAAGGCTATTTCATATTTTTTTCCTGACAACATCTTTGCCCTTGTGATGGGCAATTTATAGCTCATCAAAACTAATTTGTTGCATTGTGTCAGATGTAGGAGACCAAAATAAGCTCATCTAGGATAATTCTACCTTGTCACCTACTTATCCTCCTCCCAGCTCTTCTTTATGATCACTTCCTTATTTAGAATGTTGTTTCTCTTGATATATTTATATATACTTTATATATTAATAGTGCTCATATGGGAAACATTTTAAGTGCTGGTGCCCAGCTGGCTCCCTTACATGCAAATTTAAATAATGATCCAGCAAGCAAAACATTTTTTTTGTTAAAGGAAGAATATTTTAAACAGAAATGTTTCCAAAATAATGGGAGCAATAGGACCCTGCCCAGATTTGCTACTTCCAAAGTCCATCTCTTACAAATTACTTGCTGTTGTAATTTTATCACTGAAATTAAAGGAATGCCATGAATTCCAAAGTTTTCTCTATGTGTCATGGGAAAAAAATTTTCAACTTGTTTGCCATGAAGTTATTCACCTTGAATGTTCCAAAATTTGGACCTACAGGATATGGAGTGTATTTCAGGCTGATGATATAGCTTAACACAGCTAGAAGCCGGTTGAAAGAATAATGATATTCCACACTGAATAGTATGCTATGTGAATGACAATAGTAGCAGAGCCCTTAAATAGAAATGCTTTCTTTAAAACCACTGTTTCATAGTTTTTCAGACAAATCTTAATCTCTGGAGGCATGAACCAAAGCCCATCAAAGTCAGAAGGAGTCTTTTAAATCACTTCAAGGAGCACTGAATAAGGACCAAGATGTTTCTAAGACTTCAAGGAGCACTGAATAAGGACCAAGATGTTTCTGCTACAAGATGTAGCAGTTTCATCAGTATAATATTAATCCACCCAAGGATCATGAGCACAAAAACATTAACATGAAAACCAGTAAGCAATATTACCTTTACTTACCTTTACTGTTCATAAGGACCAATAAGCCAATTGGGGATTGATAGTGTTTTGTAAATTGTCTGATCATCTTGAAATTAGATTAAGGTGGTTCATACTCTGTTCAGATGCTGCTTTCTCTGCGTGTTGTATGTGACTCTTAGAAACATGCAGGTAATGTTTTAATCTTACAGTGACAGTAAGTTCTGTATACATTTTCTATATCTAGTAATAAATTGCCTTCTCAATTTTATACAGCCAGAGGGCAAGTGAAAATGATAATAGCATTGCCTCCCTTACATGTTATATACTATGTCACAATATATAGGAGTTATCTATCTACAAACTAACTGGAAAGGACTTTGCTGGAACACTAGCTGCTCAACCAGATTAGGGGAATTATTCAGAAAATGATGTGTAAATCTTGCAAGGTTTGTGGTTCTTAAAAGTTCTTTCAACTTAAGAAGAAAAACAAGAGGCTTATTATCTTCCAATAACAGACTTTAACCATGAAAATTGGTAACGTAAGAAACAGAACAATGGCTGGCATAAGGATGGAAAAGAGCATGAAGGTGGTAGTAAAGAACATTTCCCTGTCCTGTGCCCTTAAAGTGAATATGAAGCTCATGATGAACATTTGCGTTAGTGGTGGGGATGGAAACAATAGGCTTAGGGACATAGTCCAGAATATGACTATAGATAATCTTAATGTAGCTGGACAAGAAGAAACAGAATTAACAACCAGTGCATCTTAAAAGAATAAGCCATTAGTGTTGGACTGAGGCTACTACCTTTCTTGGAAAGTAGGAACATCTTCTACTGAGACTTAACGAACCTAAAATTACCCATTGAGAAAATACAGAAAAAAAATGAATGTACATTTGTATATTATACACACACACACAAACACAGCAGATCATACAAAATAAACATCAGTGCAAACCATATAATTTCCCATACTGTAATGGCTCATAAATATAGGGTTTACTGGATTAGGGGAAGAATTCCGAATGCATGTCCAACTTCATTATTTTGGATACAAGAGAAAATGGTTTTAAAACGTTATTCAGTCAGTTAGTGCTCCAGTAGTATGGTTTTCTTTAGCTACACATTCGTAGCATAAAACTAAAACATAAGTCACTGTCACAGTCTTGATTTAAATAATTATTACTTTGTAATTAATCATTGAGGTCTTGTGCTGCACTGAAAGTAGGAGGAAAAGAATGATGTCGTTCAGACTTTCCATGGTTTCCAATCATTTTCACTTCTTGGTCATTTGAATTAAAGAGCTAATTTAATTGTTAATGTTAGGTACATATAGGTAGCTAAATTCTGTATGTTTCTACTGATGAACAATATGCGAGAGGTAAAGAAAGTTTTGATTTGGGTATTATTAATGGACTTAAAAGACTAGCATTTTTCTGCCAGTAAACTAGATTAAATAATTATTTAGCATTCTTGGGACTAATATTTATGTTTACTTATAACATTTTAAATATTAGAAATGTAAAATTACAACAAGGTTCCCAGATGTTATTTAATGTGGAGTAAATAGAATAGAGATACTTTGTAAATAGTAGTCTTAAAAAGCATAAAACACAACATTACATTATTATTTATTTAACTTTTTATAAAATGCAGGACAGAATACTTTTAACAAATTTATAAACACTTTAAGTTAACTACTCTCATAAGGATAGTAAAGTATGATGACAATATCGAGTGATCAAATGTCAGTGCTGCAACAACAACTTCCGTTAACCATTAGAATGATAAGAAATAAAATTGCCTTAACATAACGCTGGCCATAACATCAGTGCCTTCTCCAGTAAAATGAAAACATATTTTATCTTTTATGTTCTTTTGAGACTCTCAGAGGCCAGGATAAAATCCCAAGACACTGGAAAATGGCAAACACAATGTGCCTTTCTTTAAAAAAAGGGAAGAGGGTGGACCTGGGAAATGTTATTGACAAATAAGTAGACTTTCATACCTAAAAACCTGTTAGAACAAATTATGAAATCAATCACCTTACAATACCTAGAGGATAATAATGCATAGTACCTAGGGGATAATAAGGTAATAAGAAATACAGCCAATATGGATTTAGGGAGAAAAAATTTCATCAAACTAACTTAATGTCCTTCTCTGACATAAATAGAAAAAGAGGACTTAGTGCATTAAGGGAAGGAACAGTAAATGGGAAATGTTTTGATTATAATATGGCTCTTCCTTGGCTTGGCAAGTTAGCCCATGTTGAGTTCTGTGTTGTTGCAGTTAGACTACTACACAAGTTAACTTGTTCACAGATAGTTTGTGTATGTATGTAGGGGAATCCAGGGTTTTGTAACATGGGGTGCAAGAACAGTGATGGGTGCTGCAGAGGTGGTTGCACCCTGTTCCCAGCCTCTCCATTCCCACCCACTGGTGCAAGCAGACTATACTGAAGGAGCAGCAGAGACTTTTAAAAATCCTTGAATCAGGTAAGAATTCCTCACTCCCTTCTATAGTCTTCCTATCCATGTCTCCTGCTGCCACTATCCTCAGTTGACCCAAAAGCAGGGTGGGCTCTGGAGCTACCTCTGACCTATTCCAGCTGGGCTGCTTGACTCAGCTGGGGACAGTGGCAGCAGTGGAGGCAGGTCCCCTCTCTTTCAGCCTGCCCCCAGGCTACTAGGAAATGCATGTCGATTTGAAATAAACCTGCTTTCTACCACCTTTACCACTATCCCTGGCTGAGTTCAGCTCTCTGTACAACCTAGCTGCTACAGTGCAGGAGCAGCTCTGGAGCTCTCCATGTCCCTGATTCACCGGGGGCAGCAGCAGTGGTGAGCAGAGGAGGAGGGAACAGGAGGAGAGATGCCATGACTGTGCAATGGAAGGAATGGAATTCTTAACTGCTTTGTATGTATCCTGAGTGGGAAATTGCATTTCCCTAGGGACAACTAGCTGTGGCACATATTTGAACCACTGCTAGTGTTTCCTAGGCATGGCACAGCATGTGTGTTTTGGTGCATGGCAAATTGCCCCAGGTAGGGTAGCAGAGGTTGGGGCCAGTTCCTGGGCTGACCCCAGCAGCCTTACCTGGGATCCTGGGGGACTTCCTGGGACAGTGGAGCATGGCCATGCTCTGGTTTCTGATGTCGCATGCTGCTGCCATGTGTGCTGCGCCACTTTTTTTTGGCATGGCTTTTTTAGATACTGGGATTTCCCAGCATTTAATTTTGCTGCTGTAATGCAAATATGCAGTGCAGTGAATTAATGTACACTGAGTTTTACTGTGCTTTAAAATGCTTTGAGGTACTGCAAACACCACATTCCCACTTGTGGGCAAGTGGTGTTTGGGGCTTTAAAAAGTCCGCAGCTGCTGTTGCCATGGCATGATCTGAAAGGGGAATGTGACCATACCACTTTATCACCTCATTATGGACAGTACCTTACAGTACTACTCTAACCTGTACTCAAGAGCATACGGGTATGTTACAGTGTAGATGTACTCTAGCTAGTTTTGGAAAAGCATTTGTAAGGGATGCTTCAGATGTATTATCCTATTTTAAAGCAAAGACAGGTCCTTCAAGCATTACATTTCTCTGCTTCTGGTTGTCTTCTTTTGTTTTTGTTTTTTTGTAAATAAATACAAACAACAAAGAATTCTTTTACAACAAAGAATATATTTTACTCGTTTACAAGATTTTTAATTAGAGTTCTTTTCCTATTTGTAATTTTTGTATTTGAAAAGTATTTACATGAAGATGAAGCCATAATATCATATATAGACGTGCTGAAATATATGCAACATATACACACTAGGGCTGTACAAAGCTTCGGTCTCTGATTTGATTTGGCAGAGATTCGGCCTGATTCTGTGGTTGAATCTCTGAATCCAAATCAAATCAGAGGACCCTTTTATCTCTTTGAATCAAATTGGAACTCTCTGAATTGGTTCAAAGAAATTCGGAAAGATTTGGCAATTCGGACATAGAGACAGCTTTAAATGTTTTTTTCTGCATACCTCTAGGTAGCAAGTGGGTCATGAATGTTACAATGCTGGGGCACATGGAGCGTCCCCCAATGCACTCAGCAGAAGACCCAGAAGTGGACCAGAAGCACTTCTGGTCCATTTCCAGGTCCACTCAAGAGCGCGCTGGGGGGGGTCCCCCTGCACCCCCCCCGGCTTGGCAACTGATGCTGCCTGGGTCTAGGGGGTACCTGGAGTCCCCCTGCATATGATCGCTGAGCCAGGGAGGTGCAGGGGGGGAGAGACCTGCATGCTCCCCGGTAGACCTGGATGTGGACCAGAAGTACTTCTGATCCACTTCGGTTCACCACCAAGCATGCAGTGACCCCCCCACACCCCATGGTCCATGTGGGACGCTCCATCTGCCCCAGCATTGCAGCATTCATGAGATGCACCTGATACCTCAAAGTATGTAGAAAAAGCATTTAAAGCTGTGTCTATGTCCGAATCTTCAAATTTGGATTCAGCTGAGTCAAATTGTGGACAATGATCCAAATCAATTAATCAAATCACTGTCCCCTATTCAGGCCTTATCTGAATCCGAATCGAATAGGGCCTATTTCGCACACCCCTAATTCACACACACACGAGTGCACACACACACGCACACCTATTTACAAATAAAGATAACATGTACTGCACACAGTTATTTTTTGATATGTCATTGTTGCATATAGCTCAGCATGGGACCAGGTAGAACATTGCTATTGTAAACTAAATAAATAAATGCATAAAATCCCAGTGTCTTTTGGTGTAGGGTTAGATTGACTCTTTCTCCTAAAATATGATCATTTTAAAGGATTGCGTTTTTTGTTGTGGTTCAGCATCTTCCCCTAAACAACTAAATTTAAATACCCCATTAATGTCTTTTAAGCTATTATGAAATTATCACCCTCAGCAGCTTTGAATGTGTAATAAAACAGAGAAACAAAAAATTCATAACAACATATTATGGTTGAAAATTGGATTTCAAATTGAGACAAATGATGTGCAAATGAGTGATCAAAATTCAAGCAACACCTCAAACAACATCAGTATCCACGAATTTAGTAAAACTCAAAAAATAAATAGAATAAATAAAACAACTTTATTTTGATGGATGACAAAAAAAAAAGAATTATTCCCTCAGGTGCCATGTCCCTTGCAGAAGCAACATTATTAGCTCTTCCTTTTAAAATGAATAAATCAGTCTCAGACATGTACAACCGTGGTTCCCCCCCAACAAGTTAATAATTTGCTATCAACATTGATAGCAATTATAAGTAGTAAATGTTGCAGCATACCAAAGGTGTATTTTGATGCCAGGAATATTAATCATTGCTAATAGTGAAGGAACAAATTAGACATATGAATAATGAGAGTAAAACTGGAAAGTCAACATATACGTCTTTGTTAGCTGAAGCATAATTTATAGTTTCTCTAAGCCATGTGTGTATTTGCCCATTTCTCCAGCTTCCTGTTGAAGTAAAGTTTTGATTGTGTGCTGCCAATGCAGAAACAGAGTGAGAGGGAAAACTGGAACTGACATGCGCAAGACAGGCTCATGGAATTTTCCATTGGACTCACCCAGCCTGTGTCCCCTGGGCGACCCCAAGAGCTGGCAGTCAGGCTGACCTACTTTTCAGCCCTGCGCCTGCGTGGTAACAGCAGAGAGTTCAGGCTCACACATGCTCAGTCAGCTAAGAGCATGATGTCATTCGGCTAGAAAGTTCTTTGAGGGACACATTCTAATTGGCCACCAAATTGTTATATAAGGTTAAGGAGCCCCTCCCTCGGGGGACGATCCGCTTGAACTGAGGACGGTGCCTGGTCTCAGTATCTCTTCCCGGCCTGTCGGTCTCCTCCTGTGAGGACTCTAGCTGTCTTGCTGCATCTTCACCCTCGATTATACTGTTCATTCACGACGTCGATTCTCCGGTTTATGAACTGTTTTGATTTTGACTTCGACTTCAGCCTGCGACAGTTCCCGCTGTCTCCAGCTTCCTACTTACCTGACGTTTAACCGACCTTAGCTTCGATTCTTGACCACGGCTTGGCTCAACTC
>NW_017728992.1:76890489-76899786 GCF_001723915.1 Gavialis gangeticus | reverse complement strand
GCCTGCGCCTAAAAAGCGTAAGTCAAATAAACCTACCTTGTTTAAGAAACCGTGCCGAGAGGCTCAGTACTCCATCGCCAAGAATCCCGCCTGTTTTTGTAGTCAATAGCCACCCCGGCCCACGGTGACACTGGGCCTTGGTTCATCCCCCCGGGACACTTCTCTCTCTGTCCCAAGCTTTTCCCAAACAGGTAAATGAGTACAGAGTAGATTCCATAAAGGTCACCTCACTATTTCTTGCTTAAGTCTCTTCTCAGATAGTATCTATTCATAGTCGGGGTCAATGCTTCAAATCCTGTGATCCCTAGTATTTATTCATATGGAAAAGTTTCCTTCTGTATAGCTCCCAATCTGCACTCTCTCACAGAAACCATGCTACTAGGTAAAACATTCACAAGTGCTGAAGGCAAAAAAATGTTCTTAAAAACAAGACTAACATTCACATACATCTTCTCTTTCAGGGAAAAATAATTCTACACCTTGGTCCTTCTTCCTCCAACCCTATGAAATATCAGTGCCACAGAGCTTAGAGCATGTTTGCTTCCATAAGCTTCTATTAGCAAAATGGGGACCCTGAAGTGGAGCATGTTCTTTCCCATTCCAATACTTAAGTTAAGTATTTGCCTTCTCAAAATATAGTTGCAAAACAACAACAAATTTAAAGAACTGAACTTACTTAGTTGCGAGTAGGTTGTAAAGAGACCACAAGGAGTTCTGAAAGGCTTTGGGTAGGAGAGTGTCTCATTTATGTGTAAATTGCTGGGGAAGTGAGAAATACTTTGGAGGAAAGATAGAACCATTTAGTTACATTGTTTGAAACATAAATAATGCACATTGTATATTTATATTAATTGCAAGAAAACCTCAGCTTAAAAAAAACAAACAAATGGCTCTTTAGGTATACACAGAGTATAAATGAAATGGTTTTATTGATGATGTGAATGGTTTATTTAAGGTCTGATGGACCTACATTGGAAGGAGAGCTTGTGTATGTGTGTGCGTCCTTTTTGAAAAACTAGCATTAGTGTGCTTCGTGTAAATTTGCTCAGCTCTGGCAATATTAATAAATTTGGAACTAGTTCCTTGATGATTGGGTAAGGAAGATCCATGTTATATCTTAAGTATGCCAGAGCATTATTTATTGTTCTCACTGAAGTATGAAGCAGATGGGAAATGATTATTCTTTTATGGATAAAGCACAAGAGAAATAGAATTAAACTTTTAAGCAATGCAGTGTGGTACTCATGGTTTATATTGCTTTAAAACTTTAGTAGTGTTGAACTGATATTGTAGTTGTGATGATCCAGAAAATCTGAGAGGCAAGAGGTCCTTTTATTGGACCAGCTGCATGGTTGAGATAGATTTAGACAAGCTTTTGGGTATCACAGTATCCTTCCTCAGGTCTTCGGGAAAGAAGCAGGCACATAATAGCTAAATTGCAGAAACAGCAGATGGAACAAAGGCTTGTATAAAACTGCATATGAAAATAAAAACAGGTTATAAAAGAAATTATCCGGTCTTCTTCTTCAGCAATCCCTCACAGTCAAAGATGACTATCTTCCATGATTGTCCCAAGTGGTGCTGGATTCTTGATTTGGTCCATGACACAGTTTCTGACACCTGATTTTCCATCTCCTGTTGTTGTCATGAAGTTCCAAAGTACTGAGATCCCTGCATCAGACTCTTCCTCCATTTGGGGCAGTCCTGGGCAATAGTTTCCCCTGACTTGACATTGATGCTGCATTTTTTTAAGTTGGCTTCAAGGATGTCCCTAAAGCACTGTCTCTACCCTTCTCTTGAGCATACATCTTGGCTGAGCTGGAAGAATAAAACTTGCTTCCAGAGTCTGGAGTTAGACATCTGGATGGCATGTCCAGCCCAACCAAGTTGATGCCAAATGATCACTGGTGTTTGCTTGCAGGAGGATGCTAATGTTGGTGTGTCTGTCTTCCCAGTGGATTTGGAGGATCTTCCACAGGCAGCGTTGATGGTAACTTTCCAACACCTTTAGATGTCTCCTGTAAGGAAATGAAGGCTGTAAGGTAGATGAAGACAGCAGCATAATGAGATCCCCAGTTGCCTTGGTCTCCTTGCCATTGGATCAAGGTCTCATTCTATCAAGAGCTATGCAGAAGCTGATGTGCAGCAGCTTCTCCACAATAAAAGAAGTCATGCACAAGCACCTTCCATGCCAGTTATCAGGTAGCTAACAGACAAAAGAAGTGCAGTAAAAACCTGATAATGGAAGAACAGGATCCTTCAGGAGAGTAGTCATCACCTATGAAGTAAAGAGATTAGAGAGAATCAGGTATATTGAAATAGACCATGAACTCAATGTCCATGGTTATTAGTGTCCTATAAACTAATAGGTGTTTTGTTTCCAGGCTTTTGTGGTAGTCACCCACCCCGCCAAGCTCAAACACATATGGAGAATCATTTAAACAAGTACTTCCTATACTTGAAAAGCTTCAAACCTTGAGAAAAATATTCATAGCACCTACACCAAACCCACTTCTGGCCTTCATGCAGCCCCACAGCTTGCCAAATTTACCCTCAGAAGGAAACTCTCTACTCATCAACAGGCACCTAGTAGGTTACCTCAACAATAAGTGCACAACCTGGCAACTCGTCTTTACTGCCATAACAATCAATACTTTCCACAATAAAAACATCAATACAGATCTTTAAACTCTATAGCTTTTAACATGTTAAAGTTATGAGAAAAGATTATATTAAGTGGAGAAAAACAATGCTTTAAAACAAACAGGGAATATATAAATACGAAAAAATACCTTATCATTGTAAAGTACATTTGCACACAGCTGTGCACTGCTTCACATGTAGTAGTTTCTATACATAAAACAATTTTATTTAATTGCTTCTACAGTGCTTAACAGTCACCTACACTCAGTATTCTTCCATTTGATCTAGAAAAGTACAAAGAAAAAAGGCTGATAGTTGTTCATCTACAATATGTTAGAAATCCTTAGAAACACTGTATCAGAGAATACAAAGGATTTCACAAGGGATGAAAACAACAATAATGGGGCTTTTATAGAAATGTTAGAAGATTTTTTTAAAATAAGTAGGCTCTCCCTTTGCAATTTGAGTCATTGTTTATAAATTTGTCATTCAAGACTGTTAAATAATATATAGAAAGTCTCACTTTTATTAAGCATATCCATTTATTTAATCAAATGCTTTGTTTTATATTATTCATTGTACCCTTCACTAGTGATACTTGTGAATAAAGTATGTTTATAGTGTAAAATTATAGCTATAGCTTTGACAGATATAGCCCAATAATTCAGTATTATACACTATAATACAAAGATTACATACCAACATTTAAATAAGAAAAAATAATGTTGTGTCATTCAAAAAACTATTATTGCCACACTTAGTATTATAAAAATGCTAAAATACTCATGTAGAAGGCACTATACAAACTTTAATATTATTAAAATTCCAGATAAGCATGAAAATATTACTATATGCCTTCATAAATGGTAAGAGATATACCCTTTGTTATCCTGATAGAGGGGTACCATTGATCTTACATAAGGAAATCTGCTATGCACTGGTGAAGTGATTTTTACAGATACTGTTAAATGATGCACTTGAAATAACAAGAATCTGATACTGTATGTTGAATATATTGTAACTGAAGATAAAATAAAGAAAGCTATTAGGTCTGAATCTGGTCTATGACCTATTGACTGGTGCACTCAGTATACTCAGATAGAAACACTTGTTCTTGTCCTTTACTGACTTTGCATTTGGAACAATCCTGTTTAACAAGATAATCAACACTGACAGCACTACTAAGGTTGTGTTACAAAACCTTGGATAAAACCTCTCTAGAGTAAGATATTAATGAAACCAAAGTAGTCACTGAGTCAGAGGTCAAGTTGTGTCATAGATTAGAAACCACCTGAAAAAAAAAAGAAGAAAAATTAAGAATAAATAGCTAGTTTTCAATACTGCAAAAAGTTAACAGTGAAGTCTGTTGTGGTATCATAATAGGACCAGTTCTGATTAATTTATTTCCTCATTTGGAAAAAGAGTTAAATGCTCAGAGGGGAAAAATGGAATCACAAAAGTGTAGATTTTCCGAAGAGATTAGTCATTTTGGACGTCTATCTTGAGACACCTAAAAGCAGTCTGATTTTAAGAGGGCTGGGGATCTCAGTGCTCTTTGAGGGGTGGGAAAAGTCTCTTTAAGGTATAATGTTGGAAGTCCAAAGTTTGAGACATCCAAAATGAAAGGCAACCCATTTAAAACTGATAAAAAAGAAAATGTTTCTCAACATAATTAACTGTTGAAATTTATTACCACAAGCTGAGAAGAGAAAACACAGTGGTATGGTTATAGCACTAGTCTGGAGCACTAATTTGGTTTCATTTATGGCCTTTGTCCCATACTTACATGTACTATGGCAAGTCACTTAATATAACCTCAGTTTTCCATCCAAAATGAGGATGATAATCCTTTCCAATCTACTACCATTGGTAAATGCCAGGTATAATTCTATATTTAGTTTTTCAGGAAGTGGACCAGCAAGAAAGAATCCAGAGGAGAGCAACAAAAGTTATCAACCTATATGCAAAGGGTGGATTGTTTTTTTTTTTCTTTTCAGTCTATAGAAGAGAAGCATGAGAGAAGACATAATAATAGTGTTCAAGGATGCAAAAGGTTACAGGAAAGAAGAAGGTTATAAACTGTTCTCCCTATCATAGGTTATAAACTGTTCTCCCTGTCTGGGACTAGATTTTTTCTTTTATGCCCTATCTATGGGAGCCAGGGCATGGAATAACAGGCTTGAAGAGATAGGAAGGAGATAGGAGTCCACAACGGACATTTAGGTTAGACATTTTATATTAAGTATAGTTGAGCACTAGTTTTCAAGAAAGAAGATGACCAACAAATGAAGGTCCAGAGGGGAACCACAAAATGATTAGCCATCTAGAAAACAACAATGCAACTACTGGAATAAAAGAAGTTGTAGAATCTCCATTACTGGAAGTTTTTAAGAATAGAATAAAAAGGGGAGACTCCATTATTGGAAGTTTTTTTAAAAAATAGAAAAAGCAGAGTAAATCTGTGGCAGGAATAGTTTACGTATAGTTGATTCTGCCTTGGGGCTTGGGGTATGGACTAGACTAGACAACCGCTTGAGATCCCTTCCTGTTTTCTATGATTCTATAACATTCTTGTGTTAAAATAAAATAGTTGTGATTTTAAAAAATCATAGCAATATTAGGATAAGAAACTTAGATATAAAACTATGATCTGGGGCATAAGAGGAATTTATAGATGTGCTCTGGGAGGCAGGGGGGGGGGCTTTAATTAGTGAGCCAGGCTAATTAAAAGTGCCTGAGTGTCACATGTATTAGCATCCCCATGCTGAACAATGGTGGGGTGCTTTGAACTAAAGCTTACTGAATGAGCTTTAGTTTAAAGCACCCTTACTGCCATTGTTCAGCACAGAGATGCTAATACACATGATGATGAAGGCTGCTGGAGCCTGTTAATTTCTGAGATTAATCGAGTCTGCTGGACTCAATACACTGGATTTTCAGCACATTGAAGCAGCCTCACTGAATGTCTATAGAAGCCCAAGATGACCAGTAAGTGATATGGTCAAGGTGATACTTCTTCCAAAGGAAAGCAGGATTTCTTGCATCTCTCTTTGAAATGCCTAGTGCTCATTGAGAGAAAATATGATGTGAAAGTGCCTTTGTCCCTAAGCATAGTATTTGTATGCTGCATCAAATTATTTATGGTTGTGTGACTGCCACTAGATGTACAGCTAGGGCAAGGAGTTTTCTTCCCTAAATTATGATTTGGGGAATATAACATATATGTAACTTGCACAGAAAAAAATGGATGCATTATACCCATTTATGAATTTAGCCAAAAGGGATTAACAGTCTTTTTAAAAATCTGGTTGACAGGCTTCATTTACTAACGGCCTTGGATAATTAGCAAATGTACGTTTACTATCAGCATAATTTATCTTAATTGGTTTAGCACAATCTACATAGCAACATTCACTAATAGCATTTAACTTTGCAGATAGTGTAGGATGCTAGAAATTGCAGCTTGTAGTTTAAAGTGAACTTGGTATTACTACAAACACCATCTGGTTTATGAATAGAAAGCTAAATCAATTTCATTCAGTAAAGCAATTGGAAATATCCAGGGATTCTTTTCTCCTTTGCCCAAAATAACCATCTTTAGTAGGTGTTTCTTTGTATGCAAAGGCTTAAAAGCCTAGCATTATTAAAAAAAAATAGACTACACAAGAGAAAGAATGGGTATAATTCTCTATTAGGTCCCCTCTACACATTGCAGGTATTGCACAATTAGCTGGTTAATTGTGCAATTACTTTGAGATCAGCTACATGTGTGAAATAGCTATCACTCCATTAAAAGCTCCAACCAGCTACTGTATAAAGTTACACATCAAATATGTATACTAACTTCATAGCTGGTTGCTATTGAGCTTTAATTTGCATGTGTAACAGGTTCTCCCCTGTGGCTGTCACAGGGCTGCACTGTGCACAGCAGGGGCTAGAAGTCCCACAGCTGATGGGACTCTCAGGTCCAGAAACTCCTGATTCTGGGTGCTGGCAGCACCCTGCAGCTGCTGAGACCCAGAATCCTGCATCTGCAGATGCTTGGTCTCAGAAGTATGCCTATGGGTGCTGGGACCCAGTGGGTCCCAACAGCTGTGGAGCATGGATGCCATCTCCCAGACCTGGGGGCTTCACTTACCTCCAGGACTGGAAGATTGCAGCAGTTGCATCTCCCAGCAGTGGGTGTGCATGAGGGTCTGGGAGCCCCTCAGCTGAGGAGGCCCCTAGATGAAGGAGCTTGTTTCTTGCTAGTGCAGAGGGAGCCTGAGGTTGGGCTCCCCCTGCACTGGTAATAAAGCATGATGAGATCTAACACAGGATCCCACAATCACGGTTCCTGCCATGCACATGTGGCAAAGCAGAAGGCTCACCTATGTGGATCATGCATTAGATCCCATTGGTCCTTTTACCTGCAAGTGTAGAGGAGCTCTTAGTACTTACTTTGTGATCTTAAATTATCATTATTTAACTCTTACATTGCAATAATACCCAAAGGTCCCAATCAAGATTGAAGCATTTTATTCTAAATCTTCCACAGATCTGCACGCATCAAAATTTGAAGACAGGAAGGACAACCTCGAGTTTATCTGAAATTAAAGAAAAAAGGCATCTGTCAGAAATAGGGGAAACAGTGGCAAATCATAAAAATAAAATTTGAAGGCATCTAAAAAGTTCATCTAGTCTAGTAGGTGGCAAGGTGTGCCACAAATTAGCCCTGTACCTTCCCCAAGAGCTGTTCCAATCCCTTTCCCTTGCTCAATCTGCTGCTCAGCTTTCTGCTTCCTCCCTGGGCTCTCTGCCCAATTTGCTGCTTTGCTTTCTGCTCCCTGCCCTATCAGCTCCTATGCTACCGGGCCCCTCCTTCATCTGCTGCATGCCACAGAGGTTGCTCATGCCACTTGTGGCACCTGGGCTGCAGACTGGCCACTGCTAGTTCATCTGCTCATGCCAAGACATGATCAACTACATATAAAGCACCCCCAGAGATGTTTGCCCAACCTATGCCATTCTTAAAAACCTCCAGCAATGGAGATTCCACG
Organism: Gavialis gangeticus; assembly: GCF_001723915.1. Lineage (NCBI taxonomy): Eukaryota > Metazoa > Chordata > Crocodylia > Gavialidae > Gavialis > Gavialis gangeticus. The sequence goes on along the minus strand of NW_017728992.1, from coordinate 76,892,104 downwards.
GCCTTTCTAGATACTCGATTCCAATAGGTGCACTGTCATTTTCTAGTCTGCTAATCATTTTTTGCTGACCTCTGGACTTTCCCATCTTTTTTAAGTCTTGTGTTCAAAACCAGACACAGAACTACAGCTGAGTTATAAAACCAAACCAAAAAATAAGAAAAAAGTTTCTTAAAGTAAACAAGGAGAAACCCATACTATCTTCAATACTTGCTGCAAGAGGGGGAAGAACCCCCCCACCCAGAAAAATGCCATTATTACAAAGAACCCCCCCCATACTTAATATGCATAACCCACCTCCCAAATAACCCACTCATCTTTAAAAGTGCTGGCTCTTAAAATAAGTCCCCAGATAATATGCATAAATACATTATGTTTACATGTCAAATAGTAAAATTGAATACAATTTCAAAATGATATTAGAATGACCCCAAATGTCACTCCTACCCATCAAACTCATAGTTACTATTTTTTCACTGCAAGACATACACAACATGCCAACATCAAGAAATACATTGCTTTTGTCATCTGTTACCCATTCACAGTTGGCACGTGGAGATGGATTTCTAGGTTTCTATCCATTCCATCCTGCAAGGAGTTGGCTGGGTCTTCAGTGTTGTATTTGGTATGCATGTTGGGGTGGAAGTTTGTTTTAATGCAGTTTTTACTAACAAACTACCAGGTACTGTAAACATAAGTTCAGACTTCTGCAAAAATTACAGATGTGTGATTTTGTTTATTTAAGCAGGCTTTCCTGTATCCATTCCTCCCACTTCTGGCAGACAGCTAGTTAAAAACTGTGATTAATGGCTATGCCAACTATCTGTGGTAATTTTGTTAAGCCTCCCTCAATGACAACCACTTTTGTTCTAACTCTAAAACATTTCCTTGATCCCATCTTGAACATAAACACTCCTAGAATCCAATGTAAGGCAACTTTGCAGAATAAACAAAAACAATCGTGCTAAGTTTCGGTCCAGTTTATCATCATTTCATTGTTCATCCATCTTCTTTTATTAACTGAGTCTTAAACATCTTTTGGCAGAATTTCACAAGGCATTATTCTGCATTTGAAAGCAAGCATGGTTTGACTTTTTTTTCCCCACTAGGAGAGAAACAGAACACTGCTGTAAAATGAATCCTTTAGCAGAAATAATTTCTGTGTGTCTGTTCTTGTCATGGAAGTGCCAAAGCTCAGGAAAATTTTGACCATATACTAAATACTTGCTGCAAATTTTAAGTTTATTAACATATTTCTGACAAATAAGCAGAATCTCACCCTTTTCTAACCAGCCATTACATAACTGCTGACCTAAAGTCATAGTCATAAAGACACAGGGAAAATGGCTTCACCTTAGGCCACCTATCAAGTCACCCATAGCTTTTTCCTGGATATTCATCTGAACTAACATTGTTATCACTACTTGGCTAGATTATCCTTCTGATAATACCCACCGTTTCAAGTTAATCTCAATTTGAGGCTATTTAAGAATACCTTTCCTGCTTCCCATGGGGTAACCTATGCAAATTATCATCTCCTGCCATTCACAAAAACAGCATTCATCTATATTAAATTCTTATCCTGCAGCACAGTTTTCACAGTGTAAGGAATAGCTGT
>NW_017728992.1:76884498-76885489 GCF_001723915.1 Gavialis gangeticus | reverse complement strand
AGTCATAAAGACACAGGGAAAATGGCTTCACCTTAGGCCACCTATCAAGTCACCCATAGCTTTTTCCTGGATATTCATCTGAACTAACATTGTTATCACTACTTGGCTAGATTATCCTTCTGATAATACCCACCGTTTCAAGTTAATCTCAATTTGAGGCTATTTAAGAATACCTTTCCTGCTTCCCATGGGGTAACCTATGCAAATTATCATCTCCTGCCATTCACAAAAACAGCATTCATCTATATTAAATTCTTATCCTGCAGCACAGTTTTCACAGTGTAAGGAATAGCTGTTTTTAGCTTAAATTCAGATGAAAACTTTCAATGACTGTATTTTACTGAAGCCATTTCCTGCTGTAATTTAGATAGATACAACTGACCTTCTAGCCTTCCCCTCCTACTTCAACTTTTTCTGGTCTGATGAACCACCAGTTCCTTCACCCTTCAGGTGGTCTGTATGCCCCTGGCTCCAGAATAAAAACAGAAAAACTCTGCTGGACAAACTTCCTCTCCTTCCTTTCATATTGCCTGTGCAAGTATCATCTGTGCTGGTGCTGAATGAGAGGAGTGTTTTCAGAGAGTTAATCTGTGGGTTACATGCATGAAAATACAGTATTAGCCCACATGCAATAGGATAGGTAGATATGCATGGCCCTTTTAATTGCCTTGCTATAGCTTTGGTAACACTAGGGTTTCAACTTGTTCCACAATCCAAGAAAGAAATTCCTTTAACTTGTGGAACATGGAAGTCCTGTCTCACTAGTGAAAAAGATTTAATCAAATAGTATGCTTGAGTAAAAAGTCACTTCCATTTGCTCATCTCATTTGATCTTATTCTAAAAGGGGTCTCTTTTGCTTTAACCTAAAGCCATTTGGAAACTGTGTTGTCATTATATCACATAAAAGTGAATCCTTTCAGATGCTAAGATCCTTTCTAGGAAGTACTTCTGCTACTCACACTGCACATTATGGCTCGAGTTGGTTTTTGT
>NW_017728992.1:76880846-76884487 GCF_001723915.1 Gavialis gangeticus | reverse complement strand
CTCACACTGCACATTATGGCTCGAGTTGGTTTATGTTGTTAGTTGCTGTGGGTTAACTGAATATCTGCTGCTGGTTTGTGAATCAAATAGAGGAAGACACAATCCCCATCTCAAAAGATTTTGAGGCTATTTAAACTCTTCCAAATTAACATATGCTTATCATTGCAAACTTAATTTTGAAATAGAATTATACATGGAGGGGAGTATTTTTCAAGAGGTCTACAGAGGATTTCACATAATACAAAGCAAATTAAATTTTCAAAGTTCAGATTTCATAAATTTAAAATAGAGCTGTTGAAATAATTTATGTTTATAACTTTGTTTGACTTATGTGCCTTCTTCCCAAAACTTTCTTCTGTGCTCAGTAAAGTTCGGGTCAGATATTGGGCTCCCTACTATAATATGAAACTGTTTGGGTGAGATTGCACATTACAGTTAGCAGGTGCTAATTCTAAGAATGTTAGTCTGTGTTAAGGTTAATTAGTGCTAATGCTCAGTCAGGCATTCAGACTTAATACCCTCTCTAATGTGCACTGCTTAGACAGGCCTGCCAATAGAGGACTGGTGAGCAGGGGTGTAGCTAGGGGCTGCACCATAGCTCCATGCCTGCTCTGCTTCCTGGCTCTCTAGCCACAGAGTAGGCATAAGGGGGTAGAAAGGCCCCTCCCATGCTGCTTGGATTGTCCCCTCCACCCCCAGATAGATGCCCTGCCACCACAGTCAGTCTGAAAGAAGCAGCAGCAGCTGCAGCTACAGTGAGGGGAGGGGGAAGGGAAGAGAGGGTTCTCCCTCCCTGCCTGCTTTTGGGTTTCTTGCAGCCTGTGCCACCCCCATGCATCTTGATCTAGCCCCAACTGGGTTCAGCAGGTGCTTGGAAGCTCCTTGCCTTCCACCCATCCTTTCCCTTCTGCCATCCCTACAGTTGCAAGTCCTGGTGGGGGCCAGATCTGGGCACTCTGGGACAGCATGGTCTGAAGGGACCCCAGGAGCAGGCAGGAAGGGGGAACTCCATTGACACCTCTGCCACTTGGGCACATCAGGGCAGGGAGCTGTGGGTAGAGGGGCTGATGGGTGGCAGAGGTGCAATCTGGGAGCAGAAGGGGTGATTTGGGAGTCAGGGGGCAATTTGCAGGGCATAGGGGGGCAGCACCCCAGCAGCATCCCACCCTGTCCCTCCTCCCTCTTTCCCTCGCCCATCAACTGTACTCCAGAGGGTGCAATCCAAGCAGCATGGAGAGAGGCCTTCCTTTCCTCCAGTGTATACTGTGGCTGGAGAACCAGAAAGCAGAGCAGCCATAGAGCTGACGTGAAGCCCTTAGGCACTCCTCTGCTTACCAGCCCTCTAGTAGCAGGTCTGTCTGAGCAGCACACGTTAGAGAGGGTATTAAGCCCAAATGTGTGACTGAGCACTACCACTAATTAACTTTAATACAGACCGACATTCCCTAGAATCACTAGAATTAGCACCTGCTAACCCTAGCACGTAATCTCACCCTCACTCTTGCAGCCCAGCAATGTTGGTTTGTTGTTACCTTGTTAAGTTTTACAACATTGCATCAAAGTTTCTTGGGATTTATAATAATAATCTTCCTTCTTGCCTCAACTAAGATCATGAGTGTACTGCAAGATGCAATGTGGGGTACATATACTCAAGAATAGCTTCAAACAAGCTATCCAAGGCACTAGAAGCAATCCAGCTACAACAGCATGGAATGCAGTAGAGAATAAATGTACCTGACTTCTCGACTGCAACAGCTGCATTGCTTTCACTAGAGAAGCTGGCTCATTTGAAATGAATACAAGTATCTCTACACTCCCTGAACTGCATGTACATCCTGTGTTGTATACACAGTTTGCATATAAAGATGATATGAGTCTACCCAGACACAGCTCCTACATGTAAATTAATTCAAATACACTTGCAGTTATATAGGCAAGCAAAAGGAGGATTTTATCTTCAAGTCTTAATCAAAGGAATATAAAATTAAACCATAATACTGTATTTCCAGAAATGATAATTGGAAGTGTAACTGGCCTGACTGCTTCCAGGGAAGCCCTCTTCCCCTTGTGTCTTTTTTGTGGGTTTCTGGCTCAGCCATAAGCAGTGCTCAGGAGCCATAGCTGGAGTTCTCAGCTGCTATGAGGTGTCATGTCATTTTTTGCTGCAAATGCCCAGGTCGAGGGCTCATAAAAAATACTTGTTATCCTCTTTTTGGTACTGAAAACAACTCTTCCCAGCAGCAGTGAACTGCATTACAGGTAGAATGGGGGATGAAGAATGAGATGCCTCCTGCTTCATTCTGGCATCTCCCAACTTCCCTCGTGCCCTGCTTGTATATTTACACTACTGATGATAATGGTTACTGAATGCTGTAACCATACTTACACTACTGATGATAATGATAATGGTTACTGAATGCTAGGCATTCTTAATCTTGCTTGGTCTAGTGCCCACTGGTCTGCCACAGGAAAGATATACATCTTACAGGGCATTGGATAAGGCTTCCATTGATTTGACCCACAAGAATATTGTTCTCACATCACTATTTCAATGAAAGTCCTTGTCTGAGACCCATGCACTAACAAATGGTGGCTGACAAAAAATGAATATTTAGCAATAGTTGGAAGATTGGATGATTTAGTTTTAAAAATATCAAAAACATTGGCCATTTTTCCAGATATTATTCAGATGCTTAGTACATGAATATGTTTGCTCTTAGAATCTCCCACCTTTGTCTTGGTCAGAACAATTGCGATAAAGTCTTCACTGAGGTTTTGCTAGTTCTGTTTTTACATGAAACAGTGAACTAGAGAACTGCATGGGTGCAGTATGAAAAATTTAAGATATATAAAAATTTGAAAACATAAGTCTCATTAGTTTTGAACCTCACAAAGTTCAAGTTTGAATATTCTGGAGCAGCTCAGGTTGCTTTTATTTCATTTGAACCAAATATACTGCTCATTGTACTGAGTTAACCTCTGTCTCTCAGCTGTTTCTTAACTGATCTGTAGCTGAGACATTATACAATACTAATGGGATGATTATTCATGTGGGTTAGATTTTAAATATCAGAAGATAATGGTCTGCAAACATTTTCAAACTACCACTTCTCTGAAACTGGCCTTTTTAATAAAATACAGTGCTTTGTGTCTGAGTAAAAATGATAGCGCATTTTAATATCCTTTTATCATTTCCTTTATCCCTGATAATCTGAAAATGAAGCAACACTGAATAAATGTGCTACCATAAAAAAAGAAAAAACTCATGGTGGCATTTAACCATTTCATTATGAATAGAAGGTACAAATCAGATAATCCAGGTAATGCTGCATCATACCAAGAACTTCTGGAGAGATGATAACTTCTGTAGTAAATATTAGAGGACAGAAGGGGCTATTCTGTTCCAAATCAAGCACCTAAATTGCCTATAATCTAATTGGAGATATTTAGGTTCCTAAGACTGGGATTTACAACTCAGCATGGTTGAGAAGAGGAAGGGAATGACACCTATCCCAGCCAAGAGGAAATGCACAAGAGGGTGGTGTTTCTGAAATCCTGGCCACCTCTCAGCTTGGTTAGCAGTTTAATAACTTATGTAAACTTTTCCAACTATTCAAGTTGGTCTAATAAAAGATATCAGA
>NW_017728992.1:76877763-76880835 GCF_001723915.1 Gavialis gangeticus | reverse complement strand
CCAAAGAACCTTGTCTGCCTATGTCCTTAGACCAACACTGCTACATCTTACACCTATGTAAACTTGGAATTCACAGCCTGAAAGTCCGCTATAGATTTTGGCACCATATGGGTAGTGATCTTTTGCTTGAAAGTAACATGGGATGTGGGAGTGGAGCATTTGAATCCCCTTCAGGGTGAGAGTAGCCTATAACCCATGTTTCCTACTTCCTTGGCAAGTGCTCTAATCATTAGGATATTATGACAAACAAAGGTACAGCTACCACTGACTACTTAGGTACCTACCGTCAGAGGTTGGACTGCATGTTCTGGATCACAAATGAACACATACACCTAATGTTCATTTCAGTCTGGCACTGTAAGTCTGAAAGAGTTAGAAGGTTTGGCACACCTCTGTGCTACTATTTTAGGTGACAGAACAAACCTATGGGTATTCTAGATTACTGTCTGAAGGTGCCCAAATCTCCCCACTGACAGTAGAGAAATCAGAGTTGCCTAAGTCTGGTCAAACTGGATCACCTCCTGTGGCAAGGTACCTAAACTTTAGATGATGAAACAAATAATTACAGGTATCAAAATAACCCAATTGGATCTGGCACTTACATAGCTCACTCAGAACCATGAAATCCATTCTTGGGGTCAGTTATCAAAACGTTAGGCTCAGGGGCATACTAGAACCCCCCTGTGAAATCAGCACAGTAATTCCCAACCAGGGCACCATGAGTTCCTTTTAAGAGTGATGCAAGATCCGTTGAAGGGTGCTCCAAGGTCTCCTGCAATATTAGTGCTGTTAGATATACAAACACCACTGAGATTCACATGATAAACTCAGAGATTTCAGATAGGGATCCATAGTGTCAAAAACATTCTGACCTATTGTGGTTTTTCTGATTTCTTTGCAACAGAAGAATTACTGTATACAATTCCTGTAGTCAAAAGTAAGTGAAATCTAAGAACTGTCATTTTCCAAGGGGTGACTTGAGTCTAAAAGTGTTGAGAACCACCAATCTAGTGTTTACTTCACAGAAGGTTAATCTAGCTGGCGGCGGTGTCTTCTGTATCCTGAATCCAGCCTTGATTGACAGGTCTGCTTTTTTGACATACCCTGGTGATGCATTTCTATGTTATGACCACTCAGAGAAGGACAGCATATTGAGAGCAGAAAATGATAAAGCAAGATAACTTGAAGCACCCAGAGAACATTATACCCAAGGAGAAAAGATTAAATTGAATGACAATAGGAACTCACATTACACCTTTGATATTTGCTTGTACACTCTTTGCTTATTAAAATATTTGGAAAATTCTTTGGGACAGAGATCTATGGATTTGTATAGCACCTAATAAACAAGAGTCTCTATCCCAAATTATTATCAACTTTTAATATTATCCCAATTTAACAACAAGAAAAACAAACATCAAAAAGCTCTAATGCATATTGGCAAACTCTGTAGAAACCTTGAAGACATTCTGATTCATAATCCTATTGCAATCTCTCCAGAAGTATAGAGCACTGTTACCATAATTGTCTCTTTCTCCTTCTTTCCTTCTTTCTTCATTTTAATCTCTGAATTAATATTTTGGCAGTCATTCAGCTAGTCCAATAACTAAGATTATGTCTTGCCATGGCAATCACTATTATTAATTGAGCAATCACTCTGCTATAAAAATAAGTGATGGTTGAGGATTTTCTGTGTCTCCAAGGAAATTAAATGCAAATCTGTCAATCATCTGTTACTACAAGCCTCCTTAGGTAATCTCTAGGAATAAAAAATGTAATGAATGACAACACTTTAGGTCAGCAAGCATTTGTTTCCTTTTCTCTTTAACTGTAGTCTGTATTTTAAATCTGAACTCCTGAAATCTTTCAGTTTAGGGACAAAGAAAATCTGAGCATGTCCATGACAGTATATCAAACTAATGTACATACAGGAATAGGTAGATTTGGTATATCATATTTCTTTTGCGTTCACATTGTACATTAAAATAAATGTCATGCTGATTTACAGACCCAACAGATGCTAATGGAGGGGAGTGGATATTAAAAAAAAAATCAGGAAATGCTGTGGTCCCTGGCCTGAAGAACTGGTGAGAAATGAACTGCACATAACTAAATTTGGCAATATTTAGTGATGTTAAAAAAATAGGTATATGCGAATATTAAAATGTCAGTTTGTTGTGAAAAATATTCTGTTTTGCTTTGGGTTTTAGACCTCTTTTCCCCCCTCCTTTCCCAGGGGAGGGGAAATAAAAAAAAGGAAGAGGAAATGTTAAGTTTTGTTTAATCAAAAACAAAAGGAAAAGAAAAATTGGAATATATTGTGTTTTATTTGAATTTCTTCACAGAAAATACAGGGTACTGTTCAAGTCAGTACAACGAGGCTGCCAAAGTAAAGGTCAGTGTTAGGCCTGACCTTGTAAATGTAGGCCACTGTGCCCCCATATAGGGCTCTACTGAATGTAAGTCTCAGTTAGCCTTGTCACAGAGTGGTTGAAAAGGGGCCAGTTGTCTACTTCCAAGTGACTCAGTGCTTAAATACATTGCTGCCACTGTACTCTTGGAACTGTTCATCTGAAGACCAATATGACCCCTCAATAACAGATCAATCACAAATGTTATCCTAACTTTCCAGATATAAGATATGCATTTTCTTCTTGTTACATAGGCACCTCCAGGGACATTTGAAGGATTTTTTTAAAGAGGGGTGCTGGATCAGTGACTGATGCTGCAGTGGCGACTGTGCCTCCATTTCCAGATCCAGCCTCCCTCCTCCTACCAAGATGAACAAACCATGCTGTGTGAGAGGTAGCCAGGAACTTAAGTATCCAAATCTGGTAAGAATTCCACCCATCGTTTAAGCACCACCTCCCTCCCCATCCTTCCCTTCCCATTTGACGCCTCCTTTTTCCAGTGCTGCTGCAATCTCTAGCTTCCCTGGAGGCAACGTGAGCACCAGAGCTGCTCTCACCCTGCTCCAGCTGCGTTACACAGTCCTGGGCTTAGTCAGGGACAACAGTAATGATGTCAGTGTTGGACAGATTTCCTTTACTGCATCTGCATCCAGGCTGGCAG
>NW_017728992.1:76866720-76872763 GCF_001723915.1 Gavialis gangeticus | reverse complement strand
TAGGTGACACAGAGGCAGTGTAGGGGGGGGGGGATGGAGGAGGGATTGGGCAGAGGGAGGAAAATTCACCCACTGCCACTGTCTCAGGCTGAACCTGACTCCCTGTGTACCCTGGCTAGAGCCAGGCAGGAGCAGCTCAGGAGCTCCCCTTGTCCCCAGGGCAGTGGGGAAATGGGAGGGGAGGCGATGTGCCATGCCATTAGGCACAGACTTGAAGAGTGGCAAGGAATTCTTACCTGATTTGGGGGCTTTAAAAAAGCCCCTAGCTGCTGCTCCCACAGTATAGTCTGCAATGGGGGTGCAACTGTGCCACTATACCCCCTCTGGATCTGTTCCTGGCTACCTCCACTCAACACTTTTCTCAGAAAGCTCTATTTTTCAAGTAAGACAAATGGCCAGTCCTTTGCATTAATGTACTGGATTATTTAATGGCATGCAACACTTGGCTAGAAGTTGGGATACCAAGAATTGCAAAGTACAAGCATCTTTTTCCCAAGTTCTTATTGTCAGTAAGCAGCAAAGGCTTTTATTTTTGAGTTTGCTGGTGACTCATACACTTAGCATTGGGCCTTTTCAAAACATATAGCAGCAAATTGGAGTTTTGCCATTGTCTTAAGCAGAGAGAGGTTTGGGCCCACATTTAATTAATGGACAATATCCATGCATGTAAAAAAGCACACTAATCCTGTTGTACGAGTTCCTGTATCTGGAAGCAACAACTGCCAACCCTGCCAAGCACTTATCCACAGTTCATTTCAGATTGATCCTATTAGTTCACACTCTTAGTATTTCATTCACCTATTCAGTCAAGCTGATCAGCATACATTTACATTTTGAGAGTAAATGAAGCTTTCCAAGAGTTTAGTATTCACCGCAAAAAAAAAAGTTTTTGTTATTTTTGAGTCCAAATGAAAACATAAACTAAATGTTTGCCATTAACAAATTCAATAAATCACGGCTCATAACTCATTTAATTAATGTCTCTATTGAAAACTCAGAGTATTTTAGTCCAATAATTGATTATAATGGTAATTAGTTTATTGCCTAATATTGAATATACAACTCTCAAGTTGTTTTCTATTCATTCTCATATTTCAGCGAAGATGCTAAATATTCATAAATACAAGCTGTCTTCATTAGAGAAATATTGATAAACAATTTTCAAGCCATCCCTTTGTTCAGTCTGTCATTTAATCATACTCAAGCAGCAACATATTTTTAGATTCAAGCTGTCTCAGTTAGAGAAATGACTTTCATCTGAGGCCTTTGCTGTTATATTCATCAAGGAATCAAAGATAAGAATATACAGAAGTGTTAAAATAAGAAAGAGCAATAAAGAAGTCTCCTACAGAATCGGTATATTGTATCAAGGGGCCCACAGCCCTTGTTAGCTGCCTCCAGATAGCCTTATTGAACTCCATACAGGACACAATATGACCATCAGTCTGTATCAGCCATTATGTTTTACCACTGCAAGCTAAAGCCCAATTACTAATCTAAATTTCACTGGTGTGACTTTCAAATAACTCCACTGAAATCGTAGATTTTATAGATATTAGGGACTGGAAGGGACCTTGTGAGATCATCATGTCCAGCCCCTGCCACCATAGGCAAGAAGTCAGCTGGGATCAAGTGAACCAAGCAAGAAAAACTGGGGTCGGTAGATAATCTGTAGAGTTATTCTAGCTATAGAATTAAGACAGACAGACCAGAAGATGTCCCAGATTGTGTGGATTTCACTGTACCTATGTCTCCAAATAAAGGAATACAAGGCTGGCAGGTTTGTTTTTTTTTTTTTTAATTTTTTAATTTTTTTATTTCACTATCAGAATTGCAATTACATGCTGGAAATATTTTATGTGAAGAAACAGAAAACAAAGACTCTCTACAGAAAAGTCAATAGCCCTTGGTTATGAATATAATACTCAGTTGGGATGTGAGAATTCAATTTTACACTCCTGCCCTGCTTAAATCAGAGTGGAGGTAAGTGACCTCTTAGTCAGACAACAAAATTTGTTTTTGTCTTTCATAACCAGTATTTGATCAATTAGGCAAAGTGGAAACAGATCCAAGAAGAGACTGAGCATATAGCTTTTCATCCCTGCCCTCCTTAATTTAGCTATATAATAATAAACATGTTGTAGGGAAATTCCTTACCAGCTAGGATAATAGAGATCATCTTCTCTGCAAAATCTCAGAGATGTCAGCCTCCTTGTAGCATGCACACTGACTAGATTAATCTCCAGGTAGGTTATTGATATAGTCTGGTTAGAGGCTCAATTTATATCCATCACTGGCAATCTTAGGTCACCAAATCTTTTTTTGACAATATAATAGCTGACCATATCATGACATTCCTTGAGAAACACATTTTGTTAGTCATCAGTTTTCCAGCTATACCAAGAAGGCTACTGAAATCAAACCATTGTTAAAAGGTGGTGGTTCCTGGGTTAGACTACAAATATCTTCATTGTCCTACCAGTTAATACAGATAACTTCACAATATTTCCCACCGCCAGGAACACTGCCCTTGCTGAACTCTAAGATTGTCTGGGGTAAAAGTGCCTTGTTCCTCTTGATGCTATTGCATTACACATAGAATAGTTATTCATTGGGGAAAATAGAAGGAGAAAGTAAATGTGAACATGACTACTGCCTGGAAGTCAAAGTGTGAGATGGAAGACCGGAAATCTTTAGTTGCTTTGCAACAGGATAATTTTCCCCAAGAGGAATCCAAAGATAGTAGGAACCCAATGTGCTTTTCTGACTCTCTTACCAGCTGCAAGACTGGAGCAAGAAGTGAAAAATTCACCCAAAGAGGGAGGCAGTCAGAAGTTTTCCCAGTAATTCTGCTGCAACACAAGCCTGCCTAGTTTCTTTCACCTGAGATCTATGGCTGTATAGCACTTATAAAAAGCTCCAGTGTCTTCACATAATCATAGAAAAGTAGGGCTAGAATGTTATCTTGTCCAACTCTAAGCCTAGGCAGCAGCATACCTATCCAAACCATCTTATATAAATCCTTGTCTAAACTATTTGTAACAGTACACAATCAATCCTGCCATGCCCAAAGACACTAAAAGCACTCTAAAAGCACTAAAAGCACTTTTCCTGCCACAGGAAAAACAGAAGGATGAGGGCTATCAGTGTCCCAACATTGTAAGGGTTGTTAAAATGCACACATGAGATACAAGAAAGAGGGCCATATATAGGGTGACCATATGGCAGAATAGGAAATTTCGGACACTTCCTGCCCCCACACCTCCCAAATCAAAAGTACCATTGCAGCCAGAGGTAAGAACAAGGCAGCATGGTGCACCAGGCAGGTGGGCAACAGGGAGGCCTACCTGGTATGCCATGCTAGTCCATGCCACTGTGCCTCCCTGCCAGATTGAGCCCTGCACCCTGGCATTTCTGGGAAGCTCATTTTAACTCTTAGCAGATGATCAGGATTGGCCTCTAAATTCCAGAACTGTCCCAGCAAATCCAGGACATATGGTCAACCTAGCCATGTAGGTAACCACCACTGGCAGAAGCAGAGTGGTGACTCAGTGTTCTTGCATAGTCACTTAACCAGGACAAAGTGAATTATAAATTTAATAGTAGTATAAAACATGATGACATTTTATGCACATTTTGCCCTGGTTTAAATGACTGTGGTAGACAAAAAACAGAAATTAAACTCTAGATATTTAAATCTAGACGTTTTGGTTATGTTGCTCACTTCAACCCACTAGCTATTTATTAAGCAAATATCTGTCTTTGGTTTTCATTGTTTTTCCTACACATGCAACAAGATGCAACAAATTTACATTTGCAGCCTTGTCAGCTTTCCAGATTTTGTCAAAAATTTTCTTTCCATTTATCCTTCTCCTTAACAGAAATCTTAGATGTCACAATTAGTGCTGTGTAAAACACCAACAGATTTAAAAAAAAAGAAAACTTTTTTTATTGAGCTAGACTATGACCAATGCCCAATACAAGCATGCAAGGGAAAAGGAAAAAGTGAGGCTTTACCTTGAGACCTACTAAAACAACATTACAATTAGTTGTGGCACTGAGCACAAGGGCTGCATGCCAAAATCCCCCTTCTCATTCTTATCTTCCGTTAACACTATTAAAGCAGAATAAAAAAAGTATTCATGAAATTAGGAATCATGTCCACTCTGCCTATTATCCATGATAGACTTATATAATATTTGTCTTGCCCTTTGTGTATAAGTCTTTTGCTTGGGCTAAACTGAGTTAAATTTTCTCATTTACACCAGACAGATTTAAGAAACACCTTCATCATCAGCATTTTCTGTTATCTAACTTTGGCAGCTTCCAACTCTATGTATTGGTTGTTATAGAGACCATCCCTGCAGACTGTTAGCTTTCTCCATGAATTGCAAAGGGAACCTGGATCTCTAATTTGGATATTGGAAATTTCTACAGCAACTAGGCACCTCTAAGTTATTTTCAACAATGATGACAATTGTGATGCCTAAATCTCGTTTGCATAACTAGTCCTTAGGCTCCCTCTACAACATATGGAGGAACTTAAAGCATTTATTTAAAAAAAAACATCTAGAGCATGAAACAATTTTACCTATGGTCAGATTAAGTATGGGAGCTTTTTCTTTCTTCTGTAGCGGAGGACATGGCCCTGTACCCAGGACCTCTTGAGGGTATATTGACGTTTTATAGAAGCCGGACATTGGCTGCTTTACTTATGGCAGGTTAGGTTATTAGGTCTATGTTGCATCAAGGTTGAGGGCAGTCTTACGTAAGGTTTAGATTAAGGTTGTATGGGATGGTTTGGGTGGGGGTGATGCTGCCTCAGGTGGAGGATTGGATTAGGTAACCTCTGGAGATCCCTTCCAGCACTAGTTCTCTATGACTTCCATGACTGTATCCCACAATCACACCTCATATCATGCACATGTGGCATGGCAGGAGGGGAGATAGTGTGGATCATGCACTAGATCCCATTGCACCTTTACCTGCATATGTAGAGGCACCCATGGATGCTGATATACCGAGCCATTCACAACTGTTAGAAGTTAGGTAGTTACATTCATGTCTAGCAATAGGTCTTTAGGAATCCAGGGAACTTTACTAGGAAAAATTAGAGCACGTTGCTTAAATTCTTTCGTGGATCTAACCTTCCACATTAGATACGAGTTCAATTAAACATTCCATCCACCACTGAGGTCACACTGAAATCACATAAACATTTTAAATAGATTTTCATTAAATAATTAAACATTTCACACATAAACACTAATGTGTTGAAGGAAGTTTCTTTACAAACTCCAAATGTGTTGGGTAAAGTTTTGGGTGTGGAGATTCAGTTATTCAATCATTACTCTTTTGGAGATGCACTTAATAGTAGTATATAAATTCTTCACAGTTTCTCTGGCTATCTGAAATTTTTGTAGCACACAGTGCAGAATTTTAACTAAAGAGATATTTTAAAAACATAATAGCTTTAAGTAGTTTTATTTATCATTAAAATAGTGACATTAGAAAAAAACAGTGGAGAATATATTCAGAAAATTCTATCATTTCCAAATTTTCCTTTATCCTGGACCAGAACAAAAAGTTAAATGTTCAAAATGTCCCACAAAATAAAAACTCTGATGAAAAAGCAGGGAAAAAATCGAAGTACTGAAACCACCTTATTGAAATTTTTACTTCTGATAAAATGAAAAGCATTACATGGACTGTATCATTTCAACTTTTATGAAAGCTGAAAAAAGACTCAAAACCAACTTCAGCATTTCTGTCAAAGATTTAATTACATTTATTTGCCTCCATGAAACATTCTGACTTTGTTAAATCAGGATTTCCCTGCCAAAAACAGTTATTTCAGAAACTTCTGAAACAGCTGTAGTTGATACAATGTCAATGAACTGGAACAGCATTGTTCCACTGAAGGCAGGTGTAGCAGAGAGCCCACTTTGTACATTTCCCTTCTGGACATGGATATAACATAAGCCCCTTCTTGCCTCCAACCCCTCCCCGCCCCCCATTTTGTGCATTTATTTTTCTTCTCAGT
>NW_017728992.1:76859680-76861720 GCF_001723915.1 Gavialis gangeticus | reverse complement strand
CCTGCACCCACCAATTTTGTCTGTTTCTTTTTTCTAAGTATTGACAGAGACGTAGCACACTCATTGCATGGGTGTGGCAAGGCTCAGAGCAAGCCAGAAAGCTGAAGTGGCTTTTTGCAAGAGAAACCTAGAAACTACATGTACATATTAATTAAGCTCAGTGTCACTAAAGAAAACAAAAGAACTAAAATATCCACTGCAAAGACTGTAAATATATCCTGTGCTAACCTAACTCACTTACTGTTCCCAGTAGCCTTTGATCCTCACTACTTTACAATGCATTTTTATATGTTTCTCACAGTGCATCTTCATATTTCATCTGTCTCGTGTTTACCATGGCATTTTGTATTTTATATTTTATACTTCTTAAACCCTTAAGGAATGTACTCTCTGTAGAATGAAGTTACACCCTGGACCATTGTTAAAATTGCATTGAAATTGTAATTGTGAAGTGATAATATCTGTTGAGTGAATGTGAGTGAATGATGATCAACAATAGACAATAGCCTAGCCAAAGGATCTCCATTTTAAGCTAATGATGCTTAAGAGCTGATTCCTGGAACCGAGCACTTCCCCTATGGACTATTCCTGTAAGGCATGACAATGCAGCCGTTAAGTCAATAAGTCAAGAGTGGACTCCTGAAACTTCAGGTACCAGCAGGCAGAGACCCCTGTGGCTAACAGTCAGGTACTACTCAAGACCCACATGGGACAGTGACCTCCAGATTGGGTAGCCAAGATGATGCTGGTGGATAACACAAGTCTGCCAGAAAGGGATAAAAGGCAGTGAAGCATGTCCCTCAGGGGCACCCTCTTATCCAGCACCTGACCTACCAAGACAGCATGACAAACAGGAAACCCCATTCTGGAGA
This sequence comes from Gavialis gangeticus, assembly GCF_001723915.1. Taxonomy (NCBI): domain Eukaryota; kingdom Metazoa; phylum Chordata; order Crocodylia; family Gavialidae; genus Gavialis; species Gavialis gangeticus. Next base: position 76,860,848 of record NW_017728992.1, on the reverse strand, counting down.
AGACATCACCTTGAAGGAAGCTGACCATCAAGAGCAGACTCCAGGGCCTCAGATAGGAAGATATAATGACACAAGTGTTCACAATGACTACAGCAGCCACTACACATTATACTACATGGGTTTGAATAAGTGAGTGCATGTGTGTATGTGTGTGCGCGCGTGTATGTGCTAAGGTGACCAGCACCACCCATAACTCAAAGTTTGCATTTATGATTGTACTGGTAACTTCACATCCCATCCAATAAACTAGAATTTATTATGATCCCACAAGTTGGTCCTCTGTAACCAACACAGGGAAATTAGACTGTGTTACAACAAAGCAGGAAATCATACTCCAAGGTTTTAGTGGTAGGATGTACTATAAAGATTATTTTTATTTTGAACTAAATGAAATGATATATTAGCCAGTTATCAAACCAGTAGACTTTAATAATGTTACTTGGGAGCCAGGAGTGGAGAGGAGAGGAGGGAACTGGACATACGTGCATCCCCACACACATGTGTGACCCCTTACCTGATTGGAGGCAGGGGCAGATGCAGCAGTGGAGGCAGCAGTGGGGACAGCAGAAGCTGATCCTTCTAAGGTAAGTGGGGCAGAGGGACCCAGGACAGCTGAGCCAGATCTGGAGGGGAAGCCCCCAGATCCCTTTTAGTTGACCTAGTAGGGAGCCGTGCTCCCAAGCCACGTGCGAACACAGTGCGCAAACGTGGGCACTCTGTAAGGGCACGCCGGTGTCTGCACCAGCATTCACGCAAGCGGGCAAACAGGAGGGACCAGGAGGAAGTCTTTGGTAAGGGAAAGTTGAAAGCACCACACGAATAAATAAAAATGGTGTGGACACGGAGTACTGCTAGGGCCCCTGCCCAGGGGGGAGCTGCCTACCCAGGGCTTCTCTAAGGCTTCCACCCAGACAGAGCCCACAGGGGAGCTGGGGTCATCCTGCCCCCTGACCTACAGGGGATACCTGGAGGGGCTGGGGGGGCTGGGAATAGGGGTCTCCACATCTGTCCCACAGGTGTCCATCTTAGGGCCCTGGAGGGGCAGGTGAGGGAGCTCCAGGAGGAGGTTAGCAGGCTGAGGGGGATCAGAGAAGCAGAGAATGAAATTGATGGCTATTTCCTTTCCCTGTAGGGCCAAGCAACAAAGGAAGAAGAACCCCAGGAGGTG
>NW_017728992.1:76856678-76858833 GCF_001723915.1 Gavialis gangeticus | reverse complement strand
GCTACCCACCTCCCCCCAGGTCGAGTATGACCCATCCACCACCACCTTCTGAGTGCGACCCCTCAGCCAATCTGCAATCCATCTGACTGTGTAGGCATCTATGCCACAGTCGCCTAGTTTTTTAACTAGGATGGGGTGAGAGACAGTGTCAAAGGCCTTGCTGAAGTCCAGAAAGACTACATCCACCGCGACACCTGCATCCATGGCCTCCCCCAGTCCATCTGGGGAACAGGTACAAGGCCCTGGCAACATCAGAGGAAGAGGAACATGAGGAGGAAACCTCTGGTGAGGAGGTCACTCCATGCACAGAACGGGCTGAAGGAGGCAAGTTGACCTGGAGGAAGAGATGTTGGGTACTTGTCATAGGTGACTCCATCCTGAGAGGAACAGAGGGTCCCATCTGTCACCAGGATCCCATGACACGTGAGGTCTACTGTCTCCCCAGAGTGTAGATTCAGAACATGATGGAGATAATCCCGGCCCTCATCCGGCCAACTGATTACTACCCCATGGTCCTAATCCATGTGGGCACTAATGATATGGCCAGGAGCAGTCTAGACCAACTGATGAAGGACTACCAAGCGCTGGGGGTCAAGATGAAGGAGATAGGGGCACAGGAGGTCTTCTCATCTATCCTTCCAGTGCGTGAGCATGGAAAACGTCATGAGTCCTGTATCAGGGATGTCAACTTGTGGCTTCGGGAATGATGTCTCACGGCGGGCTTCGGCTTTCTGGACCTCAGCTCTCACTTCAGAATGAGAGACATACTTGGGTGGGATGGGCTTCACCTCTCCCCCAAAGGTAACTGTGTTCTCTTCCAGGTTGGCTGATCTCCTCTGGTGGGCTTTAAACTAGGCACATTGGGGGAGGGGGAGGAAGAGGACCAAGGGAGCTACAGAACACCAAACCAAAAGACAGCCACAAGAACAGCCCAGCCAAGTCAGGCAACAAGCACAAGAAATACGCAGATAAGAGACAGGGGCCTGGACATTCGAAGGATTTTAGGGGAGGTGCATACACCCTCAGGAGGCCTTAAATGCCTCTACACTAATGCTCACAGTATGGGGAACATGCAGGAGGAATTTGCCCTCCTGCTAGCTAACACAAACCCAAACATAGTGGGGCTCCCTGAAACTTGGTGGGATCCAATGCATGACTGGGTGGTAAACATAGTTTCATAGTTTGTAGGGTCGGAAGGGACCTGAGCAGATCACCAAGTCTGACCCCCTGCTATGGCAGGAAAAAGTACTGGGGTCAACCGACCCCAGCAAGGTGTTCATCTAGCCTTTTTTTAAAGACCCCCAGGGTAGGAGCCAGCACCACTTCTCTTGGAAGTTGGTTGTAGATCTTAGCCACCCTGACAGTGAAGTACCGCCTCCTGATGTCTAGTCTGAATCTACCCTCTGCCAGCTTGTGACCGTTATTTCTAGTCACTCCTAGTAGTGCTCGGGGGAACAGGGACTCTCCCAATGCCTGCTGGTCCCCTCTGACTAGTTTGTAACAAGCCGCTAGATTCCCCCTCAGCCTTCTCTTGTGGAAGCTGAACAGGTTTAAGTCCCTTAGCCTCTCCTCATAGGGCCTACCCTGCTGCCCCGATTATGCGAGTGGCCCTCCTCTGGACCCTCTCCATGTTGTCCACATCCCTCTTGAAGTGCGGCACCCAGAACTGGATGCAGTACTCCCACTGTGGCCTGACCAGTGCCGCACAGAGGGGGAGGATCACCTCCTTGGACCTGGTCGAGACGCATCTGTGGATGCATGACAAGGTACGGTTGGCCTTCCTGACTGCCTCCCCACACTGCCGGCCCATGTTCATCTTGGAGTTAATGATGACTCCAAGATCATTTTCCGCCTCCGTGCTGACAAGAGGGGAGCTCCCCAACCTGTAGGTATGGTGCTGGTTGTTCCTCCCCAGGTGCAGCACCTTGCACTTGTCAGTGTTGAATCCCATCCTTTTCTCATCCACCCACCCCTGTAACCTGTCCAGGTCTGATTGCAGCTTATTCCTCCCATCTAGCGTGCCCACATCCCCCCACATCTTAGTGTCTTCGGCAAATTTGAATAGGGTGCTTTTTACCCCCTCATCCAAGTCACTGATGAAGATGTTGAACAGTGCGGGCCCGAGGACTGAGCCCTGCGGAACCCCACTCCCCAC
>NW_017728992.1:76856111-76856462 GCF_001723915.1 Gavialis gangeticus | reverse complement strand
GGGTCCTCCTTCCTTCCTTTTTGAAGATTGGAACCACGCTGGCCCTCTTCCAGTCCTCTGGCACCACATCAAGGGCTATAGGCTGTATAGCTGGGATAGAACAGGGAGGAAAGGTGGGGGTGAGGCGCTCTATGTCAAAGAGCAATACACTTCCTCTGCAAATAGCACTGGGTCTGAGGTAGGGCAGATTGAGGTGCTCTGGGTCAGAATACAAAGGGGTCAGGGGGAAAGGGACCTAACGGTGGGGGTCTACTATAGGCCAGCTAATCAGGGAGAAGAGCTGGACCAGGAATTCTCAGGTCAGGTCGCTGAGGCAGTTAAGTCAAGGGACATGGTCATCATGGGTGATCT
>NW_017728992.1:76850967-76855229 GCF_001723915.1 Gavialis gangeticus | reverse complement strand
GTTGAGAAAATTATCCAGGAGCACAACTGTAAGGGGCCAGCAAGGGAGTTTATGCTTAGGGGCAATCAACATGGGTTCATTAGAGGCAGGTCCTGTCAGACCAACCTGGTGGCCTTCTATGACCAGGTCACAAAAACCCTTGGATGCAAGTGTCGTGGTGGATGTAGTCTTCCTGGACTTTAGGAAGGCCTTTGACACTCTCTCACCCCATCCTCATTAAAAAATTAGGCATCTGTGGTGTCAATGCCTACACAGTCAGATGGGTCACAAATTGACTGGAGGGCCACACCCAGAGAGTGGTGGTGGATGGGTCATTTTTGACCTGGAGAGATGTGGGCAATGGGATTCCCCAGGGCTCGGTCTGCAGGCCCGCACAGTTCAATATCTTCATCAGCAATTTGGATGAGGGGGTGAAAAGCCCCTTGTTCAAGTTAGCAGATGACACTAAGATGTGGGGAGAAGTGAGCACGCTAGAAGAGAGAGACAGGCTACAACTAGATTTTGACAGGTTACAGAGGTGGGCGGATGAGAATAGGATGGGTTTCAATATGGACAAGAGCAAGGTGTTGCACCTAGGGAGGAAGAACCAGCACCATACCTACAGGCTGGGGAACTCCCTTCAGCACAGAGACAGAAAAGGATCTTGGAATCACTATTGATTCTAAGATGAAAATGGGCTGCCAATGTGGGAACATGGTCAGGAAAGCTAACCACACCTTGTCATGCATCCATAGATGCATCATGAGCAGGAACAAGGAGGTGATCCTCCCCCTCTATGCAACATTGGTCAGGCTGAAGTTGGAGTACTGCATCCAGTTCTAGGAGCCGCACTTCAGGAGGGATGTGGACAACATAGAGAGGGTCCAGAGGAGGGCCACTCGCATAATTAGGGGGCAGCAGGGCAGGCCCTACAAGGAGAGGCTATGGGACCTGAATCTGTTCAGCTTCCACAAAAGAAGGCTGAGAGGGGATCTGGTGGCTACCTATAAACAGGTCAAGGGGAACCAGCAGGCAATGGGAGAGTCCCTGTTCCCCTGAGCACTACCGGGGATAACAAGGAAAAACAGCCATAAGCTGACTGAGAGTAGATTCAGGCTAGATATCAGGAGGCACCACTTCACTGTCAGGATGGCTAGGAGCTGGAACCGACTTCCAAGGGAAGTGGTGCTCACCCCTACCCTGGAGGGCTTTCCTGCTATGGCAGAGGAGTCAGACTAGATGATCCGCTTAGGTCCCTTCTGACCCTACTGTCGCAGAGCATATAGGTGCCCTGCTTCTTAGAGTTAAAACAGTGAGGGGGAGAGCCCTAGCCATGAGTGGGGAGCTGCTCAGCTGCTGGTTACCAGGGCAGTCAGAGAAATAAAGAAGAGGCACAGGTGCTGGTTGCTAGGGCAACCACTGTGAGTCAGCTGACTGGAAGAGGCAGGGCCTGGCTCCCATTTAAACCCAGGCTGAGGCCAGGCAAGCAGTTCCCTGCTGGCTGCCAAAGGGGTGGGAGTTCTGCCTGAGTGAGGAAAAGGACAGGGCCTGAATGACTGAACAAGGCAATACCGATGAGATGGAGAAACCCTGGAGTGGCGAATGTTGTTATAGCCAGATGGCTTTAGATTTATGTTATAGCCTAGGGGCTTGAGTTTTCTGTTTGCGGTTTACAAACTGTTGGTTTGGGTGAGGCTATTAGAGGTTGGAGGAGGCCTCATAGGGGACCCACGGTAGTGTGAGGACCCCGGCATCAGAGAGGGCACAGCATTTGGGGTGCACTGACCTCAGCCCCAGAGAAGGGGTGTGAAGAGCTAGAGGCCAGGTGAGGCCGAGGCCTCTTGAGCCCTGCGGGGGTTCAAGACCCCAAGGAGGAGAGTTGGGGCCAGGCACAGCTACGGCCACCTGAGCCCACCTGAGTGTGAGAAGCCCTAGAGCAGAGTGGGCCACGTGAGAAGCCCCACGTAAAGGGGGCACTGATCGAAGAGCGCCTGTGGGGCGCAGTTACGAGAAAAGGCTGCAGAAAGCGCAAGTGCCTGTGGGGTGCGGTTGTGAAACAAGGGCCGTGGAGAGCCCAAGCACCAGAGGGCGCCGAGGGTGATGAGGGCTGCGGAAAGCCAGAGCATCAGAGAGGGTTCAGAGAGAGAGACAAGGGCTGTGGCCAAGACCAAACAACATCCAATACATCTCCAAGCCTTGGGCCGTGGTACAGGGGTGGTTGGATCCATGCATTGCCCATAAAGCCAGGGGCACAGGAGCCTCATTAAAAGGATTGAACAAGTGACAGTAGGAGAAAACCGTGTCCAAGATGATGAAAGGCAGCCTCCCTTTAATATTTAAGGTCAAGACGTGGCAGGCCAGATTTGAGGGTGCTTGAAGTAAACTTGGCATGGTAGGGTGTGCTGGGAGAGATCACAGCCACCCCTAGGACTCCACTCTGTAACATCTACCAACTATGAAACTAAGAAACTACCTTACCTTTTCAACTTCAAAGAAAACTTTCACTACTGACTAATATGAAAGCTTCCTTTGTGAGGCTTCTGCTTTTTCAAAATTAAAAAATAGTCAAGTCTTCTTCTACAGTTTTAAACAGAAGGACTGAAACACAAGGGGATATACAATGTGTATAGGAATGAAGACACTAACTGCTGTCTAAAAGACAGGGCAAAATCAAGCTAGCCCCAAAAAATCAACAGACAGACTGTGGAAACAAGTTAAAAGAACACCAGATAATAATAAAAAATTAAATCATAGTGTAAATTTGCTAAAGCAAGCAGAGTTTCATCAGGAAGTACCTTGACCCAGTTCCCTCCTGGGATATCTCCTTCCCTGCCTCTGCCAACTGCTGTCATGTAAAGTGGAGTTATCAGCTTCTGAGTGGCCAGGGGCTGAATCTTTACAGAGTGGTTTGTGGCCAGGGGCCTCCCTGGGCCACACACCACTTGGGTCATATACTCCCAGGACACAAACCACGTAGTATGCGCCCCCCCACCCTACCCCGTGCTACACTACATGGACCTCCCCACTGTACTGCACTGTGGGCCCTCTAAGCCTCTGGACCCTGGGCCATGCTGCCCCTGCTGTCAGTAGTGATGGGGAAACTGCTTTGGCTGGGAGCATTAGAGCCATGACTTAACCCCCAGCAGGCTTCATATGGCCCACACATTGTCAATCATGTGACAGCTCTCATGTAAAGGACATATAGAAAAATCATTGTTCATTTCTTACCTAGGTTGAATAGTTAGAAATGAACATCACAGAACACAAATCATTTTATAAATAATTTGTGGATAATTATATAGCAGATTGTGATCATGATGAGCCAAATCTTGGAAATATCTATGACCTAAACTGACAAGCTAGCTATGTTTCATTTTAAGGAATACTGTATACAGCAGCCATTCTTTTATGCATTTTTTTTCTTTCCCATGTGTGTTTGTGTGTTTCCTTAATACAAAACCAGAACATTATTTAGTATGCCAATATGAACTGCTATACTTTCAGAGTCAAAATCTGGTATAATGGAAAAAGTGAGTGAGGGAGTAGGCAAATTGAAATATGGGACAAAATGCATCTGCTGACATACCGACATTCAAGCAGCACATGTATACAGCCCTAATTTTGTATTTAAGCTGCTGCAACTCCACTGACGAATAAATTTACAATGGCATGAAGGATCAGAATGTGGCCTAGAGTTTTCAGCAGAATTCAGCATAAAGTAAAATAAATGTTGACCTTTACAAAAATAAAGAGTGCTAGGTATTTATTGGGCCTTTTCATATTACATTTTGTATTACATTTAAAAGTAGAAGCACAAATAGTCAGATGCTCAACATAAGGAGAACTCATGTAGCTCCACTGATTTCAGTGAAGCCATTTTGATTAACGTCAGGTAAGGATCTAGCCATTATCGTGACCAAGAAATAAATGATGAATTTGGACTTTGCTTCTTTTCAATGTATTGCCAGGGAAGCTCAGGTATTATTTAAAGTCATATTACAAGGGATAGTTCTGTAAGGTTTGGTAGTTTTTTGATCCTTGGGACTTGATTTTCTTCTGCAAACTGCTAAACCAAGAAAAGAATCTGTACTTTCTTAAAGCACCAGTTTTAAATCCATCCTATATTGTATATTCTATGTGTTTCATCAGTAGTTTTAGTGTGCTGAAGTCTTGAGTTATAGAAGTTTTACTTCCTTATGAAACAGAGTAAGTGTCATTTTAAATACTAAAAGGATTACTACAGAGTTAACCCAAATATAATATTTCAGCTGGGGGGGGGGGGG
>NW_017728992.1:76839925-76850802 GCF_001723915.1 Gavialis gangeticus | reverse complement strand
AAAAACAAAAAGGAATACCACAAGGTTAACCCCAAAATAAAATTTCAGGGGGGGGGGGGGGGAAGGCTTGCATGTGTTAAAAAGGATAATGTAACCAATTTCTTTTATTCAAACACAGCAAAAATATTTTTAACTAAAACAAACACAAACCATTGTAAACTAAAATTAACAAATAAAACACATGAAATTAAGGTCAGATATCTAATGGAGATAGTAATAAGATAGTACTATAATATTTTTCTAGATGTTCAGTGGAGTTCAGGGGACTTCTATCCTTCCTTCATTACACTGTCATGATTTTCCTCTGAAATTCCAGGATCCACCCTGCTCTTCAAACTTTTCATTACATGTCGCTTGGATAAAGTGACCTTTGTTTCTGAAAATGGGAAAAAATTATTCTCTGGTATTCCACACCATTCCGTGCCCTCTCCCCCTGCTCTTCAATGCTCTACACAGAGCCTTCCCCCCAAGCCTCAACCTCCCTATCACCTTCAATCTTTGGCACATTCAGCTCAGAGACATCTTGGTGTGCTGGAGAGCAGGGGGAAGGGGAGTGGGAAGTAGAATGTCCTGTTTTCAGACTTAAAAAATATGCTCACACGATATACTTGGCTTGCTGCCAGTTATCAGCAGGTCAAAAGAGTTATCATAGAATGGCAGTATACGTGGCCATAAAATAATGCATTTGCCTATCTATTGTACTTTGTATCTGCACATTTCAAAGTGGTTTGGAAAAAAGTGCGCTAGAAAAAAAGAGATTTTAATGGCCTTGCTCCTGCAAAAGCTTACACAAATGTGCATCTGAACAGCCCTGTTGATTTACATTACTATATTTGAGACAACTATATAGATGTTTGGAGATCTAAGATACTTGCTCAAAGGAACACAGTGAGTTCAAGGTGGCTTTCTCTACTGTGTAACCCCATGGTAATTTTGGGGAGTGAGTGAGTGTAAACAAATTGTTGAAATGGCACTGCTCCATGGTATTACATTGCTCTCAGTAATGTAACTGTGGCTATAAATAGTACAATTTATCCAAATGCATAATATATTTCAGAAAATATTTTAAATTTACTTAGGGCTTCATTTAAAGAGTAAAAAAATCACACTGCTCAGGAAATGACATTTGGTTAAGACAAAAATGTTTCATTCAAAACTTCTTGGGTGAAATGAATTTTCACTTCCTGGATTTCTAGAGGATTGAACTTCTATGCCCTAGGGAAGACCTATGGCGTTTGAAGGTACTGACTCCCATTGGAAGGGCAGCCATCTTGAGAGAGTCATCCCAGAAGTAGGATTCCTGGAAACAAAAGATTACTAGGTTCTGTGACTCAAGGTAAGTCTATTATATAGTCTAGTCAGGAGCCCAGCAGCCATATTATAGGGCAGATTTCACCAAGTGTCTGCAAGGGCTAGAAAGCTATTTCATTTCAGTAAGACATTTTTGTTGCAGCATTTCTGAAATAAAAATTTCTTCTAAGTTCCAGTTGCTGACACTTTGAACATTTTGGGATTTGGTTTAGTTGAATCTAAAACCATATTTTAAAGAGTGACATTGCCCAACCACCAGACACACTGCTATTCAGTTCTAAATACGATAAGACAGAATCTGACAAAATAAAACATTGGAACCTTTCCTAAATAACTAATCTGGAGATAATATATAAACACTCATTGCCTGAGAAACAAGATAGACTAAAATGATTTATTCATTATTCTAATATGATTAAAATAACTTAATTCCTCCAACTGACGTTATCACAGCCTATGAGACTAGATTTCATAATTGTTTCACACTTGTAATTACTAGCTTCTTTATTCCACTCTATTTCAGTCCCTCTCCCTCTCATACACACATTTCCCCTTCCCCTTAGGGGGGAGTGCTTTCCCAGTCATTGATACAAAAGTAATTAAATCTTCCTTAAAAGTTAATTTTCTTGAATGAAAAGGGCATGAACAAGAGGATTGCACCTCATTTTTAACAATGCAAAAAGCTCATAAACAGAACATTAAATATGATGGAATAAAACTGGAAAGTCTCAGTTCTTGAGTACTGAAAAAAACACCAGTATATGATGGAATGATGGAATACTTCTATTACCTCTATTTGTTTCAATAAATGGAGATTATACAGTGACCTTTACTTCAGCTGCCTTGGTTTCTCCATTTTTAATCATTATGCAAGATTTGGTAGGAATTGTTGCTGACATTTTGTTCCTCAGGGGGCAATTAGCAGAGAAGTGAATTCACTAGAAAGTCAGAAAATCTTTTCACTTTACTATCTAAAAATGACAAGAAAGAGCCCAACTTTGTTGGATTGTCATAATATTCATCTATGGTTAAATCAGACAAATGCCAGGTAATCCCAGTGTATGGTGCAAATGCAAAAACCTGTCTCAATTAAACACTGAAGGAAGGAAACACTAATGATACAAAAAAAAATCTGCTGTGCTGCAATGAAAGATGTTACACTACACAATGTGCCAATACATTTCCATTTTGCATTGTGAATCTTCCAACAATGACATAGCTGCATCTGACCCTAAAAATATTACCACATTTTTATCTGGTATACTATTAATACCAATAGTTATCTTACGTAGTATAGAAGAGAGCCAGTTATTCTGAGCAGCAGTATTCATAACTTTATATCTTGATTTTCTAGTAATGTACCAAGCCTGATTTTTGTTGTATGTAGTTAAAACCATGAACAAGCAGGCAGGCAGTTGCAGGGGAGTAACACTGCACTCAGATTTTCTGTACAATGAGAAGTGTGAGCAAGAATCCCTGATAAGGTTATATCTCCACATGCTCATACAGCATAAGCCTCTACTGGTTCAGCAGTAATTTTAGTTAAAATAATATTACATTCTCGTCCATGCTCCAATATGCACTTAATATCTTACTATATGTTTGGTGTACTAGGATCTCCAGAAAAGATTAAGATAAATGTGGATAATTAAATAAAAGAAGCATGTCTCTTGTGATAACGAGACCCCACAACCTCTCCATACACCCTCCCTTATGATAATACAGTTAAATTATGTGGGTCTTAAATCATCTGATATTTTTTTATAAATAAAACAGTGTGGGCTAAGTTCTACACTCAGTTATACAAATGCAAGGGATCTTTATTTTTCCCTCTTGAATCCTTTAGATAAAGAACAATATTCAAATTCTTAGAAGAAGGTTATTAGGAACAGTAAGCATGGATTCACCAAGAGCAAGTCATGCCTGACCAACCTGATTGCCTTCTATGATGAGGTAAATAAGGAGTAATGGTCTTAAGCTGCAGCAAGTAAAGTTACCTTAGATATTAGGAAGAATTTTCTCAGGAAGAGGATCTTCAGCCTTGAAGGTTTGTAAGACATAGCTAAAATAAATCTTGGCTGGGATGCTGTAGTTGGGGATGGTCCTGCTTTGAGCAAGGGGTTGGCCTAGATGATGTCCTGAGGTCCCTTCCATCCCTAATTTTCTCTGATTTCATAAGATGGGAGTAAATGGACAACCATCTTCCAAGAAGAGTGTAACATAGGGTCAGCTTCATGGGTATGCTCTTTGTAGTTTATGTCCCCATCTCATATTCAAAGTAAATACAACTGAGCTGTGATTATAAAAAGTTTACATCATTTGAATATCCAGACTGTAAGATTAATATGGCACATAAAATAGCAGTAACAAGGTATGCTTGCAGTGTAGCCATGAGCTCCCCATGCACAACCATCACCATCATCAAGAACTTACTCTTTTATACCACCAACATGCTGATGCCTTCTGGTTTCATCATAGACAGTTTTACAGAGAGGTCTCTGCAACTTTGTATGTGCACTTAGGTGGATAAAGGGGTGCATTCTGCTGTGCTGCCTTGAAACTCAGCAGTCCTCCATTTGTTTCCTGACTTACTGATATAAATAGATATTTAGCCAGAATTTGGGTATAGAGGATATAAATTTAACTTCAATAATACTACTAATAAAAATCTGCACCTATATTTGTATGTACTGTCTTATAGTTTTCTAGAAAGTGACTTATGGAAAAACTGCAGTTTTTCATGTCTCATAAAGGGAACCTCCATTAACTGGGTGAAGATGTGTTCCACAACTAGGAAAGGCTGGTGAACAGAGAAACTAAAATAGAAAAAAAGTAAAATACATTGACAAAACTAAATATCCACTAAGCATATCTTCACATGTATTTACACACACCTAAATGTAATGCACCTTTGCTTTTTCGCATACCTCTTAAGAGACTGATTCAATGACCAGCTATAAGCTTATCTCACATGAGTCCACTCTCAATCCTTCTCACTGAATCTGTTTTATTTTGCATAGAACAATGAAATATATTCAGCTGGTCAGAGACAAAGGTGAGAATGACCCTGTAGCCTAGTTGTTAGAGCATGGTGAGGGGGAGCCTTGAATTCCATTTCCTGCTATCATGAATGTTTATGTATTCAGTGCCTCATATTTTGCTGCTATATATGCCTAGAGGCATATTAGTCTTGTGCTAAACAATTTGGTCCCTAAACACTTTCAGGTTTCCTAAACTAAGGATTCTGCAACTTGTGAACTTCTTCTCATCTTGCGAACCAGAACCAGAAGGTGTTCTCATGGCATACTTACCCAATCGGGTTTAACACAGAGTGCATAGGGTATTGGGAAGTACTACCCATTTATTTAGTACCTAAGGGGATGGAGTACTTGCACAGGATGTAGAAAGCATAGATTCCATTCCTTTGTCTGCCTTGTGGAATTTCAACCAACTTTTCACACCTCTTAAAACACCAAAAGGCTATAAATTATTCTGAAATGGAAACCAGTTAAAACTGGACCATTTTTCATAAAATAATTTAATATACATTGTTTCAGAGGGTTTGTATAGCTTTCTAGGCCAAAGAATAGGACAATCACTTAGTATGAGTAAAAAACATAAATTTTATTTCCTATTGCCATAAATGCTTATACATTTTCTATTAAACTGTATATTAAACACTAACATTTTAAAATATTCAAAACACATCTATTTCAATAAAATATAGTGCTAATTTTTGACAGGGGTGGGAGGGGAGGGGTTGTTTTGTGTAATGTTTTTTATTTCAATCACCAACCTGAAAAAGCAATGGTACACTTTACAAGCCAAAAGGATTTTTGATGATGGAGGAGCTGTCCATGGTGCTGATGCAGATTATCAATTTATATATTAAATTCCTTTAAATTAATAGGTTCAAATTTAATGTGGAAGAAAGTATACTATATTTTTATTTTTAAAATCACTGTTATCTTTAATTATATTTTTTCATATAAGTGAAACTAAGAATGGTTCACAATCCACACATTATTTTAACAGTGCACTATTTAAAACTAACATGATAAGTCTATGTGATTTATAAAAAAAAATAAATGTAAACAGCAATATTAAAATCTGAACTAAGGTGAAGCAGAATTTAGGAATTTCTGATGCTTCAAAAGGAAGATACAGGCAGGACATTTCTATTGTTGTATTGCCTACTAGGTGCTCTTCTATATGTGAATATTCAAGGATTTTGCATAAAACAATCAGAAGGATTTTTCAGGAACTTAACATATAGTTTGATAAATGTTTTGTAATATGTATACTATGTGTAAAATATTTTTACAAGTACATACACACATATGAACATATATAGAATACAGATAATTAAATGCCTGAAGGTGTGGCTATTTTTTACTAATATAGAAAACAACTATAGAAAAAAAAACTTTTTTTTTTTTTAATTATATGATAGCTGTTTTCTATATCAGTAAAACATAGATTCAACTTCAGGTATTGTACAGAGTGGTTGCAAATGACATTCATGTTCTTATAACTTCATAATTAGATATATCCAGCCTCCCTCTAAACCGACAAATATGCTTCTTTTCTTTTTTTTTATTTGCTCTTTCTTTTTAAATGTGTCTTGATCTTATGCATATCATCAGACCAGTATGTAGACCTATAATTTAATGTCACTGTGTTTTATGTTAAAATATGGAAAAGCTCACTGTATCTCTGGTATACATCAGGACATTAGCACCGAGTATGAGATAAATTCCAAACTAACAAACAATGTAGAAGATGTAACCCATGGCCACTGCATTTAGTTGGGCAGGTTTTGCTCTAAATTATATTGGAGTAAATATAGGCTAAATTATATCTACTTAAATGAAGTTACTCCAAACTTATAACAGTATACATGAGCATAGAGTGGACCTCCACAATTGTTTTCAATTCATACCAAACACAGGCTTTCACTTTGCCTTGAAAGTACCCTATTCCTGGAATGCCACAGACAAAATTACCATGTCAACATGAGATGTTTACTGTGCAGTAGCTCATTCCTACTGCACAGTAACATTGCAGGGCATGAACTGTGGCATGATGTTACTGCGCAGTGGAGCTACTGCACAGTAAGCATCACCAGGCAACCATGCAGGGAAGCTACTGTGCTGTAACTGGAATTACTGCACATTCACTTAGTACCTGGTTATGCAGTAACAACTGTGCAGTCAGCGTTTTCTGTAGATGCACTCGATGAACAACTGTTTGCTGCGTTTAAAAATGTCAGTGATTTGGTCAAGCTTCTGACTGCTGATTACAGGAACATTTCCCAAGAGATTTGGCATCTGGCATTAATGCCTCCCAGTATCGCTGTTCTTACACAAACACACAAGACCTTTGTTTTAGATACCCTTGTAAGAGTTGCTTAGCATTTCTTATTTTCAGACAGCAGCTGTTAACTCTACTTTGCTTTTCTCAGAAAACATAAGCAAGCTTGTTTGACTGACATTTTTTCATATACCTAAGGCAGCTGGAGACCATTCAGTGAGTGCCTTAAAAACTACAGGTCTCAGGTTTCAAAATATGAACCTACATTTGTTGGCAGAAACCTTAAAGGAAAACTAAGTACTATATTGGTGTGGCTGAATGCTAATTACAATTTCTTACAGCACTGTAAATAAAATTTACCATCTAGGTAACATTACAAATGTAAGAAACAAAAGTCTAGAGTCATAATTCTCCTCTTAGTTTTACTAACATTGGTGTATGTTCAATGTTGAACGTAGAGTTATTCCTCATGTATACTATAGCTTAAGGAGAAGTTCAGGCCTCAGGCATCCCTCTGAGTTAAGAAGTGCTGATGGAGTATAGGAAGTTTGTTTTCTATTAAATCTCAGCATGTACAATGAAAATCACTTTAAAAATGTGAAGTCAGTTCATCATTCGCCTTATGTAATTTCATTATGTGCTATACAATTAGGAGTTCAGCAAACTTAAGTATAGGCCTTTTTACTGTCTAACAAGTGTTACTAACGTTGAGAGCAATTAAGACTTCTTTTCCATAGTCATAATTCCATGCCCCTTGACTTTTTTCTTCTTCAGCTGCCCACCACAGTCAAAAAGTGAAGATTTAAGCCTGCTTGTTTTACTTGCACACTAAAATTATTTAATTTTCACTTTACTTCTGTTCTTTAGAACTTCAAATATATTTGCCTCTATGTGGAGGAGAAAATATCACACTACAAACTAGCCAGAAGAAACCACTTTAATATTAGCATTCTGTTGCAGTAATTTCATTTGTTTCATTTACAACCAATTTTCTTGAAAAGGTCCAGTTCAGAAGAGGGAATTTTAATGTAATGAAACAACACATTTTGTGGCTAAACAACAATTACATTCATTTTGATTTGCTCAGTAACATAATATTTTCTTGCAAAATCTATTGCTAAATCATATTAGAATAGAAAATGAGTCTTCAGCATTATTAAAGTTAAGTATTCAAATATAGAGCTGCCTCTTAAGCACAAGACCAATAACTATCTTATATGTATGTGTGTGTGTGTGTATGTACGCATAATATATACAACACACACACATATATGTATATCTTATATCTGTATGTATATATATTGACAGGTATATATATTAAAATTGAAAGGTATACAATATCTTTATATATAGAATACATATAATGTTCTGTTCTGCACAGATTTATCACTGAATAGCTTTAAAATTGTGGCTAATTTATCATTTTAATAATATCAATCTTGGGTGTTACCTATATAAAAAGTTGCTGCATTTCAGCTAGTGGTACAAGGCCTCTTTTGTGGATGTGGTTTACATTACTACAAGGGCACTTCATGCTGCTAGAATTACATAGATAAAGGAATAATTACATCTTATATTGGAATAACAGATGGTGTGTATGTGTGTGTGTGTGTACACACACACACACACACACACACACACACACACACTATCTGTTATTCCAATACTATATCTACACAGTAACAGTATTTTGCCAAAGGTTGTAATGGTGTAAGTTTCTGTAACCTGGAAAAATATCATCCACAATGAGATAGTTGCACTGTGGGTGCATCTACACATGCAATTAATGCAAGACAAAAAACTCTGGAGCTGTTCAAGCTGGAGTAAATTATTTCCAGGCATGGAGTCTACACATGTACTCAGGACAACAGCAATTTCAGTTGGGGTGGAGTAGGCCCCCAACTGGCTAGACTGGGCATAATTTACAATCCCAGTCACATGTACAATCCCAGCTACATGTACGTTTCAGCACACTAAAGTACTCTGCCATAAGATAGTACTGTCCCTGGAACAGGTTGTAGTATTAGTCTCTATCTTTTTAAAGCTGAACATTAAATCAGGTGAATATATAAGCACTTTTCATACATAAAACAGTCATATTCTATTGTCTGTTTCACTCTGCACATTATTACATAAAGCAAGATATTTACAATTATTCATAAAGGAGAGTTCTAAATTCAGGGCAAATACATATAGAAACATACTAAATTCTATGAAGAATTCAGCAAGTAGATATCATACATTGCAGGTACAAATGTATTATTAAAAAAATACCTGTATTCACTGGATGACAAAAATGTGCTCTCATTTTCATTGCAAACTGATTTATGTGTTAATATACACAACATAAAAATATAATTATTGTTGTCCATACAAAAATATGGTTGGGGTACTTTATTTATTTTACTGTGGCACTGTGTGAGTGTTCTATGTCTCTGTTTTCAAAACTTTCCATATTTACCATCCCATAGGATGTTCCCCAACAGCAGTACTATATCCAGCATCAATGGGGTCTGCTATACCCTTGCATTTCACCACTGCAGCCCTGAGAAGCAGCCAATAGAATGATCAACATCAGAGTGTTGTTCTGACACTAACACGACATCTACTCACTGCCAACTCTAGTACTGTTATAACAAACTCATTCTCTCAAGATTGCTAATGTTCCTTCTAAGTCTGTTATGGGTCCAGTTACCATGGCCAGTTGTCTGCTGGGTACTTTCCAATGTCAATATAGGCTATTTGGTCTTGTTGCTTCTAGCAGTCACTCTGCCCACCCTGAAAATTTCTCTCTGAATAACTATGAGTTTTTAGCTACCTGAATCTATCTTAACATATCCCAATCTTAATCAAAACTTTATTATTCGGATTTGAATAGTTCCTCCTGAAGCTAATACACAAAAATCAAGTTGGATATATCAAAAAAAGCCATGGGTCAGATAATATATGGTAGGTTACTGGTATAGTAGCAGCAGTAAAAGATTCCAAAGTACCTATGGCTCTTTCAGCATTTAATGCAGTGAGGGCCTTTGATTGTGTTTCTTAGAGTTACCTTTTCTGCATATTACAGAAGAGGGGCTTTGGTAAAGAATTCATAAGGTGGATACAGTTCCATACAAATCCCAGTTGTGGTATGATCCATTTCCATTGCAAAGGTGGACTCAGCAAGGCTGCTTATTATTCCTCTTTTTATCTGATTTAGTATCAGAAGCACTGGCTACAGCTATAAGGAATAAGGATTATATAAAAGGAATGAAGGTACGAGATGGTGAACACAAGATCCTGTTGTAGGCAGATGATGCACTAATACTTCTGTTTGAGCCCAGCAGAACAAATCCTGTCCTTTTATCAATAACCATCATTTTAAAAATCTGTCTGATTATAAAATGGAATAAATCTGAGTTACTTGGAATAAACAGCACAGCACAATGAATGTTTAACAAATGACAGTTTCTTTTACAATCAGAATGTGTAACTTATTTGGGTATTAAAATTTTGAAAAATATTAATGTTACTTTCTGCCAAAACTTTCAGAAGCTTCTTGATGTTATATTACCTGAACAAGGAAGAAGACATTGACATCATATATCTGGACTTTAAAAAAGCCTTTGATCTGGTGTCCCATGACCTCCTCATGGAAAAATTGGCCAACTGTGGCCTCAGCTACACCATAGTCTGATGGCTGGGAAACTGGCCCTGAGGTCAGACCCACAGGGTAGTGGTAGATGGTAGCGAATGATTATGGCATGCCGTGACCAGTGGCACCCCCCCCCCAAGGCTCTGTCCTTAGACTGGTTCTCTTTAACATCTTTATCAATGACGTGGACACTGGTGTCAGAAGAGCATTGGCTAAGTTTGTTGATGACACAACATTTCTGGGCATAGCATCCACACCTGAGGACAGGCTAGTGATCCAGGCTGACTTGGATAAACTTAGTAAGTGGGCAGATACAAACCAGTTGTTCAATACTGATAAATGTAAGGTATTACACCTCAGGGAAAAAAACCCTCAGCATACTTATAGGCTTGGCAGTGCTACGCTTGCTAGCACCACTGCTGAAAGAGACTTGGGGGTCATGATTGATCACAAGATGAACATGAGACACCAATGCGATGTCACAGCTGGTAAAGCAAACCAAACTCTGGCTTGCATCCATAGATGCTTTTCAAGTAACCTCAGGATATCATCCTCCTGCTGTACTCAGCCTTGGTGAGGCTACAGCTGGAGTACTGCATCCAATTCTGGGCTCCAC
>NW_017728992.1:76825789-76839886 GCF_001723915.1 Gavialis gangeticus | reverse complement strand
TTCTGGGCTCCACAATTCAAGAAGGATGTTGAAAAGCTTGAAAGAGTCCAGAGGAGAGCCACGCACATGATCAGAGGGCAAGAGAACAGGCCTTATGAAGAGAAAGCTGAGAGCCATGGGACTCTTCAGGCTTGAATAACGCAGGCTCAGGGGGGACCTGGTGGCTGCCTATAAGTATGCAAGGAATATACATCAGGATCTGGGAGAACATCTGTTCACCAGAGCGCCTCAAGGGTAAACTAGGACCAATGGTCACAAACTCCTCCAAGACCGTTTTAGGCTGGACATAAGAAAAAATGTCTTTACTGTCTGAGCCCCCAAGAGCTGGAATAGACTCCCTCCAGAAGTGGTGCAGGCATCTACTCTGGACTCATTCAAGAAATATTTGGATGTTTATCTTTCTGGGATCCTTTGACCCTAGCTGACTTCCTGCCCCTGGGGCAGGGGGCTGGACTTGATGATCTTTGAGGTCACTTCCAGCCCTAACATCTATTACAGGATCCAAACAAATGGAACAATTTAGCAATATCCTTGTGGGGCATGTTAATATTTTTAAAATGAGTGTCTTACCTCACAATGTACTTATTGTGTAACCAACCCATTGTAAACCCCCGATCTTATTTTGTTAAAATCAACCAAATGTTCACCAGGTTTCTGTGGGAAGAGAATAAAAGGACTTGACTCTCATCAAAAAGATAAAACTACCAATTGAAAAGCAAGGGCTTTCATCTTCCAAATCTTCAACAATACCTCCTTAGTAAGTCAGGCTTTGTACTGGATGACTGGTATAACTGATAAGTCTCCTGTATGGATGGAAATTGAACAGGCACTTATGTCTCCCTTTCTATTATCAACCATCAGAGGCTCTACTTACCACAATCCTCCTCACTCTCAAACCCCTACAATTTTTGCAGCCTGATACATGTGGAAAAAATTGGCAACTTACTAAAGGTTTATACTTTTTTACATCTTAAGGTCCCTATCTGGGGCAATGTCTTTTTAAAGTAAGTTCCCACAAACTGATATAGAGAAAGTGGATGTATAAGGATATTGTGCATGTAGAAAAGCTTCTAGCAGGAAATCATATTAAATCCTTTTCTGGGTTATGTGATAATTTTGACTTTCCTAAAACAATTGAATGCCAATATATATGTGGTTGCATCAAGTACTAGAAAATCGGTTTGGGCCTGATGCTTTAGGTGTAGCTTATTCCCTAGATATATTATTTTTACCTTGAAATCTGCTTCACATAGAGTGATATCATATGATATCACTCTATGAATATATAATTTCACATAACAGACTCAATGCAAACTATTTAAGACTGTAATGAGATGCAATACTATGGACATCTAGGTATCCAGATGACAGAATCCCAGTGAAATTCAATAATTCACAGTAAAGAAACATTTAACATTGATTTTAGATTCCATTTTATACAACAAAAATCATTTTTCATCTGCACTGCGCGCTCTCTAAACCTAAACAATTAAACCTACTGCCAGTAGATCCATGCTGGCAATCTGGCCCATTGCTGGCAATGCTTGATCACATGTTTTGGTCATCCTTATTATCAATTCTTTTTGGAAAGAAATTATAACTAGATTTAACATGAATTTGAACACATCACTGATACCTTTGGCAAATGTTCATGTTCTTGGGTGTATCCCTAAAGAGATCAAACTGAATCCTCACAAGTTGCATTTGTACACTGGGCATTATTAGTAGCATGCAGGATTATACCACTGCACTGAAAAAGGACATGTTCAAAGGTTAATGAGGTGGTACAGCTGACTTCTATGGAGAAAGTCAGGTTTAGCTGACTTAAATACTTTAAAGAGTTTAATGTAATTTAGAAAGAATTTTTAGATTATTTTAGTAATTAAAATATTCCTTGCACATTTTCTTTTCTTCTTCCATCCCTGCTTCTTCTATTGTCTTTTCTCCCTTTATTACTTATTATGACAGACATGTACATAGTTCATAGTAGGGCTGTCAAATGATTACAAAATTTGATCATGATTAGTTGTGCGATTAAAAAAATTAGTCTCAATTAATCGCAATTTTAATCACAGAGCTATAAACTCAAAACTATGTGCAAAACTCCACAAATTATGCAAAATTATGCAAGTACTTTGTATGTTTGGGGGGTGGGTATGTTGTGTGTGTGGGAATTTATGAAGGTGTGGGGGGCTGCAGTTGTGTGTGTGAGGTTTGGAGCCCAGGGAGGGGGGTCCCCATATGTTCTGGCAGGATGCAGGGTACTGTAGGCCAGGAGTAAGGGGCAGCAGTATGGCTGGGGAGCCTTTGGTTTGGGAGTGAAAGGCAGACATACAGAGACACACATAGACACAGGCACACAGATACAGGCACACAGGCAATGCCCAGAAGGTAAGATTATGGAGAGAAAGGGGCATGGAGTGGGGGAAGGAGCGGGGGGGGGCAGATTGAGGGCCACACAGTGAGGAAGTGAAGCAGGGATAGGGGCTGGGGTGAATGGGGCCCTGGGACTGGGGCAGATCATGGGACAGAGCTGCAGGTGGCTTGTCCAGGCATGGGGGGGGGGGCATGGCTCCCACCACTGCGCACACCCCAAGGGAGGTCTGCATCTGCAATATATGATACCCCCAGGAGAGGCACAGGGGGCATGTGCCCCCTGGATTTGTGCATGGGAAGGAGGTGGGCTGGAGGCTCAGGGCTCTGCACCCTGCTGCCATTGTCCTGGGAGCTGGGTGACACCATAATGTGCCTTCCACCACTGGGTGGGCACGGGATGGACAGTGCAGCCAGCATGCAGCTCCCAGGGTAAAGGCAGCAGGGTACAGATCCCCAGTTTGCAGCCCACAGCCTGCCCCCACCCCATGCACAAATCTGGGGGACATGTTCCCCCTGTGCATCCCCCAGGGATGTGTGCAGTGGCAGGATCTGAGCCACCTATAGCTCTGTCCCATGACCTGGCCTAGCCTCAGGATTGCATTCACCTCAGCCCTTGCCCTTGCCCCACTCCCTCCCTCAGCATGCAGGCCTCAATCTCCCCCCCCTCTTTCCCACATGCCTCTCTCCCACCATGCCCTTTCTCCATCACAAACTTACCTGCTGGGTGGTGCTCTACACACTGTCGGCTGCATTCCTGACCACGTGCAGGCTGCGGCCGCTTGTTTGTGTCTGTGTCTGTACATGCCCCTCCCCCATCATTGCAGCAGCCCAGAGCCCACACCTGGCCTGCCCTGTGGTCCCCTGCATGGTCATCACTGCCCCATAGGGTGGGTTGGAGGAGGCAGTTACGGTAGTGGAGTGAAGCCCGGGCATGGGCTCCAAAACCATGTGCATGACTGACCTATTAAAAAATGTAATGCAAACAACGATTAACAGGTTTATTGTGTGCGTTAACCATGATTAATTGACAGCTCTAGTTCATAGTTAATATATAATTGTTATAAATATGCATTTAAAATAAATAAAAATGAATACAAAGTACTATTTAGAAGATGACTTTGTAGGAGGTTTTTCATTTTCACAACATAGTCTTTAATTCCTGGGGGCTAACTTGCCTCACAGGACACAACATAAACCATAAATAATCAAAGAAACAGATATAACAACAGTAAAGGGTTAACTTGCACCCTGTGGTCCTTTTCCAGGCCCTGAAAGAGTACTCTAACTCTATGCTGCAGCGTCTGCCATGCGGCCTTCTTTCTCTCTCCTAGTTCTGTTTCCTGGGAGCTTTTAACTTTACCTAGGCTAGTCAGTTATCTGTTGGGCCAGTCTTCCTAGGCAAGCCTGCAATCACTTTTTATAGCCTACAGCAAGCCTATAGCTCCCCAAGACATGAAGCCTGCTGCACACTTAAAATACCAAATATTGATTTATAAAATAAAATATGATATAAATATAAAAATCAAAAAACAATTGCAATTGTTTTTGCTTTAACAAAGCTATTTTGTAGACTGACCTAGCATATTTTTTAAATTCTATATCAGGAGAAATTTCAGAATTTTCATTTTCTGTTCCAATTCAGATTTAAAATATATTTCAAAATGTATTTTCCTAAAGACTAGAAATTCTGTATATTGATCACCTCTACAGTACATGTTTAGCTTTGTTATTTTTTCTGTGTAATAATCCCTTCACAGCTCCTGATCCCTCTTGTTATTTTCTGAACTCTATCCAAATTGCCACCTTGTTAGTATGCAGTAACTAGCAGTCCTCCCTTTCCATAACACTTTTCATTATTATTGGTTAATGCGTTACTAAAAACATGGCCAGAAACATAAAATGCACCATTATTGTACCGCACAAAATATGACCTGCTAATTAGAAAATAGTTTATAGATCTCTTAAAAAATTCTGAGCTATTACCAATCACATGAATAGCACTTTGAATAAGAGGCATGAATCCACAGCATTAATGAAATTTTACATCTAAATAAATACATTTCTTATGTTCTTCACTGCAGAGGTACTGTGTAGTTTTCACTCCTTGTTTGTCAGGTGTCATTATAACATCATATTAGTGCTCTTTCAAACTAAACAGTTGAAACATTTTGGATGCTGCAATTTATACCCCTTTCTTACAGAAGCCTGAAGTGATTTGTTTCATTTCTACTTTTCTCCAGGTCTTTCCCTCTTCTGTCACAGACTGCCAATACTTTCTGTTCCAGTTACCTTTTCTTCCTTTTTTTTCCTACAGCTATTCTACATGAATCCTCCTTAGGAGGACTCCAAGCTGTATTTCTATTTGTACTTTGACTCCACTCAGTTCTCCACACAACTCATTTGTTTCCCTGTTCTCCTTTCCTCTACTCACTAAGCTATATCCACTGCCATGGCTCACCTGACTTTTCAGTTCTCTCTCACACACCAAATAATCACCCCTTTTCTCCAAGTGTTCAGTCTACCTAACTGACTCCCCAGTTTTACCCACAATCTATTTCACTCTAAATCATATACCAATGTGAAGTCTCAGGTGAGATTTCATTCAGCTAAATTAATTCAGGAGTAAAGCTGTTAAAAATGAGATGAACTTTTTGCATTGCATGCACCTCTCAGCTAAGCATATTTACTTTAGAAACAACACAGTGGGAAAGGCTACAGCAGACTAAAGTGAGATACCTATAGCATGTAATCGATCTTAGTAATTGTCCTACATAGTTGTGAATTATGCACCAAATTATTTTCCTTGAAAAGGAAAAGCACCGTAACTAATTTATCACCAATGTCTGAAATTTCCAAATGTCTGTGATATGCCTGGAAAACTCTCACCCTGAAGTAATTATTTCTTCTTTCGCTCTCAAGCTTCCTTCAAATGTTGTGTTCAAGCTGGCAAGAGAGAAAATTCAAAACAAACTGACTGGACAGGGCTGAACAGACACATCAAAATTAAGTAACTCACCCTGGGAAGCCTACCCTGAGTCTGTGTTAGCAGGGGTGCACAGAAATTAGTTATGGTTATTGAATGCAACAACTGGGACATAAGCCCTTGATGAAAGCACTTCTAGATATTCTAACTCTTATGTTCCCTCTACTCATTACAGGTATCACACAATTAATTGGTTAATTGCACAATTACCTTGAAACCAGCTACACATGCAGTGTACCTACAATGCCATAAAAAGCTCCGGCCAGCTATAAAGTTAGACCTCAAAAATGTGTACTAACTTTCTTTATAGTTGTTTTCCAACCAGCTTTAAATTGCACATGTAGCAGCATCTCCCCTGTGGCTGGTAAATTCCCAGGGTACTCTCAGCCCCAGTAGCTGCCAATTCTGGGTCCCAGTGGCATGGGTCCCAGCAGCTGGGGTACATGGCTGCCTTGGGGTACATGAAACCCCAGGGCTGGGGGAATCTCAGCTGCCATGAGACTCTATGCACTCCTAGGGTTGGGTGACTGAGGGGACTCCCAGAAGTGGGAGCTTTCTTCCTGACAGTGCAGGGGAACCTAGTATCAGGCTTTCCCTGCACTAGCAATAAGGCACAATGGGATCTCATGTACAAATTCATGCATCCTGCCATATATGTATACCTTCACCTGATTATGTAGAGCAGCCCTTAGTGCTACATGGAAATCTGATGGTTGGTGGATCCAAACAGGAATGAGCAACACAAACAAGAAAGAGAAGTCTGGCAAAAGTCAGACATGGTTTAGAGGAAGAAAAAGGTGATTCAATTAAGGATGTAAATTAAACACTAGATAATGGAAAGACATGCAATAAGCCTTAACCTGACACTCTTCTAGGACAGGCTGTTGCTACTATTGGTTACTGGCTGGACTCCAGAACTGCATGAACTAGGGTCTTATGGCTGAGGCTTATCATGGTTTACTGAAGCTCATCAAACATTACCCAGCTTTCAGTCTATCTCTAGCTTAGACTTGGTCCAATTTTCCCACTAGGAAATAAAACAAAAAGCCAAAACCTCTCCAGTGTGCCCTTTCATAAGACCAAACATTTATCCTGTAACTAACCATCTGCTGTAGCACTATTTGTAACATTCTAAAGGTGTGAGTGAATTTCCAAGAGCTTCCACAAAATAATAATAATTAGTGGTATTAATTTTAAAAGTCACTAAAAATGCATCCTCCTTTTCCCTAATGTGGATCAACTACTTCCAAGACTTGAAAATTACTAGCATTGAATTTTAGACTATTGTAACAACTTTGCCTAGGACAGGCTCAGGTTTAAGGCCTATTTCGTATGCTGATCCATCAGGACAGTAATACCTGCTTTGCACCAGTGAGAAGTGACAGCTTAGCTTTCTAATAGAATGCATCATTAGTTTCTAGCTCTGGTGGTTCATAAAATATTTCACCTTAAATTCATGACATGTTGATTTATATGAAAGTAATTCTAAGTCTTTTATAATGGGTTTAAAAATGTCACTTAGTGTCATACATGGTACTAACTAACTTGACTTTATGAAAATTAATACTCATAAAAAGTTTACAATTTATAAATGTTTGGTGAATTAAAGAGAGCTAAGTGATAAACTTTCTTTGGATTGGAGCAGGGGTGGGCAAAATATGGCTTGCAGGCTAGATCCAGCCCACCAGGCACTTTCATCCAGGCCTCAGTGCCCACCAACTAATTGTACCCCACCCAGCCTTTCTGCCTATGAGGGTGGGAGTAAGGTGCCCATATATATACACCCTTGCCAACATACTCTATTGCACCTCACTCCCACTCTCATGGGTGGAAGGGCCCAGCCTGGCCAGCATGCAGCTTCCAGGTGGGACTGCTGCTGCCACTGCTGGAGCTGCCAGGGTACCTGCTTGACTTCCCCGGCATCCTGCTCACTCTGGGCAACAGGTAGGGAAGTGGCGGGGTTGTGGACAGTGGTGGAGTTATAGCAATAATAAAATATTAATCAAGTTATCATGCACCATATTTAGAGCACAGTATTTAAAACAGAATTTACCCAGTTATCTTGGCAATACCATTTACACCATAATGACTGTGCAATGGTTAGCAATATACAAAAAATGGATAAATAGCTGTTGGCCTTCCATGCTGAATACAAAGGATTATTTGAGTAAGAAATATAACACTGAGTACCAATGTCAACAGTGTCGTTCTTCTAAGGTTCTTGATTAGTAGAGCAACACCTATTATTATTAACATTGGGCCATGTAGAGAGACTGCCACTATACCCCAGTACTCTGCTCTCTCCCCTCCCCTGCTACTTTGGGGAGAAAGCAGTTGGATCCCCTATAACCTGCCCAGAGGTGAACTATCACAGCCCTGCAGGGACTGGCTTACAAACAGCTCTGTTCCCCATTTTCACTGGAAAGCAAAAGAGACAGGACTGCAGAGGTGGCAGGGGATGACTGGGTGGCAAAGCCCAGGCAGTTAGTCCTTGTTGCACCAGGCTGCCTCTGAGCTGGAAACTTCAAAAGGCTGCTCATGCTGAAGCACCAGGAACCTATGAAAGCACTGGGACTGTTCCAGCACCAGCAGTCCTTTAAATTTCCCTCTACACACACCAGAGACCACACACTGGAGCAATCTCCAGTCTGGATCAGCTGTTTTTGTGGGTGCCAGAGATGGACAAGGCAAGCCTGTCAGGAACTTAGGGGAACAAAAAAAAAAGTCCTCTAGTATCCCTCTAGATGGAAAGCTGCCTTTGTGACAACTCTGTTGCACTCCAGTCAGGATCCGTGTGTGGGGGGCCACCTATAGCACTTGATTTTTTCTAGTGCTGCAAGCTTTACAGTGCTACAGAAATAACATCCATCAAAAGCCTTGGTGTTCAATCCAGCAATTAATAACCTCTTGAATAGCTATGTTCACTATATTTGGATAACGCAAAAGAATATTTAGAATTTCCTTTTTTGTTTGAAAACCATGGATGGGAATCTTTAGATACACATACATACAATTTACAGCTTTACATAGAACAAGTTCTTAGAGCTGCAAACTCTCATCACTACTTTAACCCAGCTACATTAAATCTGCATTATAATTATATTCAAGCGACAGACTAAAGATGGAAGTGGTGCGCTTGTGGGGAGGCTACTTTTGCTTGGCTTTGTTTTGTTTTTGCAAGCTTCCCTTGTTTTCCTTAATAGTAGCTGTAAATCAACTCCTTTGAAGCTTCAATTGTTCTAGAGAGGTGTCCTGGTCCCCAGACCAATTACTCGCTGGTTTTTCCTTCCTAAAGATACTAGGAAAACTTGCTTGTTTGTACAGATTGTGTGTTCATCATTAGTTAAGAATAGGTGGAGAACAGGAGATGTAAATCTGTTTGAGAGGTGTTAGTGTCTTTTGCATTATGCATCTTTTGAGGCAGCTTGCCTCCTTGAACACCTTCCTGGCTTAACATAGCAAATAATTAATTATGTTGTGCCATATCATATTAAACCACATTAGGCCAATGCTGTATGATACCACGGCCAACTATCAACCTATAGAGCTTTTTTCAATCTTTTGTGCTTACATGTACACATACAAACAAACATTAAGTTGTGTTTGTGATGACATTAAGAGTTACACACACACATTTTCTGGATTTAACTAGTAGAAATTCTGTATGTTTCTTAGAAGTTACATGTTCACATTGCAAACAGAATCAGCTGCCATTAGTAATATTTTATTGGTCTCAGTAGATACATAATGGATTGAGTAAGCATGAAGGAAAAATTATGATACATCCATTCACTGGTCTCTACATAGAAAAATCACCTCTTGTTGGCAATAGCTGTCAGCAACAGATTCCTCTGTCTTCAGCTCAGCTGGTGTTGAAATGATTCAAATGCTAGTTCAGATGAGACAATGTTTTGTCTACATCAGTCAACAGATTATGAGTGAGACCCAATGGAACAAATTAATGGTTCTGAAAACCATTGTTTCATCCACGATAGTACATCAGCTGTTCTGAACGCCAGATGAAAATGGGAGATGGAACTAAAAAAGAGCTGCGGTTGACAGCTGTCAACAACAACATGTTATTTTCCTGATGTATATGGAGTCCAATAAATGATCTCTCCAGATCAGCATTGAGGAACATTGATAGAACAGTCTGGGAATCACTGCCATACCTCACTCTGTAACTTCCTCTATGAATAGACAGAGCAAGGTATTTGTACCTGTCGCATACCTCCTTTCTCTCTCTCTCTCTCTCTCACTCTCTCTCAGAAAATCCAAAAGAAAAACAAAACAAAAAACATGGTACTTCACGAATGTACTGTACAATGAGATAAATGAACAAGTATTCATTTATAAATAGCCATACAGATCTAAATCCTGGACCCTCTTAATTCGCTTTTAAAAGACCCTAGTCACAGACCCATAGGCTGCATGCAGATAAGCATGGATGATTGGTTCCCTAGGGACAAGTAGTGGCAGCACACCTTGCACCGCAGCTACTTGTCCCTGGGGAATGCCCATGCCATGTGCACTTTGGTGCATGCCAAGTCACCCCAGGTAGGGTAGAGGAGACTAGGGCCAGCACTGCCCCAGCAGCCTTTCCTGAGGTCCTGGAGGCCTCTTGGGGCTGCAACAGTGGTGATTCTGCTGCATGGAGCCTGGCTGGCAGCCAGAGCATGGCTCTGGGTGGCCCGGCTTCGCTTTTGAGCAGTGTGCACTGCCCATGCATGTGCTGCTCTGCTTCTTCTTTCTGTGTATTTTTTTGACCCCTGGATTTCCAGGGGTCAAAAAAACCTGTGGGGCAAAAAAAAGCAGAGCAGCACACATACAAACAGTGTACCCTTGGAGTGCAGAGAACATCTAAATGTGCAGTATGTAAAGCCGCAGACGTGTCTGCGGCACCACAGACCAGCCGCTCTAGTCTGGATGCAGCCATAGGGTATGTCCACACATGTAGGCACATGAACTTCAAACAGCTCAAATAGCAGCAGCACAAGTTTGTGCTGGAGATTTGTGCTTCAGCACATGTGCCTGAACACATGCCTGAACACTTAGGTGTAGGGCAAAGTGTGCCACTTGGGGCAAACTGACCCTGCCCAGCTCCTCCCAGATCTGCAGTCAGGGGCAGCAAGGGCACAGGGCAGTCATAAAGATGCTCTGGCTAGATACAATAGCATTCTCTGGAGCACTCAGCCTCCAGCTGCTTCCAGGAATGCTCCAGGAGAATGCCTTGCTCTGCTTTTTTAATTTTTTTTTTTTTTAATACCAGTATTTCCTAGTATCAGCAAATACACAACACAGGGAACATTTTTTTTTTTTTCTTAGCATGCCTCTTGTGGCATCTCAAATTGCTTTGAGATGCTGCAATAGGCACATGCTCACTTGTCTGGATGCAGCCATAGAGTATATACTAGCATAAGAGACCTTAATAACATTTTCTTTCTATATAAATTTCCCCAGAACAGCATTTATAGGTTAATGTGATGGGGTTGGTTTGAAGGAGCGATAAGACAAGGAGAAGGGAATAGAGAGAGAAAGTAGTACATTAAACTAGGGGCCAAACCACCTGGGTTTCACTTTTTCCTAGCCATGCCAAAGATTGGCTGCGGGTATGCCTGCACAACACAATATGATGTTTCACAGATATCTCTACAGATGCAGATAGATGTAGATATAGATACAATGAACATAACTGCTCGTGTACCAGAGTGCATGGACGCAGCATACAGAGATATCTAAAGCTAGGGACCACATGCTCACTCTGGAACTGAAATCATTACCACACCACTGAACACTAAGCTAGCTTAAGTATCTCTTCACAGGGCTGCCTTTCATCATATTAACAAGTTTGTCTGATCTTGGATAAGTCATTTTTGCTATGTTGCTCAAGTTCCCCATTTAAAATACAGAAATAACAAGCACCCAATTTTTTTCTGAAAAAACCTATGTTGGAGTCCATAGGTGAAAAGTGTGCTGTAAGTAGTACTTTCATTCTTATTTTTATTTCTAAGAATGGTATATGAAGACTGAAGTAGTTAAGTAAAACCTGCTAGCAATCTGTAATATTTAAGTTATGATAACTTCTATATTTGTTGGTGTATAAAATAATATTTACAGATGGTTACAAAGAAACAATTTTTTAAAATTTATCTTATCAATATAGAAGTTTGAATAATGGCTAGACAGCACATTTGTTTTATACAGCCCTCAGCATGGGGAAAAAACTTATGTTGCTATTTCTGTTAATGTATTTGTTTTAGGGAAGCTTGCATTTTTCTTTGCTTTTAGTCTGATTCATGCATTCTCTGAGGCCCTCAATTCTTAATGCAGCACATATTGATATAGTGAGTTAATATTATAACCCATATTGAAATATGCTTCTCTAATGTCATGGGGCTCAACGAACCAACTAAAGGCTTACAATCTTAAAATCAATCAACATCTTAAAGATGTCAAATAACTATGCTAAAAAGAATAATTTAGCTGAAAGGCATGCAGGGAAGTTTGAGGAGGAAGGTTCCACTTTTCTTAAACATTTAGGGACAGGGCCTTAATCTCATCCACAGAGGTTTAGTCAGTCTAAACTCTGGTTTCCAGAAGCCTACAAAAAAGTTTTCCTCTATAATAATTTTTATTTAGATTGGGAATTCTCTTGTAGTTAGAGCTAAAATCCTTCCCTGCCTCCACAAGTGTGAAGTGTATGAATAGCAGCAAAAACATAGGGCATCCAACGGTGCAGATGTAATACAGGCAAATGGTATCCATTGATAGCATACAGCAGTGTGCTAAGGGCTTCACTAAGATTAATCTATTAAGTTGACACATTGATGAAAGGATTTGCAGGAACAAACACATCACTAGACAACAATCAAACATTTACTGTCATTCATGACACTTGCTGGCTAACTTATTACACTGCAAGCCCTTTGCTACTGCAAAAAAAAAAAAACAACAGTAAAAAGTCTTCTGCAGTGTGGCATTTCTCACAGGCATGTGACATGTTGCCTAACACTGGCAGCTTTTTTTCTCTATTGAACATAATTCACAAAAGATCTAGGTACTTGACTCTTACCTACTACTAATCCATGCTGTTTGCCTGTAATGAAAATGATTACATCCTTGTGTTTTAGCAATAAAAGTCACTGAAAATTACAGGTTATCTTTGAAATGTTTGGTGGACTGGAAAGAGATGCATTAACCAGATGAAATTTCTTTGTTAAGAGGAATAAAAAGAGATGGAGAATGCCAATAGGATTAAACCCTCAGCTTCTGCAGGCTTTCACCTTACATTTTGGATTACTTTATTCTTGGAAAAGAGAACAACTAACAGTCTCAATTTTCTTCACCCTTGATGGTTTTTGCATTCCCACTGGAAGAGGGATAGCTAACATCAACACTGTAGTTTTCTGAGTATATAACGATATGAGCAGATGTAGTAATTTAAAACCTTTCTGGCTAGGGACAGACATTACACATAAACTGGTTTAAGTGATTAGAAACTGGTTTAAAACTGTAACAGAAGATAAGTTCAGTGCATATAAACTCCTTTCAAAATGGTTGAAACTGGTTTGAGATAACTAGTTGAATGTAATCAGATAACTAGTTGAATCAGACTTAACTGATTTGGGTCAAACCGGTTTATGCAATGCCTGTCCCAGTCCCCTTCCTGGTTTAGGTTAAACCAGAGTTCCCCAGCATCCGAGATCCTTTGCAGTCCTGGGCTGGGCTGGGCTGGACTGGGCTAGGTTGTGCTCTCTGCTCCAGAGAACAGGCTAGCCCCACCCCTCTCCTCCCTAGCCAGAACTCAGGGCAGACTGCAGGCACAGCAGGGTCTGTCTGGCTTCCCTTGCTGCTCGCTGCTCAAGCAGGGATTCCCCCACCACTCCTCCTTCCCTCTCATCTCCTACAGAATGGACCCCAGCTCCATTGACCCTAGTCATGTGGTATGCTAGCTAAAGCTGAGAGGTGTCTCTGTGTATATACGTCCAATTTCACTGGGACAAGCAAACAGGACAAAGGCAGACAGAACAGCGTCTACGTAGGGCTTTTTAGAGCAAATCAACAGGTCAGCTGGTAATGTCCTTCCGTTCCTTCCTTGGAAAAAGATGGTTAAGAATAGCTTGAATTAATGAGAGAGACTTTTGTTTTGGCAGCCCTAGTTAAGCTTCGGTTTGTGATTTCATTTGGAGAAGATTCGGCCCGATTCAGAGGCCGAATTTCTGAATCCGAATCAAATCGCTAGAAGCTTAAAACTTTCTGAATCAATCTGGAGCCTTCAAATCAATTTGGAAAAGATGTGGAAGAGATTCAGAGATTCGGAAGGTGGTCTTTATGGGGAGACAGAAACTTAGAAGAGGGAGGGGGAGCAGGGAGGGGAGGGGGAGCAAGGGAGGAAGGACTAACATCTCTAGCTGGCCAGTGACTGTGATTTCTCCCTGACTGCTGTTCCAGTCCCAGTGTCTGGGGGAAAGGACATAGAAACAGCATACAGGCCTCTGTGTGCAGGTTTTTCTGTCTCCTTCCTTATCTGTTTCTGCCTGAGTAACAGCATCTCAAAGGCACTGTGGCTTTTGGCCTGGCTTCCTAGTCAGTGGCCTGATACTTTTTGCTGTTAGAAAGCATTGGATAGGATATAGATTAGCTTAACTTAGTTTAGCTTAGCCTGTCTCTACTTTACTAATTATCCAATTCATTTCTTTTAATTTATATTTGTTCTCTCTCTTTTTTTTTTTTTTTTT
>NW_017728992.1:76822686-76825415 GCF_001723915.1 Gavialis gangeticus | reverse complement strand
AAGAAGAGATTCAGAATCAGATTATATATAGTTACTAGTTATTAATATTATTATAGTTAGTTTACATACAGACTAAAGACAAACAGAAGTCAGACAGAGATTCAGATTGAGATTAACACACACAACACAGAACTCAGAGTCCTAGAAGAAGGAGATATATTATTTTAGGTACAAATTACACCAAAGAATAAGAACACGAAGTATACTAGTAGTCACACATTCACATTAATAGCACATCACAGAAGAAGACACCATATATAGTTATTAATAATCAAAGTAGAGTCCAGTGCACTCAACACGGAGGAAATAAAACACAGAACACAAAAGGAGTTACACTTCACATTCATAATTCACAGTAAATAAATACATCACAGCACAGAAGAAGACAGCACACATTTTTTTACATAGTTCTTAAGAATTATTAATCAATCAAAGCTAATCATCCAAAGAAGAGTTCAGTGTATGTACCACAGAAGAAAGAAAACACACAACACAAAAGGAGTCACACACACACCTTTTGCAGCACAGGAAAGATTAATATGAAGCATGCTGGAAAGGCAGGAGTCAGATCTTCTGGCAGGGGAGGGAGAAGGGGTAGGGGGAGAGCTAGAGCTGCAAGTACCCCGCCCCGAAACATAGACACATCCTCTTCCCAAGCAGCCATGAGACTTCTGCTGCCCGTGTAAGCAAGGAGATGGCAGCAATACCTGTACCTGACATCCCTGCACCTGCACCAGCTCCCCTAACTCAAGAAACAGGCAGCAGCAGCAGAATCATTGTCTCCTCCACCCCAATATCATCTCCCAGTGTGAGTCTTCCCCTGCCAGAGGAGGAGCTGGAGCTGGAACCACGGGACCTGAGAGCCCTGGCTCAAGCAATTCTGGGGACTGAGGGGGAATCAAAGTTTGTGCTCCACACCCTTCAAAGTTCTCCTAGACTCAGGTCTCCTTCTCTGGAGGAGGTTGAGGTTGTGGAGGTTCAGGCAAGTGGCTCAGCTGAGGCAGCTCCTCCTACTGTTGTGCCTCAGCCTGCTGAGGAGGAGGATAAGGCAGCATTCCCATCCTCCACCCAGAAGCTGGTGAGTAGCATAGGATGGGAGCATTTTGAGCTGGTGGATGATCCCAGATTTGCTATCTGCCAGCACTGCCAAAGGCAGATCTGCCTGGGCAAAGAGAAGAAACACTTTCCCACCATGGCAATGCTGCTGTATCTCAGGAGGCAGCATCTCCTTGCCCTTCTTCCTGCTCAGCCTGGCACCAGTGTGAGCATGACCAAAGGGAAGTCCCCTGTTCACTCCAAAGCCCCTGTCCCCCAAAAGCAGAGGCAGGCCACCCTGGAACAGTGGGGAAAAGGGGGACAGAAATGGGGGTGAGTTGCAAAGGCGAGCAAGATCACCCAGAACATTGGGGAGATGCTTGCTCTGGATGGCCAGCCCTTCTCCCTAGTTGAGCAGCCAGGGTTCAGGTGGCTCATGGCACTGATGGCCCCATATTACCAAGTGCCTGCATGCATTACTTTTAGCAGGAGAGTGGTGCCCTCCCTGTATGAGGCATGCAGAGAGCACTTGAGGGAGGAGCTGCACAAGGCAGGGCCACAGGTAGCCTTGCACTTCACCTATGACATCTGGATCATCTGGGGTGGGGATCATGCCTACCTCTCTCTCACAGGGCACTGGTGTGATCAGTCAGGCCATTGGTGGGCCATTGGTGGGCTCTTCTCCAAGCCAAGGTGCTGGATGAGTCCCACACGGCAAGGAAGATCATGGTGGCCATGAACCGCATGGTACAGGGGTGGCTTTTTGGGCAGGCTGAGCTCATCCGCAGGTTCATGATCACTTGCAACAGGGCCAATATGGTTCAGGCTGTCCATGATGCCAACTTTTTTGGCATCCGCTGTGTGGCACGCAAGTTCCACCTCATAGTCAAAGACTCCTTGGAGGGTGACAGGGTTGCCAGTGATAACATCACCACAACTACTACTACGAGCCATCTGATTTCAAAATGCAGGAAGGTGGTGGGCTACTTCCATGACAGCATCAAGGGGGGCAAGATGCTGTAAAAGAAACAGGCAGAGCTAAGCATCCCACAGCACAAAATGTGGAGACACAGTGGAACTCCACATACCTGATGCTCAAAAGGCTGGTGGAACAACACAACATCTGTTTGGGGAGATTGGGATCAGCAGTCCCCTTAACAGAGCTGAGTGGGGTACCATCTCCCAGATTTTGGTGGTCCTCAAGCTGTTCCTCAAGTCCACCAGGGCCCTCAGCACTGGCAATGCCCTCCTTAGCCAGGTGATCCCCATAGTGAGGGAACTTGAGAACGAAATGGAGAAGTTCCAGGGGATCAATGTTCCTGTCTGGGGCAGGCTGCTGTCACCAGACATGCATCAGGAGGGCATCAGAAGATGGATGGATCCCTTGCAGTCCAGTACAGTCCACATGGTGGGCATGTGTGACCTGAGGGTGAATGGGAGCATGTGCACTGGTACCACCAAAACCTTCAATCACTGGACACAGGTGCTGGTCAACAAAGTCAGGGAGGCAGAAGGGCTGAGGTGAGGGGATGCAGAGGAGGGGGATCCATTTTCCCGTACTAGAACTCCCAGCACTGGCACCAGCACCAGTACCAGCCAGTCTCTTCCACACCAGCCACTGCCAATGTGGGCCAAGGGCATGGCTTCAATGCTGGGGTCCTAACACACCAGGCCCCAGCCTCAGGCAGGTATCA
>NW_017728992.1:76815306-76817686 GCF_001723915.1 Gavialis gangeticus | reverse complement strand
CAGCATCAGGCAGGTACTGCTGAGGCCTCAGTGGGTACCTATCTTGCCAAGGACGTGGAACCGCTGCTCTGTGTCCCCTTGGCCTACTGGGCAAGCCACAGCCAGATGTTGCAGGATCTGGCCAGGGTTGCCTGGAAACACCTGTCCTGTCCACCAACCAGTGTTCCAAGTGAGAGGGTATTCAGCATTGCTGGGGATGTTGTGACACCCCACCACACCTGCTTGGATCCTGGTTTGGTGGAGCAACTGGTGTTCTTGAAGGTGAACCTCCTGCTGCTGGGGTTCCCCAAGCTGAACCTGCAGACAGACTGAGTGTCCCTCTCCTCATTCCATCTGCACCAATTTCTTTTTTTTTAAAAACAGTTAATGCCCCGCTTTCAGCTAGAGGGGGCACTCACTGAATTACCAGCCAGCAGGGGAAGAACTTGCACCTGCTGAGCTTGCTCCCTTGCCAGGATGAACTTGGAGGTATAGGCTGGGACTATGACCACTAAACTGCACCCTGCCAGGGTAGGGAGGCCTGGTGGGACTGCTGGCAGCGCAGTAGCCCCATAAATGCCAGGACCAATGATTCCCTGGTGAAAGGCAGGTAGGAGGTGCAATAACCTCCAGCTAATGCATGCACACACACTGTCCTGGCTGGGGAAAGCACAGACTTGTCACATCTTTACAGGCCTGAGGCTTGCTTGTTGCAGTGCAGTTGTGAGGCTCCAGGTGAGCTCAGCTTAGCTGCCTGGAATGCCAGGTTTTGGGTTAAAAAACCCTTTGTCAGGCTGAGGAATCACCTGCAGTTTGTGTGTCTTCTGGTCCTGGATGGAAGTAATAGTAAAGAAGCCAGAGGCTGGCCTGGCATGCAATGCAGTCAAGAAAGCCAGTTAGTGAAAATGGAAATGGAAGCATTAGGGGGTGAGGGACAGGATGCGGGGTGGGGAGAGAAGGGGGATGTAGCAGCACAGGCAAAAGTGTAGAGGTACCTGGGGAGTCAGATGTCCAGCAGGTTGCCATGTGTCAGAATTCCACTGCTTAAATTGAGGCCATGAGTTTATGTACCTAGGAGGCTGAAGAAGTGAAGTTCATAGGCCCAGCTGTGAAAAGTGGTTTATAAATTGTTCTGTCTCAGGATCAGGCCTGAGAGACTAGAGGCAGAGTGTTTTTTTGGTGAGGAATGTGCCCCCACAGGTAGTTGGGTATTTTTGTCTTTGATAGATTCTGGTGTGCAGTTTGTGGGGGTACTGGAGATAGTTGGCAGGTTTTGTGTTTTGAGCTGTAGGAAGTTGGCTTCAGTTCTGGTGATGAGGTTAGGTGCTTGTTTCAATTTACAATTCACCCCAACCTTCTGGGAGGAGAGGGGAAATGTGGGGGATATTGGATCCCCAGATGCCCCTCCACTCGCGCTTACCTCTCTACAGTGATTCTCTATTCTCCACTCCCTTCTGTGTCTTGGAAAGGTTTCAATTGTTATGTCTATGTAGTCATTAAGGCTAGGGACAGAAATTACACATAAAACTGTATAAGTATCAGAAAACAGTTCAAATCTATAAAACAACAGAAGTACATTGCACATAAATCACTTTCAAAATGGCCTAAACCAGTTTAAGATAAGCTTGGATAGATGTAGTATCAGGCATAATGGATATAGGTTAAATTGGTTTGTTGAACTCCTATCCCAGATCCTCTCTAAATTCAAGTTAACTCACAATCCCAGGGTGCTTTGCAGATCTCCCACAAGCCTCCCCCCGCCCCCCAGGGTGGGCAGTCTAAACTTGACCCAAGCTGTCTGCTCCAACTAGGAAGGGAATCATTCTCTGGTGCCCCCCTGGCTTCTGGCCTGGGCCACAGAAGGCATGTGACTGCAGTTCTGGAATCAAAAGTGAATGTCTGTCCACTAATTGGTTCAATATATGTAGCTGATAAACTGTTTAATTAAAACACTTTTGATTAGTTTTTGTTTGTATCTCAGCAAATATTTCAAATATATATTGCTGCTGCTTGAAAGCTTCTGAAATGATCAAAAAGAAATGCATTTCATTCATTTTGAATGAAAAAGGGGGAAAATATTACCTCACTTTAAGGAGAGGGTAAACCAAAAGACAGCCACCATATTGAAACCACTCTTAAGTGATGCCACCATACACAGTAGAAGAATTGCGGGATTTATATTAGGGATCAGAAAATGTGATTCATTTGTGAATTAAGTTAAACATTTAGGCTAAGTACAGACAGTCAAAAAGCCTGAGGCTGAATTAATTCTGTCAGGGAACAGCGGCCCCAAGGTCACAGTGGGCCGAGGGTCTTGGTACGGAACAGGCGGGATTAGCAGCGAGGAGTCTGAGTGGTACGGGACTCGTGCAGTTTCAAGTAAAGTAGTTTTATTTTGACT
>NW_017728992.1:76800453-76810306 GCF_001723915.1 Gavialis gangeticus | reverse complement strand
TTTTGACTTACGCTACAAGATGATGAAGCGTAGGCAGACGAGCTTGCTTGTTCAGTTACAGTATAAACAAATAAACAACGAGAGGGGTCTGTTGGTCCATGGGGTTCTCGAGCTGAGCCCTTGCTTTCTAGCCCCGGGGCTAGGTGCGGCTGCCCAACTTAATAGTCCCAGGACTGGTCAACAGCTTATGAATTGGGAGGACAAACAACAAAACTGTAGCGCGTAGAATGATGTGACGCCAGTCCAATGTGGACAAAACGGATGGTCAGTGGTGGTGCCAGAGTCGATGCCGAAGGATGTAGCGATGTCGTAGTTGGTGGTCGAGAACCACTTTGGGTTAATCAGGATCGTGGTCGGTCGAATGCCAGAAACAAGGTCAGTAGTCGGAAGATCAGTACGGAAATCGATACAAGGTCGAAAACGAATGAGTTGCGAACCACAGCAGTGAGAAAATGGGTGGGCCTAAGACTCTCCTGAGGAGCAGTCCCTGCATCCGCAGCCTCTGCTTTCAGGATTGGGTTGATCTCTTCCTGCAAGACAGTCCCTGCCAAGGCAGCCACTATTCTCAGGTCGAGTCTCCCCTGTCTCTCCGGTCTCCCCCCACTTTGGGCGGGGGCTCACAAGTCTTTATAGCAACCCTTCCGCCAATCAAGTTGCTAAGTCTATAGAATTTTCTGGTCTAATTACATCATTGCTTTTATCAGTGCTGAGCAGAACTGAGCATGCGTGTTGTTACAAAACTAGGTCAGTTATGATTGACAAGCCAATAGGTTGTATAGGGGGCACATGCTAGGCATGCTGTGGACTAGGCTTGCCTGCGCATGTTCAGACCTAACTCTCTGTGTTATCAGCATACATTCAAAATTTTTGCTCGGACAAATTCAATCTTCACATTTTGTCAGAAAATGCTTTTCATAGATTTTTGTAAATGTATATAATTTTATTTTATTTATAAAAACAATGGAAAACATTTTTAAAAATTGAAGTTTGACCCTTACAGACTAGAAATTTTCACTGCGTTTCAAAATGACCATTTGAAAAAATATTTTATAGAAAAACATTAAGATGATCAAATACAATTTTAAAAAAGAAAAACTTACCTAAAACAGTTTTTTTCAGAATTACATTTTTCAGGAAAAAAGACAGAAATTGCATACTTAGTATTCCTTGCAAGAGTCAGAGATACTGTCAAATAGATGTGTCCTAAGAGTTTGATATATATGCATGTTGTTAATAGATTAGCTGGCATTTCTATTTGAACTAAGAATTGCATGTAAAAATGAAAAGTTCAGTTGGCTCAATACTAGTAGACCACTGTGTAACTTTTGGGGGCACATGAGAACAATAAGGATTTGTGTTGTAAAATTCTGGATGCTAGGATTAGAGACAATACATTTAAGATCTTTCAAAGGAAAAAATACCAACTCAGACAACTTGTTATTTCCACTCAAAACCATTTATGAAAGTTAACATACCCCTTTGTTGTTCTTTTTCAAGAAGCTTGAGCATGCTTCTCCTCTGCAATCCACACTAGATTCTGTAAGTGCATATCTTGAAGTGTGGATACAACTTCCAATGATATCAAAAGGGAGTTCCTTGCAGGATGATGGCCACATAGACATTAAGGGACAGAAGCTTTAGAAATAATCAGAGATTCTTTTGTGCATCTATATTAAATTAAATAAAATGGGCTCCAGAATATACTGATACTCTGTGAATTAAATAATTGTCTACTTATACTGTGGCTTATACTTTTATACTCTGGCTACTTATTGCAGAACTCAGTAGATGGATCATCTATATAACATCCATTACATTTTGCATAATTTTCAACCTTAGAATCTTCATAATCTTTGGAAAATCTTAGATCTTCAATTTTAGAATCATGTGCGAAAAGTCCCCAAATGAACTCCATTGTAATTCCATAGACTTTAAAAAAGCTTTTGACAGTGTGTGGCAAAAAGCACTTTGGCTGACAATGAAGAAGCATAACATCAGTCCCACATGGATAAATCTTCTAGAAGAACTCTACAACAATAAAAATAGTAGAGTCCTTCTTGACAATGACTTGGTGGAGTGGTTTACAACATCAATAGGGGTACGCCAAGGCTGTCTTCTCTCACCATGCTTATTTAATTTATACATTAAACAAATCATGTCAGATGCCTTAGAGAACTTCACTGGAACAGTATCAGTTGGAGGATGAGAAAGTAAGAATTGTTGTTTTGCTGATCTAATAGCTGGAACTGCAAAAGTGGTTAAGGAAATAACAGAAAGGCTGCATAAGCCTACAAAGAGATATGGAATAGAAATTAGTGCAGAGAAGAGCAAAGTAATGATAACATCAGCCAATAGCAATGATGATGCATTAGTAAAACTTGACAATGAGAAGTTAGAAAAAGTAACACACTTTAAGTACCTTGGAGGAACCATCACAGAAGATGTTACATCATAAAAAGAAGTAAAAACAAGAATAGTCACTGCCATTGGACAACTAGCAAAACTGAAGAAAATCTGTACTAGCAGCAACATCACAATGAAGATGAAACTCCACCTACTATATGCTGTGATTACTTCAGCAACTCTCTATGTCTGCAAGACCTGGACACTCACTACAGCACTTGAAAAATGAATAGATACCTTTGAAATGTGGTGCTTCAGAAGACTTCTATGTATACCTTACACTGTACATAGAACAAATGATTTTGTGAAAGGTGAAATTAGATAAGAAGTCAGCAAATATGAAACATTATTTGAAATCATAAGACAAAAGATCCAGTGGTTTGAACATGTAACAAGAAAGCCTGGCACCCTTGCCAACACCATCTTGCAGGGTGTTGTGAATGGATGAAGAATAGAAAGACCTAGGACAACCTGGACCACCAACATCAAAAACTGGATGGGATTAAAACTGACTGATTGTACAACGATTGCAAAAGACTGGAAAGAATGGAGGAAAATTATTGCTACTTCAAACATTCCCCAGTGGTCCGTGCAGCCTCAGGACTGACTGACACTTAGCTGACATCTGTTTTTATTTCCTGCATATTTTGTTTTATTTGGAGCACAATTCTGAACTTTTGCATCTACTAAACGTCTTTGCAGAAAGAAGAAATCTATCTACCCCCAGTGCTGAGCCACTGCTGACTTCATTTTATGAGTTTCTACCTCTGAGAGGTGCAAGTAAATCCCAGGCTTTGTTGAGTCTGTCTGCCTTTCTAATATATTTGTCTGTGCTGTGAAGAAATATATGAAAATGTCAGATAGGAAATGCAAATACTGAAGTCACATCGTCCTGAAGATGACTAGATCTCACTGTTTTTCATGGCATTAAATCATACCTCCTCATTTTTTAGACAAATTTGTGTCCTAATCTGCTAGAATTTTAGCAGAGAGTCAGCTGTCCTTTATAGCTTCTGCTGTGCTATGAATATACTATATGATCATCTCCCCTGGAAGCTACAGTGTCCCCAAGCAAGGTCAGTCATCTAGAACAGAAATCTTACGCAGTCCTTGAACAGTATGAAAGAGAAAGCTGTTTTTCAGTTCTAAGTTCTGAGTGTAGGAAAAAGTCCTAGACCTCTAGTCTACAACTGAGATCCAAAAGAACTGTGGGATCAGATTCTCTGAAAGATTATGAAGAAAATATGAAATTGAAAGTAGATATTTTTTTCCCCTAGGATCCCAAACTATATATTACAAATATAGAATCTCGTTATATAATAAACTTACAAATGTAAAACAAAACACACAGTTCAGACGTGAGAAGTCTCTGTAACAGTTTAGGTATCAGTTATAGCACTCCAGAGTCAGAGGAACTACCTACATCTTACATGACCAAAGGCTATTATCACAAGAAAATAAAGCTGTATTAACACCCAGCATATTTCATTTTAACTAAAATGAAGGGTCCAACTTAAATGGAAAAAAATCAAGGGAAATTAACATTAAAAGCTCCCCTGACAATAGTGAGATGAGAGATCAGAGCCAAGAAACCTATCTTGAAAAGTATTTAAATTTACTAATCTAAGCCCTATCTAAACCAGAAGAAGCTATGGCTCAGCTTGTTGATATTATTACCCTTTAGAAACACTTAGAAAAGCTGTTAATTTAGGTGGGACAGGGAAAACAGCAGCTCATTGCAAACACACAACTCTAGAGAGGTCCTTGCCTAATTCAAAGATAAAGCAGACATGCTTGTGACATCATTTTATACCCTGACACTATCTAGTCTACTCTATCTTTTACTTTCCACATTAAATGTAGGGTTTCCATCTATATTACAAGGAGCAAAATCCTTCTCTGATGCCATAACCACTATTATTTTTTCTTTGATAGTCCAGCTATCTTCCTCATGCTACCATGGTAGCATAGGGCCCATAAATTCTGATATCCTTACTATAACAAAGAGTTGTACGTGGGCACTGCATATGTACATTGTACAGTGAATCTATTCAGATCAGGACTACACAGAGGGTACATCTACATGTTCATTAATGCACTGCAATTACTGGTACTAAACTTAATGTGCCATAATCAGCGCTACTGCACATTAGAAGAGGCGCACACTTTTTCGTGATGCTAATACGCAGTGGACTAATTCTACTACGCTTTAGCACAGGTTTTGACAACCATATTAATGCACTGTAGAATTAGTCTACTCTGCTCATAGCATCTCATATAGCTGTGACCCATCACCAAGGCTGCATACAGATGAGCATGGATGTTTGGTTCCCTGGGGACAACGAGTAGTGCTGCATCTTGTGCCACTGCTAGTTGTTCCTAAGGAATGCTCATGCTACATGCACTCCAGCATGTGGAGGTAGGATACAGGAGGCTGGGTTTAGCACTGGGCTGGACCCAGCAGCCTTATTTGGGGTCCTGGGGGCCTCCCAGGTCTGAAGCAGCAGCGATCCTGATGGTCAGAGCCTAGCTGGCAGCTGCAGCCCCATGTGCTCCATTCTACATTTTTTTTGCACAGGTTGTTTTGACCCCTGGATATTTAGGGGTTAAAAAAAAACAAACCCTGTGCTGCTCCCTTGCAGCATGGAGGACAACTGAATGTGCAGTATGTGGTGCCGCAGGCATGTCTGCATTGCCATGTACTGCACGGCTACGTTCACCTGGACACAGCCCAAGAGGTAAAACAAAATATTACTGTCATACCTTGTGAGAAGAATCCCCAGAGAGTCAAAGGAGCTACTGTTGTGCATAAGGCAAACATGTTTAAGCCCAAGTGTTGTTTGGCTAATCTACAACATTGATCTTGATAGACGTATAACGGTAATTCACATTTCTGAGTAGTAGTATCAGTAGAGTTGGAGTGTTATAACCATGATGGCCTAGGAAAAAATACAACAAACATTTTTGGTCAAATCCTTTGTGGATCCATTCCTTAGTGGGCAGAGATGTTAGATATTAGATATTGACTTAGATTGTACCAGCTTGTTTCTCAGACTAGAAGAGTGTGCCTGGAAGCTTGTCTAACAGCAGTCCCAGATGTACAATTGGTCTAACAAAAGATATCACAATATAAACCCCTTACATTTCCAAAGTATTTTTTTTGTTATGAAGCTCCTTATCCAGTTTAATCCATTAAAAATTACAACCAGACCTGCCTGCTTAAATTCAAAACAATGCCAATTAAAATGAATAATCAATACACTGAATCCAAACTCATCCGCAAAAAAAGAGAGCTCACAGTGGTAGTAAGTGACTGCTCATATTTAACATGTAATGTTCCTGCATGCTGCATGACAAACTGCACAGTATTTCAAACAAAGCTGAATCTCTGCAATAATATGGGAATGGACAATTCACTGAAGCATCCTGATGTGTGGGTGCTGGAAACATTTTGCATAAATATGATGAGACGCTAGCTTATATGTTTACAGAAAATACATAAACATAGGCTTATTATGGAGACAATTGGCTGGGTAAATGAATCATGATGAATCAAGTTAGCATGCTGAAAATGATTACAGAGGATATGGGACTGTAGAAAACACTTGTACAGTTTAATAATGAAAACTAAAAGTCATTATCTTCTCATGAGAAACCTAACCCAAAGATGCCTATTGCTTACTAAACAACAATTTGTTTACATTAGTACAGGATACAAGAGGTT
This sequence comes from Gavialis gangeticus, assembly GCF_001723915.1. Lineage (NCBI taxonomy): Eukaryota > Metazoa > Chordata > Crocodylia > Gavialidae > Gavialis > Gavialis gangeticus. The sequence continues at coordinate 76,804,179 of NW_017728992.1, read as the reverse complement.
CTACACACCAGACACTGGGGTTTTGCCTTCTGATCAGAAAGTGTCTTACATTTGTCCAGGACCTTCCCTACTAGCAAAATGGCTTATTTGTGCCATCTTTGCTATTTCTGTATAAAAATTAAAGGTGAATACAATCTTATGCAAACTTCTGGGCCATGGCATATCATTTCTTTCCTGATGTTTATTTTCTCCCCATTGAACAGGACCTCATTGTGCTGGGCCAGTAGCACTCAAGCTTTTGGTCTTGTGGACCAGGTGAGTAGCATGGGGCTGTTTGACAGGTTGGACTCAGTACCACACACCAGAATCAGGCCCCATGAGGCCTAGACTGGTCCCTGCATCTATGATTGGACCCTGGAGCCTGGTGCTGCCCCTGCCTGGCTCTGCACACAGGAATTGGGTGCATGATCTATGCACAGAGCCCAGATGGACATTTGGCAAGAGACTCATGGGGAGTCCTGGAGGCTAGATGACATGACACTGGATGCTGGATTTGGCCTGTGGGCTGGGGCTTGAGCATTCCTGTGCTAAGCCCTTGACAAAACACAGAACAAAAATATGGTTCCTTACACAACTTTGTATTTTAAATATAAAATAAGAAACATCCCACCAGAGGCATAACTGGGCAGTTCTGCATTCTGGGTAGCACTGGCAGAGGACCTGGCAGGAACTGGAGTCAGGTTCCTGGCAGGTGGGCCAGTACTATGCTTACTGCCATTTCTGTGCACTACCCCCACCAAGCTGGTAATAACTGGCCAGAATGATAGCTGTTTTCAGTAAACTAGTCACTGTTGTGAGTATCAGTATAATAGTAGCACCACAAGACTAAATGGTAGTACAGCCTGTGTTGCAAACACACTGTAAGAAGACTGTGAAGACTTTCCAATTTGTATTATATACCAAACAAGCAAAAATATCAGCTTTCCCCATCAAAACAAGTATTAGATCTCATAATAGAGGTGAAAAAAAGAATGAAAATTGTTAATCACCTTATATATAGCAGTTGCTACTGTTCTTGTTGTGGATAACACAAGGGGTACAAGAAAGCAGGCATTTGCATCTTTATTTTGCAAAGTGGGAGCTAAGCACAGAGAGGTTGATTTGTTCAGGAAGTCTATGGCAGAGTGAAGATCCAGGTTTTCTCGAGTCCCAGGATATGCTTCAAACATAAGACAAACAGTATCGTATATGACATTCTACATTTAGAATTTCAGATATTTTGTGGGAATTTGATTAATTGCTGGAAATGCACACACGGCTTGCCTTGGAGCATGGGGGCACGTTTACATGTGCTCCAACGTGTTCTGATTAGAACACATGGGCTGTCGCATTCTAATCAGAATATTCCAGTATGCTGCAGCATCTTATGTATTCAGCATCCCATGTTTCAAAATGGTGGTGGGGGTGCTTTAACTATAGCTTGTCGAATGTCAAGTTCAGTGAACTAAAGCTCATTGAATTAAAATTCCCGCAGCGTTTCATATTCATAATGGCAGTGGGTGCACTCTAACTAAAGCTCATTTGACAAGCTTTAGTTAAAATGCCCCTGGCTCCATTTTGAAATGTGGGACACTGAATACACGAGATACTGCAGGCATTTTAATTAGAGCAAATCCCCAGAGCCACTCTAATTAAAATACACTACCCTGAAGTATGTGCATAGGCACCCTGGGTGTTCAACCCCTGGCCTGTGGGTTATATCTAGCCTATGGAGCCATGCAGTCCAGCCTGCAGGTCTCCCCATTGGTCCACAAATTTGGCAGTGGGAGAGCAGTGGAATTAATACTGTTACCTCTCCCCAGCCACCAAATTTCCAAGCTCCGGGCAGTTGGATTGGATCTGGCTGGGTTAGCCCCTCACAGAAGGGTTGGGTCTCATTCCTACATGGTTGGATTGAAGAAGTCAGGCCATTCCCATGTGGCTGGGTAGAGCCCCTGGTGGGCTGTTCCTTCATGCTAGATATGAGCAAAGTAGGTCTGTTTGTGGGCCCTATGGCCGCAGACCAAAAAGGCCAAGCACCACTACTTTAGAGCAAGAAACTGAAAAAACACTTCTACAAATTATGTTTGGTGTTGTTTTCCATGTGCCAAAAGAATCATCGTGAAGATCAAAAAAAACCCCAAACATTTCCTTGGCTAGATATTTTTGTTCAGTTTTGTTTACTTCCTTTCATTTGCCAATTGTAACACTGTGGGCCATATACCTATTTTTCAAAACTGTCTGTCATAACCTATAATAAATTATTAAAAATAAATAATTGTCTTTATCTGATTGTGAGCGGTTAGGTTAGTTCATGAAAAACAGGAGCTCTGGGGTAGTGTTCATCCCACTTTGTTATACAGAGTTTCCATGGCCAAATCCTGTATTGATTGGCCATATGGCATTGGAGTTCCATTGAAAAGCAACTGTAAAATAAAAAGACAATTTATCCCATCTCCTCTTGTGCTGCTTTTCTGCAATATATATATATTTTTAAAGGATGTGTATAATTTAATTACTTTTCAGTAGGAAAGGCCCCTTTCATATTACACTTAGGGCACAATTAAACTCACGGCACAATTGTAATCACACCTTAAGTTGTGTCCCAGCTATACATTCAACCAATTCATGGCTTGATACAACAAGGAATGTCACAAAGTTATTCCACAAAAAATGTGGAATAGCTGCATAGCTGGTTCTAATCACTCCATTAATTAAACATGTGGCCCAGTGTTCCCCTGTTGCTGGGAACCCCATCAGCTGAAAAGCTCCTAGCCACAGAGATGTACCACCTGCTGCCAGCCCCCCAGTTGACAAGGTTCTCAGTGGAGGAAACATTTCCTGCGTTGCCCACACTGTGCGCCTTGACAGCTGCAGGGCTTGCAGCAGGGCTGCTGGGAAAATGCTGACAGCACCACGACCCTCATAAGGTGTCTGACACCACCATGAGTCACAGCAGAGGCAATGGAGAGACCACTGCTACCCCTGCTGTGAGCCCTACACCACCAGCAGCTTCATCCCACTGCCTGCACTGTGAACCTTGCGGCTGATGAGGTTTGCAGAGAGGGCAGCATAGGTAATGCTGACCCCACTGCAAGCCCCATCAACTGCAGGGCTTGTTAGACTAGAACTTACTGACCCTCAGAGGTGGGACCAGGACAGAGAGGTTATACAGATTGCACTATGACACACCTGTTCTATTCAAATATCAAACAAAGATTTACTGGCTACACACACAACTGAACAGCAGTGTTACACACATTAAAGTGAATCTCACATCACTGCAACAGTCTTGGGTGGAATTCATAAGAGCTCTTCTCAATCACCTGGCCATGCTGAGGTGAGGTTCCTGGTTTCCTGTGTCTACAATGATCACCGGATGTTTCTTGAGATGCAGTCCAGCAGAAAGATAACTTGTTGTCCTTCACTGGTTTTTTTATGACTTGGTGTGATGTCATCATTGCTAGGTGGTTGCTAGGCATTGTTGCTATCCTATTTTATTTTTCTAAGCAGTTTTATCTTTCTAAGTAATATTTATAGTTAGTCTCCTGCTTAGACACCATAAACCTGTTGCTTTTAATTTCCCAAGGTTGGTTTGTTGTTGTTTATTGGGCCTTCTTGACCTGACATTTTCCCTGATTGTTGCTTGTTCTGCTAAGTCTGCTGAGTCAATCTGGGGTTCATCCAAAGGATTCTGGAAATTCTGCCTCCTCATGTCAAGTAGCTACAGTGAGCCTGTATTTTCCT
>NW_017728992.1:76788990-76800323 GCF_001723915.1 Gavialis gangeticus | reverse complement strand
GGGAAGGGGGCGGCGGGGGCAGAATCATAAGGTACCTGGCGATAAGATGTGATGGGATCTAATGCATGATTGCAGCTCATGCCATACATGTTTGGCATCGCAGGAGGCCTGATAGTGTAGATCGCACATTAGATCTCATTTCACTTTTACCTGCACGTTTAGAGGAGCCCAAAGAAACAGATTTTTTTTTAAAGGCCACTGCCACACATCACATGCAGCTGGTTAATTGTGCAATAACTTTAGACCAGCCACATGTGTAAAATAATTACCATGCCACAAAAATGTCTATCCAGCTATGAAAAACCAACTAGCTACAAAGTTAGTACTTGAAAATGTGCAACAACTCTATCTATCCAGCTTTAATTTGAACATGTGGCATGGCCCAATAAGATACCCATGACCAGATCCAAGTCCCTCTGAAAGCAACAAAAGTTTCTCTATTGGTTTTCCTATACGTTGATTTGGTCTCAAATGAAGACTGGCTTTCATGGACTAATGCAAGTTACTGCACCGTCATTTAGTACTTGCTTTAGAAAGTACTAAATTATGTTGCAGTAACAGCCATTACTGCACTGTCCTTGAGGTGCACAGTTATTTTTAGCTGCCAGTCTTCATTTAAGACCAAATCAACCTATAGGAAACAATCAAATAAGATTAAAAAGCAGTAAGAGGGGCATTTCCGTTAAATAAGAATAGCACCTGTAATTACATAAGATAACAAGAATATGGTATTACCCAGTCCTCTTTGGGAGCAGAGAAGATCACCAGCTGAGATCATTAAGAATTGCTCCTCCACGTAAAATAGTATTCATTTTAAAGTTCCTTCCCAACCTACTCTTTAGCTTTACAACAGGGGGCATGTCTACATGCAACATTACATCAGCCATAGCGATGCAATATGGTGATGTAGCTCGTCACTACGGTGACATAACAGTGGCGGGCACAAATCATGACACCGATATTACATTGCCAGAACAATGAGTTACCTTGCTATAGTGCATTGCTACAGTGATGTACCTGCTAAAAATAACCATGGGGACAGTGTAGTAACAGCTGTTACTGAGCCATCATTTAGTACTTCCTAAAGCAAGTACTAAACAATGGCACCATAATAACTGCCATGGGGGCCACGTGTAGATGTGCCCAGGGACACATAATGAGGTTGCATCATTATGTCTTCCTGGGCACAGCTACACGTGCCACCCAACGTCAGTGTAGCAATGATCTATAGTGAGGTAGCTCATCTGTACAGCAATGCAGCATCGGTGTCACAGTTTGTGGCCACCAACACTATGTCACCACAGCAATGAGCTACATCACCGTAGTGAGTCACCACGGTGATGTAATGTCATGCATAGACAAGCCCCCTGTTGTGATTCTAAAGGGCAGGTTGGGAAGGAACTTTAAAATGAATCCTATTTTACATGGAGGAGCAATTCTTAATGATCTTAGCTGGTGAATTTCTCTCCTCCTAAAGGTAACTGAGTAGTAACTATGTTGTTTTTATCTTGCGTAACTACAGATGCTATTCTTATTTAACAGAAATGTCTCTCTTACTGTTTTTTGAATCTTATTAAATTATTTGGTTCGATACCATCCTATGCCAGGGAAGTTCATAGCTCATTTTAGATTAAAACATTTTTGACCATGCTGTGACCTGAAGAATAATAATAGTTTATAATAAACTATGATTTGAGTAATAAGAACTTGACTAAATGGAAGGGGAAGGGGAAAAATACTTCTTCCATACATTGTGTTCTAATGTCTCCTAGTCAGTCATTTTTTTTATAAATAGGCCTTCAATAATCGACAGACATAAGAGATTGCTGCAGTCACACAGACTGAAGTTCCTGACTTCAGTTGGAAGGGAAGTTTGAGGAAAAAGATCATTATCTTCATAGGCAGAGAAGCATGGTCAAATCAGAGGCACAAGTATTCTTGTTACAGGGAATTTTATATGCAGAAGAACCTCTGCATATATACTCTACATGGATTATCTTGCTACAACATTGAGGATTCAATGTGCAAGAGGATCCAATTTACATTTTAAGTACTATTATTAAACCCCTCCAAAGGCAAAATAAGTGGAAAAATAGCAATTGTGACCCTCCTGGCCAAGATTAAATCCAAGGAATAACATGAAATCCAAAGAAGAGGCTAAGAGTTCCAATTTTAAATTGCTCTTTTATCTACATTCAGAGCAGGAAGAAAGCTTTGCGGTGATAAAACAGGGTATTTTGATAGAGAATATGCTGGTAGTTGTACCACATCCAACCTAGTAGAATAACACATAATGACCAATACAAAGATAAAAAATAATCTACCAGTTTACTGGGGAAAGAAGTGAAGTTGAAACAGGTTTAATGAAGACAGAAAGCTAGTGCAGAAATGATTCATAATTAATTCTCTAGTTTTCAGAGTGATGTCACCACACGATTGTATTGCAGATAGCAATTTTTAAACATTGTCTCTGGAATATCTTTTAACATTCTCAAAGAGAAAAGAATGTGCTTGCTATATTCATTCCTGGAATAAGTTAATGTGGTTGTTGTAACATACCCTGGAGTGTGCAGTGTTGGAATTCAAATGATAATAGGTCTCCCCAGAAAAGCTGCCACAGCTGTCAGGCCTCTTAAACCAAGAAGTAAAGCGACAACAAGCAATTTTGGGTAATGGTAGACTAGACTGAACTGAACCTAAAAATGTCTGATCTATGGTTCAGATCATAAATCTGGGATACGTTTTGGATCAGAATGCATTCCAGTCAAATAGATTTACCATCCACTGGTATACATCCAAAACATTCTGCTTCTCTGTCTATATATACCATGCTGTGTATACTGCCATAGCTTTTGACACTGAAAGGAGTAGTGGTGTCTAAAGTCAGGTTAAAAACTACAACAAATTGGTGAAAAAAATCATCTAACAGATGAATTTCAAAGCACCAGGCAATACTTAATAGTTCCAGCTCTCCCAAATTGGAGATGATGGACTAAAAGGCCAGTATAGGTCTCTTATAGCTGGGGAACATTTTTCACAGTGTTTCCAACTCAAGAGCAAAGTATATAGAAAAAGAATTTCCTATCAAAGTAAACTACTCTGGCCTCTAAAAATAAAATGCAGAATGCCCTTCTGCTCCAACCTAATAATTCAGTACAGAGACATTGTTCAAATTTTTAGGGTTATTTAGGTTTTCTTTAACAACCTTTTTTCCCCCCATTTGTGTAAAAAGCAAGCCTATTTCTCCCTGGATAAAACTGCTGGAATGATCCATGATGCTGACTTTGGAAGTTTTACATATATGTAACTCTTCTATTACTTTTATTACTTTTATTGCCTCAGTCAGGATTGGGATCTAGTTGTTAGCTGCTCTACAACCAATTAGATAAATTCTTGACACAGCATACTTTTTAATGAAATAACAGTAGAGAAAGGATGCTAGGGTATAAAGGTACAATATCAGCTGCCTATCCTTTGTACCAGGACCTGTGCCTTAGTGTCTCTGAATAATAGACTAGATATAAAAACATTTTAGATTCATACATCCACCAGGTTCAATACTGGAGTGCTAATTGTTCTAAAAATGATTCCATTAAATTTCTGACTTTGAAATGAAGTTGAAGGTTGCCATCAATTTGTATGTATGCAAGATGTGATTTCACATGTCTCCTTATTAGATGGCAGCTATCTAGCCATGTTTGGCATGTACTTAATTTTCTAATTATGCTTTCACACACTAGTGAACATCAATTGAGAACATGAATTGCATACAGAAGAAGGCATAACATTCTGAAAAGTCAGGGGCCAACTTCCTGTGTATTCTTCATGTTATTGGTAGTAAAGTTTTCCTTTATATAATCATTATGGAATCTTTTTAGCATTTTCTATTTTTGTAGTCATCTTAGACACTTACCCCAACCAAGACACAGATCACAGCTTTTTACCTACACCAGAGAGAAACCAAGCAGAAATTAAACAGAGGAGACACTTACTCATTTCTTCTTTAATTCATGTTACCTAAATGAGCTACTCAACAAACAACCTAACATCTGTCGTGATACCTTCAAGAACAAGGTCAATACCCAACGTTAGCATCTATTGGCTTAATTTATAAACATGCATAAGCATATGTGAGGAATCTGAGTGATTCATAGATTCATAGATTCATAGATTTAGGGTCGGAAGGGACCTACTAGATCTTCTAGCCCGACCCCCCGCCAGGGTGGGAGAACAACAAAACCCCAAAACAAGAAACGGGACTCAAATGAGTCCAGCCAGGTAGGCATCCAGCCTCTTCTTAAAGACCCCCAGGGTAGGGGCCAGCACCACTTCCCTTGGAAGTTGGTTCCAGCTCCTAGCCACCCTAACTGTGAAGTAGTTTTTGCGGATGTCCAATCTATACCTCCTCTCCATCAACTTGTGCCCATTACTCCTTGTTATGCCAGCAGGCGCTAGGGGAAACAGCGTCTCCCGCAAACCCTTCTGGTCCCCCCTAGTGAGTTTATAGATGGCCCAAACCCTTCTGGTCCCCCCTAGTGAGTTCATAGATGTGAAGAGACAATAGCAAGCTGAGGTTTTCATTAATTCCTGACGGGATTAATTTTTGGATGTGAAGAATTGACAGCACCACATTGTTACATTACTCAGCTTGCAAGTGCCAATGTTCTCTAAAAGTGCATTTTTGGTAGTGATGCATCTTTTCCATTATAAGCAGTATAACTAAAGCAACCAGATGCAGAACACCAACTACATCAGAAAGAAAGATGTTTTAATATCAAATAGTGAGAAGTTGAGATAATGAAATTAAAAGTGCTACTGGAAAATGAGAATTCCATTTCTTAAAAAAGGTCCAAAGTTCTGACAGTTGTTTTTCTGCTGTATTGTAATAAACCTAAGTCCTTTCAAAAGTTTTCCAGACAAAAAATACAGTCTTACTCTAGAGTATACAAAAACTCTGTGGTAAGGACTCTCACCCAGAATATGGAAAACAAATATTGAGCTCCCACTCTGATGGACTTAGACCTGGGTTTCCTACGTTCGAGACAATTTCATTTTTTAACTTTTCTTTGAGCAATATGAACTTAGATTATTTTATACTGCATAGGACATACCAGGTCATAAGAATACTATTCCTTCCTTACAGAGCAAATTTTACTTTCTACTTTAATAAACTTTGTATGTATTTAGTAATCAAAAACTCAGAAACCCAGTCTAAAGCCAGCTGAAATCAATGGGAACCTTTTAATTTTAGGATCAGGCCTTGAATGTCCAAGGAGGGTAGAAACTTAAAAATTGTATATAAGAATTTGGGCTGGAGAGGGAAGCAAATCTCTCTCTCATTCATTATGTTTGCTTCTTAATTCCCATTTTTGTTGTTATGTTCAACTTCAGAAAAGAAGTAGAATCTTTCATCTTGACAGCGTATTCAGACAAAAATCAATTATCAGTTTATATGTGCTGTTGATACATACCAGTAGAGGATTTAGCTTGCTGACTTGTATAACTATAGAAAAAAAGAATGAAACCAAACAAGAACTGAACCAATAAGGATTGAGAATAAAGAGCAACTGAGAAGATCACTTAGAGTGAAAAAGCCAACACAAAGACTAATAGACATCTGTTAAAATGTGCTTTAACTATGTGTTGAACTAAACTTCCGATGCTAGTATTATATGGGAATATGTTACATGTAAAGGGGGAAGATGTGTAGGTACCTTTAAGAGAGTTTACGTATAAGTTGTTGCATTTTCCTGGGGATTGAAGCAGGGAAAAGCAGAACGGTAGGCAGGGCACTGGTTTCTGAATAAACAAGTTTTATCATTCTGTAAGCTTAACTCCTTAATCTTTTGAGAACAACACAATGTGAGTAGCATGAAAGCTGGTTTAGTTTTAAAGTCTGTTGGAAACTAGGAATATAGTGAATCTTCTTCTTTCTTCTTTGCCATCTTTATTTTTGCCCTTACCATATGCAGTAGTATCTTTTAATCACTTTTCTTTGTATCAGTTTTCCCTTCACTCCAGGCAAGTACAAAGCCTGGAACATCAGAAATGTTCCATCATTAAACATATTTTACATGATAGTATATATCCTAATCAATCCTACATTATTTAAAGCTTCCAGAACTATTATTTTTGGCATTTCTTTATGAAAATATGGTAAGAAGTATATGGAACAGCAGCAGGTGCATTTTTGCCCCTGTAGCAGTGGAGGGTTTAATACTTTCTTTCTGTTGTTTTGTGATATCCTTGGTATATATACAGTGCTCTCTGAAAATACCCCTGAAAGTGTAAACTATGCACTCTGTCAAAGGTCTAATCTTTTAATCATGTTAGTTTACTCCAGGTTTTCTTCTAGTGTATTTAAATGAAAGCATGTCTGATAACCCTTTCTTTGCTATAGTTACCAAAGGTTTATGATCAGTTTCAGCTATCACAGGCTTCCCATGAATGAATATATGAAATTTCTTACAGCCATATACCAGAGCTAAACTTTCTTTTTTCAATTTGTACATATAGAAACTCTGAAATAGAGAGTGATTTAATGTGTTTGGTCTGTTCTACTAAGCTAAGTAGATATTTCCCTACAAAACTGCTCATCCCCCTTAATTTTTGCATTTCTTCCTTATCCAAAGGGTGCAGCATGTTTGTTAGGCCTTTAACCCTTGCAGAATCAATTTGCACACATTTCTCAGAGCTTTTCACCCAGACACATAATTTATTTGACCCTGAATTTTATATGTTTGTTTGTTCAATTTCAAACCTGCTCTGCAAGCTCTTTCTTAGCCTCAAGTCATGTTCTTCCATAACATTTCCCCCAAACTAAAACATCATCAATATAAACCATAGTTCCATCAAGATCTTCAAAAAATTGTTGCGCCTTTCTATGAAATACTTCAGATGCAGAATGCCGTCCAAAAGGAAGCCTACAAAAGCAACACCTTCTGAAGGGCTTATTGAAGGTACATAGTGCTATTCTTTTCTAGGGGAACTTGCCAAAACCCAGACAAATTATCCAAATTGGAGAAATATTTAGCTTCTGCCATGTTGCACAAAACCTCTTCCCTGGCGGGAATGGGAAAATACTCCCTTTGGCTGTACCTGTTCATTTGCTTAGGATCCAGACACAATCTCAAGGATTCATTTTTTGTTTTCTATTATGAACGGTGAATGAACCCAAACAGTTGGTTGCTCTACTTTTTATATTATGTCCATATTAACTAATCTATCTAATTCCTTTTTCAGTTTTTCCCTTAGTACAAGGGGAACATTTCTTGGAGCCTGCATGGTGCGAGTATTTGTTTCTCTTAATTCTATCTTGTACTCAGTAGACCGTTTCCCCATGCGCTGAAATACATCATAAAACTCTTCTTCTATGTTCTTGATGTCTAGTCCCTCAATGAAATCTATTCTCTTCATCAAACCTAGAGTTTTACACATTCACAACCAATAATGGGCACTAGCTTTCCTGGGACTGTTACAAATTGAATTTTTACTACATTACCCTTGTGTCTAACATGCAATGCACAAACAACTTTGCTTTCAATCATGTTCCCATTATATGCTTTGAGTCTCACTTTTTTATTTGCATAGTACACAGGTATACATCATTTTTTGAATAATGTATTCTGGTAGTACATTAACCAATTTAAAAGTCTAATTTAAAAGTCACCATTAATCCATTGGTGTCCAGGGTGATTGTCCAATCCTCAGAAGAATTACCTTCTTCTTGCATTACCTCAGAAGTATTACCTTCTTCTTGCATTGTGCCAAAGAGGAATTCTTCCTTTTCCTCATTGCATAGAGCTTGCACCTGCTGTTTCTTGTGTGGTGCATCCTGCTCCTTTCTGCAAACTCTTGCAAAGTGAAAGAATCTTTTGCATTTGTTGCAGTGATTACCAAATACAAGGCATTGCATTGACTTGTGGTAACCCCCACAGCATCTGCAGCTGGCCATTGTTTCTTCAAGCAATTCTCTTTGGCCTCCACTTGCCAGCTTTATAGTGAGGTCCTCCTGTCTGTATTGTTTGTGTGTTGCCCTAGGTTTTTGTAGTCTTGTACCCCTGTCTAGTTTAGCTTGTTCATTTTTTTCCTTCAGCTTTTGTTATTTCAGGCACTTGGCACATTGCACTTGGCACATTCTAACTGCCTTTTCCAAATTAGTTCAGGATCCTCTAGCAGTCTTTTCCTGAGGTTTGTATCCATTATATCCAATAATATTTGACTCTTTTAGGTCTCCAAAGCTGCATGTCTGGCTCAGCAATCTAAGGTCTTTGACAAACTGTATTATCTCACATTCTATCTGCTGTCTCATGTGGAAATTATACCGTTCAAAGGTTTCATTTTGTTTGGATATACAGTATTTCTCAAACTTTTTTACTACTGTGCCATAGCTTTACTGTTCTGCTTCTGAGAGCTGTAGGCTATTATAAAGAGACAGAGCTTTTGGGCGTGCTATATTTAAAAAAATACCTTGAGTGAATCTTCCTTCTCTGTAGCTCCACTGGCCATTATATATATGGTGATGCTCTAATTAAATTTATTCCAGTTTTCTGCTGCATTGCAGTACAGCCTTAACTCCTCTGGAAGTCTGAGATGCTCCAATTTTTTTGTCTTTCTTTGTAACCCCACTCCTGGTACCACGTGTTGTTCTCAAAGATGAAGGAGTTAAGCTTATAGAACGATAAAGCTTGTTTATTCAGAGGACAGTGCCCTGCCTACAGTTCTGCTGTTCACTCCTGCAATCCCTGGGAAATGTAACAACTTATACATAAAACTCTTAAAGGTATTCACACACATGTAGAGATAAAACATTTTGATGAAAATTCTGTGTCCAGTGTACAAATAAAATGTCCTTATACACTTAGAATCAAAGAAGAAGCTGGGATAGAAATGTTTCAAGAGATAATTTAGCTCAGAGTTTTTAGACTTCAGTGCAGCTGGGTCCACACATGTTGCTTGCATTTCATCCATGGCATTATGGGGGTGGGGGGGGCAGCCTCCCCAGGATCTTTCTCCACAGTATAGCTACAGTGGCTGCATGTGACCCCACAGACACTAGTATGTAGACTGTGGTGGTCCCCACAGCCCAGGAGGTAGTGGTATTTCCTGCCTCTTGGGCTATGCAGGTGGCACATCAACGCCTAGGCCATTCCTTACTGAGCAGCAGTGTGAAGTTGGTCACTGGGTCCCATAGAGTGTATATTAACTCTCAGTTGGGCAACCATGGTTTAGCTCAAGGAGGGAAAAACCTTTTTGGCAGAAATGCCAGAAGTTAGACCCATATCCTCCCTGATTGCCACTCCAGTCCCCCTCAGCAGCCCAACCTGCTGCTGTACTTTTTGTTTCCTGTCTTGTGCTCTTTCACCAAACTGCTGCTTTGCCCTCTCTTCCTATCCCTTTCTGCTGCTGTTCTGTTTGCTCTTGTCCCTGATCAGCCATGTTGCACACAGGAAGATGCTGATACGACTTGTGGCACTCATGATGCAGATTGCCCACCCCTGATTTAGCTTATCCCCTAGCCCTAATATTTAAACTAAATCTGTCTAGTTTAAGACCATTACTTCCTGTACTAACTCCAGTGGACAGCATGCACAATATTTGGGATCAGGCATAAAATTCCTCAGATCCTACTCATACAACTGCCAGCAGGTAGAGCCAAGATTTGCTCCTGCCCAGTCCCCATAATAAGATGGTGGTCAGGATTGGTCACAAGGCAACCTCAGGTTTAAGACAAAGCTGCTCTCTGGCCAGTCCCCAAGATTATGGAGCAGCCCCAAGTCCTGAACCAGGACCTAGGAAGATCTTCTGTCTGATTTCGGGATTCAGTCTGGGACAGCTCTGTCCCTGACCTGGGGGCTGTCCCATGGCCAATCCCAACCCCAATTATTCTTTTGATCCCAGTTGCACAATTGCCAGTGGAGGAGGTACCCTCCACTGTTTAGCAGGGGATTACAGCATTGTAGTGCAGGGAGTGAATGAACTCTCTGTGCTCCAGCAAACTTCTTATGTTATGCTCTGAAGCCCTGTGCGTCAGCTGCAGGGCAAAGCAGAAAATGTGCCAGGTGACTGCAGGGCTTCACAGAAAGGCTGAGCATGCTACATGTTCTAATGGAAGAGCCATACAAACTAGTCACAAAAATGCTCCACATTAAATGTAGACTATCTTTGTGACTGATATGCCATTGTCTGGTATTGTAAATTGCTTTAACATGTACATGTTACAATGTATCACAAAATTAAATGTTAATCATGAGATAAATGTAACATCTACCAGGGACCTATGTTAGCTTCATTGTACCAATGACATACAAAATCAGATGCAAATTGTTTCTCAAAAGCATTCTTTATTAATATTCATTATTTTACCTGAACATATTCAGAATATAGTGGTAGCCTATAGACTTTGTAGTCTGTAAAATAACACTTATCAGTAATATAACATGACACAGTAATATGACACAGCTCAGGTGGCTGAGTGAAATTAAATGTCCATTACCTTAATTTGTCTGTTTGTAATATCTTGAAGTAAAACTTAATTTGGATTTCCAAAATAAATAAAAAATATATAAAATACAGCACTCCTGTATTATACCCAACCTGTGCCATCCTGTGAGGTCTAAATGTTGAATACAACACTGAAGTCTTGGAACTATCCATAAGGAAGGATTCACTCACAGTTATAGCTATGTTCAATCTACTTGAGATGGCAATATGAATCATTACCCTCTATAGAGATTTAAAATGGAACTGTTACATGGGCTCAGCACCCCTCAATTGGATCTGAATAAAACTATTGGTTCTGGCATCCTGAAAAAATCACTTGGGGATCTATATCAAATAGAATTAGAAATGCAAAATTGCAATCTCTTTACATCTTGTTAAAGAAAAAAAAATCAGCCAGCGCATACACATGGATAAGAATAATTGTTGATTTCTATCCGTCTTACTCAGTATCTTGTGAGCCACCAGTAAACCAAGGCCAGAAGTATCTTCAGAATATGGCAGGATTCAAGAAAGCATGGAACTTTGTGTCAAATCCTTTCAGAGCATCTGAGAGAGAAGGGGAATCTTGTATGTATGGAGGTCACCTTCCTACCAAAGTGCAAAAAGCAAGTTACTTTGTTCTCCATACCACTGTAAAGCAATGAGAAACCTATCAAGGATACATAGATTTCATAGACATTAGGGCTGGAAGGGACCTCGGAAGATCATCGAGTCCAGCCCCCCACCCGAAGGGCAGGAAGTCAGCTGGGGTCATAGGATTCCAGCAAGATAAGCATCCAATTTACTCTTGAAGGTGTTCAATGTAGGTGCTTGAACCACCTCCAATGGCA
>NW_017728992.1:76788411-76788702 GCF_001723915.1 Gavialis gangeticus | reverse complement strand
TCGTCATAAGGTCTGTTTTCCTGACCTCTGATCATGCACGTGGCTCTTCTCTGGACTCTCTCAAGCTTCTCCACATCTTTTTTGAATTATGGAGCCCAAAACTGGACACAATACTCCAACTGCAGCCTCAGTTAGTATGGTAGATTGCCCCCTCAGTCCCACTCAGGATGGAAACTCCCACAACAAACACCTTATGTTTTGTCTTGGGGAGAGCGGGGACAGTAGCTGCAGTTGAGCATGTGTTGCCTGTGGGAGCTGGCAACTCAGCAGGCTCTGCTGGAGCAGCAAGAG
>NW_017728992.1:76785626-76788313 GCF_001723915.1 Gavialis gangeticus | reverse complement strand
AACTACTTCACAGTTAGGGCGGCTAGGAGCTGGAACCAACTTCCAAGGGAAGTGGTGCTGGCCCCTACCCTGGGGGTCTTTAAGAAGAGGCTGGATGCCTACCTGGCTGGACTCATTTGAGTCCCGTTTCTTGTTTTGGGGTTTTTGTTGTTCTCCTGCCCTGGCGGGGAGTTGGGCTAGATGATCTACTAGGTCCCTTCCGACCCTTAATCTATGAAACTATGAAACTATGCTCCCAGGCCCCAGAGCCTGAAAAAGGGACAGGCAGCCTGCGCAGCTGAGAGCCAGAGGCTCCGACTGTGTGGAGCCCAGAACCATGGGCTCCATCTGGGTGGCGGTCTCTCAGGTGCCCGGGGGGGGGGCACAGTGCCCCAGGGGACCCTCGGGGTGCGGCGCATGCCCATCCAAGTCATGCCTCTGGTAGGCTGGTTATGGCTGGGACTGTCTACCCTGGGGGGTTCGCAGGCAGGGACTCATGCTCTCCTGGGCACCCTCCTGCGCAAACTCCACTCTAACTCATGTGCCAGCAGACAAGAGTGCCTGTTTGCACAGCCTGTTCGCATGGCTCCCTGGAGGGCTGGACGAAGTAGGGGCCTGGGTGGGGCTTGACCCAGCCCGGCTCCATGCAGTCGCCTCCTTCCCACCACTGGCCCCGCTTGCCTCCAGCTGTGCTGGGGGCCGGCGGGGGGCTCCGTGGCTTCTGGGGGGTGTCTGGGGAGCTTCGGGGGAGTGGGGGCATGGTGGGCTTTCACCTGCGCATCTCTCACCACTCTGGAGCTTAACTGGGGCTTTTTTTGCTCTTGGTGGGCCCTTTTAAACTGCGCGCATGTGCAGTGGGCCCACTGTCAGGGAAAGCTGCTCTCGGACAAGGGGAGACCCTGCCCAGGATTTGGGGGGTCCTGCCCTACTGGCGGGGGACTGGTGAGTACCCCCTCCTACCTTTATCTCTCCCTGGGAGGCTGGGCCAAGTAGGGGCCTCGATGGGGCTTGACCCTGCCCAGCTTCATGCAGCTGCCTCCTCCCACTCAGAGAGGGGTTAACCCCTTCCCACCACAGGCCCTGCTTGCCTCAAGCTGTGCTGGGGGCCAGCGGGGGGCTCTGCAGCTGCTGGGGAGTGTCTGGGGGGCTTCAGGGGAGCAGGGGAGCAGTGGGCTTTCACCCACGTGTCTCTCACCACTCCGGAGCCTAACTGGGGCTTTTTTTGCTGTTGGCGGGCCCTTTTAAACTGTTTAGAAACATTGTTTCTAACTTGATATATCACAGACTATAAGAAGTTTCCCTGTTTCCACTAAAACTTCTATTTTAATGGGGTACCAGAGCATCTCTCTGATATGACTTTATCTTTAACAGTATTGTTTACTATTATATTTGGTTAAAGGAAACACCTTTTCTTCCAAACAACACATCTATACTGAATTGACTAAATTCAACTTCTCCAAATAGCTTTAAGTGAATGTTTCTGACTGATCTCTTGAGTGAAATGTTTAGGCAGATGTTGGTCTGAGAATCAATCTTATGACCAGATAGGAAATCCTTCTAGAATAAATTAGATACATTAATGAAGAAAGAACTTGCAATAGCACAAATTTCACTTCTACACACTTGCTTTAGAGAAGTAATTACTTTAGAAATGTTACAAAACCCTATAACTAGTAAAGCTATGTCTATCTTCACTTTTAATTAGACCTTAAGCAAGTAAAGCAGGCTTGTAAATGCATCTCCTACCTTTGGTTTAGCTTTCAGTGTCAGTCCTAATCTCAGATAATTGGTTATTTGGACCATTAGTCATTGGCTATTAAAAAACATTTTTTTCTAAGCTATGGCTTCTTATATTTATCCTACCTTTTATTTTCCAAGATATTAAAAACAAATACTATTTTTGTCTCCTTATAGAGTAGCACATAAAGAAGATATTGGATGTCTACTTAAATATGAATCTAGAAGGACCCAGACTTGTCCCTTTTAATTTTGTACTGACTTGGCTCTATATACAATTCAGGAAAATCCAAACAACTGTGGAATACAGGGCACTGAAACTTCAGTGTTTGCTGAATGATAAGTGAAAATGATTATATAAAAAGGACACCAAAGTTTTCCTCTCCCCTTCTCTCTCTCCTTCCCACTCCCCCTTTCTGACCTCACTCAAACCTTTCTGGGAAGAAGCAGGGGCTCCTAAATTTACAAAAATAAATACATAAGTAAATAACAAATAAAAAAATCTGAACGAGGACAGATGTAGGAAAGACAGAATTATGAATATCTAGCATACTTGAGTACTATGAAATTTTAATTTTCTATCCAGAAGTTTGTTGTTTCCTTATGTCACATAAGTTTGTTTACCATGGGCCATTTTCTCAGGTGCATAATTATTTTGACTTTAAATATTGTAGCAGTCATTTATTATGAGGCATAGAAGCTGTCTGGAGATGTGACAGCTGTGGCATTGTATTACATTTTTCCAAATCACCTAAGTCTGCTGTTATACAACAAGGTACATTTTCTTTACTGCAAATATAAATTATCTTCAAACTATGGTACTTGTCTATAAATCTGAAGAATTGTTGAAAACAAGTATAATGTGTGAAAAGCAGGTGAATTTAATGGCCACTAACTTGCCTCCTGAAAACCTCCAGAATAAATTTGTGAATCAAGGACACGAGCGAGCCTTTACTTAGATTCAAACATGG
>NW_017728992.1:76747330-76780626 GCF_001723915.1 Gavialis gangeticus | reverse complement strand
AAATATAAATTATCTTCAAACTATGGTACTTGTCTATAAATCTGAAGAATTGTTGAAAACAAGTATAATGTGTGAAAAGCAGGTGAATTTAATGGCCACTAACTTGCCTCCTGAAAACCTCCAGAATAAATTTGTGAATCAAGGACACGAGCGAGCCTTTACTTAGATTCAAACATGAGTTCTACAAAACACAAAAGCATCTAGTCTTACATGTGATGGGAACTGTAGTTTAGCATGCTGTTAATATTGCAAAAATCACCTTTCAGGCGATAATAAATTTCTAGGAAGGAAAATAATAAAAACATCCACTAGACTAGTGCTACCTTAACAGTGAAGAGCACTTACTTCCACCATAGTCATAGCAACATGAACAAAGATTCAAAGGTAGCAGAATCTGGCCCATGTAAAGTTAACCCCTATCTTGAATCAGCTGCATGGCTCTCATGTACATTATGAGAACATTACCTAACAAACTTTCCTCACTTTCATCTATGTGAATATATGTCCTCCTTAAATTACACAATAGGTGCATCTACACATGTCCTTGACTGCACAGTTGGTACTACACAGTCATTTAGTACATATAGCAAGTACTTAATGACTGTGCAGTATCCATCGGTACTGCACAGTCCTGGTGGTACACGGATCATTTTTTATCCTACTGCACAGTAGCTTGTTGTTACTGTGCAGTACCTGCAGCATCATATTTCGTGCCTGCTGATGCTACGTCACTGTAGCAATGAGCTATCCTGACATAGTGTCTCATGTAGACCTGCCAAGTATGTATCAATTTACTTGTGAAGCAACAGTTAATAGTATGAGGGGTATAGGGAATTATTTTCCCTTCTTAAAAGTTCTACTGTACACATTTGAGCTTCTTATTAAGATCCCATGTTACCATGCAGTAATTACCAAGAAGAGAGGTAGGATAATTCTACCTGTAGTTAACTATACTGTGTGTCCATGCTACACAAAAAAGTGAAATTAATTAATACTAAAGTTGGATTATTATGTAAAAAAAGAAACCATTGGTGAAATAATCAGACTACAGGGTCATCTTGACAAAGCCCAGATGTTGAATTTGTTTCCTTTTTTTGCCTGGTTGCCATTTTCTAGGTATGCTTTGCTGACTAAACAAATTAGGTTGACTTCAGCTCTGTAACAGGGGTTATTCTTGTTATTGTCTCTCTGTCACCCTTTTTCCTTCCTGTTTTTTTTCCATCCAGTGATACTTGTGGTGAGGAAAATAAACACATAAAATAATTCCTTATATTTGTGCATATATGCTCTCTGTGTGTATTTTGAGTCATGGTTGCTTATTAAGAAAAAAGCAAGGTTTTACTCCTGTTAGCACTGCCCTGCCCAACCAGAGTTATGGAGGAGCAAACTGGATCAGCGTCATCAAGAATATTCACAAGCTAAATCCCAATGACACTATCTCTGCTATTGTTGATAGTCTTAGATTCAGAAAGAAGATGACCACAATGTTTACAACTGGCAGTTAGAAAAATAATTAAACAGATCAGTTTGATATGTATTCAAACTACATGTTAAGATCTTAAGGAACAGCTTCCAGCAGAGCCTTCATCACCTAGTTGCAAAAACCCATGTATACTGGACTTATAAGTTCTTGAAGCATCTGTGAGGGCTGCTCTTTCAGGGTAACACATTGGGAACTGAACCTCCAGAGCTAAAAGCATGAGTGGCTATAGCAGTAGCTGAAATGGTCAACATATGTAGCCAAGGGCTATAATAATTAATTCTTCACAGAGAATTAATTCTTCAAAAGTTGGACCTGTAATACACACACCCCACTACTAGGTGCACCTGTGAAATATGGGCACATACAGACTTTTATATGAAGACTTTAAGCTAGTAACACCATGCTGGGCTGTGGGAGTGGGTGGTCCATGTTTGGTGTGTTAACTTCATCGCAGTCCCCCTCTCTCCATTTTTCTCCTACTGCGATGTATATAGCTTCAGGCTGAAATAATTTTCTGCATCACCCCAGACCTCCCTCTGTCTTGCTCCACTCCAAAAGTTATCATCCAACAGAAGCTTTGTTTCACCAGTACATTTTCAACCCTGATTACAAACGTTTAGATTTTATATGAGGTCAGTGCCTCGGTCATGAGTATGTTTCCCTAATCTGGTGCATTAGGGTGGAACTAATCAGAGATTTGTTAGATGCACTACAAAGCATTGAACAACTTATGGAAAAATTAGGACTTTTAATGCCTGCCTTTAAGTTTTCCAGGAAGAGAAGGATATTTTGGTGTTGCATTAATAGAAATCATCCTATTAACATCGGAAAAGCCATTTTCCAATGTTGTTCAATTTCACTTTAGAAAATGTTTTAATTTATTTTAGAAATACTTTGAAGATGCTTAAAACATGAGCAATCAGAAAAAAAGTTAAGCATTCTTATAGAATTCAGCTTATATATTTAAAGCCAGAAAGGATCAGTAGTTCATCTATAATGACCTCCTACATGATACAGGCTATAGAATTTCACCCAACAACCTCCACATTGGGCTCAAGCCCAATGTTTGCTTTGAGAGACTTATTTTATTATGTGCATTATGACCCTGGTGACTATTTTCCTAAGCATACACAGTATATATATGCATACATTAATGAATTAATTAATTAATTAAAAGCAATTTAAACATGCCACAGAATATCAGCCAACAAGTCTTCCAACTTGACACAATGGGCACATGTAAATTACAAAGGGCCTTTTCATTCAGAACACACAATTGCTAACCCCTGACTTGATAAACTACATTTCCCTTTGATCACCTTACAAATCCCATTTTATCAAAGCTCTTCCTGAAAGACTGGGGAAGGAGTGGAGTGGGGTACTGTTAGAACTTGTGTACCTGGGAAAAAGTGTTGTAATGTATTACCAATGTAATAAAAGTTAAATTCATACAGTTATAACTTATCTAGATACTTATTTTATTCTAGAACAAAAAAGGGCTTCTTCAATTTAATTTAAACACCATCAAAAGAAGCAAACTTAACTGGGGAGGGGAGGAAAGAAATATATGCTTGTTCTGGATTAAGAGTGTCCAAATGAGGATTTACACCATTATAACTATATTTTATTAAAAAAGATATCTTAGACTTTACCAGCTAGCTTTCAGTTATATGCAAATAAGCAACTTTTGGGAAATTGAAGTAGATACCAAGATAGTCCCTCTCCATAGGTAAGGGGAAATTTGCAAGGCATTAACTCCTCCTTATTGCCCCAAGTGCATGTTTTTTTCTGTGGCAGATGAAAGCTAACCACAATAGCTGAGCTCTCAATAAAAGAGGGCTAAAATTTCCAGAAGCCAAACAAGGAGGGCTTTAATAGATTAAAATCAATTGCTTGAATGTGATAAAGAAATGAGTTGGAAGGCAATGCAGTTCCTGGAATACCAGGGATAATGCCTTGTAATACTTGTTTAATAGCTTTGCATAATGTCAGACAGTTGAGAACTAGGTTTGGAGTTTTCATACAGCTCTCACCAATAAAGACTTCTGATTTAAGTCCCCCCCCCACACACATGCACATACACACTGACAGATAGCCGGGGTGTCAAAGATACAGTCCATGGGTTAGATCTGGCCAACTAAGCCATATCATCTGGCCCTTGATGCTGCCTAAGGGCCTCAGAATGGTCCACAAATAGCATACAGGACATGCCAGATGCTCCCCATTGCATGTGGTGCCCACTCCAGCTCACATCCCAGACCAGTGGAAGGGCAGCTATGTCGCTCTGGGGCTATACAGCATAGGCCCTCAGCAGCAGCTCCAGATCATGCATTGCAGAGAAACACAGAGCCCTGGAGCAGCCAGAACAGGACCTGACCACACACAGTGCCCACTCTGACTGCTCCAGGACATGCACTGGATCTACAATGCAGGGACAGTCTTAGCTCTGGTCTAGCTTGCAGACCAGCCCTGAGCCATTCTTCTGACATGCAGGACTGGATAAGTTTGACACCCCTGATATATAGGTGTTCCATAGGTATAAAACCTGAATTTGGGAGATTAATGCTATCATAAAAATCCATGTCTTAAGATAGAGTGGGTTAAATAAAATATTGGAAAAAAAAATTGTACTTTATCACAAGGCTTTATAAGACTTTATTCCATCCCCTCCTCTATTTCTTGTGTCCTGTTACTGAAACACCAGGAATGCTCATTACTGAGATTTCAAAAGATCCTAGATTAGCCGAACACTCGAATTTTTAATAAGTTTTCTTAACAAATAACAAGCTAAAAAGACATATCCTGTGAATTTAGTTGACCCTGTGCCTTCAAGCAGAAACAAATAAATGATG
Source organism: Gavialis gangeticus (assembly GCF_001723915.1). Lineage (NCBI taxonomy): Eukaryota > Metazoa > Chordata > Crocodylia > Gavialidae > Gavialis > Gavialis gangeticus. The sequence goes on along the minus strand of NW_017728992.1, from coordinate 76,776,291 downwards.
CAGTTTAACATAATAATGGGGATGAGAGCAGCAATTGAGCATGCAAGACAGTTTGAATGGTACAATTACTTTTTTGACATATGGATCAGAAATTAATTGAATGCAAAATGTACTCAGGGTCACAGAATCACATTTCAGCTTTGCATCTGGCTGGCTAAAAACAGCTTTGTAAAATACATTTCTTAAAGAATTTGCTTTATTGGTGCCCTCTGCTACATGAGGGTTACTGACATGCAGCTATAGCTTTAATGCAGTTCTCCTACACAATCAAGCCTTGGACTCTGGCAAACTGGTCCTTTCTAAGAAGTCTACCTGGAAAAAAGAGAGAGCAGGAACACTGAACACACCACACTGCTCAGTTCCCTTCCTGGGTACGGGTAAAGAATGCCAGTTAAACTCAGATGGTGCATCTACACATGTAATTAGTGTGCCTCAATAAACTCTGGCACAGTTCCCACTGGAGTCAGCTGCTCCTGGGTGCAGTGTTTCCATGTGCATGCGGGACCACATCAGTTTGAGCTGGGGCAGAGAAGTACCAGGGTCTGAGTGGCAGTGTTGGGTGTTGTAGGGGCTAGCTGGGACACAAGAATGCCCAAAGTGTGGAGCCATGTGGCTGACCCTCCAAATCTGCTGACAGAAACAGACTACCCCTTTCAGATCTTGAACTAGTAAATCTCTCTCCTTTTCAAAATGCTGCCCAATGTTTCTTTTCTGTTTTTCAACCAATTCAAAGTTTGCATATGTTTTGAGAAATTTTATACAGGGAAGAAAGAGGGGAAGGGGCTGAGCATGTGTGAGTACACATGGGTGAAAATCATTCAGCATTTTTCAACCAGTTCATTTTCAGATAGAATCCAGTGCATCAGGAGTTTAAGGGCAAAAGATTGATTTTCTTGGTCATTTGTTGACTGGAGATTAGGAGAAGGTTTTACTTAATTAAGTTTATTTTTTAAATTTCCAGCCCCAAAGAATTAAGATCACAACCTTTCCTGTTCCTGCATTGATATGTGGCTGTTACTGAAGTGTAGCATAATTCAAAAGTAAAACTTTAAGTCATAGGGATAAGAGCAAAGGACAACAAGGACAATGCTCACCTGTACAGGAAACAGAATTTTCTCAGGAACTTATGTAAGATAGCAGAGTGAACTTCCTCAGATAGAAACGACAATCACAAACCTCAGTGCCCCAAGTACAAGGCACTTCTCTTTGGTCTTGCATTTCCTAGCAGACATATATAATATTATGTGATTATTTAAGCAAAACAAAGCAAAACAAAACAGTCTCCCCCCACCACCCCACCAAAACAAACACTCCATTGCATAATCCGCAGATATTTTTCCACCTGGGAAAGAAAAAAAGAATACACATTGTGAGACAGATAATTGTCATGTCACTTAATGAAGTACTGGAAGGAGTTTGCAAACTCTGGTTCTGAGTACAGTAAAAGAACCCACAAAAACTGACTAGAACTTAAAGCGATACTTCCTAGTTCCTATTCTTAGCTTGCCATTTTTTTGGGAAGGGGCAACCCATTAGTGCCTTGCTTTACCAACATAGGAAAGAAGCATTTTGTCAATTAATATTTGTCAGTGAGACTAAAGCAGATCTTTAGCCTTTTACTAAGTATCTAAAATATGTCTGGTTTTCACGTCAAAGCCTATGAGCCTTAAAAACAGTTTTATATTTGGTGTACTGGATTGTAATTTTTTTAATATTGAAGTTTCTGTTTGCTAATATCCTTCAGAGTTTAGGGATGATACAAAATATCTAGTCCACAGTCATCCAACCAAAAGTGAGAAAATTAAGAAAATGACCTATATACAAATACAACTGGTATAAAGTCTCAAAAGAAAATAAATATTCAAATTAAAATGATAATTTATTCAGGAATAAATGCAGCCACTAAAGACTAAGCAAAATATAACGTTGCTTTTTAAAATAACCATTGAGAATGAAAGCATCTTTGGCATTAAGTATTAATGCATCAAAAAGTCTAAAATGGATATTTAAAGCTTCTCTGAGAAAAGCTATGCTCATCAAGCTTTAAGACTGCAGGTTAGAAAATGGCAGCAACTTTCCTAAAGAGCCTGTAGGCCCTATCACAAGTCATACTGCTTTGTAAAATACTTTATTTATACTAGTTCATTTCCCTGGAGGCTGCTTCAAGTTTTCTAGGTCAAATCGTTGTAATTTCTAGACCTCCTGAAAAGTACAGATAAGGGCTACAGGGTTCAGACTATTAACATATCATATACATCTCATAGGCACAGATTAGGTGAATTGACTACATGCTACCTTTCTATATTTCTACATGAAGCTTCTTCTCTTTTATCACAAGCAAACAGAAGTGATGAGAAAAAAAATCCCATGCATTTGATACCTACAAAATGGCCAATCAGATCTTGTTAAGGCAACATAAAATATTTCTTCTTTTAGTCCAAAGTGACAGCATTTTAATGGACTTGCAATTTGTTGCAGATATCCTATATCTTCTATAATAAGATGTTGAAAACGACAGTGTCCAGGTGCTCACTGTCCCTTGGAAAATCGAGTGAAACACAGTGTGCAGCAATACATTCCCCAAGTAAAACACAGAGAAAAAAGAGTGCAAATATAACCTCATTAAATAAGACAGCAAGTCTAAGAGCCATACACGGCTATTAAACAAACTAGATTGGTCCATAATAATAAGAAACATATTTCATATCTGTTGCACAGTACAGGGCTTTTAACAAGTAACAGGCATACCATGCTGGAAAATAGTTGCTATTCTCTATCAGTATATCATTGTCAATGGCTGTACTGTCTCAAAAGAAGCACTTATCTCATACACTTTATTGCTTGATAGCTTGCTGATTGCTTTTACAAAACAATAAATTGATGGCCTGATTCAGCAGTGACATTAGGTTATGTTCATTTTCGGTGATTGATGCTTTGAATTAGAACTCTTACATTCTCTTTTGTTTGGAAATATGAAATTCCAGACAGGCAACCGAGAAGTCACAAATAAACAACCCAGCTAGTATCCGATGGTGATAGATTTATTCATTTAAATATCTAATAAGTTTTCCCTTTTAATAAGGTTTTCATACTTTATTATTGAATGCTTTCTTTTTTGATTAAAAGGATCTAATCAAATAAGAAGGGGGAAAGAAAAATTTAGCTTCTTGTATTACCATAGTAGGAGGAATGTATAAAGAGGTAAACAATAAGAACATATTAATTATTAAACTTTTAATTAAATAAATTGAATAATTTAGCCACTTCTCTGAGGACTTAAAGTAAAAGGGAATTGCATTATTTTCACTTTTTTTGGCTAAGAATCCCATATGTCATCTCCAGTAACACTTTTATTATGTGTCATTTCCAAGCAATACTTCTAGCAACAACATAAAAAGCTGCACAAAAGAATAGTAAAGTCTGACTACTTCATCATTTCTCCACTTTAAGAAAATGAAATATGAAGTTGTGTACTAAACAGTTTTGAGGGTATGATTAAAAGTTTCACAGAAGCCAGGAATTTCACATTTATAGGTCAGTGGGCTATTTTGCTTTCTATGACTATATAGGGACACTGGCCAGTTTAGCTGCCCTGAAATAGCTCCTCTTGTGAACAATAATTCTGGAATTAGAGTATCTACATTGTAAGTTATTTAGGAATAGCTATACTGGCTTAAATGAACACCTTACCTTTCCATGCAGAACAGCCCTTTTCAGCTCCCTCCTAAAGGAAACTAAGAACATTAAGCGGTTGTGTCCAATGTGGTATAGTCACACTGCTGTACCTATGCAAGCTAAAGCAACTGAACAGGAATATTAAGCAGAGTTGTGCAATATCTTTTAAGATTTAAATGGATTTTGAATATTTGCAGTACTGTTTATAGGACTATAGTGGGTTGGGGATTGCTTCATTCAAACAGCCTTTACAACAGCTCAGCACAGTTCTTTATTTTCTGGGCATGCTCACCCCTGAGGCAACAGCATACAACATAAATCATAAGTCAGTACACAAACAAATACATAAATGGTTACGTCATGCTTATTCCCTCACTCAGTCTGCTGGTGCTTTTCCTAGAGCCTGAAAGGGATCTCTGGCTTCTTTTAGCCTCATGGCCTCTTCCTCAGAGTCTTCCCTCTCTCCTCCTGCTCCATCTTGCCCTACTGAGATCTTTTCCCAGGCTCTGCGAGCATTCCCCGGCTTGGCGCAGTCATTTATCTTGTAGCTCCCTCTCCCTGCTCTGTTCTCCGCCAACCCCCTGCCCAAGGAGCTTTTAACTTCCTCTGGCCAGCCAGGTACCTGTATCAGCTTGCCCAGTCCTCCAAGGCAGCCAGCAATCCCTTTTTGACTGCCTGTAGCTGGGCTGTAGTCTCTGGTACAAGCAGCCTGCTACAACTTGGGATATACAGCCTGCTACATTGGACTACAGCTCCTGAAAGCATGTAGCCTGCTACAAGAATGGTGCAGAATCTTATTTTCCCCATCTCTAGTTTGAGGAAAACAAGAGTCACTTGCCTTATATTGGAGTTGTAATCTTTCAACTGTAGCTTTTTATACTGGCCTTTTAAAATATAAAGTCCCATATAAGTGGTAAATATTTACTACAGGAGAGAAAGCATGATGTGCATCTGTTCACAGAATTATATTTTTGTCAGAAGAGACAAAACAGCTTTTGCAATTTTTCAGAGAAATAAATCAGCTTTCTACTCTACGGTACATTATTTTTACTTTGTAAAGTGAAATCAGTTGTACAAGCCAGTCTTTGCAATGGGCCTTTGTGCCATATATACTATGTACAAACAGCTGTACTCTGATAAGGTACACAAAGTTTTGATTTTTTGAACCATAATCACTGACTTTTATGTTAGAAGTCACAAAAAGGAGGAGGACAAATCTAATGAGGTCTAAAATTTTGTGAAAATTTACTTGTACTAAATTCTTTCCCCTTAATTATAAATAGTAGTTTTCAAAAAAAGGTAATTAAAGATCAGAATACATTTGTACCAAATGGACATCCAGCCTTGTATAATGTTTTTGGTTGTAGCACTGAAAAACAAATTAAGAAAATAAGAGGAGTTTATGGTAGCATATCTGACAAAACCAAATAAAACCAAATAATAAAGTTGTTCCCCATTGAGTTTGGAATCCATGATTTATCACTTAAATCTAAAATTTGAAAAAAAAAATAGACCTCTTATGTTATTAAAAATCTACTGCATGTTATAAGTCTACAACCTTTGAATACTTATATATGGAACTTCATTAATGACAATAGTCCTTCTGAAATCAATAAGGCAACTCAGATGTGTTAAGTACTTGTGTATTTGCACAATCAGGATTTAAAAATACTACTACATTTTCATAAGCTATTTTTGTGTCAAATTTCTTAGTATATTAAATGCTAAGAGGTGGCACTGTCATGCAGAGAGGCTTTTCCTCTTCGAAATACATAGTACCTATCAATTAATGTGGTGTATTTAATATTTCTTGGGTCCTCCTCTTTTGTCCTTATAAGTTACCATTATTCAAGACACTAATTGATTTCCTATACTTAATTTTGGGGGTTTGTACTCATCTTAATGTGAGAAGATACTTCAAAAACAGCTCAAGTAATAGCACATATAATAATCCTTCACTCAGGATGGAAACAGATATCTCTTATCCTTGCCTTTGTACTCCCATATTTTTTTTTATGCAGGCACAAGGTGCAATCAAATAGATGTCCATACCTTGTGTCACACCACAAACGTCCAAATTTGTGGCCATGACAGAAGGTAGTAACAGATATCTGCTGCAATGAGGCAGCACAAATTATTTTCTTTATGGTGGGAGAGCACAGGCATCCTGGAGCTTCCTGTGCTTCAGCCATCCTGGGCATGGGCTGGTGGGCTTGAAGAACTAGATCCTGTGCATGTTGGGAATTCCTATGCAGGATAAGGACTCTCAAACCCTGGGAAAGCGTGACAACTTTCCCCACTTACCCAGATGTGCTCTGAAGATCCCAGGGACACATCTCAGTTAGTGGGGAAACCAGCCTTCCCTGCTTTCTCAGATGTACCCAGAGATCCAGTAGGCATGCCTTGGTAAGTGAGGAAAGCTAGGCAGGTACTGTCAGAGCTTAAGGAGCTAAGTCCTGTGTGGGAATCCCTTGGCATGTAGTACTGAGCCTCTGAAGCCCTGGACAACAGAAAATACATTCTCTCCACCTGTTGTTGTTGAAGGACAATGGGCAGTGTGCATTTTCCCCAGTGATGTGGACATCCCAGCTCAGCTGATCCTCTTCATTTGGCAATGTCTATTTCTCTCCTTGGTGAAAGTTACATTGGAGGTTCCAGAATACCTGTCCTACTCTTGCTGCAAGATGACATGCATTAACAGGAAGAACAGACAAAAGTGAAGAGTATGCGACCCCATTCGCCTTCTAATGAAAGGTAAAGATTATGTATAAATGCCATGTAAGCATAGGCTAAGCTTGGAGGGGGTAAATGGACTATATTCTTCATTAATATTAAATAATTTGTTTCATTTAATTCTTTTTACATTGCCAAAATTATACATGATAGTTTGGGTCTAAGAAAGCAAGAAACTGCTAAAGAGAATCATGTAAAATGCCTGACAACTCTTTTATCTAACTCTGAGGTGCATATCTCTGTGCAAGTGTAGTTCACACTTCCATTTGTGTCATTACATAACATGTAAGACTGGCTGTGGAAAATATATTGCTACTCATATATTACATATAAAATATAAATTAAGTTTCTAACCCCTTCCACTTCCCTTGATAGCAGGCACAACAGTTTTAAAGGGAGCTGTTACACATGGGGATGATGAAAAAGGGAATGGTTCCTTGACAGTCCCTCCAGATTATAGCAAAGGTCCAGAGCACATAGTAAGTCATTGCGTTTGCCTGTTTCACCAATGGACTACTCATTCTGCACTACTCTGTAGAAACTGGACAAGGAAGCATTTTGTAAATGAGGGGAAACAGATCAAAACCAAAAATAAATATCTAACTTTTTTTAACCTTCCCTATGCTAGTATAGATCACACCTCCATTGATATATCACACATCTTGTGTAAAACTGGATGTGGAAAACATACTGCTACTTCTTGTAACATTACAAAAAAATCATACAGCTATTCAAGCTATTTGTATTGCTACAACTCCTCAAGTGATGGAAGGAATTCCCACACCCTACATTTAGCATGCCTGTTCCCACACTGTGCCACCATCTGCCTGTTCTTCCAATCACCTAGGCATGGAGTGGGAAGTGAGCAGGAGATGCGGGGATTAGGGTTAAAACAAAATAATCCCTCTGCCACTGCAAGAGCCCTGTTGAGAGCTGGGGCTCTGACAGTGACACCACAAGAGGTAGCAGGGGCAAAGGGAAGAGTTCCCTTTGCCCCTTCATCCCTCATGGGGCAAGGGGATGTCTTTGGCAGCTACTGCTTTTCAGCAGCTGCCATCTGATCATTGAAAGCCTGCTCCCTACCTTCACAGGGGGAAGGGCAGATGGTTAGTGATCAGGTTAGGGAGCTTGCCTTTGATTCAGTGATGTAGTTCTCTAGCCAGGGGGCTGGAATGCTCATACATCCCCAAGTACTGCATTTTTGTAGTGCTACAAGGTGCAAAGACACTTTGTAGCACTACAAATAAGCATCTGTCCATATACTAAGTGTACTAAAGGCACACCTAAATGAAACAAAATTAATAAGAAAAGAGCTAATTAGCTGTTATTTTTGGTCATCCAATGGCAAAGACAAAGACAAGAGCACACCTCTTCTAACCTTAACCTCTGAATATAGCTGCCATTTATGAAAAGAAGCTTACCCTCCAAAGCAGGACTTAAAGCACCTTCCTAAGAGCTGGTGATGAAGAGCAACACTAAACAAACTTGAAAATCTCCTCTTGGAGCTGGCATGAAAAGAAGAGGAACTGAAACATGATGCATTGTTCTTAAGATCATTGTGCAGGGGGAGCTTCAGCTAAACTAATGACTCTGTCAAGGCGTCAGAAAGAGGAGATGGGGGGTGCAGAGAGCAAGGTGAAGAAGTACAATACTGCTTTAAAGTTCTTTGATTTTCTGAGGTAGAGATAGACCCACATCCTCCCCTGCAGCTGAAGAAAGTGCAGCACAATTCAGGAAGGAGTGTAAAGGTGATTTAAATCATCTTTACAGTTTTCTGCTTGAAGGCAGGCTGTGTAACAGTCTGATACCCTAATAACATAGAACAGGTTAAAGCCTCCTCTTAATTATGCCAGCTATGAGCTGTCCTAGGATACTACAAAAAGAAAGAAGAAAGAGGCAAATGTCTATGCTCCGTAACTCAAACAGAACAATTCCTGGAATGGAAGATGTTACATTGGCCCCATTTTCACTGACGAACCCCACAGTACTAGGAGTATCCTTTTATGGAAGGACAGAACGGTTGCACAGCATCCTTGTGGTAGAGATATGTAGGTCCAGTACTGCTGATCACCACAATGGCAAGTGTTTTATGTCAGTGAGAGAAACCATGAAGTCTGAAAGATAGAGAAGTTAGGACTTTTCTTGATCTGTGATTGGAGACTCAAGTAATGGGGTGGGAGGGAGGGACAATTCAAGATTTTCCTGTTATTTTAAGATATTCTGTGCCTGAAAAGGGAGTGTGTGTGGGGGTTCTTCAGTCTTTGTAACCACTGTAGATATGCATGAGACACCCAGTACTTTTTTCTCCTTGAGGTATCCATACTGACTCAGAAAGTTGAAAAAACACCCAAAAAACCTTCTCCTCCTCCTGCCCCCCACACCCCTGCATAAAGAAGGCAAATCACTGGGAATGACAGGCTTGCACATGGACATGGTAACCTAACATCAGACACCGTGCCTTAGTATAAGACTTTCAAGTGGAAGAGACTTTCAATAATCATATTGTCCATAATCATTGATAATCTTCATATGACTGCAGCTACTGAAACCAAACTTTGATTGAAATCAAAGCATGGAAAAAGTGTTAAGAGGATTCATCTAAGCAATCCTTTTTTTGCTCTCTCAGCTTATAAGTGTTCTCCTCATTTGTGTATCTGCTTCATCCTAATTAGGCTAAAATATATATTATGTTACAGAAATGTAGATGAGTGTGAAACCTGAAGATTAGATGAGTCTTCATTTTATAGATTTGCAAACGGTGCTCAATTTTCTCAAGTCAAAGACATCTCTCCTAAAAGGATAACTCCTATTTACAGAATGGTCGAAGTCAGTGGGGCCTGACCTTTTTTCTCTGTGGGCCAGATGAGTGATGCCAGGTCTGTCCACGGGCTGGATCCAGTATGCAGTGCTGTCCTGGTTGGGCCATATCTAACCATACAGAAGTGGCCCAGCTGAGGCCAGTGCAGTTACATTGTGGCTTGATCCATCCAAGTGGGAATGGGGCCTGATCCCTCTGTGTGTGGCTTGGAAATGTGGCAATGAGGGAGTGATTGCAGTGTTAATTGCCACCTTTCTCCTACCACAAAATTTCCAGACCTGTGGGGAGACCAAGAGGCCATGTTACGTGGCTCCATGGACAGGATTGGGTTGAGCACCCCTGGTCTAGGTAGAAAGAAAAAACAGAAATATTTATAGGAATAAGGGATTTATTTATTTTTTTACATGAATCCCTATATTTTTTAGAATTAGGATTAGTAACGTTAAGAAAAGTTAGATTTGGCTGGAAGAGGGAAAGCTGGTTTCCTTTTGTCATGCTTCAGTTAATTAATGAAGTTTAGCTGATTATTTAAGACCTCATCAATGACCTCAGTCATAGATCTAGAGCCTTGCATGTAAATAGGTTAATTTTATTATTTACAAACATAAAAATTAATTGTAGAAAAGATAGTATTGCAACTTTTCATTCTGTAGAATTGTACAACCTGCCAAGAGTCTCTTCAGTCCAGAATTTTTTGTCATAGAGAAAGAAAGCATGAAATGGAAATGTGCTAACTTTAAAATCAGTCCCATAAGAACAAAATAAAGAAAAACTAAACAAATGCAACATTAAATAAACACAGCATTGAGTAGCATCTTTTATATGTATGTGCATTTTAATCTATGAAATGCCTAGTTCTATGAAATCTATGAAAACATTTTAATCTACCAATATTCAAATTAAAACAGAATGCCCAAAATGCAGTTGGTACAGATTTCTAGGTTAGGTTGATTAAAATGCTGATTTGTTCAGACATTCAGGGACGTTAAATCAGGCAAAAAATAGTGGGTCTGATCTAAATTAGTTCACCCAAATTGGCCAAATCTCTAAATCAAATCTTAAAGATCTTCGGAAGAGTCAGGAAGACAGATACATTTGAAAGCCAGTACAACATTCGTCTTCCTCACCCAGTACCACTCCACCCCTCAAAAAAATCAGCCAATCAAAGCAAATGACTAAGAACCTCCAACTGCTAGGTTGTAAAAAAAAGGTGGGGAAATTGCATTGCTCTAGGTTCACAGACGTTATGGTTGTAAGGGACCTCAGGTGGTCATCAAGTCCAACCCCTTGCCCCTAATATTCTTCTTACCTGCATGAGCATAACTAAACAAGATATCATAATCAATATGTATTCTGGTCATTTCTTGGAATACAAAACTTTTCTGAAAAGTAAAAAGACAAAGAGTAGTCATTTCCTCAGAATAATGAAAGCACATAATATTAATAGTGCACTAAAAATTACTGAATTCAAATGATGAGCAATGATTTCCAAGTCCTGTAATAAAGGTTGGTATGTGACTTTGAACATATTATTTGATGTCGTACATGGCGGAAAAGGTTCACAACATAAGGTGAAACAGAACTAAAAGAAAACTTCAGAGAAAGTAAAGAATGTTTTGGAGACATTGTGCCACTTCCCACTGACTCACATCTTGTGCAAGTCAGTAAAACTCATAGATTCATTCTCATTAATCCGAGAGGCAAATCCAAACAAAACTTCACCTTCTTTGCTTAAGAATAAGTATGTGTCCCCACTTCAGCCCAGCAAAACTGTACAGCATTGCACCACTGTCTAGGTCCGTTATAGTGTAACAGGGATTTCTTTCTTGTTCTGGTATCATTAATTCTGGCACTCATCTGATTTGGTACAGCAATTTCAGTTTTGCTGTGAGATACTGGATGTATCCATCCTTTTGTTACTCCTTTTCCCCATGTTATTGGCAGGAAGAAAGAAAGGAATTTTGCAATGCTGCAGTGAGTTCTGGGTTGATATAAGAATGGGTGACTTTCCAATATGACAAAGAAAAAATAACAGTTGAATAATCTTAGGTACCTACCTGCCAGACAACCTTGAGATGGGAACCAAAAAGTGGTTGAGACTAGGTTACCTGGCATCTATAAGCCTACAGGAAAAAAAAAGAAATGCATAAAAGGAGGAGAAAAGACAGAAAAAACACCCATTCCAAAAAGACAAAGAAATTAAATATGAAGACTGGTAGTAAACAGTGCTGGGACATCTTATTTCTGCCCCCTGGAAAAGAGGTTCAAGATATCCCAGTCAAATTATTTATGCAGAGACTGTGATCAAGTCCAAGGAGCAAGAGGTTTGTTTTTGTTTTTTTTTTTAACCAAACCAGTTTGTTACTGTTAACCAAAAGCAAGATAGATCTCTTGATTTTCATTTTTTATGCTTTGTGGTGTTTGTTTTCACAAAGCGGCCTTCATGATTCTTCTGTTTTTCTTCACCAATCCATTTGATTCTATGTATTTATTCTAGGTTACTTATATTGGCTCTGGATTTAGGACCCTGAGGCCTTGTTTGGATGGAGGGGGTGGGGGGACAGACCCACGCTCAGACTGACCATGACCTCTCCATTTGATAATAGGCAAATGTATTGATACACATGATAACAGAAAAGAAGAAATACAAATAATCAAGCAATTCAATATATCTACCAAATCCTAGGGCTGTCATCAGAGTGAAAGTACAGCTGGCCAGGATACAGTCTTTACTCTGAGACTCTTTCTTAGGTGTCAGATGTCAGCACGGCATGTCAGCAGTCTGGGGTGGGATGCAGAGCCCCCCTGCCCTGCTTCAGTGGGGTGGATGAGACGGGCTGGTTGCGTGCCTTCTATCTATGGTGGCCTCGGGGACCCTTCCCAGGGGACTGGGATGGGGACCCCTCTTGCAGAGAAGGATGGGGAGGGATGAGAATCTGCAAATCTTGGCTAGAATGGACAAAAACCCATGTTTCAGAACTGAAAAGAACCTGGGAATTAGACATTAAAAAATGACAAGTAATAGGAAGGGAGGTGGGAAAAAGGAAAGAAAGAAAGATTATCTTCAGTTAAGTTGCACACTAACTGAAGAAAAATCAGCTATATAGACAAAGCTACAATAAACACTGGGCCCTTTGAGGAAGATCCAACCCTTTGCCATGAGTCTGCCTAAATTCCTGCCTACACCTTTGTCCAGCCTGAACCTGTGCATTGCCCCTGCCTATTCCCTGCCTACAGCTTGCCTAGCCTGAACCTGTACTTTTGCCTGGATTCTTGCTTAATATATGCCTGTCTCTGTGCCTAGTACTGTACCTCTCTATTCTTATCCTGGATTGCTCTGTTCCTGAGTACTCCTGTCCCTCACAGGGATCTCCTTATATGATCGACCACTTGACCCTGGTTTCGTTGCAACCTCCAGCCTGAAACTTTGGACTCAGATGGATACCTGGCTTGACCTTGGCACTGTCCAGAATAACCTGTGTTGAAACACGCCCCCTCGGACTACTGCCTACTCCCCAGTCCACCAATAGATTAGATTCAAATCCAAACTTTGTTGCTTTGGGCCTCTTGAGCTTTTAGAGGAAATATCTTTATTTTTCTTTTTTTCAAACACCCTTAGGGGTTTTTTTAGTAAAAAGCAGAATCAGACTAAGTAACAAGTACTACATCTGGTCCATATTTTTAAGGGGGGGGAAAGGGATAGAAAATAAAAAGAAAAGCCCTTCTGTGCCAGAGGTTGCAAATAAAATCAACCAATGAACCAAAAAAGCTTGATTGTTGGGAGTTAATCTCAACTTTAGATTTTACCTTGGGTAGACAATGGTGATGTATCTGGCTGCCATTAGGCTGATTTTTGTTGCCTTAAAGGAAGAAACTTGATTACAGTGGAGCAAGAGACACCCAAAAGATGTTTCTTTTATTATAATGAACAAATAATAGGTCAAATTAATGATAGAATAAAATCTTATTTATTTAGCAATAAATATTACATGCAAAGCAATAGCACATTTGTAAGATCCAGAACATACATAAGGTATAGCCCGTGATGATGAATGTGTCCCTTGTTCCAACTCTATATCCTGTTTTTCAGAAAGTGTAATAGCTCTCACTCCATAGACCTAAATGTTCTGAACAGATTAGATTAGTTAAATGCCAGCTCTCACTTAGGAACTAAAGGCTGCAGTAGTTGCTATTAAACTATTGATTGGAAAGTTGGAGTAAAATATCAAGGTTTGCAAACACTGTAGTGTGTTTTTTCTCCATTTATCTCAACTTGGGAAATTCAAAGGCTTAGACTTTTCTAGGCATGAAGTTCTGCCTCCTGATCTCTCCTAATTGACATATTTCTAAACATGCTAAGAAGTCAATTTAGAAAAAAAAAAGCTTAATGGGGGAAGGGGGTTCTAGCTAATTAAACTGAACAATTTAGGGTTACCTTGGTTGGAAGTCTTGCACAAAATTAATTCTTCCAGATTTGCACATACATGCATCTCAATTGGTGCCTGTACAGAAAGAGAAATATTAAATGAAGAATTGCCATGAAGAAACTTGTTACTTCATTTTTTGGGAAAAGAGTGCTAATAAGAATATCTCACTTTTTCTTCAGTAGTGTTGCTATTTTTTGTTTTTAATATTTGTAAAAAATGTTACCTTAACTGCTCTGAAAAATGTCAGAATGATAGCAGTGGAGGTTGAAATGCTTCTATATTGATCTTATTTATAAGACAATCTAATTGTACCTTTTTCTGTTTAGAGACATGTTACTGTGGTTTTCTATTCTATTAAGGTTCTTGTGCCACTCACCACAATGGTATTGAGCACCTTCCAGAATTAAATATTCATCCCCTTGTTTAATTTCCTATAAAATGTGGTTCCTCACCATTCCTCTGACCTCCTGGGAAATAAAAATGTGTGTGTAAGGATTTTTAGTGTTCCATTTTGTTTGATCTTGGTGACTTAGCCTGCTAGAGCCTATATTTGAAGGAGGCAAGGTTGATTCCAAATCAGGATATCAATCTACAAACTATTTACAATGAGGTCAAAGGAGATGGGTTTTTTACCATGCATCAACGGTGCAATGGCACATTTGTGTACGGTTACAGCAATAAGTAGAAGCTATCTTGCAGAAAATTGCCCACTTTCACTGAGAAGTTCTTCCTTTTCTTCAGTCTTTTCACTAATGGATAAAGCAGCACAAAATGGAACCTTTAAAAACTAACTCGTTTAGAAGGCATAAGTATTCATAAGCTACAATGTACTTTTTCAGATGCATGCCTATATTTTTGAATAAGTTAGTTTTTAAAGTGTCATCCTACCTTGTTTTCTCTCTGACTTCAAAATAACATGACTAACTACCTCTCTCTACTGATGGACAAGGGAACTAAGTTTTTAGTTTTCACTTTCTACAGAGTAAGAGCATGCACATGGGCTGATCCCATGAAGCAGCTGGTACATGGTAAAGCCCTGCTCTCAATAAAGCCCTGCAGTAAATAGTTTATAAATGTATGCATCAGTAATGGTGTTGGCATAAAGTATCTAGCCTCAAAACAGATGTGAAAGACACTTTTCTGTATCATAAGAAAATGTGAAGCTCAGCCTGTGAACTAGATTTGTAAACACAAATAAAAATGTAAACTTAACTATTTCTAACACACGCATGTACCATGCTTCTTCTTCTTCTTCTTATTATTCTTATTATTTTATGAAGCTGGATCAGACAGACCAGGTCACACTGAGTTATTCTTATTTATTTTTCACAGCCACCTGACATTCATCTTTAAAACAGATTGAAAAAGGTAAGAACAGTACCTAGCTCCTCTACATTGTCCTGCTAATATTCCTTAAATCTGACCTCCAGAGACATCTAGGGGTGAAAGGTGTATTTTGTCTCTTCAGTGTCGCTGCTGAGACTACCAACAAGGGTTAGTCACTAGCTGGTGAACTGCTAATTAATACCAGATAGTGGTTTTGTGGTGCACATACTTGGTCCCATTCATTTCATATATGCCACAGAACTGCCTGTTAGAAGGTAATACCTTCTAATCATTGCTGACCTCCACCTGACTGGCAATGTGAATATAAAAGTTGATGTATCATGTAGTTAAAGGATTATTTAAAGAAAATAATAATTCCATACTGTCAAGTTTATCATTAACACAATTACAACATTTAGAGCACTTTTGGTACAAAATTAAAACACAGTGGAGCTTATTAATAGCCACTTTCATTTCTCAGCAAAAATGAATTACCAAAACATTATATGAGGGGATTCTAAAGCTAAGAACTCAGTTTTACAAAAAGATAATGTTACAGGTTCTCATTAGTAATCAAATGTAGCTAAAGGGTAATTGTTAAAGCACTTGTTTATATTAGGTCTGTTTTTAAGGGGTTTTTTGCTTATAAATAATTAATAAAGCCTAGAAATTCATAAAGAGTTCCCCAGAACCTCCTGTAAGCACATGTAAAGATTAAAATCTCTGTTTATATTGAAATATGGATTATATTGAAATTTCTGTCTTGTGCATGCACAAATATAGACAGTACAGTAGCAAACTAAACAATAAACTGTATTCTCTCAAGAGACCACAACAAAATCATTTGTGCCTATCTACATCTTCCAGTCACTACATGAACACCCAGAAGCCTAAGGACTAATCAGAGGATCAATCTCTTAATGTTCATGTTGACCAAGACTGTGATACATTAGTATTCAACATGAGTTTATATGACTTGATTTTTTGCTGGAAGAAAAACTCTGAATGATTTTATGCATTCACTGTTTCTGTTTATAATTTTTGGTGGGTGGAATAAATACACCAGAGAAATACACCTAGATGTTGTTTCCATAAGTCACTGAGATATAACAATTATTTAAAATATTTGTGATCTATACTTGTATCCAGTGGCTCCATTGTGCTCATACTGTTACCCTTGTGGCAAGCAGTAGGGGATATTGAGGCCTGTGGGTCCATGGTGGGGAGTCTAGTAGGTTGTTTCATTTATACACTGAAATGAAAACGTTCACAAACAGCATTCAAGCAAAACCATCTTTCAGGCATCATAGATCAAACATCAGTGACCAGTTCCCGTGGAATGATTCTGCCTCAATACTTGATTCTTGCTCAAATATTAAGGCAGAAGGAAAACTCCTTTGCTGCCTGCCACCTCCCAACCCACACCAACCATCCATCTCATTAAGTGGAATAGTTCATTGAACTACAAGGGAGGAAGAGCCCATAGAGTGAGAGGGGAGAGGGGGAAGCATGCTGGAAAATGTAGGGGAAGTTCTTCCCCTTAAAAAGTATCTTTACCAGCCAGTGACAAAGCATATTTTTTGTCACACTACTCCCAAGCACAATCTAAGGTAGTATAAATATGTCACTACCATCTGTGAGTGGCCCACCTCCCCTCCCTGCCATTGTAGCACAGTAACTGAATTTTTGCATTGGATTTCATTGGTGTATCTTGAACCTACAGAAAGCAGAGACATAAAGAACTCTGCAAACCAAGCTCCCTCACCCTCAAGACACACATAGCCACTACCTTTTTTGGCTCCGTCACTAGACGGATTGGAAGATTCAAAGACTGAGCTGAATCTTATGGGTAGGCTGATAAAAATCTAGCTACTATTATAGATTATTTGGCAAGAGCCTGTTACAGGGCTTCTTTCCCCAGCTGTGAACCGACTTGAAAAAATACCTGCTAGATGAACGTAAACATTTTGGTAGGTCATTTAAAACTTATCCATGTGTATTTTTTAATCATCTGCATGCCTGAATTAATCATTTCAGCAATACACCACCATGACCACATTGTCTTTCAAGATCAGAACTTGCTCATGCTTTAAGTAAAAAGAATTAGTAACTATGCAATAATACAGTTTCTTTCTATAGTCATTTTATAGAGATAAGATTTGTATTGACATTCTCTTTTATACTTATATAGCCTATAGATATAGAGCAGTGGGGAATTCTAAATATATTTGAAAACACACTCCCAATCTCAGAAAGATCACTTTGCCCCCTGGCAGACATTATTTCCATCAAACAATGAGTAACGCTGTTCAATGGAAACTGTCGTTTCACATTCATATGCCAAGTCCTCCAGAGAAGAAAAGAAAACCATTTTGGGCACTGACAAACATGGGAGAGGGGGGAAAAATTGCTTTACCAAAAGAAGCAGCACAGTACTTGGACCCGGCTTCGCAATGTCTGTATAGATCGGGTGCTTCAGTGTGGCTTTTTTGGTACTTTTATCTAAAGCGGATTCAATCAGCTACTTGGCTAAGTGGCAAAAAAGCCCCACTAAAGCACCCTAAACTATATAGACATTGGGCAACTATATAGATGGGTCTACATGATGCAATATCTCTTCTGGGCATGTGCTGGGCTTGGCATGGGGACACATAGTTTAAAGTAAAGGGCTATTTTGGGGGTTTTTTTGTCTGCAAGCAGCCTCTGAGACAGCCTTTGTGACAAAATTCTAAGCCTACCACCTCTAAGCCTACTACAGGTGTACAATGAAACCATCCTCATCCTGGGTCACAGCTCACTGCAAGCCCTCAGCTTTTTGCTTGCAGTTCCCAGGTGCAGCAAGATCTCAGGCATTAACTTCAGCCATAGCCCTCTCACTGCCAAGCTCTTCCCCCTGTGGCTTGCAGCACCAGAATGATACCTTGCCTGGCTTGAGGCTTGGGTTAATATGCCTCACAAGCCCCATCTCCTTCTGGTCAGATGTCTTGCTAGTCTTGGCATGGCTGTCTCTCTTTCTTTCCGATGGGCTGATTACTGTTACTACCTTGGTTTCCATAGCAGTGCCCACAGGTGACTGGTGGGGGGGCACATGTCCCCCTGAGATTGGCCCCCGAAAGTGAGGCTTTTTTTGCCGCACAGTCTGGTGGTGTGTTAGAGGGGGGGCACTAAGCCACAGCACAGAAGTATAGGAGTGGATATGGGACTTTTGGTCCGCCCCAGGCCCGTCCCTGGGCTGACCCACAAATTATGCCCCCCTCCAGACTCAGGAGGCACCAGTCACCCCCAGCAGTGCCTTTATTGCACAGGCAGGGTTTTGCCCTATGATTCTATTTCTGGGCAGCGAACCCCACAATAGGCACTCACAGCTTACAAGTCCCTGGCAGTCCATTCCCCTGCAGCTGGCCTATAACATGTGGTCTCCACTCCCCTTCCTGAGAATATCTCTGCTGTTACTTCTGTTTTCAACAGGAGGCTGTGGATCCCTGTTACACATGGGTTTGTCCATATTTGACAGTTGATTCCTTAGGCTATTTTGCTCTTACACAGAACTTTACTGACTTAATTCCAACAGCACTTCTATGAGTTAAGCTGTATTTCACCTGCTTTCCAGTTTTGTTTTGTTTTTAAAAATCACCTTGAATCATACAGATTTAGTGACTATCAAATGGCTGTAAAAGGGAAAACGTGTTGGAGCCAATATAAGAACTCAGGGGGTTCTGGCTCTCATCTCTCTGCTCAGTCTAAGCATCTGTCTTATTGACCTAGATTTTCTTAAATAAAAACCCGGCATGGGCGGTAAAATGAAACACTCCTTATGGTAATAATTTCTAATTAAAATATCCTGTGTCCAAAAAAAAACCCTCACAGGCTTCACCAATGCCATTTCAATAGATAACTGAGCTACCATGTAACAAGTCATGTCAAAACTTCTTTCTTTACAATCTTATCAATATCATTCTTTGACAGCATCATGAAAGCTATCCATATCCAGTGAGAACTTCATA
Organism: Gavialis gangeticus; assembly: GCF_001723915.1. Classification (NCBI taxonomy): domain Eukaryota; kingdom Metazoa; phylum Chordata; order Crocodylia; family Gavialidae; genus Gavialis; species Gavialis gangeticus. Next base: position 76,757,308 of record NW_017728992.1, on the reverse strand, counting down.
AAAGAAACGAGGCATAAAGATATTAAGAAATTCCAAAATAGGAGTATAATTGAAGTTGCAAAGGAGACTGAAACTAATAAATGTTACTCCCTATAGAGATAGCCTTCCTTATGTTTAAATAACCCTATTAGCCTGAGTGTTTTTGGCAGAAACATATCCAATTTCATTGGCAGCTTCTTTAACAATATATGCAGTACAATGTGTGTGGGGGTGTGTGAGAGAAGGGATCCCAGCATTTATAGTACAGTTGCATCTTCACATTCCTATTAGGAATTAACTTTCTTTTCCTACATGCAGTCTTGATGGACTGTGCTGTGCTTGCTCTGAGGAGCATGTAACCCAGGGGCGAGCAATTATTTCAGGAGGAAGGCCCCTTGATGAGTTTTGGCGAGTTGTTGAGGGCCGTATGGGTAGCCCTGCCCCTTAAGTTGCCCCACCCCCAGGTTGCCATCTTGGAACTGGAAGCCCTGACCCCTGATCTTTGCCATTGGAAGTCCCTTCTCTTGCACAACTTACCAGGTAGCAAGGTGCTGTGACCCCTTTAACATCCTGCCCTAGCAGTAGGGTTTCAGGGGTATCAGACCTCCCCCAGAACTTTCCCCCTACCTGTGCCAGCTGGTTCCAACTAAAGGAAGCTCCACCACTGCTTCTGCTGGCCAGTGCCAACCCAGTTGGGCTCGCCTCGTCCCCAGCAGCACCTGGGAAGCTGGCTTCAGCTGCATGCTGCTCTGGATGGGACAGACCCGGCCGGATCTGCACCAGCCAGGAAAAGTGGCATGCAACTGAAGTCGGCTTTTCACATGCTACTAGGGACAGGAGGAGCCTGGCTGGGTCTGCACCGGCCAGCAGAAGCAGCGGTGGAGCTGTGCGCCACTCGGGATGGGACAGGACGGGATGAAACGGGACGGGATGAGCCTGGCCAGAGCGGCAGAGGCTCAGCTGCACTTTCCCCCTGCCTGTTCCAGTCAGTCCTGAGTAGCACATGGCTCCACCACCATTTCTGTTGGCCAGCAGAGCCGTCTGCTGCTTGGGACTGACCGGTGCAAGCAGGGAGAAAGTGCAGCTGACTCGGCTGGGCTCATCCAGCTGAGCTCATCCTGTCCCAAGCAGCAAACAGCTCCGCTGACACCTCTCCTCCCTGGCGCTGACTGGGCCAGAGCTGTGGCCCAGCTGCTGCATCCCCTCCCCAGTGCTGGCTCAGCCCAACCCTGCATGGCCCAAGCGGCACAGCATGGGGAAAGCCTGCCCAGCAGCCACTTTCCTGAGCTTACCTTCAGAGAAGGGCACTTTCCAGTCCTGTTCAGCAAAGCAGAACCTGGCCCAGACACTGTTTCCCCTCACCAGTGTCACAGGTTCTGGCCCAGCCCCCCCCACACCTCTCAAGCTGCAAACATGGTCTGAGCTACAGGCTGGGTGAAGTCAGCTGGGGCAGGCTGAGGTCAGGGTTGGTTGCCTCACAACCAGAACCCAAGGAAATGGCCTGAAGTGCTGCAGCTGGTGCCGCCGGAGGCTTTTAGAGAGGCAGCTGCCATTATGTGGGTTTTGAAGGGGCTCCGCGGGCCAGAGGGAAGTACTTGTCAGGCTAGATCCGGCCTGTGGGCCATATTTTGCCCACTCCTGATGTAACCGCTACTTCTAACCACCTATTAATTATTATTTTCACATTTACATATTGAAATTATCTACCTACTAAGTATTTTGACTTCTTTGTACACAATGGGATAGTGATGTATTGATAACATTAGGTTTCCTGTTGCATTCAGGATTAAAATCCTCTGATAAAGCATATTGTCCTGCATAAAACATTCATATTTTCCCCACAAAATCACCCAAAATTCCCTACAAATTGCTGTGTCTGTTCTCAAAACTGGGATGCGTGCAGTGCTCCCTCTAAGCTGTGTGGCATGTGCAGCCATGCAGTCATGTCTGGCAGCGTGACATGTGCATGCCTGAGCAGCTGTGCGTGCTGCACAACTTAGAGGGAATGCTGGATGCATTTATTAAGTGGGCAAGGTGTCCTGTTTTAATTTCTGTTCACAGGGAAGAAGCTGTTGTATTATTGTTCAAGCATCTGAGGCAGTCAATTGACTTAATGGCTCTTTGTTAACTCCAGAGGTGTGAAAGGTCATTTCTCCTTTACAATGGTTTTGCTGTTCCTCTAATCAGCCTAACGTTTCTTAGGGCAATTTTGCTCTCTTCTATCTGGTCCTGGTCTCTCTTCTCCCATTTCACAGCCTGGGAGACTTCTACCTCTTTTCAAAATCATAGATCCATCCATGCAAACCAGTCTTCAGCAGCAGCTAGGGTTTAAACTTTAAACAGGGAAGGGAGGGTGAAAGCTGAAGATTAGACTCTATCCCAGATCTACCCAGCCATTGTTCTGAATAAATAATTGTTTGGTTCCTTCATTCTGACTTTCAGAAACAATATGCATATTATATATTCTAAAATACGATGTAAGTGAGAAATACAGTCATTTACTAATAGTGCTATAGGGTTGGACAGATAAAAAGAAAATAGAAAAGGCAGTGCACACTTGAGCACAAGTTCCCCTGCCATTAGTTACATCTGTCCACAAGTTCAGTGAGGACTGATTTTTTTCACACTCCAGAAAAGCTTGGTAACGTAGACCCTGCAAATGGCATATATTTATCATATGGAAAGAAAGCATGGCACCATAGATAAGATACCAAGAATCAGGAAACTTAAGTTTCATTCCAGAGTCTACCTCTTACCTGCTATTCGGCACTGAGTAAGTTGCTTTGTTTTTCTGTGTCTGTTTCCAATGTCATCTATTTGGCTTGTAATCTCTTCAGGGTTGATCACTTTCATACAATGCATTTTTACAATGCCAAGAACAGTTAAGACCTTATGTCAGTCAGCATCAGCAGGTATAGGAAGGAAAGTAGTAAACTTCATAGAATTCAGTCTTGGGACAGTCTTGGGAATATATATGGGTTTTGTTCCAAAACATCTTTAATAAATCAAACACTTAAACAGGGGAATGCCAGAATTCAGGTCATCTTATTTTGGTCCCCTTATGCATAAGTATTATGCTACAGCTTTTAATCATATGACAACATAGTATATTTTTCCTTGGATGCCCTACTTCATTCAGGGTACAAGGCAGTGTGTATACAAGCTTGTCTATTTATTAGAAAGCTGAAAGGGACTCAGATATACTAACAATCCACAAATACTTGGCTTTCTTATTATATACAGCAGTAGATTCAAATTCTTACAAACCAGAAGTCTTACAAAACCAAAATATTCCTATGAAAACCTTCAATGAAGTGTCAGCCTAGCATTGTAGGCAGTGTATGTTGAAAGTAGGACATATTCAGAAATTAAGGGCTTTAGCTAACGCTACTGGTGTGACTTCTGTACAGTTGTATCCAAATACCTTACAATCTTTGATAGATTTACTACATTTTTACCACAACCTTCCTATGAAGTAAGTAGTACTCTTACCTCCATTTTACAGGTAGGAAACTGAGGCTCAGAGAAGCTAGGTAACCATCTCAAGAGCAGATATTGAAAGCATGTGGCACACCAGAGAATTGACCCTGGGTCCTCCTGCATTCCAGATGATGCCCCCAAAAAGATGCTTGATCTAAATCACTTATATGGGCCTTACATGGAACTTGGGGTCTAAATCACCAAAAGCAATGCAGAATGACTCCACTCTAATGGTCACAAACTTTTAAGCTTCCAGAACCATCAAGTTCTTTCACTTACCCTGAAAAAGATTTCCTAGATTCCTAGCTTAGGTTTGTTCCTATACTCAAGAAGTAACTGAGATCTCCTGCAACCTAGATCTGTTCTGAGATTCCTAACTTTCACAATAGCCCCCAACATATTAGGCATTGGCAAAACATGCTTAAAGCCTGCTTGACATTGTATGCATTTTCAGTTCAGTGCAAAGAACAGTATTCTTTCTTACACAGTAGGAATGGTGACAACCACCTTTAGCATAGTAGCCCAGCAGTTAAAGCATTTGATCAGGAAATGGAAGATCCAAGTTATCGTCTCTCCTCAGCCTGAGGGGACCAAAACTCGTATCACCCACTTCATAGAAAACTGTCAATCCAGAATCCTCTTGTACAGTAGTGCCCTTATATCTTGGTTACAAATTCAGGTCCCCTCTTTTTTATTGTTTTTCTGGTCCACTTTTAGCTGTCTAGAAGTCCAGTTCAACAGAAAGCACCACCCAGTCTAGCCTTGGGGAGACCTGTGCACCATCCTGGGAAGTGTGAGCTACATGTTCCTATCCTCTAATGCTGAGTAGGGTATAGATCCCAGATCTCCTACTTCCTAGGCAAGTTTTCTGAGTACTAGACAATTATGCAAAAAGGTTCAAGAGTGATGAACTGTTAAAGAGCTGATATAGGGTGCTGCATTTTACACTGATCTCCATGCTATCACTGTGATTCAGGCATCCTGGTTAAAGTAGGCACTTTTATTATAGGCACTCTGGATACTGAGATGATGGAGGCATCTAATCTGCGTCATCCCTGTGCCTAAGCTCCAAGGAGGGAGTGTTCAGACACACCCTTATGAAGATCATTTTATGCATTGGCTGACTGTAGGTAGCCTTGTGTAAAATGCTTTAGTATTAGCTAACTATCTCAACTGATTTATAAAGTTCCAAGGCACCTAATCTAATTTATCTATTTTTTATTGTAAGCAGCCATAAGCCTCTTTTGGGGATGGCAGCATATAAATCTAATGAATAAATAAACAAACAAAACCTGTCTATTTGAATAACTTTCCTGGGGCAAGGTGCCTAAGCACTGCAATACCTTAAGTGCAGACACCTATAAGAATTATTTGGATCTGGCCGACAGCCATTGAATTTTCTCTTATTCTTAGCAGAGAGAATTTAATAATGTAAAAAATACTTAGACAGTATTACAGGATGATTTGGGGATTTTTCACTCGTGCATTTTTCCTCTTCTCTCAGGATATAGCCTGCTAACTATCTACCAACAAGTATATTTCCTGCCTATTGGATAGATAGATTTTTATTTCAGTTTGTTGACTGACTTGTTCAATGTCAGCTGAATGTCCTTCATCACAAATAATTGTCATCCACTTCACCTTTTAAAGAGAGCAAGGGATTTTGGATGCTGATATACTAAAAAGTTCAAGTACTTGCCATTATTATTTTTTTAATAAATACTGAGTTAAAGGTTTCCTCAATGCCTCAATGGCATTATTATTAAATGTACTTCAGAGTAAACCCCATTGACAGGCATTACAAGTTTTCAACAACAGTTTAGCTAAAGCTTGCCACACAGGGATTGTCATTTCTCAGCAAATTAAAAAGTTGTCTCTGTCACCTGCACATGCTCTATCCAAGACTAGATATTTCCAGTTTTATGGAAATATATTGACTTTGTCATCATGTATTCATTCTTAGACTGAGAGAGTTGCAATCTGATCTATTAGAGGGCAGAAAAAAATCCTCTGAATTGGCTGGCATCTGTTATTTTTCAAGCTCCTGTGCTTGGACACAAAATTTTGCACAGCCCTTACTGGAGAAGGACACAGAATATATCTATAAGCATTGTACTTTAACAACAGCCTTTCTCCCCTGTACCAAGGATGTGAAGGCTCCCAAATTCAATTGTAACCCCACTGTTCACAGATTCGTTGTTAATAGAGGACTTAGTGGGCTTTAGCAAAGTTAGGCTCCTTTTCAGTCTTCAGAGTGAATAGAGTTTTTCAGGGAAAAAGACATGCTGCTTATATTGACACCCAACATAATACAGACTACAGAATATCTTATAATGCAGTTTATGACTGTCATGGTTTAAGCTTCAAAACACATTTTCCCTCCCTTACCATAAGGCAAGTACTTATATGCTTATTTTAGATTTTTGTAATATGACTTTCCAATATTACACAGAATGTCACTAGCAGACAGCAATTAATGACTACAGGCTGCCAATTGTGGCCACAAACAGGTATTCATTTCTAGCAATGGGAATTTTCCACCACTAGACATGTTTCCAGCAGAGGGAGCAGTACAGGCATGTAACCCTCCCCATCCCCTTGCTCCTCATACCTTTCCCAGTTTGGGGAAGGCATGGAGAGCAGTGGCTATTCCAGTTTTCCTGTTCCTAAGGGGACTGGAGCAGAGGGCAAAGCCCTCCATCTGCTTCTCAGACCAGGTACCCCAGTATGTGAAGCCAGGCAAGGAAAAAGTAGTGGTTGCTCCTGTGCTCAACTCTTGGTGCCTGTGAGGTTAGTGAACTGAGAAAAGAACCTGCCTGTTCCTCATACTAGAATCCCCACAGTGTGGGGAGTCCCTGGTATGAGTGGGCAGCTGTTCTTCCCCTCTCCTCACCTCCTGGTCTACAGGAGGGGAGGGAACAGCTGCCTACCATGCCTTCTCCAGAACTGGAAGGAGGACAGAGAAGATGCTCCCCTCTGCCTTACTTAGACTGGGATGACCCTGGTCTCAGAAGGTGCAGGGATTATGTCCTTGGCTGCCACTCAACTCCTCTTGATCCCCGGGAAGAGTCAAGGGGAGGCAAGTATACAGGCATTTATTGTTCCAGACCTCTCCTGGAATTGTCATCTACTGGATTAGAGATGGGTTATTTTTGGAGATGCACTGATACATCAGTCCAATATCAGATCACCACCAATATAAAGAAAATTGCCTATATCATAAATCAGCCTGAAGTAGCCAACAATGTGGCTGATACATGCTCGTACGTGTGCACAGCTGCAGCGCAGCATGCAGGCAGTGAGGAGCAGAAGTCTGGCAGCTGGGAGACCTGCATCCAGCTGGTAAGTCTGGTGTGGTGGAAGGGGAGAGGAGTGGGAAGGGGGGTAGGGGGCAGATCAACCCCCCCACAGTGAGGGAGGGATTGGGGCTGGGGTAGGCACTACCCACTTGGGTGGGCTGGGGTGGGGCAGATGCAGGATGGAACTGTGGCTCATCCAGGGGATGCAGGGAGAGGGGGGCCCGCTGCTGCGCACCGCTCATATGGCAACTCATCGCACTGGTGCTCCCACCACTTGGTCCCAGCCCACAGCTGCAGCCCACCCTGCCCTGGCCTGCGCAGATCTGTAGACACAAACACCCCCCTGCCCATGCCCTCCAAGACAAGTGGTGGGAGCCACCAAATGAGCTGCCAAATGAGCAGCGCGCAGCAGTAGAAGCTGTACATGCTGGACGAGCCGCGGCTCCATCCTGCACCTGCCCCACCCTGCCCTCACTGAGCAGTGACTACCTCAGCCCCAGCTCCACTCCCTCCCTCACTGCAGTGAGCATTGATCTGCCCCCCCTACACCCCTTCCCATCCCCCCGCCCTTCCACCACAGCAGACTTATCAGCTGCACTCAGCTGTGTCAGAAATCAGATTGGCAGTGGCTGATATGTCTTCTTAATAATTGGCTATTGGTATCAGCCCCCAAAATGTCTATCTGTGCACCCTTAGTTATTTTTCTCCTTGAGCTGCCATTTTTGTTCTGAGAGAAACTGAACACCTGTACAGTTCTCATGGGTTCTACGAGAGAGTCACAGTTCTCCTGGTTGAAATGTAATGTCTTGTGCATAGCCTCTGTGCTTTAAATATTGGACAACACTGCAAAGATTTCTGAAGTAAAATACTCCACTTTAGGAATAAGCTATGTTTCACCAAGAATATTTTTAGAAGAGTTAAAATATCAGGTACTGCTATGCAGTAACTCTTGGCAAATATGGACTTCTTACAGATAGAAATTGGAAGAACAAATTAATGAATGCTATTGAAGAAACTGCTTTGTATTATAATGTTTACAGCACTTGAGAGAAGGTTATATATTTTCCTTAGAACTCATGAGGATGTTCCTTAGAACTCTTTGCTATAATGAGATAGCAAAGAGATGATCTTGTTTTTCTTTTTTCAGTTAGAATTTTTGCTGAACAGCCTCTCTTGTTAATGAGGGAGGAGATCAGTTCATATTATTCACTTGTCAAGTACATGTTTTATTTACCACATGAGGGTGGAGGGGGAGTCCTAATTAGTGTGGCTGATTGATATATATTCTATGGTAAAGTTCTGCTCCCATAGAGAAATTGTTGCATAACTATCAAAGAGGCCAACCTGAGCTTTCTAAGAAAAATTGAATGAATGTGTTCTCCTTGAATACCAAGTAGATTTGGAAGGATACGTCTGTCCATCAGGCTCACAAATGTTTCAAAAGTCACATGTACATATCCAGAAAGCTAAAAGAAATCACACACAAATACACCAGTTGAAAAAAATCACATAAATATATCTAGAAAGTTGAAACTTCACAGAGATCCTCATGTAAGGCTGAATTGGCAAACGTTGGTACTTCACAGGTCTGTTTTGCAAAACATCATATGGAATGCTCTAGAGGATGTGTTATTTTCATATTTTGTTAAATAAAAATTCTATCAATAGTTCTTCGAAGATGTCAGAAAATTTCCAATTTCACTGCTTTACAGAGGCGAGGAAGCCCAACCATAGAATTTAGCTTCAAGTGGCTACAGCGTACATTGGCCTTTAAGTTTAGGAAAAATATTTTAATTTCCCTCTGGCATCAGTGAGGTGGTGATTGGCAGACTGGAACTGAAGGAAAAGATTCTTTTTCAAAGGGCTTCAGAAAACATGCTAGAATACTCTACTCCTGAGTTCAAGCCCTAAGCAGATCAAGCTAGTGTTATAATATAAATAATCCATGCTGAAAATAAAGGCACACTGTCCTTGTCTAACAAAGACCTAAGTAATATGTTATGAATAATAAGTGTAGCACTTTGAGGTCCCAGAGGCAGCTATGATGCCCCTGCACCCATGCCGTGCTCTGCCCATAGCGTGCCATCCCTTCTATTTCCCCCCCCACTCCTTGCTCTTTCTTATGATTCTAAAAAAATGAGGCTGCCCTCCAGGCCTTCACATAGCCCCATTTTGACTGAACCCCCCACTAGGGTTCCCAGCACCCTACTGGTCCTCACTATTCCCCAGGCCCTTCGCTGGGCCTTGCTCTAGAACCGTGCTGCTGTAAGGTACCTCAAGCCTTACAGGCTAATTGCATGACTCCAGTCCTTCCTTACACCATGTCCCAAGCCTTGCAAGTGTTACTGGCATCACTCTGTTGGGGCTTCAGCCTTCTTGACCTTCACCAATTTACTCTAGCTCAAGCCCACTGTATTTCACCTGGCTTTGAGGCTCTTGTTTGGTGCTAGCTCTGGTTCAGCCCTTTCGGACATGAAACTCCTGGTTCCTGTCTGGTCATGCCCCTCTTGGGCACCGGGCCCCTCGCCCCTGTTTGGCTCTGTGGTCTCACTTTATGCCTGGTTGAGACTCAATAGTCACTCCAGCCTTGAGCCTGCCCCTACAGTCCCAACCCAAACCACCAGTTTAACTACAACATAAACATAAGCCATTGGACTATGACATAAAGGGGAAGCAGCCTTCTGCCTCTGTTAGAGGGCAAACTGTCTCTCACCTCTAGTGCCAGCATACCTTCTGGCCATGGGCTATCCTTGCAAGCTCCCCAGGTCTTACTGAGATTCCACAGTTCCACAGGCAAGAGAGCAGGGCTCCTGAATGGATGGCTGCCAGGACCTCCTCACCCTGTGACTGCCAGGGACAGACCAGCAGCTAGCCTGAGCCTCAGGCTTATATTTTCCCAGGGTTCTGTCCCCTAGTAGTCAGCAGACTTCATGGGCTGTCTGCAGGTGCCTACTAATTGTCTTCTTGCCCAGTTACACACTGATCTGCAGCTGCTGCACCCTGCCTGGCCTTTTTAATAAAAAAGTTTATTAAAGAGGCCATCCTTAATGGACTGGCCGAGGCCAACATCCTAAGGGATAGCCAGCATGGGTTTCTTGTGGGTAGGTCTTGCTTGACCAATCTCATTTCCATCTATGACCAGGTGACCTATCACTTGGACAAGGGAGAAGAGATTGATGTCATATATCTTGACTTCAAAAAAGCCTTCGATCTGGTATTC
>NW_017728992.1:76742184-76747184 GCF_001723915.1 Gavialis gangeticus | reverse complement strand
GCCTTGGTGAGGCCGCAGCTGGAGTACTGCATCCAGTTTTGGGCTCCACAATTCAAAAAGGATGTGGAGAAGCTTGAGAGAGTCCAGAGAAGAGCCACGCGCATGATTAGAGATCAGGAAAACAGACCTTCTGATGAGAGGCTGACAGCTATGGGACTCTTCAGCCTGGAAAAGTGCAGGCTCAGGGGCGATCTGATGGCCACCTATAAGTTTATAAGGGATTTTCACAAGGATCTGAGGGAATGTTCACCTGAGTGCCCCAAGGGATGACGAGGTCGAACGGTCATAAACTACTGCGAGACCATTTCAGGCTGAACATAAGGAAGAATGGCTTTCCTGTCCGAGTCCCCAAGGTCTGGAACAGTCTGCCATTGGAGGTGGTTCAAGCACCTACTCTGAACACCTTAAAGAGCAAATTGGATGCTTATCTTGCTGGGATCCTAAGACCCCAGCTGACTTCCTGCCCTTTGGGCAGGGGGCTGGACTTGATGATCTTACAAGGTCCCTTTCAGCCCTAATGTCTATGAAATCTATTAAATCTATGAAATCCTCCCCCGACCCCCAACCCTACTGGGCTATTTCTCCTTCAGACTCTCTGTTAGACAAGCCATAACAGATTCCAGTACATGGCTACTGGAACATGTGCATGAATCCTTCTTTATGTTCCATTTTAACATGCCATTTTTAGAACTTTTAAAGATTTTTTTAACATTTTTAGATTTTAGGTGCAAAATCTCCAAATGGTCCCAGTGTTATAAGCCTATTGTTTGACTACCCTTCATGACAGAGGTCATTTTTTTATGCTGTAATGCATGTAAAAGTACCCTAACTTATGAAAATACAACTGTTTTACAACTACTTTTTATTTATATATTGCAGCATACAAAAATGGTAAATAAGAATTAAATAAAGAAGCATAGAACCAGGTTTTCAGTGCCCATAATCTCAAATACATAACTGTTTTTAAGTACTCATTGTAAGACATAAAACTACAATTAGATTTTCAGGAATAATTTCAAATGCTTCGCAAAGGCAAAGAAACATACATACTCCAGGAATTGCAAGATGATGATTTAATTCTAGTACTACTGTTACAGATGTTTTTCATAGCAATACCATAATGTAAAGATACTTAAAGGGGGAGCATTGCACAGCTACTTTCTATAATACAGATATTTTTCAATGTTAAAATCAGGTGACATAAATGATGATTCCTTAGAAATACATACACTTCTCATGATGCTGTTTGGAACACACATTGCATTAAAAATACATTTGTTACTTAATTGTAGCTATCATCCTCAATGGATGATGGCTACGCTTGTTTAAACATAACCGTCTTTCTAAATGACCTTAGTACAAAGAGAACAAACACATCCTTGAACACATGCATATATTACATACTTTTGGAATTAAGATATCTTAAGGCTTCATTCATTAGATACTGTTCTACTCTCCAGCCAGAGCCCTGGATGATGTCCTAATGAATGTAGCTCTTTGGAAGAAATATAGTAGCAGTCTGAAAGACCGTAAAATAAAGGACTTTTCTCCTTTTTCAAATAACAGACCCTGTGCCACAGTCTCTGCCAGGCAATTTAGCACAGAACCTGTTATATTAATATTTCTTTTCTATTCATTTAAATCACACACACTTTCAAATAATGCCTGGGAGCATTGTGCAAGTTATTCCTAAACAATAATTACTGAAACTGACACAAAATACTTGATTTGTAGGTAGGATTCTTTTTCAAATGGATCTAGTTAATGGAAATGACTCCTGATTCATGAGTGCAATTTAATGCAAAGCAATTTTACAGAGTGTTAAGTTACTGTCAAAACATAAAAAAAGGAATGAAGCCATATTGTGCCTTTTATTAACCAAAAATATCTAGAAAGCTACTTGATTTATTATTTGAAACACAATTTGATAGAAATAAAAACATAATATAAAACATGAAGAATAAGCATTTCAGTATTGGCAAGTAAATACTGATGGCATATATTTCATAGGAAATTAAAGTCTGTAGATAACAACTAAGGGTAATCTAAATATTTTATAGAAGCTCCTGAGTCCTGAAAAGGATATGCTTCAGTGACATTTCTGTTCACCAAAAGAAAAAAAAAAAGAAAGATACCCACTTCTACTCTTGATTTTATTGTAAGTAATTGTAACATTTGAAAACAAAGCCAAAGCAAGACAAAATAAAACAAAGCGAAACCAAACAAAACAAAAGAAGAAAATACTGTGCTCATCAGTAATGCTGGTCAGGTAAGTACATGTGTGTACTGTACTATGAATTTTCATTCTCATTTATCTTTTATATTATAGGTGCTTTTCTTCATCCTTACATAGCAGATATTTTAGAAATACCCAGGATGATGCCCCTTCTGGAGATGACAGAGTACTGTAATTTTCCAAAATAGTTCCAAGCGCCATGCTGTTTATCATACAATACAGAAAGAGAACATTAAATCATATGCACACAGGTAAAACCCGTGGAAGAACATACACTTGATTAAAATTAAGCAAATATCTGGGTCTTTAAAGGATTAATTTTAAAATGACTAGGAGGTCTATTATATCACTTCTAAGAATTTCTCTCACACACTGAAGCAAATCATGAAAAAGCAATGCCTCAGTGAAATTTCAAAATTAATATATTAGTGGGCTACCTCATATTTGCCTTCTTTGGATGCATTTTTTTTTTGAATACTTTTTTCCTTTTTTTTTTCCTGCCTGATTCCTCTTTTTTCTCTTCTCCAGTGAGTAATAAGAAAAAGGTGAAGGAAAAAGCTACAAGGAGATAGGAGGAAAAGTAAAATGAACTCCCACCTTTCTCAACCCCCTCCCCACCAAAAAACTTTTGACAATGAAAATGAAAACCAAAAGATTCCCCAATATATATATATATATTTAAATTGCTCTTTCATGATTTCTGAAATGGAATTAAAACAAAGGAACAAAAAATCATTTTTTTTATTAGGTTGCTAAAAAGACATGGACCTCATTATGATCACTGTGTTTGAATTTAGCGTTAATTTTCTTCAATGTTCAATCTGTATCTACCAATTTAGATTATGATCCTCACATAATCCCCACTATGAGTGAACCAGTGGCAGATATTCATTTCAGATCCAGGCAGATCTAGACAGGTTGGAAAAATGGGCAGAACGAAATAGGATGCAGTTCAACAGACAAGTGCAATGTGCTGCACCTGGACAAAAAGAACCACAAAAACATTTACAGGCTACAGGATGACCTTCTCAGCAGCACAGCAGTGGAAAGGGATCTTGGATTCATAGTTGACTCCAGGATGAATGTGGGTCATCAATGTGATGAAGTGATCAACAAGACTAACCACACTTTATAATGCATTAGCAGGTGCATGCCGACCAGGTCCAGAGAGGTGATGCTTCCCCTCTATGCAGCACTGGGGTACTGCTTCCATTTTTGGGTGCTGCACTTGAAGAGGGATGTGGAGAATCCTGAGAGGGTTCAGAGGAGGGCCACTCATGTGGTCAGAGGCCTGCAGGCAAGGCCATATGAAGAAAGACTGAGGGACCTAGATCTCTTCAGCCTTCACAAGAGGATGCCTATAAATCCATCAGGAGAGGGTGTAGGGAATAGGAGATGCTCTATTTACTAGAGCACCCCCTGGAGTAACTAGGAACAATGGTCACAAATTGACAGAGAGCAGATTTAGGTTGGAGATTAGAAAGAGCTGCTTCACAATAAGGGTTGCCAGAATCTGGAAAGGGCAATTTAAAAAAACAAAAGAGGTGGTGCTCTCCCTTACCTTGGGGGTCTTCAAGAGGGGACTAGACAGGCACCTAGCTGTGGTCATTTGACCCCAGCACTCTTTTCTGCCAGGGGCATCAGGTCAGACTTGATGACCTACTGAGGTCCCTTCTGACCCTAACATCTATGAATCTGTGATTTCAAGGCATGATGGGATCCAATCTGCAAACTCAAAACCTGTGCTTCTTGCTATGCAGGGTAGAACATGCAATTTTGGGAGCGTGGATTAGATCCCAATCAAATCCTACTTCCCAGTACAGGGGGAGCCTGAGAACATAATCCTGGACTCCCCTTGCACCAGCAAGTGGAAAGCCAGATGCCCAACAATGAGGTGATTATTGGCTGGGGCTGGGAACCAAACCAAGTTCAGTCCCCACCATGCAAACATTAAATTGATTGTCCAAACCCAATACTCAGTAGCTCTGGATGGGATGCTGGGCATGGGGGATCAGAGGTGCCCAATGGCAGAAGCTGAAGGACTTCCCCCACTGGGGACATAAAATCCTCTATTTCAAAATATTTCCACACTGCAGTCCACAGGGACCCTGGGACTGAGCTGGTGTTCCCTGATTTTAGGGTCTTCATGTGCTGTGATGAGTGAAAAGCATGTACACAACCCAGCCAGGCTACATAGTAGTTTTCACAGGTCCTACCACATGAGGCACAGACAAAAGTGACATCTGCCACATGATCACCCCCCTGAAAGTGCTCTACAGATACATACAAAAAAATAGAACTCTTGGTTCCAAAATGATACCTTTTATTAGACCAACTGGAAAATGGCAAGAAAACTGTCCTTTTCTTCAAGCTTTCGGGATCAAAGTCCCTTCGTCAGGCTCTGGGAAAAGTGTAAATGGTACAAGATGGTAAAAAGTCCCCATAGGTAGGAAATAAACTTAATTTTTGCACAGAGGGAGCGGAAGATGGAAGTCTGTCCCTCTGGGTCCACAAGCGTGTCTTTGTGAGCTGTGTTGAGTAGCTCTTTGATGTGTTGATCAGGTAGAATTCCTTCCCTGGAGGTGTCAGGTGGCAGGCAGAGAGGCAAAAAAACCTTCCTTCTTGTTCTGCAATGAAGTTTAAAATCCAAAATCAGATACATGCATGGCTGCAGAGTGCTTTAAAACTGGCCAATCACACAACAAATTAACCCTCATCAAATGAGGGATCAGATGAAGGCACTCCACTTTGGAGCACCTTAGGA
>NW_017728992.1:76734735-76737184 GCF_001723915.1 Gavialis gangeticus | reverse complement strand
GTAGTTTTCACAGGTCCTACCACATGAGGCACAGACAAAAGTGACATCTGCCACATGATCACCCCCCTGAAAGTGCTCTACAGATACATACAAAAAAATAGAACTCTTGGTTCCAAAATGATACCTTTTATTAGACCAACTGGAAAATGGCAAGAAAACTGTCCTTTTCTTCAAGCTTTCGGGATCAAAGTCCCTTCGTCAGGCTCTGGGAAAAGTGTAAATGGTACAAGATGGTAAAAAGTCCCCATAGGTAGGAAATAAACTTAATTTTTGCACAGAGGGAGCGGAAGATGGAAGTCTGTCCCTCTGGGTCCACAAGCGTGTCTTTGTGAGCTGTGTTGAGTAGCTCTTTGATGTGTTGATCAGGTAGAATTCCTTCCCTGGAGGTGTCAGGTGGCAGGCAGAGAGGCAAAAAAACCTTCCTTCTTGTTCTGCAATGAAGTTTAAAATCCAAAATCAGATACATGCATGGCTGCAGAGTGCTTTAAAACTGGCCAATCACACAACAAATTAACCCTCATCAAATGAGGGATCAGATGAAGGCACTCCACTTTGGAGCACCTTAGGAAACTTGTGTTCCCTATAATTAATTTGTGGAGTGATCGGGGATGGGCTGCATCAGCCCATCCCTATGCCTGGTGCTGTCTGCAGGAAGCAAGAGGGGGAGAGGGGAAGGGACTTAGCTGTGGGCTGGGGTTTGTCTGGCTTTAGCTGGAGGGCAGGCAGGTAGATTGGAGTCCCCCCCACCTCATGGCTCCTGCTCAGCATCTGCTCCAGCTCAAGCTGGGCAAATCTTAGAACACACCTCGCTCTCCATCCCCTCTTCCCACTCACTTCCTACAGACAGCACCAGAGCTCAGGGTAGGGGGCATGGGGCTAGGGGAGTGAGGGCTAGGGGAGAGCAGGCAGGTTCTTGGTCTCCTGTAACCAGTCTTGTTCCCCCACTCTGACCCAAAAGGTAAATGTCTGTTGGGTTGGGGGGTGCTCTAAGTCATGGCACTTTATGTAAAACACCATGAGTTAAAGTGGGGGCCTGTCGGTGCCCATGGGGACCCCAGAACAGGGGGGGAGGGGGCTTTTTCCAATATTGGAGTTGCATCATGCTGGGATGTTTACAAATGGTGTGGCTAGCTAGGCTGCACAAGTGGTTTTCGGGTATCTCCAGTGT
This sequence comes from Gavialis gangeticus, assembly GCF_001723915.1. Taxonomy (NCBI): domain Eukaryota; kingdom Metazoa; phylum Chordata; order Crocodylia; family Gavialidae; genus Gavialis; species Gavialis gangeticus. The sequence goes on along the minus strand of NW_017728992.1, from coordinate 76,736,016 downwards.
ATGGTGTTGAGCTTCAGATGGAATTTGAGAACCAAGAAATGCTTGAAGTGTCCGTTCCACCAAAATTAAATACTCACAGCACAAGAATATCTAGATTTTGAATAGCAAATTTCATAAGAAAATATAAAAAGATATAAATGACTAAATAGTACAGATAAGGCATATCAAGCAAATTATTACAGTTTATAAAATGCACATCTATCTAAAGTCATAACAGATTTATCAGTATTTGAAAGTGATTTAATCTTAAAATTTCTAAGTATTAAAGTCTTTAAAATCCTCTAATCCACCCCATTAGTAGAAGGACCTCTTTACCTAGTTTTAAAAAACTAAAGCTATTAAATAGCACTAACCAAGTACACTTGCAAGTGGGCAATTCAACAAGAACTGTAGTTTAAGACTGAAGAGCAAAAATCCCAAAGTGGACTCAGTTTCTACCCGCAGTTGTTTCTCTAAAATACCAAAAAGTTCACTAAATAAGGTAAAAACAATATACATATAGGGTCAAAATCAGATTATATCTATATATCTATATATATTAGGCCTGTGCAAATAGGGAAGTAGTCGATTTGGATTCTGCCAGTTCAGAGAACACTGATTTCATTCAGTGATTTGAATCACTATGCCCATTCTATTTGGCTGAATCAGAATCAGAGATTTGGCACTGATCTGGCTCTGATTTGGAGATTTGGATTGGCCAGGGAGAGGCAGGCACTACCCACCTGCTAGCTGACACCAACCCGGACATAGTGGGGATCACTGAAACATGGTAGGACTCAATGCATGACTGGGCAGTGAGTATCAAGGGCTATAGGCTGTATAGGAGGGACAGGATAGGAAGGAAAGGTCAGGGCGTGGCACTCTATATTAAGGAGGAACACCCATCCTCGTCAATTAACAAAGAATCAGAGGAGGGGCACTCTGAAGTGCTTTGGGTTAGAATACAAGGCAGTTGAGGGGAAAGAGACTTAATGGTGGGGGTCTACTACAGACCTCCCAACCAAGGGGAAGAGCTCAACCAGGAATTCTTAAGTCAGCTCATGGAGGTAGAGAAGTCAAAGGATGTGGTAGTCATGGGGGACCTGAACTCCTTAAGGAGATGATCCTCCAAGCCCAAAGGGCCCAACACAGATCAAAGGGAGCAGGAGGGCACAGAAGCCCCCATGGCTCACCAAAAGCATCCGGGAGTGTCTCCTAGTAAAAAGGGAGACATACAGCCAATGGAAAGGAGGGGCCATGACTAGGGATGACTATATTGCGGTTGCTCAGAGATATAGGAGG
>NW_017728992.1:76728941-76729735 GCF_001723915.1 Gavialis gangeticus | reverse complement strand
TGCCTCCACTTTCCTAAGAAGGGACCGGAACAGTCACCCCCCCTCTGGCCCCCCTCAGGCCCCAGGGGAGGCACACCTAGGCCAAGAGTTAGTGAGGAACTAGTAAGAGAACTTCTGGAGGGACTGGATGTATTCAAGTCAGCCAGTCCAGATGATCTCCACCCTAGAGTACTGAGGGAATTGGCTGAGGTTATTGCAGGTCCCCTGGCACAGCTTTACAAGCACTCGTGGTGCTCTGGTGTGGTACCAGAGGACTGGAAGAAGGCTAACATGCTTCCCATCTTCAAAAAGGGGAAGAAGGAGGACCTGGGAAACTATAGGCCAGTTAGTCTTACCTCGATCCTGGGCATGCTTTTTAAGAAAATTATTCTGGCGCATATCCACGAGGGGCCAGCAGGGGAGATCATGCTTAGGGGCAACCAACACAGGTTCATTAGCGGCAGGTCCTATCAGACCAACCTGGTGGCCTTCTATGATCAGATCACCAAATCCTTAGATGCAGGGGTAGCAGTGGACATAGTCTTCCTGGACTTTCGGAAGGCCTTCGACACTCTCTCGCACCCTGTTTTCATTAAGAAACTGGGGGACCATGGTGTCGACACCCACACAATCAATTGGGTCACCAACTGGCTGGAGGGCTGCACCCAGAGAGTGGTAGTGGATGGCTCATTTTCAACCTGGAGGGATGTGTGCAGTGGGGTTCTGCAGGGCTTGGTCCTCGGGTCCGCACTGTTCAGCATCTTCATCGGTGACTCAGACGAGGGGGTAAAAAGCACCCTGTTCAAATTTGCTGA
>NW_017728992.1:76728592-76728930 GCF_001723915.1 Gavialis gangeticus | reverse complement strand
TGGTCAATGATGACCCCCAAGTCTCTTTCTTCCATAGTAGTAGCCAGCGTAGCACTGCTGAGTCTACAAGGGTGCTGCAGGTTTTACCTCTCAATGTGGAGAACCTTGCATTTTTCAGTATTAAACACCATCAGGCTCTTGTCCGCTCATTTGCTGAGCCTGTGCAGGTCACCCTGGGTCACCTGCCTGTCTTCAAGTGTGGATGCTTTGCCCCAAAGTTTGGTGTCATCAGCGAACTTGGCCAGTCTGCTTCTGACTCCCATGTCCACATCATTAATGAAGATGTTGAACAATATGGGTCCAAGGACAGAGCCTTGGGGGACCCCACTGGTCACAGG
>NW_017728992.1:76721808-76723592 GCF_001723915.1 Gavialis gangeticus | reverse complement strand
CCAGTCTGCTTCTGACTCCCATGTCCACATCATTAATGAAGATGTTGAACAATATGGGTCCAAGGAGAGAGCCTTGGGGGACCCCACTGGTCACAAGGCACCACGACGATAGACTTCTGTCTATTACCAGTCTCTGGGTCTGACCACAGAGCCAATTTCCCAGCCAGCATATCATGGTGGACCCAAGGCCACAATTGTCCATCTTCACCAAGAGGTGATCATGGGATACCAGATCGAAGGCTTTTTTGAGGTCAAGATATATGACTTAACAAACACACAACTACGCGAAAATAACAAAACAAGAACAGACAATAAGAATTTGCATTGAAAACTTATTGGCAGTCCCCTCCGATGCCTGATGTATGACAAGTTTCTCTTCTGCAAAGCTCAGGCATCCTCAGTCAGTGCTGTCCAAGGGGTACCGGGAAGGACTGGTATTCAGTCCTTGGGCTCCTTGAGATCCACGGGCCCACCAAATCCAGGCCAGCAGCTAATCTTAAATCAGGAGCATCATTTACAGAGCTGCATCTATCTTCTAAATGATTTTTGGATGTGCCAGCCAATTTATAACTTTTGAGTTACGCTGATAACTTACCACCATCCAGATTCTCCCACTGCAAGCTTTCCTTAGGACTGACCAATAACAGTACAAGCCTTGCATTCTTCTGATAAGGTTAATTTTAACTATGCCACAGAGCTTACTTCTACTACAAGGCTTTGTTAAATTTACTAGATCTTACTACATTTTGACTTTAATTAGGCTCTTAACAACAACATATAACTTAATATCTGAACAAATTACAGAAAAACACTTGGTCTAATCTTTTCAGCATTCAGCAAGCACCTTAGACACAATTTTTAGCTGTCACATGCTTACCTCCCCAGGTGGGGGAGTTGCAGGAGAAGCCCCCATGGCTTCCCTGCCTAGGCCCATCCCCCACCCAGCCCCAGCCTGGTCACAGCACTTAAAAAAAAAAAAAGCTCCATACTCACTGGTTGCAGGAGTGGTGACTGGGGTCTCTGGGCACTTGTGTCAGAGCCTCTCCATGCAGCATGGGGCAGTAGGGGGCATCCGGGATTGCCTCTCCTCCCCCACCACCCAGTACCCATGCAGCACCTGCCCCATTGCACGGGTTCAGCATGGTTTGGCAGGGTCCTGCACACTGCCTGGGAGCTGGGGCTGTTGGGCCTGAGTACTGCCAGGGTCTGGCTGACAGCTGGAGCCACCCTAGTTCCCAGACAGTCTGTGGAGCCCTGCCAAGCCATGCTGCACCTGCGCCATGGGGCAGGTGCTGCACGGGTGCCAAGTGGGGGGGGATCCCCACTGCCCCGTGCTGCATGGGAAGTTTCTGCCATGAGCCCTCAGAGGCCCTGATCACTGATATCAGAGCCAGTGAATGCAGGGCTTGTTATTGATTGATTGATTTTTTTAAGTGCTGGGTGGGGGATGGGGTCCGTGGCTCCTCCAGCTGTGCCTGTCTCTGCCTCAGCCAAGGGAGCCATGGGGACTATGCCCAGATGTCACTTGCCCAGTTGGTGTGGCGGTGGGGCACAATGCAGGCACAGCTTGCTCCCAGTGGCAGCAGGGCATAGGCCCCACTCCCAGTGCTGCTGCACCCATATCAGTGCTGGGAGTGAGGGCTCTGCCTCTCTGCCACTTGCCAGCTGGCATGTGGGCAGGGTGGGATGCAGGTGTGGCAGTGTCCATGCCCTGCTTCCGTTCGTCCCCTTCTGCCTGGAGTGAGCAGCACCTGTATCCCCCCCCCCCCCCCCCCCCCCCCCTC
>NW_017728992.1:76720693-76721425 GCF_001723915.1 Gavialis gangeticus | reverse complement strand
CCCCCCCCCCCCCGCCCCCTGCTTCTCTAGCTGGGCAAGCAGCAGCAGGACAGAGCCCCTGCTCCCAGTGCTACCATGCCCACATCCCACGCCCCGTCACTCCCCTCTCCAAGTAATGTGCCTCCCTGCCCTGGATGGGCAGCTTGTTCCATCCCCAATCCCTCCCTCCCCCACACAACTTCCCTCCCTCCTCCTCCAACCACAACAGACTTGTCAGCTGCCTGTTTAGTCCATGGCCAAATCTCTGAATCAGTTGAATCTTTACTGACTCAATTGATTTGGAGAGTTTACTTGGTCTCCTGATTCTATTCAGATTCAGAGATTCGGGCCGAATCTCCTCCAAATCAAATCAGCTACCAAAGCTTTGCAGAGCCCTGAGGGGTGTGTGTGTGCGCGCGCGAGTGTGTATATATGTATATGCCTATTTTTTTTTCCTAAATAAACTTAATCTTGTAAAAAATTAACCTTGTGATACAAAAGAACAAATTGTACTTTAGGCAGCCTTGGAACCCTTACCCTAGTTTTGATTCAATCCATCCTTCTTGAGTTTTCTAAGACAGTTTACAACTTGTGACTTCCCTGAGCATTTTGTTTGGCTGTTCTTCTCTTAGCCAAACTACAACCAAGCAAGTACAAACAACTCTATACTATCATATCATTAAACAGCTTAAGGCCTACTATAGTCTACAGTGGAGACCTTGGGGTCAGGGACAGGCTCCTTGATCTTTGAGT
>NW_017728992.1:76714085-76715693 GCF_001723915.1 Gavialis gangeticus | reverse complement strand
GTGGACCCAAGGCCACAATTGTCCATCTTCACCAAGAGGTGATCATGGGATACCAGATCGAAGGCTTTTTTGAGGTCAAGATATATGACTTAACAAACACACAACTACGCGAAAATAACAAAACAAGAACAGACAATAAGAATTTGCATTGAAAACTTATTGGCAGTCCCCTCCGATGCCTGATGTATGACAAGTTTCTCTTCTGCAAAGCTCAGGCATCCTCAGTCAGTGCTGTCCAAGGGGTACCGGGAAGGACTGGTATTCAGTCCTTGGGCTCCTTGAGATCCACGGGCCCACCAAATCCAGGCCAGCAGCTAATCTTAAATCAGGAGCATCATTTACAGAGCTGCATCTATCTTCTAAATGATTTTTGGATGTGCCAGCCAATTTATAACTTTTGAGTTACGCTGATAACTTACCACCATCCAGATTCTCCCACTGCAAGCTTTCCTTAGGACTGACCAATAACAGTACAAGCCTTGCATTCTTCTGATAAGGTTAATTTTAACTATGCCACAGAGCTTACTTCTACTACAAGGCTTTGTTAAATTTACTAGATCTTACTACATTTTGACTTTAATTAGGCTCTTAACAACAACATATAACTTAATATCTGAACAAATTACAGAAAAACACTTGGTCTAATCTTTTCAGCATTCAGCAAGCACCTTAGACACAATTTTTAGCTGTCACATGCTTACCTCCCCAGGTGGGGGAGTTGCAGGAGAAGCCCCCATGGCTTCCCTGCCTAGGCCCATCCCCCACCCAGCCCCAGCCTGGTCACAGCACTTAAAAAAAAAAAAAGCTCCATACTCACTGGTTGCAGGAGTGGTGACTGGGGTCTCTGGGCACTTGTGTCAGAGCCTCTCCATGCAGCATGGGGCAGTAGGGGGCATCCGGGATTGCCTCTCCTCCCCCACCACCCAGTACCCATGCAGCACCTGCCCCATTGCACGGGTTCAGCATGGTTTGGCAGGGTCCTGCACACTGCCTGGGAGCTGGGGCTGTTGGGCCTGAGTACTGCCAGGGTCTGGCTGACAGCTGGAGCCACCCTAGTTCCCAGACAGTCTGTGGAGCCCTGCCAAGCCATGCTGCACCTGCGCCATGGGGCAGGTGCTGCACGGGTGCCAAGTGGGGGGGGATCCCCACTGCCCCGTGCTGCATGGGAAGTTTCTGCCATGAGCCCTCAGAGGCCCTGATCACTGATATCAGAGCCAGTGAATGCAGGGCTTGTTATTGATTGATTGATTTTTTTAAGTGCTGGGTGGGGGATGGGGTCCGTGGCTCCTCCAGCTGTGCCTGTCTCTGCCTCAGCCAAGGGAGCCATGGGGACTATGCCCAGATGTCACTTGCCCAGTTGGTGTGGCGGTGGGGCACAATGCAGGCACAGCTTGCTCCCAGTGGCAGCAGGGCATAGGCCCCACTCCCAGTGCTGCTGCACCCATATCAGTGCTGGGAGTGAGGGCTCTGCCTCTCTGCCACTTGCCAGCTGGCATGTGGGCAGGGTGGGATGCAGGTGTGGCAGTGTCCATGCCCTGCTTCCGTTCGTCCCCTTCTGCCTGGAGTGAGCAGCACCTGTATCCCCCCCCCCCCCCCCCCCCCCCCCTC
>NW_017728992.1:76713131-76713956 GCF_001723915.1 Gavialis gangeticus | reverse complement strand
CCCCCCCCCCCCCGCCCCCTGCTTCTCTAGCTGGGCAAGCAGCAGCAGGACAGAGCCCCTGCTCCCAGTGCTACCATGCCCACATCCCACGCCCCGTCACTCCCCTCTCCAAGTAATGTGCCTCCCTGCCCTGGATGGGCAGCTTGTTCCATCCCCAATCCCTCCCTCCCCCACACAACTTCCCTCCCTCCTCCTCCAACCACAACAGACTTGTCAGCTGCCTGTTTAGTCCATGGCCAAATCTCTGAATCAGTTGAATCTTTACTGACTCAATTGATTTGGAGAGTTTACTTGGTCTCCTGATTCTATTCAGATTCAGAGATTCGGGCCGAATCTCCTCCAAATCAAATCAGCTACCAAAGCTTTGCAGAGCCCTGAGGGGTGTGTGTGTGCGCGCGCGAGTGTGTATATATGTATATGCCTATTTTTTTTTCCTAAATAAACTTAATCTTGTAAAAAATTAACCTTGTGATACAAAAGAACAAATTGTACTTTAGGCAGCCTTGGAACCCTTACCCTAGTTTTGATTCAATCCATCCTTCTTGAGTTTTCTAAGACAGTTTACAACTTGTGACTTCCCTGAGCATTTTGTTTGGCTGTTCTTCTCTTAGCCAAACTACAACCAAGCAAGTACAAACAACTCTATACTATCATATCATTAAACAGCTTAAGGCCTACTATAGTCTACAGTGGAGACCTTGGGGTCAGGGACAGGCTCCTTGATCTTTGAGTCCCCAGGCACTGGGGATGTCCACATACTCACATGGGGCACTTTTACATGTGCTCTGGAACTGGGGGGGGGGGGGGGGGGGGGGGGGGGGGGGA
>NW_017728992.1:76710344-76713099 GCF_001723915.1 Gavialis gangeticus | reverse complement strand
AGAGCGGCTCCAAGATCCACTCTTGTTAAAGTGCCACAGCATCTCACATATTAGCATCAATGAGCTTCAAACTGGTGGTGGGGGAACATGAACTAAAGCTCATTCAACAAGCTTTAGTTCAAGCATTCCCATCACCATTTTGAAGTGTGGGAATACTGATACACAAGATGCAGGAGGCTGCTGAATTACCATTCAGAAGACTTGATTGAGTTTGCTCCAATGCACTGCAGTACAGCCACCTGTGGTTTTTAAAGGCCTGGAGCACAGTAAGCCTGAGATCAGGGAGATAACCCCTGATGTTAGACTCACAGCACACTCCCTCATTTGTTTCTGGGGATCAGCTGAAGGCCCAGGATCCTAGACCTGATTTTGCCCAAATGGGTAAAGTGTATTTGTGTCCCAGACCCTGGTCCTGCCCCATGCCAGATCCTGATTCTCAACTGAGCATCAGGATCTGTCATAGGCCAACCCCAATATGCCACTTGTTCAACTGAAGGTGTGATACAAACAAGCCTCAGATGTTTCACATTATATGTAGAATATTTTTGTGGCTCATTTAATATTTTATCACACCATAAATTGACTTGAACATGTGTCCAGGTTACTATTTAAAGTGCCATTAACAGGTTAATGGAATCTTAAATGTAATGTGCCAGGGCTAGTTTTTCAAAGGCTAGGTATATGGTTAAACATCCCTGGCATTAATCCTGACAAATTACAAACCCCTCCTCCAAAGCATGAGTTCACTAGAGTTTCTTAAAGAAAGGGCTGTCAGACTCTGCTGCAACTGGAACTATATGTTCTGTTGCATCAGGTTAAATCCAAGCACTGAAAGCAGAAAGCCTGCCATTCCTATGATTTCAAGGTTCAGGCAGTATGGAGAAAGAAACTAGCTGGTTTATGTATAAAAAGGATGAGCTGGAATGAGTTTGGGACTTGCATGGGAGGGGAAACTGGAGCTAGAAAACAGTACGGGAAAGACACCAGAACTAGCTGGGTAAGGAGACCAAGAGAGTAACTCATGTTTATAACTTCTGATACAGACTTTAATTATATAACCATCCTTTACACAGGACCCCTGAGGCACTGAATGAAACAGTCACAGTATAAAGGAAAACTATTGTTTATAGAGCATCCTGCCTGATTTGTTGCAGTGTTGTCCTGTGGGGTCAGGCCAACTCTCAGGATCTCAATATTGCACTGTTAGACAGGAGGGTGTGATGCAATTGCACATATACAAACACACAAATCAAGTAGGTGCATATACACACACACTGCCAACTCAGGAACAGATGCATCCAAACTAGCCTAGGCACATGCATGCCTATCACCAATTCAAGCACATACACTATACACCCCAAAAGTTAGACACAAATCAATTGTCCATACCCGCACACTCACTACACATACGCAGATCACCAAGTCGTATATCATGCACACAATGACGTATATATACACACATGAACACCCACACACTCACCAGTTCATACATATACAACCCACCTACACATAGGTAAGTTCCTAACTTAGATGGTATGTATGTGTGTGTTTGGAGTACCTGGGATATTTGGGGGAAGGTTAAGGTGAGAGAGAATTAAAGTGTAGGGAGCGAAAGTTGCCAGAACCAGCAGACTAGAGAGAAGATGGCTGAGGCCTGGGGTTACTCAAGGTACACTGGGGCTGGAAACTGAGGCAGACAGCTGAGATATCGTGGGGGGGCAGATAAGTGGTGGCAAGGAGGAGACAGCCAGGAAAGAGAGAGAGGGGCAGAAACCTGGAAGCTTGGGGCTGGAAACAGGCTGACAGATTAGAGATTGGTGCAGATAAGTGATGGCAAGGAGGAAACAGTCAGGAAACAGACAAAAACCCAACTCTGGGTTTCAAAATAATAGGTTTATTAAACAGACAACACACTATGCAGCCTCATGAAGTTATTGGTTCTCTCTCTCTCACACACACACGTACACACACACACAATCACTCACAATGGCAGCAGGAGAAAGAGGAAGGGAAGACAAGCAGAGCCCAAGTCCTTGGTTGAAGAGGGGGTAGGGGTGATAGCTACCTATCCAGGCTGGAAATGGGTCTTTGTCCAGCAGGTGTTGTCCAGAGTGGGGTTACTGGCAGGGCCTCTTGGTGGATAGGTGGTGTGGCATGGTGCTTGTCCATATGAGGGCACCCCAAGGAGTTAGTGTTCACTACCCCTTTTATAGGGCAGACTACCTCTGACCTCCTATGGGGACGGCCTGTCCAGGCAATGTCAGTCCTGTTCCAGAAGGCTTCAGGTGTTCTTAATGAGCATGTGCAGCTTGGCACAATAGTGGGTTGCCTCATCTTTTGTTTCTTAAATGCTGAGGGTGGTTCCAAGGGCTGGGTCATTGGTTCAGGTCTTGGTGTTGACAGTTTGGTCATTCAAAGGGACCTATTTTTAGACCTACTGCCATTGTCTCTTACGCACCCTCATTCATCCCCATTCATTCAGGAACCAAGTTATATAGGAGGGGTAGTATGAGTCATAGGTTATACAACTGGGCATGGGGATAGGATGGAGGCTTGACATTACAGGATGGAAACTTGACATGACTTATGCTAACTTACAGATATAGGCCTAAAACAGTAATCACACAATATAAAAGCAGTAATCCAAAAAAAATAAATCAATACAGACATAATAATTATCACTTATAAAACAGTGGATAGCTATATCAAAATAGCAGGGCACTTATTTGCAAAGAGGGGAGAGAAAAATAAAACT
>NW_017728992.1:76663447-76705344 GCF_001723915.1 Gavialis gangeticus | reverse complement strand
AAATAGCTGGGCACTTATTTGCAGAGGGGAAAGAAATAAAACTTAATACCTAAAATAAAATTTTAAAGCTTATCCTACATCTTAGCTTACTTATAATTATCTATAGGGAACAGAGAAGCGGAAACAATGTCAGAAATGGTTGAGGAAGGGGAGGGAATACATTTTAAAAGAAAAAAAAACTAACAAGCTGGGGGGTTACTACAGCATAAACTAGGTGCCAGGTGAAAGGATGAAGACATTCTCAAGTTTTGGACAGTTGAATGCTGTTCTTTCAAGTGCCTGTACGAGGCTGAACTTAAACAAAATTTTTCACATTTGGTAGCTCAGTGTGTGTCCCTTCCAAGTGCCTATCTGAAGACCCTTGGATCAGATTTGAAGAGACACCAAGCACTCACACAACAGCTGGTGAAGGATTTTATGACAAAAGAAATTTTCATCATAAAAATGTGGATTCATCAAAACTAGATTTTTGTGGCAACATAAAGCTTTTGACAATTTTTTAACAAACTGCAGTCCAGGTTCCTATGGAAACTAGCCTACATTCTTGCCAAATCACCTTGTGGACTAATTGAAGGCCAGGCTTCCAAGAAACTCCCAGAGTTGGAGTTGGGGCAGGAGGCTGCTCTGTCTACTCTTAGAAAAAAAAATGAATGGTGCAGTTTTTCCAGCATGAATAATTATTTAAATTCCCATTCCAAGGGAAACATTTATAATTCTAGTTTTCATTCTAAATTGGAACAAAATCTTTTTGAAAATGTTTGATTTAATCATGGAACAGAAATCTCAGTTTTCAATCATCTTTGCTCACAGTTGCAAGGAACATATAGATTCATATAGTCATAGATTGTAAGGGGCTGGAAGGGACCTCACAATATCATTAGGTCCAACCCCTCTGCATTAGGCAGGGAAGATAACTGGGGTTAAGTGACTCCAGTGAGGAGACTGTCCAGTCTCCTCTTGAAGATTTCTAGGGTAGGTGATTGCACCATCTCTGGAGGGAGCTTGTTCCACAGTCTGGATACCCTAACTGTGAAGAAGTTTTTACTTTTGTTAAGCCTGAAATGGTCTTCCAGGTGTTTGTGGCCATTACCCCTGGTTTTCCCAAAAGGTGCCCTGGTGAACAGTTGTTCACTGAGCCCTTGATGTATTCCCCTGATATCATGGTAAGGTGCTACCAAGTCCCCTCTCAGCCTTCTCTTTCTTAGACTGAAGAGACCCAACTCCCTCAGCATTTAGCTTGCCTTGCAAGTCTCTGATCATAAGGGTGGATCTTCTCTGGACTCTTTTAAGCTTTTCCATGTCCTTGTTAAAGTGCAGTGCCCAGAACTGGATGCAGTACTCTATCTGTGGTCTCACCAATGCTGAGTAAGTGGAAGAATCACTTCCTTGGTTTTGCTTGAGATGCATCGGTTGATGCATGCCAGAGTATTGTTTGCCCTACTGGCTACAGCATAGCACTGATGGCTCATGTTCATACTATGGTCTATTATTACCCCTAGGTCCCTTCCAGTCGTGGTGCTAGTCAGTTTGGTGCCACCAAGTGTGTAAGTATGCTGGGGATTCTTCATCCCCACATGGAGTACTATTATACTTCTCAATGTTGAACTTCTTCTGGTACTGAACCACCCAACTTGCCAGCCTGTCTAGGTCTGCCTGTATCTGCAATCTGTTTTCAAGTATGAGCACACTCTCCCATAACCTGGTGTCATCCATGAACCTGGCCAGGGAGCTCTTAGCCCCACATCCAAATCATTGATAAAGATGTTGAAAAGCACTGGACCAAATGTGGACCACTGGCCACTTCTTGCTAGGATGATACAAATCCATTCATTAGAACTCTCCAGGTCCTACACTGCTGCCAGTTTTCTACCTACCTAACTATTGAGCAGTTAAGCCCCTGATCCTCCAATTTTCTTGTGAGAACATCATGGGATACCAGATCAAAGGCTTTTTGGAAGCCTAGGTATAAGATGTTGACCTTCTGTCTCTTATCCAGGTGGTAAGTTACCTGGTCATGAAAGGAAATGAGACTGGTAAGACAAGATCTGCTCACGACAAAGCCATGCTGGCTGTCATTCAAAATCCTACCTTCTGCAAGCATACCAACCATAGACTCTTTGATGATTTTTTCCAGTATTTTCCCTGGGATAGAAGTTAAGCTAATTGGCCTATAGTTGCCTGGGTCCTCTCTCCTCCCCTTCTTGAAAATGAGCACAGCATTACCCCTCTTCCAGTTGTCAGGGACCTCCCCCAAGCTCCATGAGTTTTGGAAGAGTTTTACCAGAGGTCCCACGATGACTTCTACCAGCTCTTTCAGCACTCTCAGATGAAGTTCATCCAGTCTTGCTAACTTATATGTATTTAACTTTTCTAACTGATCATACACCAGCTCAAAGTCAACAGTAGAAAGGCAGTCATTCTCACCATGTCCATTTTGAACCTTATCTAGTATGATTTTGCCCTTAGTCTGGTGAAATACTGAAGCAAAGTAATCATTCAGGAGTTCAGTTTTCTCATGAATGCCAGTAACCAGCTGGCCTGGGTTGTTAAGCAATGGCCCCGCACTTCCATGTGTTTTCCTCCTGTTCCCTACATACCTAAAGACAGACTTCTTATTGTCCTTAATTTCTGTTGCTATTTTAAATTCAGTCACCACCTTAGCCTTTCTAATCTACTCCCTACAAGTGCAGGCTGCTGTTATATAGCCCTTCTTGGGGACTGTCCCAAGTTTCCATTGTTTGTATTCCTCTTTCTTCTTTTTCAAGAGGACTATGATGTCCCTATTAAGCCAAGAGGGCTTACCAGACCTTCTGCTACCTTTCCTCTGCATGGGAATTGACTTCTTTGTGCTTCAAGGATTGTGTCCTTGAGGAACAACCACTCTTCATGCACTCCTTTTACCTCCGGTCCCTAGTCCTGCAGTGCTTCTCTTACTATTGCCCTGAGCCTGTTGAAATTAATTTTTTGGAAGTCTAAAACTTCAGCCTTGCTAGATGATTTACCTGCCTTGTGATGGACAGTGAACATGATGGTTTTGTGGTCACTGTCACCCAGGATACCCTCTATATACAAGTCACTCTCTAGATCATCTCCTTTGGCCAAGACCAAATCTAGGAGAGCATTAATCTGGTTGGCCCATGCACTTCCTGAGTCAGGTAGAGCTCTTAGATACAGGTCAGGAAGCAACACAACCATTCCAACTTAGCCAAGTGTTCCTCCCAAGAAATGTCTGGGTAATTGAAGTTACCTATGATGACCATGTCCCATGTACATGCGGCCTCTGCCAGTTCTCAAGGAAACTCCAGATTGAGCTCCTCCCCCTGATTTGGTGGTCTGTAGTATACATCTAACATTAGGTCTTTCTCACCATACTCTCTCCATTGTAGTTTGACCCAGAGGGTTTTGAGATGCTCTTCTTCTGAGCTGATGTCAACCTCCAGGAGGTGTACTGCTCCCTCACAGAGAGCTACACCTCCATCTTTCTTCCCTACTTGGTCCCTTCTGTGCAGGGTATAGCCCTTTATAGCTATGTTCCAATCATATGAGGAGTCCAACCAGGTCTCCATAATCCTGACTAGACCATAATGCCCACTGGACAGTAGGAGGGCTAGCTCCTCCTACTTGTTGCCTATGTTCTTGGCATTAGGGTACAGGCACCTGAGTCCTCCAATTGAGATCCTCAATTTCCTGTCATGCTGAGGGAGAACCGTTCTCTCAGCTCTTGAAAGAGTGGCTCTCCTAGTGTCCCCAGCTTTGGAACTTTCTTGTGTGCTGGTCCCTGGGCATGCTCCAGTAAGTGTTTCCCCATCCCCCTGCAATCTTAATTTAAATTCCTATCTAAAAGATCAGCAAGCCTGGCTGAGAACATTGCCATCTCTACTTGGACACCCCATATTAATGGATATGTTAATATTTTTTTTTTTCAGTTCCCCACTTTGAAAACACTGCTAATGATACACTATCAACATCACCAACCAGAGGAAATGCACTCCTAGATTTAGTTTTGGCAGAGGGGGACAACCTAGTGAGTGATCTGATGATAGAGGATAACCTAGGCAATAGTGACTACAACACTATCACTGTCTGTTGTAGGGCTGGAAAATCTGTCAGTAAAGTACAAACTCTTGACTTTAAAAAAGCTGACTTCAATAAACTAAGGACTTTAGTGAGTAATGCCCTACAGGATCATGGACCACAAGGAAAGAGTATGGATGAAGAGTTGCCATTCCTCAAGGACATGATCCTCAGTGCACAGAAGTTGTCTATACCCATACGCAAAAAGGTGGCACAGGGAGGCTTACCAATGATGGAAGCTAGGATTAGGCCCCAAGGAGAACTAGATAAGATTGGCCCACACCAGTAGGGGGCAGATTAGAAAGGCAAAGGTGGTGACCAAATTCAGGTTAGCAACCGAAATCAAGGACAATAAGAAGTCCTGCTATAGGTATGTAGGCAACAAGAGGAGAACCAGTGGAAACATGGTACCACTGCTCAATGCATCTGGACATCTGATCACTGACACCAAGGAGAAAACTGAACTCCTGAATGAGTGCTTTGCATCTGTATTCCACCAGTCTAAGGGTAATAGCCTGCTGAATGCAAATATGACACACAATAGTCACAGTAGGGATGATCACCTACCAACAGTCAATGTAGAGCTGGTAAAAGAACAGCTAGAGAGGCTGGATAGCTAAAAGTCAGAAGGACTGGATGAATTCCATCCAACAGTGCTGAACAAATTAGCCAAAATCATTGCAGGACCCCAGGCGAACCTCTTTGAGAATTCATGGTGCTTAGGAGAGGTCCCAGAAGACTGAAAGAAAGGCAACACTGTGCCCATCTTCAAGGGGAGGAGAAAGGCTGCAGGAAACTACAGGCTAATCAGCCTGATCTGAATCCCAGGAAAAATCCTTGAAAACTTTCTCAAGGAGTCCAAATGTGTAAGCTAGTAGAAGGCAAAATTCTGAATGACGGCCAGAACAGTTTTGTCATGGGTAGGTCATGTCTGATCTACCTCATCTCCTTCTATGACCAGGTTACTCACGTCTTGGATAAGGGAGATGAGGTCAATGTCATTTATTTGGACATTAGGAAGGCTTTTCACTTGGTGCCCCATGAGGCTCTGAAGGTAAAACTAGGGAACTAAGCGCTCAATAATTTGATGGTCAGATGGTTGGGAAAATGGCTGCGGGGTCAGACCCAGAGAGTACTAATAGATAGATCTGTGTTGACCTGGCGGAAGGTAGCCAGGGTGTCCCCCAAGTTTTGGTACTTGGATCAGTGCTTTTCAACATCTTCATCAATGATCTGGATGTGGGGTTGAAAAGCACACTGGGAAAGTCTGCCAACAACACTAAGCTCTAGGGAAGTGCAGCCATAAATCAGGGTAGGCGAATGATCCAGGTGGACCTAGACAGTTATATGGGCAGACCAGAACCAGATGCTCTTCAACACTGAGAAGTGTAAAGTGCTCTATCTGGGGAGGAAAAATCTGCAACAAACTTACAGGCCTGGTGGGGCTACACTAGCTAGCACCACATCCAAAAGGGACCTGGGAGTCATAACTGACCATAAAATGAATATGAGTCACTGGTGTGATGCTACAGTTAGAAGACCAAACAATACGCTGGCATGCATCAACTAATGCATCTCAAGCAAAACTAAGGAAATTATTTTCCTACTCTACTCAGCATTGGTGAGGCCACAGCGAGAGTACTACATCTGGGTCTGGGTGCCACACTACAAGAAGGATGTGGACAAGCTTGAGAGAGTCCAGAGAAGACCCACTCATATGATTAGAGGCCTGAAGAGCAAGCCATATTAGTAAAGTCTGACAGATATGGGACTATTCAGCCTACAAAAGAGAAGACTTTAGGGGGATTTGGTGGCAGCTTACAAATGTATCAGGGGAGAGCATCGGGGGCTAGATGAACAACTATTCACCAAAGCGTCCCAGGGAAAAACCAGGTACAATAGTCATAAACTCCTAGAAGAAGGTTTCAGACTGGATACAAGGAAAAACTTCCTCATGGTTCATGTGACCAGACTCTAGAATAGACTCTCAGCAGGGGTGGTGGAGGTACCTACCCTGGACATATTCAAAAGGAGATTGGATGCACACCTTGCTGGGGTTATCTGACCCCAGCAGTCTTTTCTGCCTAGAGCAGGGGGGCTGGACCCAACGATTTCACGAAGTCCCTTTCAGCCCTAAACTTTTGTGAATCTGTGAATATGTGCATGTGAATATTTAATTACAATTTTGCATCAGCAAGCTCCTAAAGCAATGTGTACCACAGAGAGGCACAGGATGAAACTGATAATTCTATCTCCAGGGCAAGGTTTGAATGATATGCAGCAAATATGGCATTAGGCTACAGATTGAACCATAGGCCCCTGATGCATGTTACATCTATTGTGCAGGTAACTAGTTAATTGCACAATAAATTTAGACATGCTACATATGCAAAGTAATTATCAAACAATAAAAATGGCCAACTAACCAATGGGCCATGAAGTTGTTGCTTGAAAAGTATATAACATTTTTATAGCTGGTTTCTATCAAGCTTTAATTTGAACATGTGTCATGTCACACAGTGATAAAAGTATGGAATGATTGATCTTAATGAGAACTTTAAATGCTGTGCACTAAAAGAAGGAGAAGTCCTATGGAAAAAAAAAGTGATCAAAATGCAGACACACGAAAGATCTGAATTAAGGTCATACGGGCAACTTTACCTCTGGGATTTCCTAAGTTTGTGAAGTCAGTCAGTCAAACATTAAGCTTCTTTTAACCTTCTTTTGTGTGTGGGGAGAGCATTCTAAATCAAGGCTCATTTCTATTTCTTTTAAAATACACAGGGCCCCAGCAAGAGATGCACCCAAAAGTGAAGTCCTTTTTCTATACACTGGTCACCTGCCTCCTACTTTGAGAAAGTTTAGATCCAGTTTCAGGGCATTTATACACATGCTCCTGGAGGTGTGTGGGGGGTAGCACTTTAATTAGAGTGGCTCTGAGAGCCTGGGCATCATGTATATCAGTGTTCCAACACTGAAAAATGATGGTGGGGGTGCTTTAACTAAAGCTCATCGAATGAACTTTAGTTAAAAGCCCCCACTGCCATTTTTCAGCATGGGGACACTGACACATGTGACGGTGGAGTCTGCTGGAGCACAGTAATTACCACACTCCAGAAGACTCAATTAATCAAGTCTGCTCTGATGCACTGTAATTACAATGCATCAGAGCAGCTTCGATGTACGTGAATAGTCACCCTCAGTTTCAAACTTCATAGTTGAGCTCCATTTACTTTTACCTCAACTGGAAAGAAAGAGAAATAGCTTCTTTCTTTTCCTTCTATTAAATCCTAAGGAAGACTGATATAACATGATGACTAGCTAATATGTCTCACATTAAGAAGATTTTTCACTGTACTTTGTACTCTGTAAACAGATATATACCACACGTAGCAGAATTCAAAGAAATGCACATTTCATGAAGACAATGAAAATGCTAAGTAAGGAACAAAGTGCAAGAAAACAATCTGTTTCAGAATGGATAGATGGTTTTGTTGTACAAACTTTTTTTCAAAATAGCATGTTTGAAGCTTTTCCAACTATTTGTTAACACCACAATTGTCAAAAAAGGCACTGGTCCAGATTCTTAAGCAAATGAGCAGGGTGTCTAGAGTAACATGGAATAGATGACATTTAGTCTGCCAACCTCATTTGAAAAGCTTTTTCACCTTCACTTATAAATTGCTTTTTCAATAATTAGTGACATTCTACAAAAATTAATTAATAGTAGTATTGGGTTTGTTTTTCTTATAAAAAGGAAAATTTCATTTCCGATCCTCATCTCAAAACTACTTACTCCCTAAACAATCACTCTACAACACATGCATGGCATCAAAGAACCAGCCCTCTTTGAAGAGAGTGTATTACAGCTGGTAAATACTTTTAACAAATCACTTATGGAGCACTTCAGTTTTAAAGCACTTTACAAATGTTGGCTAGTAAATAAGCACAGCTCCTTACATGTGTATAGAGTATATCCCTCATTTTCCAGGTCCAGCTTAAGGCAAAACTCTGACTATTCCCTAAAAAGAAGTGAAAGGGTTGTATATAGCCATAGGTGGATCTAGGATTTTGAAAAGGGGGTGCAGATGGTGTGGTATGTCATCGCAAATAGCACAAAAAAATTTTCTTCAGTTAGACACAAACTAGAATATAGTCCTATATTTTTCTGTTTAAGATAAAAAAACAAAATAAAACAAATCCAACTCTATTGGAATGTGGACTAATTTTCTAGTTCATATGTAAAGTTTTAAAAACACAAAAACCCAGGCAAACAGTCAAAAGAGATTGCTGCATTAGTCCTGTAGTCACTATAATTAAAATTACAACTCTTATTCAGATTTGTAAAAGAAATCTAGCCTTCTTGTGAACCCAATATTTCACTGTCAGTCATTTCTACACCTGAGTTAATACTACCACACCTGAACTGAGGATTTTAGCTAGACCTAAAAACAGTCTGCAGGACTCTGAAATAGAAGACAGACATTACCAGGAATGGCTAACAGGCAGAAAAATCACAGAAAAAGGTAGTTTGAATATTGGAACTTCAAGAATCTTAAAAAGGAGAGAGGGTCATTAACCCCTATGGAGGGAAGAGACATAAGAAGAAATCAGTTAGACTGCAATGAGCCATGAAGTCAATTGACTCTTCAGTGCTGCCTGAATAGAAATGCTGTTGCCCCTTCTAAGCAGTTGGTTTCAAGTTTGAGAGAAGCACATATTAAAGGGGCTGGGGGGGGTGGAACTGCACCCTCCCCCACCCCGATCCATCCCTGTATATGACTGATGACAGTTGGATGTGAAGTTAGCAGCATCTCTTCCAGTGGCTGAATTAATTTAACGTGTCTTGTATGCTGCTAAAGAGTAAAACTTGATATCTATAGTAACTTTATGATCTACAGGCAGATGAATTAAAAGAAAGTCTCCTCTAATGGCAAATCAAACCAATGGGATAGTGTAAGGATTGTTTTAGGGAAAGCTACAGGTGGTACTTAACCATCTGCCAGTACAGTCTTACTTTTCAATTACTTGTTTACATGGGTCTAATATGCTTTGCTATTTATACCCAGGAAAAAGTGCATCTGGTTTTGAGGATAGTTTGGGGGCTGGGGCACATGACTTATAAGGAGAAGCTGAGGACACTGAGCTTATTTAGTCTGCAGAACAGAAGACTGAGAGGGGTTTTAATAACAGCCTTCAACTACCTGAAGGGAGGTTCGAAAGAGGATGGAGATAGACTGTCCTCAGGGGTGGCAGATGACAGAACAAGGAGCAATGGTCTCAAGTTGCAGCAAAGGAAGTTTAGATTAGATATTAGAAAGAATTTTCTCACTAGGAGAGTAGTAAAACACTGGAAGAGGTTACCTACAGAGGTGGTGGAATCTCCATCCTTGGAGGTTTTTAAGACCCGGCTAGACACAGCTTTGGCTGGATTGATCTAGTTGGAGATGGTCCTGCTTTGAGTAGGGCGTTGGACTAGATGACCTCCTGAGGTCCCTGCCAACCCTGACTTTCTGTGATTCTATACTTGCATACACTAGTACTAAATGACTGTACAGTAACTGGAGTTACTGCGCCCCCGAATGTTTTTTGGTGACACTGACTGTGCAGTAGTTGTTACTACTGTACAGTAGCATTACATCATGTTTTGTGCTCTGCAATGCTACTGCACAGTAGTAACGAGCGATGCACAGTTAGCATCTCACATAGATGCAGCCTGTGGGTTGGATTAATTAATAAAGTTTAAAAAAAGAAAGAGAAAGAGATGTAGCTTAATTTATTCATACATTAAGGCCCCTACCCTGTAGGAGAATCTGACACATTTCTGGATAAAAATACAACTTTCTGTAATATACAGAGTAACTCAGGATAGGCATCCTCTTTTTTGGCTGTGAGCTAGAACGATCCACCCCAGATCAGGGGCAGGAAGGTGAGCACTAAGACCCTACCATCACCACTGCTTGTCTCTACAGCTGCACAGGCAAAGCACCCACATTTAGTGCTTGTCAATTCTCTATCTCCTTCTCCTGGTCACTGAACCTTGTACCGGTAATAGTTGTTTCATCAAATGTAATAAAAAAATTAATGAGAAGGACATCATAGTGGTCTGTTTCACTTATATCTATGTGCAACAGTAAAAAAAAAAAAAAAGTGAGCCACCTCTTCAGGAGAGTTCAACACCCAACATATTAATTTATTAATTTCTTCTGAAAATCTGGCCGTAAGTGTCACAATGAAAAATGCTGGGATTTGAGGACTTTTAAAAATCTGGCCCAGTTATACTACCCATGTAATATGGCTATCCAAGTGAACATCCAAAGTACTAACTTTGGATCCCCAGTGTTTGCTTGATTTATCTTTTCTGGAAGATTGAGCTAACACATACACATACAGGCATACTGAAATATGGTGATTACTTTTCACCAGACTTCTAATCAGCTCTAATTTTACTTACTTAAAACAAACAATTCCAACATAAATAACAGAACAGACTAGGTTATTTCCACATTTACCTGAATCCAAAATGACCCTCCCCAATAATTACATTTCTATAAATGGAAAATTATAAATATTATCATTTCCCAATCATAGCATACAATTACTAGAAGGTCATCTTAAATGTTTCCCCAAACATGGAGAGAAGGAGGCAGGCAGCCTCACCCCCTCACCTTGTTCCCTCAGCACTTTCTCCCTGATGCCTGCCACACTAAACCAATTCCCAAACCATGTTGCTGCCCAATCGCCATCCTGCACTGCTGCCTGCCCCAAACCCAGGCTACATCTCAATCTCCTGTCTGATCAGCAGCATATGTGGCTGCCCCACCCCTACTGCTGCCTGATCCTGAACCGTAGTGATGGGTTCCTGCCCCACACATACTACAGTGCTGGTGACTCTAGACAGCAGTGGCAGTGGCAGCCCTGACAGCTCTGGCTCAGGCCTTTGGCCCAGGTCAGGGCTGGAGCTGGAGCACTGGTACTCAAATCGAAGACAGGCCTTGTTTTTCTCCATGCTGAATGTGAGGTGCAAGCATATCTCATCTTGGATTTGAGTAAATACAGTATGTTAATACCATTTTTACTCTCATCAGATTTAACTATGAATTTAAGATGACCCCCCCCGTAATTAGATTCTAAATATGGAAAATTATAAATATATTCTACTATTCTATGTATAGAATTTAAGTACTGGAACGTTAAATTTATTGTGTGTGCCTCACCCACCACCCCCCAAAAAGGACAGCAGCAGCAGAGGGCAGGCGAACTCAACTTTCAGAATACTTAACTACTAGTTGTCCCCCAAGAGTAACCTAAATGAGAAAAGAAAAGCTAATTCACTGAACAGCAGCCAGTAATGGAAATGTAATTTTGGCTTGCAGTGTAGGAAGACACTCACTCTTACCATTTTTAGGCACCTATTTTTATCAAGTGCAATATTATCAGACCACCTTTCACACAAAATTGGATTCTTTTCCTCAGTTGCTTCCCCCCACCACCCTTCACTACAACAACTAAGGTTTGTTTCTATTCGATTATATATATCATCCATTATAAATAATTCAGAAAATTAATTCCATCTCCCCACCCCCCACTCTCCACCCAGCACCATTCCACCTCCAGCCACTTCCCCCAACGCACTCTGTTCCTGGAAGACAAGTGTGACAAAGAATGGCATTAATTCTTTAATAGCCTGTATGCACTCTGCCTCCCCCCCCCCGCTTTTACGACACGTATCATAGGCAACCATTGATCTTCTGTATGCATAAGAGATCTGGTCAGGTGCCCAATTAATCCACTTGTGGCTGACAAGCCCAATTCAAGCGTGACACAGTTTGTTACAAGTTTCACAGATCTATGTATTGTCTGAGTTGGTGTCCAAGTTTATAGCACGCTGCTTTCTTCTTTCTCGCTTTGCTTCTATCCTCTGGATCAAAGCAGCTTCATGTTGTGCGCACCCAGCACCAGATGTTCCTCTCAGATCAGATGGGATTCTATGCACTCCTCCCAGCTTTCTACACTGCTTCATTTTTTTCTTAAACACACATTGTGATATCACTGTAAAGGACAACCCTGCTTTCTAAAACCACCTTGAATCTTGCTGTACAAAATATTCTTGGGGATATGGTCTCCCATTCTCCTGACATGGCCAAGCCATCGCAACCTCCTTTTTTTGATAGTGGTTTCTAAGCATGTCAGTCTTGCATGCTCAGCACCTCTGGGTTTTGTCTTCCCACTTCATTTTCCGGACCTTACGCAGGCATCTCATGTGGCAGCTATTCAATCTCTTGATGTGCCTAGCATGTGCAGTCTATGTTTCTGAACCATAAAGCAGGGAAGACAGTGTGAAAGTCTGGTAGATTCACATCTTCACCTTAGTTGATAATTTGCTGTTATTTCATACATGTTTCTGTAACAGTCTGAAATTCTTAGCTGCTTTTCCAATTCTGTTAGTTAGTTCAGTTTGAAAGTCAAGATTCCCACTGATTGTAGAAGGCAAGTAAGAAAAGCTGCCGACGATCACACATGTATACCAAAAGTAAAGGAAAATAAATTGTGCGTATTTATTGTTCTCTGCTGAAGGCTGTACTGTGTTCATATAAGAAAAAATAGTTTACAGTGGATGCTACTACCTGAGAAGTTTTGCACAGCACTGGGAGAATGATTAGTAAGCAAATACTGCCAATGTCACATAGGAAATAACAGATATTAGCCCACACAAGTATAATTGAGCACACATTTCACTGAATTGAAGCAGCATAATATTTGGAGCTTTGTAAGGTTGCACCCAAGACATACAGAATTTGTAATCTCACAAAATTCCAAATATTTTACTGCTTCAGTTCAGTGAAATATGTACTCAGTTGCCCCTTATTCCCTTTCCCCCCCACAGCCCCTTCCTAATGCACACATTTTTAAACAGCTTTCTGTATCCTGTAAGTAAGCATACTGCTACTCCCTCATCTCCTTCCCACAAAATGGCACAAAATAACCCTTGCAATATTATTTAGTTTAATTATTATACCACATGCCTATGTACAGGATATTTTCAGCAGAACTGCGTGAAATGTTCTTCAGGCAGGACAAAGTTTGACCAGGTTTTGGTTCTATTTCAAATCTGATGTCAGAGCAGGCTTGCAGATGTTTGTAAAAGGGGATCCAGTGTAACAAGTTATGCAAGGACTGAAAGTGGAGGAAGCTTACATATATGCTCTAAGGAGTCAATGTCGGAGCAAATTGCAAGGGAACGTGTGAGGTTGCATGCATTAATTCAAACAGGACAGGGAACAGATGTATGTAGAAGAGATTCTTGTGAGCAGAAAGAAACATGAAAGTTTAAGGGTAAGGTCTCTGAGGAAAGTTAAAGCAAGGAGTATACCAAGACAATAAATGTAGGCCCAAGGGAGAGGGCAAGAGACTGAAGATTTTGGGGAAGGAAAAAGATGGAGGGAAAGCAAGAGAATGAGTGTATATTACAGAAAAACCATATTGAGAAGAGATACTGGAAAAAAGAGAAGAAAAGATCAAATACAAATTAAAGGAAATGAAAAAAGGCTGCAAGGGAACATGGGACAAGTCTGTGGCAGACATAACTAGCTATGCTGCCTCTAAACATTTTATTGCCTATAATAATTTGGATCCCAATTTGCAATGTAACCTACCTTCCTGTGGATGTCATTGAGGTTTAGCACAGGGATAGAGGAGACTTCCCAAATGCATCAGAGCCAATTTTTCTGAGCAAATATTTTTATTCTTTTTAACATAATTGTACATCAATTCCTTACAACAGTTATATGCTCCTTAACTTAGTACTATAGGGCATCTTTACACATGCTCCAGGGGTCTTGCGAGCCACTTTAATTAAAGTGCCCTTAGCATCTTGTGTATGCAGTGTCCCGTACTTCAAAATGGTGACAGGATTGCTTTAGCTGAAGCTCATTCAACAAGCTTTAGTTAAAGCACCCCTGCCACCATTTTAAAGAGCGGGGACACTGAATACATGAGATGCCAAGGCTACCGAAGCATGCTAAATTAGCACACTCAAGCAGACTCAATTAATGGAGTCTGCTCCAACATGCTATACAGCACATGGGAACAGGTATCCCACACCTCTACAAGTACCCATAGTGTCAGTACTAAAAACATTACCAAGAATCACAATGGGGTCACTCCCAAAATCGATGGTCCATCATGTACCAATATTTATTAAAGAAATAGGAATGCTTATTTTAATTCAGAACAGTAGTTTATTAAATCATGTACAGGTCCTTTATTTTCCAGTGCTTCTGTCTGCATGTGCAAATGGGCTTTGCATTGCAAAATATTTGGAAGGACAGTTCTTTTGCATGGAAATACCTGTTCTTGCAGGAAAACAGTGTCATTCATTCAAAAGAAAGACTTTTGACTTCTAAGAGACATTTATTCCATGGAGGGTGACAAATGGGGGCCAGTAGAGATCATGTACAGGTTGGCCTAAAGATCTGGGCCTCAAGGACAAGGCCTGGGCTCATGGCCTGCAAGGCCTGCCCACACACTCTAGACAAAAGTAACAAAAAACACAAAGAACAAAAACAAGTATGTACATATAGACATATATACAGTTCTGCCAGTGGGGACACCCAGGGGGGCCTCAGGATGTCAGAGGTCAGCCCACAAGGACAAAGCCCAAGGTCTCGGCTCGCTGGATGTGCCTCTGCACCCTGAACAGCTGGTGGCATCACAGGGTGAGGAGCAGGCGTCCCGCCTTGACTAGGCACAGTACCCCCTTGATGGCCCAGCATTCCTCAAAGGTGGACACCATCCACCAGAGGACTGCATGCTCAAACTCAAGTGAGAGGCGGGCCCTCATCAGCAGATGGAAGAGCTGCAGGGCGTCATTAATCCTGGTCCCGGTGAGCTGGTTTTGCCAGCTCTTCAGGGTGGCCATCTTGGCCTGGCCCACCAGGAAGTTGGCCAGGCTGACTGCGACCCGCTCAGCCACTGGTACAGGAAGGAATAGATGTAGGTGTCCTCTGAGAAGTCCCAGCCCAGTGCCCGAAGCAGCACCCCGAGGGTGGCAAACAGCGGCCGCAGTTGGGGACAGTTGAGAAAGGAATGGAAAACATCCTCTTCCAGCACCCCTGGGCAGAAGGGGCAGGCTGCCAAGGCCACCGGGTCCAGGTGGCACACAGAGGTGCCAGTGGCCAGGATGCTGTGCACCAATCTACACTGGAGGTCGCCGGTCTTCTTGGTGGTGGGCGCCTTGTACAGTGTGAGCCACACTGGGCTCCTGGGCCACTCCAAGCACCACTGCCACATGGTGTCAGAGTGGCCAGTAGCACCTGGGCATGCCAGGTGCACACCGCCCATTTGTAGAGTCCCTTCCAGGGCAGTGTGTCAAAGGGGCAGCCTGTATTGCTGCTGGGAGGCACAGGGAACCTAAGCAATGTGTTGGGCCAGTCAGCCAGCTCACTGGCCACCACTGGCATGACCAGCAGTCGTGGGAAAGCATCAGCCATGGTGTCCATGGTGGGGATGGCCTGGTGAGCCTGGAAGTAGCCTTCTAGGGCAGTTGCTGCTTTCATTGGGAGGGCAACCCTAACAGCCCTCAGAAGCCAGCCTGTGATGCAGACAGAGCACAGTGCCAGCCGGGCAGCCAGGGCTTTGGCTGACAGTCAGCCGGACTGAGCAGGGTCCAGGAGGTGCCCCAGGTGGGTGGTGTGTACCTTGAAAAGGGCAGCCATGAGACTGGAGGAGGCCAGACTCGGCACAACATGCTGCAGGGCCAGGTTGTGGACCAGGAGCTCCTGAAGCAGTTGCAGGAAATGCAGGCACCTGGCTTGGGGAGAGAGATGGAAGGCAGCCCGCCAGGCCCCCACCATGCTGCGGTAGAACGGGGGAAGGACCACCCCATTCAGGAAGGCGAGGTCCAGCACAAACAGCTCCCGGTCAAAGTCAAGACCCCCCACTTGGTGCAGGAACCGGCACACCAGCTGCCACCACGAGTGGTGTCCCTTGGCATACAGGAGTCACTGGAAGGCTTGCAGGCAGTAGGCAGACACCCACCCTGCTGGCCAGGTCGATCAGGGCCTGGACCCCCTCAGTGGTGGGCAGGTAAAGGGCAGCTCACGGGAGTCAGTGGTGTCAATCCCAGAGGAAGTCTACTAGGAGCCATTGCAGTCTCTTGAGTAGCTCCAATGGATGGTCCAGCATAGTGCAGCGGTGCCACAGGGTCACCGCTGCCAGGTTGTGGACCCAGCTATGGTAGGAGAGGGCGGGTAAGCGCCAGTCCCAGTGCTGCAGGCGGGCCTCCACTCTCTCCACCAGGTCCTCCCAGTTGTGGGCCACAAAGGTTGGCGGCCCCAGGAACACTCCCAGGGCTTTGAGGCCTTCCTGGTGCCAGGCAAGGCCCCCAGCAGGTCCGGAGGTGGTTTGCTGGCCCACGTCCTGAGCAGGAGTGTGTCACTCTTGCCCTAGCTGATGCAGGCCAACGCGGCGAGCTCGTAGGTGCGTTAGCAGTCCACCAAGGCTCGCACATCCTCCTGGCTGCCCAGGAAGACTGTCACATCGTCTGCATACACCGTTAGCCAGATCAGGGGGCTGGTAGTCAGGCCCGGTGCCGGTGGCAAGGCTAAGCCAGTCAGGTGACATCACAGAGCATGCAGCAGGGCATACAACGTGCCTGAGAAGGGGCAACCCTGGCATATGTTGCGACGCACCAGGAATGGGGAGCACAGCATGCTGTTCACCTTGAGCAGACTGGAGGCGTCATGGTACAGGACCCCAGAGCGCCACAATGAAATGAGGCCCGAAGCCAAAAGCCTCAAAGGTGCCGAGTAGGTACTGATGGTCAATGCAATAGAAGGCCTTCTCCTGGTCCAGGGAGACCAAGCCAACGTCCAAGTCGAAAAGCTCCACAGCCGTGAGCAAGTCACGCAGCAAAAACAGGTTGTCCTGGACGGTGCTGCCTGCAACACAGTAGCTCTGCTCAGGCCTGATGACAGAGGCCATAATGGTGCGGGGATGGTTCACCAGCACCTTCACCAGTATCTTATAGTAGGAGCACAGAAGGGAGATGGGTCACCAGTTCTTAAGGCAGCTGAGGTCCCCCTTCTTGGGCAGCAAGGTGAGCACTGCCCGGTGGCAGCTGGTCAGCAGGGTCCCATCAGCGAGGCTCTCATGGAAGACACAGAGAAGGCTGGGCCCAAGGAGGAGCCAAAAGGCTTTGTAAAATTCCACGGGCAGTCCATCAAGGCCCAGAGCCCTGCCTGAGGCAAGCCCCTCACAGCAGCCTTGAGCTCTGTCAGGGAGAGTTCGTGCTCCAGGGCCTCGACCTGCGAGGCGCCAAGGCATGGCAGGTCCTTATGCAGCTGCTGAGCGGCCTCCAGACAAATGGGGTCAGCTGAAAACAAGTCCCGAAAGAAGGCTACAGCATGCCCCTGCACTTCGCCTGGGTCCGTGAACAAGAAAGAAAGAAAGAAAAAGAAGACATGTCCTCAAATCAGCAAGACTTCTTCTTTTTTTTAAATAAAATGTCTTGAACATGTAACAGCTGAACAGCATGCTTAGCTGCAAGCTAAATGGGCTGACCATACTTAAGAACCTTTGCGGAAAGGGCTGCAAAATGCTTGCACAGGGTGCCATGGCTTTTCCAGGCAAGAAAGTATGCTGTGCACCATGCATGCTTTTTACTGGACCATTTGCGCTGTGACCAGAGCCCCTGTTGCAAACTGAGGGCTCTGACTGGATGTGTTTGTGCCACAAAGCAGGCCAAAAAAGTGGAAAAAGAGAAGAGTTTCCAAGTCTAGTTTGGAGAGAGAAGGCAGAGATGCAACTCCTTACCCCACCACCACTACCACCACCACCAATAGATTGGGAACTGAAACTTGCTTAGAGAGTAGAAACCAGGACAAGGAAGAGCCTGTGTTGCCTCACGAGAAGCTGATTTCCCCACCAGGTGCAGAGCTGTGCAGCTTCAGGACACAGGTGCCCCAGGGAAGTGGGGAAGGGAATGGTCAGCAGAAGCAGGTAGGCTGGCTGGGAGATGGAAGAAGCTGCTGGGTCAGAGACCTGTGGGAAGGAGCCTTGTCTGAGCTAGGACAGTTCGGGGCTGCAGGAACCAAGACCTGCCGGTGGGGAGGGGACCCCCTGTCTGTGGGTGTAAGCACTAGGAGGGGAGACAGCCCCAAGGAAGGAGCCGGCTGTGAAGGCACAAACCACATGGAAAGGTGAGGGGACACCTAACCCCATACAGTTTTCAGTGTGTATTTCAGGAGAAATAAAAGGAAGCCATTTGCCTGTATCAAAGGACCAGAGGCTTGCCTCATGGGGGCCAGTCTGAAGAAGGGAGTTTAGAGTTCTGGAGCAATAAGAGCCTCATCTCTGTCATCTAGTGGCCGATCATAGCAATAACTGTGTTGCCATTTAATTTTATTGCAATGGGAGTGGATTTTAACTCTAAGGGAAACTGTTTTCAAAAGGTTATAACTAGGTGAATGCAATTGATGAAGCTGTGTAACACAGGTGGGACCCCCTCCCCCTTGTGTGTTGGAATTGTTTACTTAATGCTGCATTTGTAGAGTATATTTGAGTTGTTGGGTTTATTGTTATCTATCTATCTATCCCTTTTTGTTTAGTCATTGCTTTTCTGTATATAGTTGTGTATATTTGTTTATTGGGCGAAGAGTAAATTCTTGCGGGGTGTGAGAGTGAGAGGCACACCTCTCCATGGGGACATCTCAATCAGAAGACATGCCTGAGGGGTTTTCCAGGGCTACCAGCACCCGAGGATCCAGAATCCAGTACATCATCTGGCCTAGCATGCCAGCGTGGGTTACGAACAGAATTATAGTAGGGCTAATTACAAAATAAAACCAGGGGTTGTGAAAGCTACATGGTTCCTGGCTCTGGGGAAGTGTCTTGGGCCAGAAAATCTGGGAGTCTCCTTCAGCAGCTCAGTAAAATAACATTCTTGTAAATATCACTGCTGATATAATCAGGAAGATGGAAATGAGTATCTGTTTCTCAGAGAAGCTATAAGGTCCAGGGAGATTCTAGTTCATGGTAGATTTGAAGAAAAAAAAAAAAAGCATAGATCAAAAATGTACATATTGTAAAAAGCAAAACATAAACCCTGCTTTTCAACCAGATCTAGTTACAAGGATCTTCAGGAAATAGAGAAACTCTCTTGCAAAAGGAGTCTCTGCTGGCTCTATGCACACCATGATCCAGAACTGAGGTAAGCCAAGGAACCCTGGAAGCTCCCACACCATTACTTTCAAGATGCCAAGAGCTGTGCTGGAGGGTGACTTCAGGGCATATGGACAAGGATTAGAGGTTATTTTCAGAATCAGCCAGAGTATTTAGCTAGTATAGGTGTAAGGTAAAAAGCCCCTGGCTTGTTTACAAAATAAAAATTTAAAGCAGACCCTCTATGAATACAAACTGGCCTGGAAGCTGGAACGTTTACACTGGAAGCTAAAAGGTTCTTATGCATCAAAGGAATGACATTCTGAAATAGTCATCCAATAGAAGTTTCTTCAAGATTGACCTTAATCAGTTTATAGACACATTATATAAGATGGTTCCCTGTAGTAGCAAGGAACCATACGCAATGACCTGGGAAGCCCTTCTAGTCCTTTATACCAATCTTTAGACAACAGACTTCTGACAAGCCAGAGTGAACGTAGAACATGTCTGCCTCACAGCAGCCATGTATCCTGCCCAGAATGCCTGCATGCCTCTCCCACCTACTTGCTCATGCATGCATACCCCAAAGCTAGAAGTATGCCCCCAGCACCTGCTCTCAAGCATACCAGAGCAGTCAAGAGCAACTACAGACTGGACTGTCTTCATAGGCATATTTCTGTATTTGGAATATGCATCTGGGAGCACATAGACAGGGTAGGTCCAGGGATGCTCTGACCAGGATATGCCATTGTAAGGGTACAGGCATGCCCCAAGTCAAGCAATCTCCAGGCAATCACCAATGTAGTTGCTCCAGTTGAAAGTTGTTGCATGTTGAAAAAGCAATACTTTACGCTCATGGAGATTACCTGAGTTTCAAGGAGAGCTATGTTTAACTGCAAGTTGTAGGTTTCCTTAGCTATACTGGGGGGCTTACTCCACTGTAACTGCATTGGATCATCAACTACTGGAATAAAGGTAAACTCCTAACACCAAGAAACCTCTAAAACTCCTATTATTTATGGCTCAAACATTCCTATTGTTCACTGCTGTTCTTTTGGACTTGCTTTTTTGCCTGTTTATATGAATGAATGAATGAACTGTTTATATGAATTTCTTACAATTATGAACTTGATGAAAACAAAGCTCCTGCCTTGAATTAATATTCTATAATCCTAAGGAAGTCTCAAGAGAACTTCAAGGCTCTTTTATGATGATTTTAGGGGAAAAGGGTATTTTTATTGCATTCTACACACTTTCTTTGGTCTGGTTAGAAGAAAATTAATATTGAAAATAAAACTAAGTTGCTCCCAGAAGTCCCCAAAAATGTTTCCATTGTGCTTTGTACAAATTAAATTTGGTAATCTAGACTGCTGTGGAAATTTTTAAGTGGTATTTAAAGTTTAGCAGAGCCTGGAATAATGTGTTTAATCACTTTTAGTGCAAGAGTGAGTTTTATGGTACTTGTATTAGGAATGTTTTCTATATCACTAAGATGGGGGCTCAGAGGCCACACCTAATTATATATATAAAATGCAACACTGGCAAAAATGCTTAATTCAGAGAGGTCAATAGGATCAGTGGTAAAGGAATGTAGCTCCCTCCAAAATAGGAAATGGATCAAAAAGAATATGTGCCTGAAAAGGGTAGGACAATGCTCTTGGGGAACTGGAGAGAATTCTTTCTCCTTCCACTGGGTAGCCATGGAGGGGTCCCCAATATGCCAACCTCTTCATGGAGCTACTTAGAAGAGGAATTATTGGAAAACTACACCAAATCTACATTATATTGCATTACATAGATGACATCATCATCTGGACTGAAAACACCTGGCCTCACTTTTGACTCCTACCACAGGTTCAACAGCTATCACCCTTCCATCAAATTCCAATCAACTTTCTAGATATCACAGTCTACATCTAGGATGGCACCCTAGGGAACCCCCAAGGTTCTTTGGGGTATCAGAATGGCAGAGGCTTCCTTTGCCTGAAGAAGGGTGATTGCGCCGGAAAGCTCTCTAAGAACTTTTTCCCAACTACTCAGTTATTCTAATAAAAGATATCTATTTCTAATAAAATAAATAGTTCTAATGGTTCTATTTCTAATAAAAGATATCATATCTACTCAAAGAACCTTGACAGCTTATACATAACTCTCTGTTTCCTTTGGTAAATATGTGGTTAGATCCATTTCCTTTCCTAAATCTGGTGCTGCTGCTTCTTTTCTCCCCTTTACAAACCGCAAGTGTTGTCTGTTCCTTCTTAATACCTGTCCTTTAAGTGCAGCTATTTTATGGGATCTAGAAGCTACTTGTTGGGAAATTAGTGCTTTTTGTTTCCACACCCATCCATCTGAAATAAGCACCACATATTTGTTGTGCAGTTATGGTAACTCCCTGGAACCCCTGTCACAATATCATTTTTGTTTGAGTTTCTCAAGTTTTTAAAATGTTTTGACATTTTTTTTTCATTTTGATGAGCTTCATCCACAAGATTTAGCAGCCTGGTTTTGAGTTTCCTGGTAAACAGTATTTCTGCTGGGGACAATCCCTGTTTCATGGGTGTTCCCCTGTAATTTAAAAGTGACAGGAAACATCAGTGTATGAATCTGTAGCTTTGCTCAACAATTTCTTTACTATTTGTACTTCGTTCTCCACCAGACCATTGGATGGTGGGTATTTAGAACTTGAATTGTTGTGATGGAATTCATATTTGTTTGCAAATTCTTTAAACTCAAAACAGTTGAACTGAGGGCTGTTGTCTGTTTGCACAATTTGTGGTATCCTATGTATAGCAAAAATTGATTTGATGTAAATTATAACATGGTTTGCTGTTGTGCTTTCAAGGAATGCAATTTCAGGATAGTGAGAATAATAATCCAGCACCAATACATTATTTTTTCCTGCATGCATGAATAAGTCAATGCCCACTTGATACCACAGAACTCTCTAGCAGATGGCCAGGACTAATGGGACGTAGCCCCCCAAAGTTTTTGCAGGAGCCAGTGGCAGCAGCAGCAGCACCACAGCACCATCCCACAGTGCCCGGCGCCACTTGGCATGCAGCCGCTCCTCTGCCGCTACCTAACACTATTTGTCTCTGATTATGGACTCTTTTAGGTCTCCAAAGCTGCATGTCTGGCTCAGCAGTCTAAGGTCTTTGACAAACTCCTTTATTTTCTCACATTCTCTTTGCTGTCTAATGTGGAAATTATACCATTCAAAGGTTTCATTTTGTTTGGGTACACAATATTCCTCAAACTTTTGTATTACTGTGCCATAGCTTTTCTGTTCTGCTTCTGACAGCTGTAGGCTATTATAAAGAGAGAGCACTTCTGGGCCTACTATATTTTTAAAAAAAGCTACCTTGAATAGATCTTCCTTCTCTGTATCTCTATTGGCTGTCATATATATGGTGAAGCTCTGCTTAAATTTCTTCCAGCTTTCTGCTGCATTTCTAGACATCTTTAATTCCTCTGGAATTCTGAGATATGCTTTCTTTTTTCTTTCTTCACACTCTACTCCTCATACCATGTGCTTTTTCTGAAAACAACAAGGATTTAAACTTACAGAATGATAAAGCTTTTTTGTTCAGATAGTTGTCAGGGAACAGCGGCCCCAAGGTCACGGTGGGCTGAAGGTTTCATCACGGAACAGGTGGGATTAGCGGCGAGGAGTCTGAGTGGTACGAGACTCGTGGGGTTTCAAATAAAGTTGATTTATTTACTTACACTTTTAGAGTGTAGGCGGAAATCTTGCTTTTCAGTTACAGTATTAACGAACGTACAAATGACAGAGGGGTCTGTTGGCCCATGGGGTTCTCGAGTGAGCCCTTGCTTTCTAGCTGAAGCTAGGTGCAGCTGCCCAACTTGATAGTCCCAGGGCTGGTCAACAGCTCATAAATCGGGATACGAATAACAGAACTGTAACACGTAGAATGTCGTGACGCCAGTCCAAATGGATGAAATGGGTGGTCGTTGAGATGCTGAAGTCGAATTGGAGGTCGAAGTTACAATGTTGTAGCCAGTGGTCAAGATGCGGGATCGTGGTCGAGGTCGAAGCCAGAAATTAGTTCGTTAGCCAGAGATCAATACGGAATAATCAGATCAAGACAAATCGAATAAATCACAAAATCGTAGCTGTGAGGAGACCAGTGGGCCCAAAGCCCTCCTGAGGAGCAGTCCCTGCAGCCGCAGCCTCTGCTGTCAGGATCAGGTCAATCTCTCCCTGTGAGACAGTCTCTGCTAAGGCAGTATCTGCTTGCTGGTCGAGCGTGGTCTCCCTCCTGAGGAGCAGTCCCTGCATTAGCAGCCTCTGCTCTCAGGGTTTGGACAGGAGACCAGTGGGCTTAAAGCCCTCCTGAGGAGCAGTCCCTGTCAGGCTAGCCTCTGCTCTCCAAACGATTCTTCCCTGTCAGTACCACTGTCAGCACCCCCCAAAACTCTTGCTCATTCTCTCTTTCGCTAACTCCCTCTGTCTCCTTCGTCTCCCCCAAAAGGAGGGGCCCCCAAGTCTTTATGACAACCGGGTAGCCAATCAGGTTGTCTTCTCTAAAGAAATTTCTAGTCCGATTACACCATGCAGTCTGTAGACTGAGCATGCATCTGGTCAGATTACTTCATTTGCTGAGCAGAACTGAGGATGCGTGTTCTTATAAAACTAGGTCAGCTTTGATTGACAAGCCAAGGGTCACACAGGGGGCACATGCTGGGCACGCTGTGGAATTTTCCATAGGCCTTGTCTGCTTGTTTGTGCATGATCAAACTTAACTCTTGTGTTGCCAGCATACATCTAAAATTTGGTCCGGACAATAGCCTTCTTAGCCTACTGTTCTGCTGTTCCCTCCGGTTCCCTCCTGCAATCCCCGAGCCAATGTAACAACTTTTCCATAACACCCTTGAAGTTATCCACATAACTTCTACAGTACTGCAACCTACTATAGTACAAGAAAAAAGTCCTATTTTCACCTACCATCCTATACATGAACCAATAAGAAGGATCAAACAATACCCTGTACTTTAAAAAAGTAAAGACCTTGACAGAAAGATTCCCCCATGCCTCCATTCCTGGCACTTAGAAAGCCCCTTAACCTCTCTCAGCAAACTCTCTGCTAATTAAGAGGCACCTAATGGAAGATAACTATGCTTTAAGAAAAAATGCAAAACTTGCAACTCATCTCCACCGTCACAACAATCAACACCCTCACAATGAAACTATCAGTGTCCTAGAATGTAATTTATGTGACCTAGTGTACCAAAAGTCTTCATGAAAACTTTGTCAATTAAGCTAGATAAAAACTACACACCAGCATAAATGATGATAGAGAAAAGACCAAGAATAGAAACACTAGAGCACAGGTAGGAAAACTGATTAAACATCAATTGATTGAATTCACTATCAGGTGAAGGGTGGGAATAGTAAGCAGCTGGGCAGATGTGCTAGACTTCAAAAAGGCTGACTTCAGTGTGCTCAGGAGATTAGTTAATGGGGCATTAAAGCTCAAAAGCATTGACAAAATGGGGGGCCAGGATGGGTGGTCATTCCTTAAGGAAGTGATCCTTCAGGCACAGGAGGCAATCCCAGTGCATAGAAAAGGGGGCACAGGGGCCAATAAGCCCTCTTGGATAAACAGGTAAATCCAGGAAAGCTTAAAGGCAAAAAAGGGGGCATACAGGCTGTAGAAGCAGGGAATAGGAGATGTTGTTTACCAGAGCACCCCTTGGAATAACCAGAAACAATGGCTACAAGCTGATAGAGAGTAGATCTAGGTTGAACACCGGACACAATTTCTTCATGGTTAGGGTTACCAGAATCTGGAACGGGCTTCCAAGGGAGGTGGTGCTCTCCCCTACCTTGGGGAACTTCAAGAAGAGACTGGACAAGCACCTGGCTGGGGTCACATGACCCCAGCACTTTTTCCTGCCACATCAGGGGGTTGGACTCAGTGATCCATTGAGATCCTTTCCAACCTTAGCATCTATGAAGCTGTGAAAATACCTTCCACAAAAAAAACAAAAAACAAAAAACAACTCCCTTTTCATCTGACCTCCCAGTCCTTGTACTCAAGAGAAATTCAGGGTGGCATCACATGTTAAAAACACATTCAAGCAGTTTAGCATGTGTTAAGTGCCCTCCTAGCATTGTTAAGTTGTTCCCTTTCAGAAGAGAGTTGTCTCCTAACACATACAAATAGGTCACTACATTCCAATGATTTGCAACTGCTGCAAGTGAACGTGTGACATCACACTTAGAAAATACCTTATAAAACAAGCCTGGGAACAAAAATTCATTACTTTACTGGAAACTAAGAAACATAGACACTGATACAGACATTGACTTCATAGCCCATTATAATCTATCTGATCCCACATAATCTCTTTGCTCTCTGTCAGCAGGTCTGCACAGAGTATCCCCCGCAAGCCTCTTGATTCTCGCCTGCCAAGCCTTGGATCTTAATAGAAATAGGGAGGAAGGGGGTGTTCTTTGAGGGAGTACCCACGGAAAGTACCATGCTGGATTGGGTATAATGCAGGTGCTTTTATTCAGCTCTTTTCTTTCTATTATTTACAGGAACACCCTTTGGAGGAGGAAGCAGGCCGACAGACCGATCTCAGGGATCCCCCCCAGGTCTCCTGGCTGGTTCTGGTCCACTAATACAATTGGTAAGTACCACGCAAAGTCCCGGTATCCACCGATAATTATCTCATTAGCGGCTGATTACAGCCGCTGCCTGCGTCTTTCTCCGGCAGCCAGCATGCAGGCTCCGTGCCTCTCCCATGGTCAGGGCTTGCCCTCTCGACCCTTGGTGTCTCTCTGTCCTCAGGGGGGAAGGGTTCTGGATTTACCCAGACTCTTTAGGGGTCTGGGCAGGGGTTGTCCCTCCCGCTGCCCTTTCGGATCAACGTAGCCTCCCTGATCCTTAATGCCGGCTGTGGCTCCAGCCCGCGGCACAGCTCCTCTTCTCCCCGCACTCACCAAAATGCAGCCCAATTACCTGGTCAGTCATCCATCTTGCATCTGACCTGTCTTCTAGAGTCCCAACCTCATGGCTCTCTCCAGTATCACAAGTCAGAATCCTTTTCACTTCTTCTCTTCTCCTGGGGTCTTGATTAACCCCGAGCTTGTCCTCTTGTGCCCAAAGGCAATTTCTCCCTTGCCTTCTCTCTTTCTTATCCTTCGGGCCTCATTGGTTCTCTGTGGGGGGAGCCCATCCCCGAGTTGTAATGGTCTTCAGAGGTACACGTCCGTTTAGTAACAGGGTCTCAGTCAGGGCCCTGTTACACTCTCCACAGGTGATAACCACTACCAGTGATCTGGGTTTTCCATTTTCTGCAGAAAAAGGTGGATTTTCTCCTTTGAAGGAGGGAAAAAAAACCCATGGGAAACAATGGGTTTCCCCTTGCAGGCTAGCAGAGTTCCAGCCTTCAAGGGGCTGCTTGAGGCTGGGGCAAGCTGGACACAGAGGACAGGGAGTGCCGTGTGCAAGTGTGTGCACACATGCACGTGGTAGCCAGCAGCATGGTGGAGAGCAGCTCCTGCAGCTTCCTCCAGGTAAGTGTATGGGGGTGGGGAGGGCACAGGCAATGCAGCAGGGGGGATAGGTGGGGGGGCACAGGAAATATGGCAAAAGAGGGCATATGCCCCCATCCCCTGATTTCTGCACCCACAGTAAGAGTGCAGGGCATGGGGTTACAGCCAGGTTCGACCAGCTCTGAGCAGGAGCCACCTCCAGAGCCCAGTGGGTGGGACTCAGCATGGGAGGGAGTGCCACACAGCCACGATCACCAAGGTGTGGCATACCCTGCCCACCCGGTAGCAGCAGGGGGCACAGCTTCACACTGCTGCCCCTCACCATGGAACTCAAAAGAGATTCACCTCCATCAAGTGCCCATAATTCTAAAGGATTAGACATTAAAAGATATTCCATTTGCTTTCATCTTGATAGTCCAATCATCAGGTGTAATGCTGTCAGCTGCTCCAATGAAGTCCACTGAGAAAGTGGTACTGTTGCCTTGCTCACCTACCACGTGCATACTGTATTCTTGCAAACTCTTATAAAGAAGCATGGTTACATTTCTAACATATTCTTTTATGTGCTGGACATAATTTTCTGCAATTTAGGGGGCAGGAACAGAAAAAGGATGATATCTGACTTCAATCTCCACGTGCCTTTCTTCCTCGGGCCTTTTAAAAATAATTTTGATTTTTTTTTAAATGTCAACAGCAACAGAGCATTATGCACCCTTCAAAAGCTTCAGTCTTAACTGGGTGTCTTGTTGGCTTGGCAAATAATAAATGCTTTGCCCAACTGCTTTGTCCTGGGTCTTCCAGAAATCTGTACGTTTTTGCCGTAGATACCTATCACAGATCCAGTCCATTCCAAAAGTCATTTGCTTTTAAAATGGCATATTTTTTTCTTCAGCTTGCTGTACTTCCCTACTCAGGGTTTTTCTTTTCTCAGTTTAGCTCTACATTATGTGTTTTTCAGTGGTCAGAGAAATAGAAAGTGACAAAAACCTGATTCACTCAGTCTCCAAGTTCTAACCTATCAGTATTGTATGGTATCAGCAATTTTGCTTACACAGCCAACATATCCTGGTCTTGTAAATGCCGCTTAAGGTTTAGTTCCCCACAAGAATCATCTAGTACAGGACTAGCCAGCTTCTAAGTTGCTGTAGACCACATTGTCTGTTGCTGTCTTTCCTATGGGCTGCACTGTTGTGGTCCCATGGGGGTCTTAGGAAACAGAAGCTAAAGGAAAGAGAGAGAGCCTGGAAACTCCACAACATAGAGAGGCAGATGATAATGGCAGCAGCTGCAGAAGGAGTAGGCAATGAAGGGAGGCATCAACAGTAGGGAGGAGGTGGGGAATCGTCACCTGGAGTTATACGGGAGCCAAAGATACAAGGAAGGTGGGAGCCCATAGGCCTCAACTCAAACACTTATGGGCTGTATATGGGCTGTGGAACACCAGTTGGACAGTCTTGATGTACTGTAATCTTGTGTGAGCCACAGGCCTAAGGACTGGTTAATTAATTCTTCTTTAAATTGGATGATATATTTTAGAAAAAATATTCCACCTTAATTAAAAAATTGCCAGTGAGAGAGAACACATTTCATCAGAACCCCTAATAAATTGTCCCAATGGCTAGATATCTGTAGTTTTTGAAAGCTTGCCTCTTTTTTTAGCTTGAATTTTCTTCACCTTTCAGCCACTCAGTTTTGTTTCTATTTTTGTCTGAAATATTAGAGAGTATTGTTAATGTTTTCTTCTCCTTTGTTCTAGAAAAGAGTTACAGACTGAGATCAAAACGCTTAACCCTTTAAGTATAATAAAGCCATTGTTCTTAAAACCTTTCACTATAAGGTATGTTTTCCAATCCTTTAAAACTTTCTTATGGCTCTTGTCTGAACCCAGCCACTCAATACATTATACCAGTGCTAAATACACAGGTGGAATAACCTTCTTATTCCTGCTCAAGATTTTTATGCTTATATAGGCATAAGAATCAAATTAACTTTTTTGGACACATCCTCACACTGAGAGCTCATATTTATCTCATGATACAGCAGAACTCACAAGTGTATTATACTCACTTCTTCAGAGGATAGAGACTCCCATGCTACAAGGTGAAGAAGAAAAAATGTAGGTCAGCCTCTTAAATTTATATTTGGCCATATTAACATGGCCATATTAACATGCAAATTATTTGATGGAACTCTGCTTTTCAAACAGTTCAGATTGGTGACCTCCCTTCTTCACTATTCATGTATTTTGGAAACTATCTGTAATAATTTTAATTTTCTCCTCCCTCAGGGTCATGGATAAAACCATAAAACAGCATGGGGCTGAAGGCCAATCTCCATAGGACCCTACTGGCAATGCATCTCTTTGATGATTTAAAAATACATTATGACAGCTGTTTGTCAGCTAGTTTGTAGTTCATTTAGTGTATGACATGCCAATGCGTATCGTTCTTATTTCTTACTTAAATATAGTCCCCTACTAATTTAAACACCTTGCAAAAGTCTAATTATACAACAGCAACATTATTATCTGCATCAGGTAAACCTACAATCTCCTGAAAAACTTTGGTTCTGTGCTAAAACAGGAAACAACCTGTTTTTTAATCCTTTCCAACCAGTTTCTACAGCGATAACATTTATTTAGCTATTAAACTCTTTCAATATTTGGTTTGCAGCCCCTAGCACACAAGAGCCCTAGTCATGCAGTAGGGCGCCAAGGTGCTACAGTAATACAAATAAGTATTCAATACAAAAATATAGAAAGTGATTCAGTGGAAGACTGCCCCACTAACCTCAACTTACACAGAGAGCTTTTAAAAACAGCAGGCATTAGTATGGACCCTTATTGATGAGAGAAGCTCAATTTATATTAGAAAAAAATGCTCCTGGATTTTTTCAGTCTTTTGGAAAATATAGAAGTTTAGACTGGACAATCCTTACTCCCAAAGAGGTCCTGACTCACAAAAATAATCTCAAGGAAAAAAAAAATAACCACAACCTGAACCACTTTACACATGTTGATAAGGACCACTGCCATTAAGTCAAGCTTGCTATATCTGTCCTTAAGAATCATACTCTCTCATGCTTTACGCTTCCTATACTTAAGTTTTTGCTTTTAAGAGTAGCAATCACTGATGATATCTTCTATGGAATATTTATAGATTAATTTACCATGCATCATTTATTGGCATAACAACAGTTTAATTCCTTCAAATCTTTTAATTTACCCCCTAATTCCATGCTCCCCAAAATACCGGTGCTGGACAACAATTGAGCTGAAAAATATAGTTCCCTGCAAATCTACTTTTATTGAAATAAGATGTTTATAACAACCCTTATTTTTAATAGTTAGTATTTTTTTGTGGACACTGTGCCTAATCCCTGCTGTAAAACTAATCCTAGTGTTGCATATGTAATAGTATAATAATATTTGTTTCTGTTAGCCCACAGTGCTTTCCTGTGTGCAATAACTTCAGCACTAACTATTTTAATGGCATGGGGAAAGAAAGTATAGAATCCTAAAAATAATGCTTTCAAGTTATCAATGCCACAAGGCGTAGGATACAGCAGGTATATAATGAGTTGTTATCTGCAGTAGTTTTATTTTAGGTAAACCCACATTACTGTTTTTAGTAGTAAGCACATCCTTCCTAGAAAAAGCTGCTTTTAAATATTAAACTGGAAAGAACAATGAGATAAATCAGATCATCATCAGTTTTTGGAGGATCTCATTCCCAACTCCCCCATGCCACACATGGGTGGTCTTTGATAAACAGTTCCCTTGTGTGAATTTTAAAGCAGTCCCTCTCACCCAATGCCATCACTATTTGAGAACCTACATAGAATGCTATGGAAACAACTACATGCCACAACCTGGAAGAGGACATTTAGAGGAAAAGATGTGTTTACAATAAATGAATTTTGTTGCAAAAGAGTGTTGAGATCCTATCCCAATAACAAAATTCAGCAGGAAATGGAACCGCTACAGCTTTTATTTTTCTTCCATGTGATGTTAAGTAGACAGAAAACACTAAGACCTATTGATGTTACCTTATTAAGAGGTATAAATGGTCTTCATTCAAGGCATAAACTGACCAAATCATGAAGAAAATTTCCCTATGGAAATATTATTCCCTAATTATGCATGAGTGCACACACGTATCTTTGGTACTGACTGGTAGTGGAGCAGAATACTGGATCAAATTCACTCAGATCTAATCCAATATTACAATTCTTAGGACCCAATTATCTACAGTTTTCAGAACATC
Organism: Gavialis gangeticus; assembly: GCF_001723915.1. NCBI lineage: Eukaryota > Metazoa > Chordata > Crocodylia > Gavialidae > Gavialis > Gavialis gangeticus. Next base: position 76,674,318 of record NW_017728992.1, on the reverse strand, counting down.
TAGCACCTAAACATCATTTTAAAATGCTGCAGAGGCTTAATATATTCATTTCCTGTATGTCTCTCTAAATAAAACAAACAACCCTATCCATAGAGAGAACAGCAAAATGACAAATGTAAGGAAGTGCTCACGTAAAAGGTTGCTTACTCCAAGTGCATTAATAAAAGCCCTCAAAATAGTATTTCTATAAGGCAAAGTTATTTGAATAAAAAATACTAATCTAACCTTTCTCACAAAAAAGCATTGCTATTTCAAAGCCATTTGGCATGCATTCTATTATGTAAATTAAATGTGATGATAATTGTCAATAATATACAATACCAGATTACACAGCCATATTGCCTTCTATTATACTGAAATACAATGCATTTTGCAATATTGTGTACTGCCCCAAGATACATGCCAACCATTTATTAAATTACAGATTGCAATCTTCAGGGAAAGACTAGAGCTTTATTAAGGACAAAGTTTAGTGAAACCATATAATTTACATATCCAACTCATTATCATTACACCACATCATCCACATTTCTTAGCAGGATGACTTGATGGTTCCACAATTAAAAGCCTGTTAGTTGCATCATTCCCCTACTGGCTTTAATCATTCTTCTCATTGTACTGTGCAAGGTACTTTAACTCTATGAGGATGGGTGAACACATAGCCTGGAATAATGTACAATGCAATCAAGTTTTCTGTCCCAGACAAAAAGGCAAAGGAGGCGATATTGCATTGCATTGACAGAGACCTCATACTATATATTCAGTAATGCACATTTTTAATATCCAGTGCATTTGTCCCCATCTAAAACAGGGTAGAAGTTAGGATTAAATCCCCTCCTCCTACAGCATATTAACTATATTTTCCAAAATGCCCATCATTTCTCAGATCTGGTACAAACAAAACATCAGCCAGAGGGAACAGTTTGGTTGTCCTTTTAACAAGCTTGATTTATACAGGCCATTTTACATTACCTGAGATAAATCTCATGTGTCCACACACAATCCTCACTTCAGGGTGCCATTTCTTATCCCATAACTATATCAGAAGTACAAAGGAATCCCATATACACCATATTTCTGCCTATGAATTGTTTCAATTAAGCCAATTATTTGAGACCTACACTGAGATCAGATAATAAGATATGTCCTTTAATGGTGAAGGTATAAGGAAGAATCCATACCCTAAAACCAAACTGAGATTGAAGCATAAGTAAGATAACAGGTTAAGCATGATTCTTTTCTTTTCCCACTATGATCCTTTATTTTCACACTTAGAAAATCCAGCTGGCAATTTCTAGCCAAGCTCTACCAAATCCACCCCTTGATCATAAGGCCTTGATTATATCACAGCTAGGTATCTGCAACCAATGTTTCTTGCCTGCCAGATACTTGGCTCACCATCTTCTATCTGTCCAAAATGTTGCTGTCTTGTCTACACAGGCAAAGAATGTGAAATCTTTCCTTTTTCTTTCAGTAAATCTAGTCTGATGGAGGTCCCATTAATAGAGAGGGATGGGGGTTTCTTCAAAAGTTAAAAAAGGACAGTTTCTACACATGGATTGAACTGTAGTATGAAGTGATTTTCACAATGGTGGCTGCTCATAGAAAAAAATACGCATGTGAAAACCTTCAACAATGCTGTCATAACAGCTACTGTTCATTCTGTCAATGGTGTATTTAACTGTTAGACAGGAACAGGAATTTACAGATAAGGATGTAATAAAAAGTAAAAAGAAGGTGACTTAATTTCACATGGCCCAAAAAGAGTTCTCTATACTTTAGAATCAAGTACACAGGTTTAGTTAAGTGTCTGTTGTGCACCCTGAGCATGTTAACTGTATTATAGAAACTGGTCAAACTTTGAACATAAAATTAAAATGGTCCTAACAGCTTAGTGTTATACCCATACAGCCACACTTCTTGAGTTTGAATGCCAAAAAAGAATTGGATGTACTTTGGATATATAGCTGACCTGTTTTTCTGACTTGAATTTAATGTCAAAAACTTTGCATTTTTTCATTCCTAGTTTTAGTTGAAACCAGATATATGCAAGCTCAAAATAAAAGCATGATGCCTTTTAAAAGTTAACCATGGAACCTTTGCAGTGGATTCTCCAGATCAAGAGTGGATATTTTAGTCAGAAAACATCCACTTTCATTCAAGGAAATTGTATAGCCTGTAGAATAAATGATGTACAGTAAAAGCTCTGTTATTCGGCATCCCCCAGGAATGGGGGTTGCCGGTTAATCAAATATGCCGGTTAATCAAATGTGCACTGTCTGGTGCGATCCCCGGCGTCAGTGTGTCGGGGGCCGGGGGTAGGGAGCCGGGCCACACAGGCTGCTTTGCCCCATACAGGCTGCTTTACCTTAGGCCATGAGCTGAAGAAGTGACAAAGAAAAACACTTCTTGTCCCTGCAACGTGTGGCCTGTGAAATGTGTAGCCCAGTGGGGCTGGGAGGTGGCAGCCTTCCACAGCTGCCTGGCCATGCCACAGTTGGACAGCCTTGCAATGCCCTATTAGCTGTGAAGATGATCCTCATAATTTCTGCCAATAAAGGGCTAACTTTGAATCTGCATGCAGCTAAAAGAATGATAACATGAAAAATTGTTTGGGTCAAGTAGTCTACTTAAGTGTATTCTATCACATGAATACACTGTAGGCCATACATACCTCATAGTCAGTGTGCAGCATGAGCCATGGGTAACATAGGCTTCCATAACCTGACCTGAGTGTAATCTATGTAGCAATGATGTGAGCTGACATGCACTGTAAGGTACATTAACATAATTCAAGGAAAAGATTGGTGTAGCACCAAAGCATAACCAAATGTGGAAAACCCTATATTAAGTATGTAATCATGGTTAAGCCATGCAACTTTGGATGTCACTGAAGCTCTTAGAAAGAGAAACCAAATCAGTGAGAAACTCCAGAAGCCTGGCCAGTGAGCCTAGTTTCCCTTGAATCCAAGGATATAAAAGCACTGTCTTTATTAATACCAGTAAGTCTTTGCTGTTGTGTATCCCAGGAAAGTTTTTGAGCTGTAAGTGAAATAGGTCTGACTGGTCATCATCCGTCTCACTGTCAACCCCAGTTAAAACTTGGAGTAAAAACATAACCAAAAACATGAATATAGGACTCAAGATTACTATGTTAGTTCTGAGCCCCATATAACTTCCTGTATAAGATATTCTACAAACTGGTGTTGCCATACTTAAAAGGGGGCACCTATGGCAGTGGTTTGAATCTGACTCTTAGGGTTTTTACCCTTTGCTAGCACATGCTCACACTCCAGTGTGTGCTTGCGCTAGCATACACACACACACACACACACACACACACACTTTCCACAAATAACCTTACTGAATTTAATTCTTTTCCATTTTTCTGGAAAACTGGAATTTATGGACAGTTATATTAGTGTCTTTTAAGCTTGCCTTATTATTCTGCTGCCTATGAATATATTTACAATACAACTTAGTTCTGCTTTATACTGACATCATATTTGATTTGGTCCTTAGCTATGGACCTTTTGGAAAGCCAATAATAAAAAAGGCAAATTAAGACAACTAACAGAAAAAGAAAGCTCAAATACATTAATACAATAGATGAAAGCATGAAATGCATGAAAGCAAAAAAACAAATGATACAATCTGCTTTTTTCATAAAACAGTTTTCCTGTGGGCAATATGCCCTTAGTCTTATCTTGAATCCTGTCCTGCCTTTTTGCTCATTCACCCATCAGGGTCTATTTTTATTATCTGTTGCTATCTAACTTAGATTGCAAGCTCCTTAGGGCAAGGACCTTGTCTTCTTGCATGTCTGTAATGTGCCATGCACACCTCTAGCACTAAATAAATAATAAGGTCTGCAGACTCAATTTAGCATCCATATCAATTTGTAGTGAAGGCTCACTATGTTTTTAGAGTGTGAAGCTCATTTCTTTCTCTTAATGGCTGATGCTGGACAAGAATAAATATAAATCCTTATTTCTCAGTGTTTCTGTGGGAGCAAACTGGCTCATTACAGTTCCTGCTGACAGTGACCTTAGGCCAGTCTAGTCAAATCCAAATCTTGGCAGTTAACTTTTTCTTGCAGTCAAATTTGTTGCACAGATTTCTTTAGATAACCATCTTGAGTCTTTACAGTCATCTGTTACTAACACAGCTTTAGCTTTTAATAACCAGAAGTTCTCCTTCCAGCAATCTCTGTAAGTCCATAAAGCAGCTAAAAAGGACTGCTCAGAATGAGAAAATAAAACCTGTCAGTTTAAGTCATACTGTTTTCTAACATGCAATTCCATTCCCAAGAGTGAAATAACAACTCTCCTGACCTCCTCAATGTTTCACTTCTTAAGTGGCAACTTTCCCAATTTATTAGAGCAACTTGGTATTTTAAATGAGCTAAAAAGCTTGATAAAAGAAACCATGTTATTCTGTTTACATTGCTGGGAAAAATACATATTATGTAAGTGACATTTCTGTTGTTGATATCAAAGTATTCCCTTATCATTTCTCTAAATACAGAGTTTGAATCATGCAGAGCTACCATGATATCTGCAAGCAAAATAAATGAATACCATGATTTCTCACTAGAACACCCAGTACCTTCTGACATTTGGGTGTGTGACAGGTTTGCAGGGGACAAAAAAAATCTTTAAAAAAATAAAAGAAACCACTATCTTCCGATTCTCCAGCTAAAATTAACTGTGTCACATTGGAGTGAATTTGATGTGGCAGCTCTTTCAAACTTTTTCTAAAAGAGGTTATAGTGTCTCAAGTGTCACTCTGATGCATGTACACCGCTTTTGCCTACAAGGTCTAGGCTTACATCTCCTATCACCATAGTCCAGAAATGGTGGGGCTGGGGGTAGGGAGAGGTGGAGAGAGAAGGAGGGGAGGGGAAAAGAGACCTCGTGGAAAGTTATACTGGAATCTGCTGCGAGTTGCTCTCTATGTTAAGCTAAATGCTGTATTCCTTACTCAAGCAATACTCTCAATAAAGACGATGGAAGCTTAATTAGAAGTATATTAAGTCCAAACTGATTACCCTTTGCTTCCATCCAAGACCTGCATAAACTGATTGTATATACGAGAATCTATAAATAAATGTTTGATGGCCTGTTGTAGAACAGCTGATATGCTACTCAGTGCCGTTCAACCGCTGGCCCATGAAGTCTGGTGGCACAGGAACAGTGACTGCATTTATTACCCTACTGCCAAATTTCTGGACCCCTGGAAACCCTGTGGGCTGGTCAACATGGCCCCATGCACTAGTTGGCATTAGCACACAGTCAGATTAATGCACAGGGTCACTCCATGGATGGATCTAGGTGTGCAGGGCCACTCTGTGGGCCGATCCAGGCATGTAGGGCCAGGCTAGCATTCATATCAGACTCGTGAACTGATGCTGCATTGGATCTAGCTCATGGAACAGCCTGGCACCACCATCTGGCCCATGTGTCCAGAGAGGGTGATCATCACTGCTCTACTTTATACAATCTCTGTGGCAAGTGCAAGGATTAGGCAATATTAACAGTATCCCCCTCCCCAACACATCGGCATGGAAAAGAGACATTAATAAACAGACACACCCCAAAGAAGCAAAGTCTTTTTGTGCGCTAGAACTGCAGCTGCATTCTGTGTTCAGGGCTTTTTTATAGTTCCATATCTCAGGTGAGCTGTCATTGCCATTTTCCCTTAATGATTTCCAAAACTGTCATCATAATAAAGTATACAGTCAGTCTTTTGATATGTCAGGGTAGACTAGTTGTCAATATTTAAGAAATACTACAAAGAATCATAAAAGCTACCAGATAATATTCTTCAAATAGACTATGGTGTATCAGATTTTTTTTTTTTCAATAAATTTATGGATTTTTGAAGGGCAGGTTTCTAGGAAAAAGCTTAAATTGTGCAATTGCTAAAATGAAAACATGAATATGCTACACATCATGGTAGGTTTTAATGAATGTATTAGTGTCTGTCATTTCTGAAGAATGGGGCAGCAGGAGTCTGGTCTTAAATCCACAAGTCTCTTGAGGCAAAGAGTACTTAATAACTTACTAGGCTTCAGCAATTTATTATTTTTGGAACTTACTCCATGGAGTGACAAGATTAAATTATTCAGGTAATATTCCCAGAGTTGGATTTTTTCATTAATGCATTTCATGATATAAAAACACTCAATGACCTATTTATCATACTACTTACCACTTAATACAGTGCAGCTATTGTCACTAACCCCCTTTTTTCTTAGCACTAAGAATACTAATTAATGCAAAACTGTTATGTATTAATGGCAATAAACACACATAAGTTAGTAGACATATGTAAAAAGTAGTCAAGTATGCAGTTGCTAATGACATTTTATTGTGTTTCTCAATCATTACAGGATGACATTTATTGATATAGGAATTACCATATTGGAACAGATGAATGTTCCATCTAGTTTAGCATCCTGTTCCTGAAGGCAGCTAATACTCGATGCACAAAGGGAAGGCATAACACACCTCAAACTGCTATTTGGGCAGACAGGAGGGCCAAGAGGGTGTTTCTTTTCAGTCACCTAGCAATCCCATGAGCTTTTTTGATTAAAATGTATACAGCTTATTATAAGTACTTTTGACAGAGCTATGATACCAAAAATTTAAGAGGAGTGGGGAGAAAAGCCCACTCAAAGAAAAAGGGTCTCAGCACAGATGAGAGAATCTCCTGCCAGTGTTACAGTCCACATACATTTCTCACAAGACATATGTATTAGGGCTGACTGAAAATATATATTTCCCCAATGATAAACTTTGGATCAAATGAAATATTTTCATTTTCTGAACATTTTCAATACATTTAAGCTTTCCATTTTTTTAAGCCAAAACTTTTCTGCAACTGAGAACCATTTGGAGAAAATATCCATTTAATCAAGAAAGCCACCAAAAAAGGTATAATTAAAAATGGTCCACCAATCTCCCCTCATCGGGGAACAGGTTTCAGACCAGGACATGTATGTCTGCTTCAAGTGGGCTACAGTTCACACTAAAATGATAATTTTTAAGTAAACCACCTACACACCCTCAAGAAAAAAAATACTGGATGAATCTTAGCAAAGCCTGCACAATGTATCTGCTCTTTTTAGCTGTTGTGCCTGTCTTTATACTTAAAATCCACCTCTTCTTGCAGAGGAGAGTAGCAAATGCTACAGGGAAGAAGGGGAAGGAAAATGTAGGTACTTTCTTCTACTGGAACAGTAAAAGCAAAATATTAAGCTTTTGGGTTAAAAAAATGGAACAGGAAAAAGAACGTAAAATGGCATGAAGTACTGTGACCAAAACACTGTTATCTATTTGTAACAGCTTTTTTTTAAGAATTGATGCAATTGAAGATTAAGAATCCAGTCCTACAAACCATTCTATGAGGCTCAAGTTCTATATACATTCAGAGATCTTTGGATTGAGTAGAATCCTGATTTCATAGGGATATACCCACGTAGGAAAACTTGTAGGATCAGAACATAAGCCTATATGAAGATGGTGTAGAGTGTACCCTCAGCAAGTCTGCAGATGACACTAAGCTATGGGGAGTAGTAGATACACTGGAGGGTAGGGCTAGGGTTCAGAGTTACTTAGACAAATTGGAAGATTGGGCCAAAATAAATCTCATGAGGTTCAAAAAGGACAAGTGCAAAGTCCTATACTTAGGATGGACCAATCCCATGCATCAGGGGAAAGGTAACAAGAAGTGTTTCTACAAGTTGGTAGCAACAGGAAGATCAGGAAAAGTGTGGGTCCCTTACAGAATGGCGACCTTGTGACAGGATGGAGAAAAGGCTGAAGTGCTCAATGCCTTCTTCATCTCATGCTTCACAGTCAAGGTCAGCTCCCAGACTACTGCACCAGGCAGCACACTTCGGGGAGGATGTGAGCAGTCACAATAGGAAAGAACAGATTAGGGACTATTTAGAAAAGCTGGATATATACAAGTCCATGGGGCTCGATGGGACACACCCAAAGGTGCTGAGGGAGTTGGCTGATGAGATTTAAGAGCCATTGGCAATGATCGTTGAAAACTCATGGCAATCAGGAGAGATCCTGGATGACTGGATGTCCCCGACGGGCCTTCGTAGATCCCTACTAGTAGTTTAGCTCCCCGTTCTGGTGACCACCCTCTTTACCAAGCATTGGTATTAGTGCCTTTTTGGTTGTATTCCCCGCTTTGCCAACCCCGCTTCTCGCCTGCCACGACTTTGCTGTTATCCCAGTGGGGCAGGGCTAGTTCACCCGTCCCTCGGTGTCCCGGGTTGGCCTCGTTGGTTACACACGGGACTCCAGCCACCCCTACACCCTGGCCTCACGCCACCTGTGGTCTCCACTTCCCTGCACCGACTCAGTGATGTGCCGACAGACTCCTTCCTCGCCTGCGTAGATATCCCAGCCCTATTGCAAGGGATACTTCCCACCACCAATGCGTCACCCTGAACCCTCAGCTGTGTGCTTCCTCACAGTGATCCCTCTACAAGGTGTACCTCCCTGACCTACCACCAGCACCCCTATGATATTGCCCAGGAGCGACGTCTCCTGGATGGGTATACAGCGTTGTCCCCTTTATTCCTCAATCGCCGCCTTCTATTCTAGGCGGCGATCCCGCCCCAAACTTTCTCTCCTGCCAGGTGTGTCTTCGGCCTCACCCTCCTCTTTGGCACTTCCCACACCCCCTGCCACGGCACTTACTTCATACAGCTCGGGATCTTCCTGGGTGATCTTGATCCCCTGTTGTTCCCCTGCTCTGGCACCGCAGGCTCTCTCCGCTGGGGATCTAGCCGTCCCGCCTCTTCTCCCGGCCACCGGACTCTCCAGCTCTTCGGCTCGGCAGCTCCTGTCCTGCTGGGCTAATGGCAGGGACAGCTTTGCCCGCCATTTGTTCCTCTCTCCCTCCGCTGCCTCTGGAGCGGCGACCGCCATTTTTAAATCTCCCGGCCGGCGTCTGATGTCACCGTCAGCTGCCGGCTGCAGCTGTACATAGACGCGGCTAACGAGCCGCGCGGGCTCTCCCTCCCTCGCGGCGTCCTGCTCTCCCGGTAAGTTTTCTTGGCTTCCGCGGGTCCTGGGACACTGGAAAAAGGCAAACATAGTGCCCATGTTTAAGAAAGGGAAAAAGGCGGATTCAGGGAACTCCAGACCAGTCAGCCTCACCTCAGTCTCTAGAAAAATCATAAAGCAGATCCTCAAGAAATCCATTTCTAAGCACTTGGAGGAGAAAAATGTGGTTAGGAAAAGTCAGCATGGATTCACCTGGGGCAAAAGCCAAGTCATGGCTGACCAATCTAATTGCCTTCTATAATATGATGACTGGCTCTGTGGATGTGGGGAGACCAGTGGATGTGAGACACCTTTTTAGCAAGGCTTTAGATATGGTCTCCCACAATATTTTCACAGACAAGCTAAGGAAATATAGGCTGGATGAATGGACTACAAGGTGGACAGAAAACTGGCTGGAGCTTCAAGATCAGAGGGTAGTAACCAATGGTTCAATGTCCAGTTCACAGCCAGTATCAAATAGAGTGCACCCCAGGTAAGTCCTGGGTCTGGTTTTGTTCATTGTCTTCATCAATGACCTGAATGAAGAGAAGTTTAGCAAGGGAAGTTTCAGTTAGATATTAGGAAGAATCTTCTTACAAGAGAGTAGTAAAATACTGAATAGGTTACCCAGAGAGGTGGTGGAATCTCCCTCCTTAGAGGTTTTTAAGACCCAGCTAGACACAGCTTTGGCTGAGATGATCTTGTTGGGGCCAGTCCTGTCTTGAGCAGGGAGTTGGACTAGATGGGCTCCTGAGGTCCCTTCCAGCCTTAATTTTCTATGATTATTTGATACTATGATATGAAGTCTACATTGTCCAGATGAACTTGGGTCTGAATTTTACTTATGCAAAGCATTTTCACTCTATCTTTTTAAAAACAAATACATCACTCAAGTATGTTGACACTTAACCAGAAGTTATACTTTTGTCTGAAATGAAGCATGAGAAATTTTAGCTGAAAAGCAATTTTTTCTCTTCAATTAATTTTTTTTAATAAGATTACGAGCAAATAAAAACAGAAGAATAACTCTTTCCAACTACTTCTATGTAAATTCCTCAGCAGTTTGAAGAGGAAGTTTTCTCTTGAATTGCCCCACATTGGAGGGTGTGGTTGCGGACAACCAGACCAGTCACGGTGGGCCAAGGGTATACAAACAGGTGGGATTAGCGGCGGTTGAGTCTGAGTGGCACACAAGCTTATGGTTCCAACCAAAGTGGTTTATTTAACTTACGCTTTGATGGCGTAGGCAATTTCTTCAGTTACAGTATAAACAACAAAGGGGTCCATTGGCCCACGGGGTTCTTAGGTGAGCCCTTGCTTTCTAACCCCGGAGGGCTAGGGGCGGCTGCTCAACCTAATAGTCCCAGGGCTGGTCAACGGCTCATAAATGGGACACACAAACATCGGAACTGTAACGAAACAAAAGTCCAACGTGGACGAAAGCGGGGCGTGAACGATGCCGAAATCTAGTGAAATGATGCCGAGGTCGATGCCGGAATGATGGGACGGATGGATGGTTGAGGATGAAAGCCAAGGTCGGAAGCCGTGGAATCAAGGTAAGTTCAGTTTGAGAGTCCGTTAATCAGTATCAGAGTCATAGTCGTAGCCAGTGCCAGGTAGATCGAACGCCAGAAAATCAATAGGAATGGATCAGAAAATCGCTATAGGAGGAGACCGATAGGCCGCAGAGCCTAACTGAGGGACAGTCCCTGAGAGCCAGCCTCTGTTCTCAGTTCAGTGGGTCTCCCCCCGAGGGAGGGGCTCCTTAACCTTTTATAAGAATTTAGTAGCCAATTGGAA
>NW_017728992.1:76643774-76658447 GCF_001723915.1 Gavialis gangeticus | reverse complement strand
TCACAGAATTTCCTGGTCTGATTATGTCAGGCAGTCAGAGAACTGAGCATGCATCTGACTGAGCTTTGTATCTAACTGAGCATGCGCATGGTGGAAAAGTAGGTCACGCTTGATTGACAGGCCCTTGGGTCACCCAGGGGGCACGTGCTGGGTGAGCCTTGGAATTTTCCACTCAAAGACTAAAGTGCACATGCTAGCTTTGACTCTTCTGTGTTGTCAGCACCCATAACTTAAGATTTTTCCATGACAGAGGGAAGTAATCATCTCAAGATTCATTAAAAGAACTTGCCAGATCCTGAAGTCTGCTAATTACATAAATACAGATGATTTATATGGAGTACCTTCAGTGAGACTCCACACAGATGTTACTGGACATATTCACTTAACTATATGCAGAGTCAGGTTATCAGCATGGGGTCATCATATTTTAGTTCTATTCAATTTCTCATTTTAAAGCAAAGTACTTAATCTGTCATGTTTAATCTTATAGAAATTCCATAATGTACTCTCCAAGTCTACATATGTCTGTCTGATTATAATTAAAGGCAAAGAATAAGCATATAATATTTATGCATTTTTAAATGAATAGTCTTTTTTTAAATGGTAAAAAATGCAAGAGGACTGCTGAGGAATTAAAAAAATGAAACAAGCCTATCTATCCTTATGAAAATAATACAGATTTTCATAATTTACATTAGATGCAGATATGTCTCCATATTATAATTACCAGAAAAAGAAAATCATTCTATTTTTATTAAATATTTAATACACAAGAACTACTTATGCTTTTTAAAAGTACCTGAAATAAAAAGATTATCTATTAATAGATTATCTATAAAAGGCCAAACCTTAAGTATTGATTTGTCAGCATCTAGACAGAGATAAATTTTAAAAAATTACTATATTTAGCTACTGTCTGATAATGTGTTGCCGCAACCTCATACATGGGGGGATCCAGTAAAACTTTAGCTTGAACCTACACTCTTTAAACTTACAGTAGGTATGACCAGTAAGAGGTGCTAGTAATGGTCTGTGGATATCCAGACAAAAGCCAAAGAAGGAATTTATGCTAAGCTTCACATCTTGATATTTCCTCCTTAAATATGGTAAATATGATGACAAACTAAAGCATTCAGCTTGGAAGTGGAGTGATGAATCAGAGCCCCAATCTTGCAAATGCTTAGGATTGTGAAGAGCTTTATGCTTACGAAGAGTTCTAGAGATAGCAATAAGGATATTTGCAGAAGTAAACTTACATGCTTGAGTATTTGTGATACAGAGCATATGTGATTTTCCTCTTTCCCCAGAACATTTTGGTGCAACATACATTCATTTAAAAGGAAATGAAAAGCCAGTTTCACAAATATTTTTAGAAGCGATTTCCAACAGGACATTTACACAGAATCCAGAGAAATCTCCCCTTCAGTTGGGTGGTATAGAATATTAACAAGGAAGTCTTTCAATAGCTGAGTGCTGGTATCCAAGTATTAAAAACAGTTCTGCACTGAACAAATCTAAACAAAACAAGATTTTGGTTAATACATAACTGTATAATAACCATGGAACTCTGAATACCATGATAATACATCTAGGGCTTACCCAAACACCAAATCAAACCTGCACCAGTCTTTGAGATTATCCACAAAATCAGAATAGATAGCTAAAAATAAATTCACATTTGAGAGCTTAAGAGACCATGGCCATCCAGAAAGGCAGAATTTTCTGCTAATGCAAAGTGTATGCTACAGAAATTGAGAAAGCTAGTCCAAGTACCAGAAAATCCAGCAAGCACAGATTACGCACAAAAATGAAAAAAGAAAAAGCAAGATAGTGGAAGCATGAATCATTAAAAAGAAAATTCTTTGGGGACAAGCAGTTGCATGTTGTATAATAAAATTGAAGTTCTAATCATATAAAAATATTTTTAAATATAACAAAGACCATCAATTTTTCATTTCTTAAATACATAAATACTTTTGCTTCCATTTTTAAACAGAATTGTTTTAACACGCTGATTTATGGTTTTATATTTTTAAAGAAAGCAATGACATGACAGATACAAAGTCAAACTGTTGAGCTGATAAGATATAACATTGTCCTTTTGCAGTGAATATCTAACATGTGGCATTAGGGTGGTCATCATAGAGGACAGCCTGGTTGTCCTCTATTGATACAAAACCAGACTCCTTTATGTCCTCTATTTTTTTCTTGAAAAATAGAAAAGAGAAAGAGAAAAATAGAGGACATAAAGGCATCAGGTTTTGTATCAATACAGGACAGAGTAGTAGAAACCAGAATGTCCTCCATGATGGCAACCCAATATGGCATATAAAATGGACCATAACTGTTTTCTTGTATTATTTACATGGAGACAATTCTCTTCCCTCATATGCTCATACACCAGTGCACTGGGAAACAGGGGAAAGAATAAAAGAGTAGAAGTAAAATGCTAAGACGTATTGAGCAAAGAGTATTTATTGATTAAGAAAGGGAGGAAAAAGACTTTTCCATAGATTTAACCTAGTGACTTAACCCCCTAGACTGGGTACAGACATTCAAAAAGCCCAAGGCAGAATCAAGCTAAGTTCTGCAGTTTTCTGTAACTGGCCTAGTTTAGATTGCTAGTGACTGCTTTGGCATACTACCCCAAAATGTTGTGACACAACATGCCAGTCTAAACTTTGTCATAATGTTTAGATTTGTGTGTAGGAAGTGTATACTCACTGGCATTCAGAGTTTATCTGGATTTAGCTGAATGGCCTAGCCTTCCATACTATTACTTTGTTTATCCTTATTTTTACATGCATGTGTGATGCTCTTTCTGCCTGCATGCTGAATAATAAAATATTTCCTGGTGCAAGTTAATTTGCTGGAGAGCAATGTAACACTCATTAGAACTTGTTCTACCACCACGATGAGATACATCTGAGGGATCTGCATAAAGGGAATTAAGCCATCCCAAAATAAAACTCCCTTCCCAAAGTTGATTTATTTAAAATTGTTACTGTATAAACATCCCACCCCCTTTTGATCAGTGCAATAAATATTCCCCCTTCACTAGCAGTAAACATGGGGAAAATGCAACATATAAAATTTTACTGAATGTTTGGTGCTTGTTAATTTTTCTTCAGGTGATCCTTATCTATGGACTAATGAGGCTTTAAAATGGATATTGAAGTTGAATAATTGACTACAGAAGATTCAAAGAGCTCCGAAACAGGATGGGACTATTTGCCTGGCTAAGGAAGACAGAATTAGATTACATACATTGAAATAATATTAAAATACATTTGAGTTAGTGTTAGATAATAATCAGAAAAAAGTGTAAAGACACACTTAACAAACATTAAAGGCTACTTCTGCAAGCAGATCAATGCATATTAATGTTGGCTCAAATACAGGGCTCTAATGAGAGTGACTATGACAGTACAGGAATAAATGCTCATCTCCACATGGAGATATTTTGAATGAGCTATTCTGGAAAAACTCTAGGTGTCGACACCTTGATTCCAGAACAAAAATGCCCTTTTCTGTTTAATTATCCCACTAATTCATTAATCCTCTCTGAAAATTACTGCATTTTAAGTTTACAGACCACCTTAATTTGAATTCATTTTCAAATGTAGACAAGCCCTGAAAACCTATTTGTCATATTTTGTAGTGACACAAAAGCAAACAAAAATGGTTGAAGAACATCATTAAAAGTGCAAGAAACCTTTGAGCTAGCAGTTTGACACATTTCACCTTATAATAGCTGACAGAAACTGTTAGCCTAGTTTCAATAGTTGAAAGTTATTAGAGGATGAACTGTGCGTTTTCACTAATCCTACTGCCCCAGTAAAATGATACTTACTTCTTATACTACTTTTCTCCTATTACAAAATATGGGATTATATACTTATACCCTGAAAAAAAAATATTACTACCAGGGACAAAAGGATAGGGCACTGGACCGAGTCAGGTCACTGGGATTCACTTTCCCCTTCTGTTACCTGTTTCGTTACAAGGTGGTTAACTTATATATGCCTCAGGAGCAGTTAAGTATGGATAAATGGTATCTTTCCTTTTAAAATTATGAGAACTAGAGACACAATGAAATATTGGTAACAGTGTATAATACAAATAGATTCAGAAATGATAAAAAATACAGTTCCCTACATTTGGATTTTAAAGGAAAGTTTTTAAATGATACCCCTTAATTCCTTAAGTCTAATATATTCAAAGAATGTGGGAATACTCTAAAATAAGCTGACTTACATCCATTTTGAGTGCAATTAATCCTTTATATATTAAAAAATAAAAACAGAAGAAATGAAAAAAAGAATGCAATGCTTTCTTGTAATTGGCATAATCGAAAGAAGAAGAAAAGTCATGTGACAAATGAATTATCAGAATTGGAAGTCTTAGGTGAGGGGGAGAAGTAGAGACACACCTGTGCCTGCCTGGGTCTTGGGACATGTTCCTCATGTAAAGCTGTGAAATGAAGGAATTTCAGTGCAGAAAAGACTTATTTAGCATAGCAGTCATGACACCCAGTTGATGTTTAGTAGCCTCCTTTCATTTTAAAACTTCTGGATCATACTCTTCTCTTTATTTTGCTTGTTCTTTTCTCCACCCTTGCATTTGAATTAAATTCTGGCCTCACTTCTCTCCTCTACTGCTCTGAAATTTGCCCAGGGGCAAAAGCAACCACATGCTCTGTCACATTTTGGGAAAATCAAATGAAATATATTTTTTTCTCCTTGGGGGAAATAAAATGTTCCATGTTTTTTTTTTCTAGGAGAAATTTTCAATTTGTTATCTTTTATCTAATTTGAAATGAAAAACTTTTTTTTTCAGAATAGAGAAGCTGCTGGCAGAACAATCCCCTCCTTCCTTCCTAATTTTATCAGTCCCTCTTCTTTTCTCTTTTTTCTGTAACATTTCTGTATGGCAACTTCAGCACCATTTTACCAATATTTGTGCATCTGGGTGTGAATATGTAAGTGTTGGTGGTGGGGGAAAGCAGGGAGGAGTGACAAGACTCACCTAATTATATGCAGAAAAACACAGCTCCTTGTAGGAGCCACGACCCCTGAAATACTGTCCTCCATTTGGATTTTCTGCTACACAGAAACATCTTTAATTTGTTACTAGGTACCAAAAGGCTCGAAAAACACCTGCTCAGAATATGCATCATTTGCAGGTGTTAGGCAACACATCTTCCAACATATCAACATGGGTCACTTGCTGAGAAAGGTCATAAAGTTTCATAACAGAAGAGACTGGAAAGCTATTAAAAGGTAGGGTCATTTTTTACTAGGTGAAAATCAGGTATGATAGTATATGACAGAACAAGGAGCAATGGTCTCAGGTTGCAGCAAGGGAAGTTTAGGTTAGGTATTAGGAAGAATGTTCTCACTGGGAAGGTAATAAAACACTGGAACAAGTTACTCAGAGAGGTGGTGGAATCTTCATCCTTGGAGACCCAGCTAGACAAAGCTTAGGGAGGGATGATCTAGTTGGAGATGGCCCTGCTTTGAGCAGGGCGATGAACTGACTAGATGACCTCCTGAGGTCCCTTCCAACCCCAATTTTCTATTATTTCTGATTTCTCTGAGACTGAGAATACCTGCCTCTGAATATAGATGGGATCTGTCACATCCCAGCAAAGGGTTACCTATAGAAAAAGCATTCTTTTCATGATATTTGTTGTTTTAGTACTGATTCTCTTTTGGTTTATCCATTAGGTAAAAAGTAATGGTATTTTAAGTACTCTTGTGCAAGGTATGTGTCTGTCCATCTACCATAACAAAACTGCCCAATGCCCAAATGATTGGAGTACTGCCAGGGGATTTAAGATACAGGGGAGTCTGAGGGTCAGAACTAGAGACATGTATCAGTGACTGGATAGCTACATTACAGGCCCGAGAGCTCAAAAGAGCATATTACATGAAGATTTACACACTGCAATTAAGGCTAGAGGTCCCACGTCAAGGAACAATTCTGTTTGGATTCTGGATGTTTAAAATACACCAAGCCTAGTGTCTTGGAACCTAACACAGCTGACCAGAACTAAGGGCCAGGTACAGACATTACACTAGTATAAGTGATCAGAAACAATTCATACCCATAACTGAACAGAAGTTTGGCACACATCGAGTGGTTTAAAAATGATGGAACCCAGTCTAAGATATGCCCCTGCCATCAAAGGGTAAATGTGTGTTCTGTTCACTACCAATCTTAATTATGTCAGTTATAGTAAAATACATCATTTAGATCAATTTTGCCTTGGGCTTTTTGAACATCTGTGCCTAGCCAAGATGACTGACCAGATCTGTAACAAAGGAGACTTCCACAGTGGTCTGTTAGCAGGAGCTGATGAAAGTGCTTAGGCAAGCATGGACTTGAACAGGTAGAAGTTCAGAGAAGAGTTGTTCCATTGCATGAAATTATGAAAATGCACTTAATTTTTGTTCCAGCACAACCAATACTTCATTATTCTCCGATAGTGGCTTAATGATGTTAGAGTGAAAATACTCCCAAACAATCAGGGATTATCACTGCTAATTTGACCCAATTCTTACAAATAAACTATGTAGCTGTGGCGTGGCTTTTTCACTGTCAGGTGAGTGGGAAACTGGCTTATGGGATGCACCCAGAAAGTGGTGGTGGATGGGTCGGTTTCTACCTGGAGTGGTGTGGGCAGTGGTGTCCCCCAAGGCTCTGTCCTTGGACCAGTGCAGTTCAATATCTTCATGAGTGATTTGGATGAGGGTGTAGAAAGCACTCTTTTCAAATTCACAGATGACACCAAACTATGGGGTATAATAAACACACTAGTGGGTAGGGAGTGAATTCAGGCAGATTTGGATAGACTGGCGAAGTGGGCAAAACAGAATAGGATGCAATTTAACAAAGATAAGTGCAAGGTGCTGTACTTGAGGATAAAGAAACTCCAATACATCTATAGACTGGGAAGTACCATTCTAAGTAACACAAGTCGAAAAGGATTTTGGAGTCATAGTTGACGCAAAAATGAACATGAATCACCAATGTGACAAGCTAATAAGTAAGGCTAAGTGCACTCTTTCCTGCATTAGTAGGTGCATCACAAGCAGGTCTAGGGAGGTGATACTTCCCCTCTATGCGGCATTGGTGAGGCCGCAGCTGGAATATTGCATCCAGTTTTGGGCACCGCACTTCAAGACGGATATGGATAACCTGGAAAGGGTTCAGAGAAGGGCTGCTCATGTGGCTGAAGGCCTGCAGGTAAGATCCTATGAAGACAGATTGAGGGACCTGAATCGCTTCAGCCTCTGCAAGAGAAGGCTGAGAGGTGATCTTGTGGATGACTCATCACGGGGGGTCAGCAGGGAATAGGGGATACTCCATTTACCAAGGTACCCCTCAGGGTTACTAGAAACAATGGCCAGAAACTGAAGGAGAGCAGATTTAGATTGGACATCAGGAAGAAATTCTTTACAGTGAGGATTGCCAAATATAGAATTTTTTACTTCAGTAAAATTGCTATTTTAAAAAAATATATTAACATAATATTTTGAAGCCTGTACTGCCACAGCCACACTCATGTAGGTATGACTATACAAGCTGAATTCATAGTAGTGGCCACAAGGTAAAGATATCAGAAATGGAGGCTTCTATCTTCTCTTACAAGAGTATTTACAGCATGCCTGAGTGCATCACATTCCAAGATTTCCTTAGTTTTGCCAATACTATGCTATTAATTAGCTGCATTACCCCCTATAATTCTAGATCATAATCCATTTGCTACCAATATACCCCCACACATCATCAGATGTCTCTTTAAAAAAAAAGGGCTGATTAATGCATACTATGGTAAAGTACACTTGGTTCTAGTTTGCTTCCTATAATCTACTTTGAAAGCTACCTAGAAATGACCCAGGACTGTAATATAGAAAGTTCCAAAGAAACAGAGAGGTACTGTGATACACAAAAAGTTGCCTATGTCTATACCACCATAAAATTGTTCCAACAAGAATTCTTGCTTCTTAAAAAATATCTAGATCACTCTAGAGGTTTACAATAAAGAAAGCAGCACCCAGTCACCACTTTCAATGGACATTTATAAAAATCTGTGCTAATAATTTAAAAAAAAATTCTTGCTGTGGAGATAATGGGGTGGGGAGGAAGAAGTGTGGGACTTGGTCTAACCTAGTGGGTATGAAATTAATTTCTGTCATGGGAAAAGACGAATAAGAGGCCTTTTGATTGTGTAGGATGTTTCGACTGAGGTTCATGAATAATCATGGGTTGTAAATGAACAAGTTTTCTTAGAAGAGGCAATGGAAGAACAACCAAACAGTAACCTTTTCTGACCATCAGGGAAGGACAACAGGACCTGGGAATAACCACGAATCAGAAAGAATAGACTAAAGCATCAGATCACCATGTGAAGAACCAGTGCTCCTGTGCAGTAAGAGAAACAAAATCTCTCTGGGATGGAGAAGCAAGCAATGCTGCCAGCAGGGACATTTGTGTAAACTTTACTTTTCCTTTCTAATCTAACAGACCATAAAATACACCATTTTAGCTGACTGATAAGTCTTGGCTTATTTTAGAAAGACTGTCTGGGAATACAGAAAATCTTCAGATACTTGCTGAGGTTCTGAAGAGTTCAAGTCTTTAGCAATTCAAGTTCTTTGGCACTCACCAGAAAACCCCGGTGTCAAATCATGGTGCTGAAGCCCAGAGACCCAAACTCTAGATAGGGAAGGTCATGGCATTAACCCTTTTAAAAAGTGATGGCTTCATTTTTCATACAGGGTTTTTGGGAGCCTTCCAGATGTCAGTGCCTTAACATATGCCTTAGGGAACAGCAACACTCACAATTCAATAACTTTCAAAATAAGAGTAGGAGATATTTTTATCCCTGTGTACATTTGAAACATGATAGAGGTAGTTTAAGAACAAATATTTCAAAGCAAGATACTCAGTTTACTAGGTTATGTGAAAAAAATGTGGCCAGTGTTCATCTCTTCAAACACCAAAACACATAAAGGGTAAGAGAGGATGAAGACAAATTTAGAAAAGTAAATGTATAAATCTATTCTAGGTTTTACCTGAAACAATTGTGCTACCCTTCTAAATGTACTTTATTTGGAGGGGTTGGGGGAGCAGCAAATGACCTGGGTTATCTCTTGTCTACTGGTGCTTTGAATGTTTTATAGGACAGCTGCGTGGTTGATATCATGCTACCGTCCAAATAGAAAACGGCATCCAGATTTCAGGTTTTCCAGTGGTGGTTTATGGCCTTAATCCTCTACATAAAAAAATCATCTGTTTGGAGAATAACTGTCACTTAACAAGCAAGAAGTTATTTGTGGGGATGACAGTTCATTATTGAAAAATTCCATTTTCCGAGTTTCCAGGCAGATACCACCTGTGCAATTGCAGTGATATTCGACAGGCAGAGAAGCCACTGAAGGCTGAGTAAGGGGGCCATCATTTTTGTCATGGTCATGCCAGCATTTTATTCTGTGCTATTTTAAAAGGAGTCCTTTTTCCTCATGGACTTCATGCCTTTTCTTTTTTTTTCACATTTTGATAGATATGTATTGATTCCATCTTGAAAGCACTTTTCCTTTTACTTACTGATGACTAGAACTTTAGACTATTCATAAAAAGGTTTTAATGAGCCCCTTCCTGAATAAAGGGCAATCTTTCCACAGATGTTTCTGTTCCCTCAGTTTCTCTGAAAAGTGGAAGCATTTTCTGATTGTAAGTCTGAAATCTCCCACTAATGAGGTATGTTAATTAGTGGCCCATTTAAATACGCAAGTGGAAAAAAAAGAGAGGGTGGGGGAGGGGGAGGTTTATGCGCAGAGTTATTTCTTTCCCAAATTGTGCTCTTTGTTTGATATTGCAGATACCACTAGCTTTTGTTTCTTAGCAGTTCTTAGCATAATCACTGCCGGTTGCCACAGTGATCATTGGTATCTAGGTACTAAAAATGATAGGTGCAAAAGAAGCAGCTAGATGCAAAGATTTCAAATACAGTTGTTTAAATTAATTATATGCTGGTCTTTGGTCATCTCCAGTATAATAATGAATTTTTGTCTGTTGTAAGAATCATCCCAACATATAGGTAGAGTCCAAAAATTAGGAATTTACTTCACTTAGCAGAACAACTTTCTGGTTGCTCTAAGACAGTGATTCTCAACTGGGGCACTGCAGCATGCTGGGGTGCCATGAGATTCTTAGTAGTAAGCTGCCCAGTAGGATGGCAGGCAAGCTTCCACCCAGCTGCTTCTGTGGCCTGAGTGACCAGGCTCCACCTTCGTTCTCTGGTTTTTGCTTCCTGCCTTTGCTCTTGAGGGTGGGACTAGGCAGGAAGGCTGACATGCAGCAGGGCAAAATCTGGGCTACCTATGCCAAAAGAGTGAATCTGGGCTGCTTGTATGGCAGAGATGAGCCAAGATGCCTGGGCTATGTGAAGAGTGGGGGAGGCTGCCCAGGCTGCACATGCAGGGAAAGCTGAGCTGAGCTACCTGATGCATGCACACAGAGGCTAGCGACAGAAGTTACGCATAAACCGATTTAATTGATCAGAAATGGGTTTAAACCTGTAACAGAACATAAGTTCGTTGCACATAAACCAGTTTCAAAATGGCCAAAATTGGTTTAAGATAAACCTGGCTGAATGTAGTATCAGACTTAACTGATTGAGTCAATCCAGTTTATGGAACTTCTGTCCCAGATCCCTTCCTGGTTTAAATTAAATCAGAGTCCCCCAGCATGCTTTTCCGCCTTGGGCTGGGCTGGATTGTTTGCTTCAGAGAACAGAGCTGGTCCCTCCCTTCTCTTCCCTAGCCAGAGCTCTGGCTAGAAGAGAAGGAGGTGGAGACTGCAGTCGGGAGATGCAGCATCTGTCTGGCTTTGTCCTGCCCCACCCTTTCCTTGCTGCTCAAACAGGGATCCCCCGCTTTCCCACAGCATGGACCCCAGCAGCACAGACCCCAGCCGGCATCTGGGCATGGTCACTCCACCCCCATGCTAGCTAATGCTGAGCACAGGCTTATTAACACACAGGCCAGCTGCTGCCTGGAGGGTGGGCATAGGGGGAGAGGCAGCAGGTCAGCATGGATGACACCATTGGCTGGGCCAGGCTAGGTGTGCGTGATGCGGTGGGCTGTAGCTGCTGAGTACCAGACAGAGTGTGAGGTCTAACTGCACTGGAGCTCTGAGAGTGGCTGGAGCCACTGGAAGCAGGGAGCAGAGCTGGGCACAACTAGGTCCTGGCCTGGCCTGCCCCAGCCACAATCCTGAGCATTTGCTGGGTACTGCTGCAGCCAGACTGAGCAGTGAGTACTCACAGAGCTTGATTTATGCTGTACATGCCTGATGGGTAGCAGCTCTGCACCCCCAGCACCACCCAGTTGCAGGGTGATGTTATGCATGGTCCTGCGTGACCAGTCCCAGACTCTGTCTCCAGTGTGAAGCTGAGTGTGGGGTTAGCGGCAGCTCCTGCTTTAGACTTGCAGAGCAGTGCACCCCACTTTGGCTGCTGCCCTTGCTGTGGGGCAGCGCATGGGCTGGGGGAGAGGCCTGGCCATGGGGAGCGGCGGAGCAGACCCAGGCCCAGGCCCAGGCCCAGGCCCCAATGAATCATAATCTACCTCTCATGCTGAGAGGTGTCTATGTGTGTGTGTCTCCAATTTCACTGGAACAAAGGCAGAAAGAACAGTGTCCGCTTAGGGCTTTTTTTGAGCAAATCAACAGATCCACTGGTAATAACCAAGGATCCTGATTTTCCCTGATAAACAAATTGCAATTTCTCTGGTTAATTCTCCATAACAAAATAAATAAATAAATAACTCCCCCACAGCCCCCTGACCCTGCTCATGCCTCTCACTCCCCCCACAACAGCCCCTCAGCCCTACTGGTGACCCTCACTCACCCTACAGCCCCCCCGGCCCTACTAGTGCCTCTCATTCCACCCCACAGCCCTCTAGCCCTTCTGGTGCCCCTCATTCCCTCCACAGCCCTTCTGGCCCTGTTTGTGCCCCCACCCACAGCCCTTGCCCCCCCAGGCCTGCTGGAGGGGGCCCCCAGCTGCCAGAGCTATGGGGCCAGGGACCCAGGTCTGTAGCCCCCTGCCTCTGGCAGAAGGCAGTGGCTGCTGCAGGAGAAAGAGCACAGAGCTCTTTCCCACCTTTGCCTCCCTCCCCACCTGACTTCTGAGGGCTCAGGAGGAGGTGGGGCCAGCTCCCAGCCACAGCACACACTCCCAGGAGGCAAAGGGGACCTGTTGCCCCCAGATCTGTGCAGGGGGTGGGGGTGCACCACAGGCTCCCCACTCTGCTGCCCTCCCCCAGGGCCTCCACAGTGCAGCTTGTGCAACCCGGCAAAGCAGGGCACAGTGAGGCCACACAGGAAAGCTGCTTGCTTCTGTGAGTTCTGTGCTGACCTGGCAACACTTCCCTTGCTCACAGGCGTAGCAGTGAGGGGCGCAACCACACACCACCACCTGTGCTGCCACATCTGCTGGGAAAGTGTTTGCAGGGCAGCGCAAACCTCACAGGGGCAAGCAGCTTTCCTCCATGGCCCTGCTGTGCCCTGCCATGCCAGTTTACACATGCTGTGCTGTGGAGGCCCCAGGGGAGGGCAGCAGGGTAGGAAGCATGAGCCCACGACATGCAGCCACACTGCCCCCACCCCACACACAGATCTGGGGGGTGTGGACCCTACCACCCACTTGCGAACAAGCCACCTGCAGCCTTGTCATGCTCTCAGCTGGATTCTGAGGCCTCACACTGTGGCCCTAGGCCCCAAGCCCCACACACTACCTAGCAGGGCAGCAGCCCCAGCCCTGCCAACTACCTCCCTATGGTGGCCTCAATCCACCCCTCACTTACCTGCAGGAGCTGCTCTCCAGGCTGTCTGGGGCCATGTGCATCTTCATGCACATGGCGCCCCCTGTCTAACCGCCCTCCTCCTGCTCCCTCTCAGCCCCCTGCAGGCTGGAACTGTGCCAGTCTGCAGAGGGCTCACTGCAAAACTACAAAATCCATGGGTTTCACTGCTAAAATGAGAAATCCATGTTTTCCCCAATAAAGGGGGAAATCCATGGTTTACTCCAGGTTTCCATGGGAAATGGAAAACCTAGATCTCTGGTAATGACCCTCTAGTCTTCTAAAAATGCTTTGCAAAAAACTGTTTAACAGGAGCTTGAACTAATGAGAGAGAGGCTTTGTTTTCCTGATGGGCTGATAAGCTTTGTGTTCTGATAAGCTACCTACTTGCTTGCTTTCAGTGTTCAACAGGGGACAGAGAGAGGTGTGAGAAATGACCTGGTTTGTAATGAATGCAGTGCCTGACAGTTCGCTGCAGACATTATGAAGAAGCAGGGAGTGGGAGATTGAAATTCTCAGTACAATCAACAGATGCATGCAGTTCACACAAGCATTCTTCTCTCTTCCTTCTCTCCTCCTGCCCTTTGCCTCAGAGTGCTATGCTGTGGACAGGGTACGGCAAGTGAGTGGGGAGGCAAAATCCTGGTGAGGGCTGCTTCCCCTTCCCCTTTGAGGCACACCCTGGCTGGGGACTGTGCAGGTCAGGGTAGGGGTTCAAACCCCTCCCTAGTCATAGCATCCTGCTGGGGCCTGGCCACACCTGCCCTCAGCTTGGCACTGTGAAAGGGAAGGGATGGTTCGCACTAGTGCCCCCGGGCTTCTAGCCTTAGTCACTGAAGGCATGTGCCTGCATTTTCTGAATCAAATGTGAATGTCTATTCACTTGTAAATCAGTTCAATCTCTTCAGGTTAGACTAACGTGCAAAGATTGAATAAATTCAGGCTCAGGCTTTTTGAATGTCTGTCCCTAGCCAGCAGGGGGAGCCCTGGGGGCCTGCAGTCTATATGGCATTGGCTCCCCCTGTCCAAAAGTTGGACAACTCTGCTTTGAAGGGTGCTGTGAGGTGTAAAAAGGTAAGCAGAAGCTCAGACCCATCTGTGCCTGGCCATTCCCTTTCCGCTATTGCCAAGCAGCAGCTGATCTCCCTAAGGTAAGTGGGGCAGAGGGACCGACGCAGCTGAGCCGGATCTGGAGCGGAAGCCCCCCGGATCCCTCTTAGCTGAGCTGGTAGGGAGCCGCGCTCCCGAGCCGCGCAAACAGAGCGCGCAAACAGGCGTGGACTAGGGGGGACTGTCCCCCAAGTCAGGGAGCACCCCCGGGGTTAACCCTACGGGAGCGGGCTCCGGAAGTGCCGGATCCCCCCCAGCGGGGCAGCGCAGGGGGGCAGGATCGCTGGCAGGCACTTCTGGTGAGTCCGGAGTACCTGATTGGTGGTTAGGGCAGCAGTGGGAAATTCAAACCGCGGCCTTTAAAAGCCACGGTTTGACATAGCTTCTGGCACTCAGGAGCTAGGAGCAGCGGGGAGAGGGAGGACGCAGGCACACGGGTGTCTTACACATGTATGCCCCCTTACTGGACCCGGAGCGGAGGTGAGAGCAGCGACAGCAGCAGAGGAACAGAGCAGCAGTGGGAGCAGCAGCAGCTGATCTCCCTAAGGTAAGTGGGGCGGAGGGACCGACGCAGCTGAGCCGGATCCAGAGGGGAAGCCCCCGGATCCCTCTTAGCTGAGCCGGTAGGGAGCCGTGCTCCCGAGCCGCGCAAACAGGCACGGTCTGTAAGAGCGCGCCGGCTTTTGCA
>NW_017728992.1:76639273-76643763 GCF_001723915.1 Gavialis gangeticus | reverse complement strand
CTTCCGACCCTAGAAACTATGAAACTATGAAACTATAAGTTCCTCTGCAATAGTAAACACTTTTAATTAATGAATTTTTGATATGGGGTGCTGCTCAAATCAGAAAAGTTATGTATTCATGCCTTGAATCTATATGTTTCCACTTTTAGTCATATTCACTTATTATATTTGAGATGAAATGCATGTCTTTGATCTAACAGTACTTATGCACTTCTTAATAGAGTCAGCTGTTCTTTATTATAATCCAATGAGGTTTTTTTCTATTTTAAAACAGTACATATGCACACAGCATATGTTAAAATCCATCCAACATTATGCCCAGTTGATTTTGAGCAATATTCAGGTCTCTATGTTTAGAGTGGGGTTTATATACAATCAAAGTCTACCAAGTATTCCACCATGATTTGGGACAATTTGCAAACAAAATTGTTCCTGTTAGCACCACTTATCTACTTCAGTATTTCATTTTCGGATACTCAGTTTCTAGTCATATAAGTTCCTTACCACAGAGTTTAAATGCCCATGCTTTCCATCTGCTTTTCCATATTTGATTCCCTTCCCAAAACAAAGTAGAATATTTAAATAAATATTTGGTTCTTTATATACTCATCTTAAAAACAAATATTATTAGTTACTTACTGAGAAAATTTCACTGCTAGATCATTTAAAAAAAAGAAAAACCCTGCAAAAAAGCATGATTGCCATAAACACAATCCATTATAATATTCCATGAGGCAGAATGTTTGAGCACATTGTTTTAATTACCACAGAAATGGCAGGTGCTCGCTGGAGAGTTTAAGTGCACATCTTCTAGAGAGCTGTTACTGAAATATATTAGTGTAGCTTTGACCACACAAAGCTTTTTCCCTGAAGTATATTAGTGTATCTTTGACCACATAAAGCTATCCTGAAGTATAAAACAAAAACAGTAGTAGCAATAACATTCACTGTATTGCTGTCAAGTTGAGGTTTGTTATAGATATTAGGTTTTCCAATTCCATCAAATCAAAAGAAAATACAGTTTTCCAATAATAAAGCAATCAGCTGACAAAATACATGGCTAAATTCTCCTCTCAGTTGCAACTCTGAAATCCCATTCAATTCAACATTGAGACTATAGGGTATAAACTAGGGCTCATTCCTCTTTGACTGAAGAGAATGCCATTTATTATCTTTCACATCAGCAGAACAGTATTGGGTCTTCAAATCTTACACAATTTGGGTAGTTAATCATAATTAAAAAAAAACAAAGTTATTTTGAAAGTTCCTTCTCCTCTACTTGATTAAGAGGGACTGGATTCAGTGCTTCAGTTTTAGCTCATCCTCTGACACTCACTCCTTTACCTTGGGCAAGTCATCTAAATTACCAGTTTGTGACAGTTTTCCCAATAATAAAATGGAAACACACTCTCTAAAGTTGTGAATACTAATCACAGATTTAACTTTGCATGCTAAAAGCAGAGGTTATGCTTGGCCATAAATCCTGGCACCATTGCAGCTCAAGAAATTCATTAATATTTTATCTTAAATTTTCAGTACAATTTTGCCAGTAATATTAAATGGAGTAATAACATGGTCCTCATACTTCAAAAAGTACAAGAACTAGAAAAAGATTTATTTAGAACAAAAAAGAAAGTGTGACTCTCCCCTGCATACACAAACGTGGCATGTCTACATGTGATAGTAATGCAACACAATTAACTCCAGTGCAGTTTAGCACCAGGGTTTATTGCCCCCAGGTGCAGCATTTACATGTGTATCTGGGACTGCAGCATGTTGAGCCACAGTGGCATGGCTCCTGCCAGCAGGGGGCTTAGGGGGTCAGCCTGCTCTGCTCCCTTCCCCTCCAGCCTCAGTGTGCTGTGCAGGGGATGGCTTAGGCATAAGGGTGCTACAGTGTGGGACTAGTCAGCAGGTAGCCCCTACATTATAGCACCATCATGGCTCAGCAAGCCCTGTCACCATCTACATGTGTGTTTCACTGTATATAAGCACTTCGCTGTAGGATAGTATTTGTGGCAGGTGGAGTTAATTAGTTTACTGAGGCCTTAGAGCACTGCACATTTAGATGGTGATGCTTTACTGCAGAGCTAACTAGGCAGCTAATAAAGCAATAAAGCATCTCATGTAGATCAACCCATACACAAGAAAACAACCCACCCCCCACCCCAACTTAAACGTTAGTTATATGTTCTCTCTGTGTATCCCATTTTGGTAAAATAAAATATTTAGTTGAACCAAAATTTTACTGAGAAACTTATAAAGAATAGACAACATTAAAATTATGGCTCAAGTTCAAACTAAGAGAACCAATACAATGTCAATTACTAATTCATATTGTTATTTGAAAATATAAGCTATTTGTCCCAGTTCTTATTGATAACAAATTTTCTACTTCATTTTTTTTCCTAACCATTCAAGTTTTGGTCTATCATATTACAGACAGACTCGTCATTGGGAAAATGCGCTTGTACTAAGACAAATATTAAGTGTAAAATTCTCTTCACATCTACTACTGGGAGTTCAATCCATGTAGAGGAAACAGAGTATCAAAGTTCAAATCCACACTGTGGATCTGAGAACTGAATCTTGCCCTAAGGATATACCAAAAGTAAAACACTCTAGCAAAGGTATGAAGCAACACTGGTTAGAGTCCTCATTCTGAAAGCAGAAGAAACACAGGTTAAAGTGAAAACAAGAAGTAGTAGTAGAGAAATGATTGGTTTGCCAATGTCTTTTTCTGCTACCGCTTCTGATTATTCATTACAAAAGCTAAAATTATTATTGTCTAATAAATGGCACTTTTCAGCTTCAGGACTCTCAACTAGTCCTAAAAATACCTCAGTAAAATCAATAGTTTTTCCACATTTCCCATTAAGGCTTGGAAACGAGAGGAGGTAAGCAGGGTATGTTCAACGGTATTCTACAGGCACACTACAGATGCAATGTAGACCCACGCTAAGGTGGAGAGGGGGAATGGAGAGGGTGAAACTTGTATGCCTAGAAAACAGAAGATACAATAGGGAAGTTTATTTAAAACCAACTCTTTCATATGCCTTTTTCTGGTTTCTTGAAGTAGGGTCATTTATTTTGTGATAATGGTAGTGAAGTAGAAGTGGTAGCTCCTTTTTAGGTGTGCACACAAGACATGCTTGCTACAGAATAAATTGGACTGTACTCCACTGTGAAAGACAACATAGTCATATGGCGCACACAGTACTCAGGCACAAATGATGCCACTCCAAGGCAAGTTACTCCTCTGAAAACAAGGTAACCGTGATCTTCTCATGCATCCATTCCCCATGTCATTTCCATCTTAGGATAGTCATTTCCTCGATCTAAACTGGCTCCCCCACCACCTAGTAGTCAGGCATGCTAAAAGCACCTATCATGATAGGTTTAACATAAGCTGTGTCTATGCCTGTTGCTTATCAAACTGGAAAAAATAATCGCATTAAAAAAATCTGGGGTAAATTACTCTGTAGTAATTTACTCAGACTACAGCAGTACACAGAAATGAGAACTGGTTGAAAGGGGAAAAGAATAAAGAAATAAAACCAAACTCAGCAAGTACAAGATACATAGGGAAACAGCTTTCTCTCTGAATGGGAAATTGTGGAACAGGAAGTCATCCACAGACTAGACTGTGTTAAATACGGACTAAATAGGGACTAGAGATTCTTACACCATTACATAGATTACTTTTTGTGACCCCTTTGTTCCTATGGGTTTACTGCTTGCTTGTTTGCCTCTTTCAGCATTTCCCCCCTCCCTTTCTATGTTTGTACTCAAAATATTCTCTCCATTTTATGTATTGCTCTGTGTGTGTCCACTGTCCTTTCACAGCATCTGATGAAGTGAGCCCCAGCTCATGAAAGTTTGTGCCTTTTGTATCTAAATTAGATAGTCTGCAAGGTCCAAAGCTATTCTGCCTATTCTTCCAACGTAAGGAAATAAATGGTTCCTTTCCAAATTCATTTGAAACCTGTATCATGAAATAGATGCCCTACATCAAGGGCATGTGTTGATGAAATGGGGGCACTAAATTGAAGTGATGGGTTTTTAAACCCATCACTTCAATTTAGGGTGAAATAAATGCCCCCTGTTGTATGCACACTCTGCACTTACCTGCCTCTCCAGTGGTGAGGAGGGCAGGGGAGGGGAGGGCAAGCTGCCAGCAGGCAGAGCAGTCCCTGGGCTGCCAGAGTGTTTCCCTTCATGGCAGCGGTGGGCTCCCCCACCCCAGGTGGCACCTGCCCACAGGCACCCAGCTCACATGGTCCCAGAGGGCACCACAGTCATGGAGGGAAAGATCAAGAGCCTGCACAGCTCAGGCAGGCAGGCTCTGTCGGGGAGGGGAGGGAAATCAGGCTCGCTGCTTTTCTTGGGCAGAGCCTGCCTTCTTGGGCTGCTGCAGGGATTCCTGCACTGCCCCGGAGCTACACAGAGCCCGGTCCTTTGCTCCACGGCTGTAGGTGCAGCAAACCCAA
>NW_017728992.1:76618795-76634273 GCF_001723915.1 Gavialis gangeticus | reverse complement strand
GCAGGGATTCCTGCACTGCCCCGGAGCTACACAGAGCCCGGTCCTTTGCTCCACGGCTGTAGGTGCAGCAAACCCAAACTGCTTGAAGGAGTTTTAGTTTGCTGCGCCCCAAGTCATTTAAGGTGTACTTCCGCCAAATTTCCTACAGCTGAAATTAATGCACAATACACTGCCAATGCATGCAAAGACCAACACCATTAAAGCAGTGCAAAAGCAGTTACCCTGCTTTAAAGTGTCATGCATTTTGTCTACACGTGGCCCCAGATCCTACTTCAAGCCAAAGAAAACTTGAAAAGAATTAATGAATTTAAAATAGTTTCCTGTTACCTGCATCTTCTCCTGGCTCCCCTGTGTGTATGTTCCAGCCACTTAAATTCTTTTGTTCCTCAGACCAGCAAGTGAATAAGGAAAATATAGGGGGCACCAAGTAAGTGTATCTTGTACCACCTCACATATCACTTTTAAATCTGTCCCTCTCTTACCTTTTTTTAATTCAAGCTCACATAATTTATGACATCTGGTACTTTCATGTCCTGAGAAACATGAAATCTCCAGAGAATCGCATGCACCCATGAACACAAATATTTTTCTTCATGAATTATGCATAGAATACCTTCCCTGACTCCTGTATAAAAGATTTATGAAAGATTGACTGACAAGATAAACTTTCACAAAAAGATCTGTTAGTTTATTAGAGGCAGGATGGAGGTCTCATTGTTTCCACAGGCTCCCCTTTGCTGTCATTTTCCTTTTGTTGTAATGCTACTTTCTTCTTTTCAACCTTTTCCTACTCAGCCAAGAGGATAAAGCCAGTCACTTTGAACTAACATTAGTATAGTATAGTCCTATAGCCAACAGACATGTCACCAAATTCCATAAGGAGCCAGAGCATGATGCCTGTCATGCATTGTATGTAGTCAACTTGGGCTTGGAAAGAATTACATCTCCTAGATTTATTCTAAAATATCATGTTAATATTTTATAACTTCTCTCTGGGGACAAAAAACTGAAGTGAGGCTATTTTATTGAATATTCCCAATGATTTGTAAAAAACAAAGTGAATATGTTGTTGTTGCTCTTCACAACAAGGTCTAGATAAAACTAGTCATGCCCCCCTCACCACTTTTTTTTTTTAAACACACATATTTTCAGCATATTTTCACAAGGTTTCATATTTTATACAAAGGTTTCAGTTACAGTTAAATAAATAGGATGGGGAACCACATATACAATACAAAAACAGAGGGGAACTCAGGAGGGAACAATGATATGGTCATATTCCTCTGCTCAGAGTGCATAGTGAGTTCTCTGCCACCCTCCTTTTCATCATCCTGGTTACACTCCTATCCACAGCTGATAAAGACCAACAAGTTTGTGCCAAAGTTCAAAGTTAACAGGAGTAGTAGCTTAACTCTGCAGGAGGGGAGGGCAAAAATAGCTGCTTACATTGACACTGTGGCAGCCAGCACTACCCCGAAAGACACTGCTACCCAGTATACGGCACTGCCTCGCTATGCCTTAGTAGTCTCATCTATAGTGAATTTTAGATCAGGTCTGCAGCATGAAGAAATTGTAGATATTTCTGAAGTCCTCCAATGGGCTAAAGACGATGACAATATAACAGCAGATTCTTCCAGCAGCATACTTTGAAAATTGTGTCATAAAGACAAAATGAAAGATGATGTTAGTCTGGATAAAAGAAATTATATTTTCAACTACAGATTAAATGAGCAGAAGATATAAAGAGATTTGTTTGAAAACCAACCTAATTTCTTCATGACAATTATATTAGAAATTCAGAAATTTAACATTCATTTTATAGAAAGTGAAAAGGAAAACTAAAATGTAATCACTTATTTACATTTACAAAAATGCAAATAAAGCTGCTGGCATTAGCAATGCTGTCAGTACAGTATGAGGAAGAAGTAATCTGTGTATTTGATATAATAAAATTGATCAAAAGAAAAATGAAGCAGAAAAAGATTTACAAAACTAAAACTATTGTGTGTATTTATATTCTCTACAGCCTTGTACAACTTTTCTTTAAACATATGTTTAGTGATAAACATCTAGCAGCCATCAAACATAGGATGCATATATTGCACGAAAGAAGAATAAAGCATAATGGACATAACTGAATTTCTAAAGAGATGCCTATTTAGATGCTACTTTTGTGGGTTTGATTTTGTGTACATTCATATGTGTAAATGCACATACATCTATATTAGTTTTAGTACTTTAGGGAACTACATTTCTTAATGGGATTTAAAATGTCTGCATATGTAAAGTTAAAGGACTTGACATAAGCTCTTCTTATGGGGAAGATACATTGGTGCAAGTGCCTGAATAAACTATGTAAAAACAGAAAGGACAATGAAGTAAACATGTAACATTTAAATAATTCTCTCTAAAAGGATGTCTTAATTTAAAAACAAAAAAGGAAACAAACAAGAAAAGTAACAATGTAGCCAATTGGATGTACCACTGGGTATCTCAGTGCTATCAGGATCACTTGTGAACTCAAACAGCTCAGGCCCAAATAATCTCTCATTCTACTTATGTATCTTTGTTTAAAAAAACCCAAAACCCTCTTACTTTTTTACGTTGATGGTCACCTCTGGGTCACTCCAAGAATTTTCTAGGATGCTTATGCACTGCTGAATTTCTCTCCCCGCAGATATCCCAAACATGAAATCCCCCCATGAGACACTGTCGGCGGTGCCTGTGGGTGATCACCACTTGCCACCCTGCCGCCACTCCACAATGAGCTCTGGCCACCACCAACACTGCCAGCGGTGTCTGTGGGTGGTTGCTGACCCATGGTTGGCATTCACACCCCACTCCCCCACACCCCTGCTGCCTCCAGGAACCAAATCCAGTGATTCAGCAGCTTTTGTTGTTTGAAAAAGACCTCATCCATTGTTTCTTCCTGGCTTGGTGGCCTGTAGCATGCCTACAATGACATCCCCCAACTGCTGTCCCTTCTGACCTTTACCTGAGGCTTTCAAGTGCCCCATCTTCCACTTCTTGCTGCACTTTCAAGCATGTGCACATTGCCTTTATCTGTAGGGCAACACTGGTAGGGCAATTCCTTTTTTATTTTATTTTTTTGCCTGTCCTTCCTGTCATACTCATCTATGGCAGCATTCCAGAACTATTCCAATTATATTACAATTCTGTTTTTGTACTTGTTTTGTTCTTCTTAAGAGGAATTTTTTTTTCACTTTGAGTAAGATTAGATGAGATTAACTATTTGCATTTTTTTCCTTAAAAAATGGTTTTAAGACTATTTCTATGGTTTTAAAATCTTTTTTTCTAATGTTTTGCCTAAATAATGTTTTTATGTAGTATTTGGAACAAGATGGTTGGTCACTATTTCATTGCAACAGGAAAGAAATGTAGATGTCTGAAGTCTCAGTTAGACCTTCAAGGTAACAAAAGGTTTATACATCAATATAGTTTCATAGTTTCATAGTAGCTAGGGTCAGGAGGGACCTGAACAGATCATATATCTTGACCCCCTGCCAGAGGCAGAAACGAATGCTGAGTTCACAAGACCCCAGACAGGTGATCATCTAACCTCTTCTTGAATTTGCCCAAGGTAGAGGCAAGGACCACTTTCCTGGGAAGTTGGTTCCAGATTTTGGCCACCCTAACTGTAAAATATTGCCTTCTGATCTCTAACCTAAACCTATCCTCCATCAGCATATTACCATTGTTCCTTATCACCCCAGGTGGTGCTGGGAAGAATAGGGCTCTTCCTATTTCCTGATGATCTCCCCTGATGAGTCTGTAGGCAGCTACCAGGTCCCCCCTCAGCCTCTTCTTGCTGAGGCTGAAGAGGTTCAGGTCCCTCAGTCTCTCCTCATAGGGTCGGTCCTGATGCCCTCTCACCAAGTGGGTGGCCCTCCTCTGAACCCTCTCCAGGAAGGCCACATCTCTTTTGAAGTGTAGTGCCCAGTACTGAATGCAGTACTCCAACTGCGGCCTGACCAATGTCGCATAGAGGGAGAGTATCACCTCTCTGGACTGGCTTGAGATGCATCTGTGGATGCATGACAAGGTACAGCTGGTCTTGCTGGCTTTGGTCTGGCATTGGTGGCTCATGTTCATCTTGAAGTCAATAATGACTCCAAGATCCCGTTCCCCCTCTGTGCTTTCAAGAGGGGAACTCGCCAGCCTGTATGTATGCTGTGGATTCCTTCTCCCAAGGTGCAGCACCCTGCATTTGCCTACATTGAACCCCATCCTATTCTCATCTGCCCACTTTTTTAGTCTGTCTAAATGTAGTTGCAGTCTCTCTCTCCCTTCAAGTGTGTCCACCTCGCACCACGTCTTGGTGTCATCAGCAAACTTGGAGAGCATGCTTTTCACGCCCTCATCCAGGTCACTGATGAAGATGTTAAAGAGTACGGGCCCAAGGACCGAGCCCTGGAGTACCCCACTGCTCACATCTCACCAGGCTGAGTATGACCTGTCCACCACTACTCTCTGGGTGCACCCCATCAGCCAATTTTTTACTCATCCAACTGTGTAGGCATCAATGCCACAGTTGCCTAATTTATTGATGAGAATGGGGTAAGAGACAGTGCCAAAGGCCTTCTTAAAATCTAGAGAGACTAAGTCCATGGTAACTCCATGATCCAAGGATTTAGTTACTTGGTCATAAAAGGCAATCAGGTTGGTCAGGCAGGACCTGCCTTTGATGAACCCATGCTGGTTGCCCCTGAGCATGATCTCCCCTGCAGGCCCCCCACAGATGTGCTCCTTGATGATTCTCTCCAAGATCTTCCTGAGCACCGAGGTGAGGCTTATGGGCCTATAGTTACTTGGGTCCTCCTTCCTTCCTTTCTTAAAAATTGGGACCATATTAGCTAGTTTCCAATTCTTTGGCACCTGGCCAGATGACCACAAATGCTCATACAGCCAGGCCAAGGGCTCTGTGATAACCCCTGCCAGCTCCCTCAACACCCTTGGGTAGAGGGCATCTGGACCTGCAGATTTAAAAATGCCCAGCCCTTCCAGAAGATCCTAACTACATCTGCACTGACTCAAGGCCTGAAAGAGCTATTGCCGAGATTGTCCCTACCTCTGGTAGGAGGGATGTCCCAGTTCCTGTTCAAGAAAACAAAGGCAAAGAAACTGTTAAAAATACCAGTTTTCTCATCTGGAGTAGTCACAAGATTACCATCTGAGTCTTGCAGGGGCCCTACATTGCCTGGTGCCCTCTTCTTGCTCCCAATGTACTTGAAAAAGGACTTTTTTTGCCCTTAATCCTGGACAATAGCCTGAGTTCCATCTCTGCCTTGGCCTTCCTAATAGCTCTCCTACACTCCCGGGCAGAGGAGGAGTACTCCTCCTTGGTGATAACTCCTCCCTTTCACTGGTTGCATGCCACCCTTTTAGTCCTCAGGCATTCCTGAATGCCTTTCCTGAGCCAAGGGGGTTTCTGAACACTCTTATCCCACTTGCTTCTCTTAGGGACTGTTACCCTTTGGGCTTGGAGGATCGTCCCCTTAAGGTACGACCATCCCTCATGGACTCCCATCTCCTATACCTTCCGGGCCCTCTGTGCCTTTCCCACTAGTCTCTGAAGCTCATTGAATTTGGCCCCTCTGAAGTCAAGGGCTTTATTGTTGCTGTAAGTCCTTGACACCCTGTGCTGGATAGTGAATTCCAGCAGATGATGATCGCTATTACCCAGGTGGTTAAGGACCTGAAGTCCCCTCACCAGGTCACCCCCAGTGGCCAGGATCAGGTCCAGCAAGGCATTACCCCTAGTGGGGCTGTGCACCTCCTGGATAAGGTGAAGGTCCTATAATACAGCCAGGAACCTACATGACCGGTCAGACCTGGCTGTTTGCTCCTCCCAGCCAGCAAATATCTGGGTAGTTTAGGTCACCCATGACAATGACATCCCTTGATCTAACCGCCTCCATAAGCTGACATGGAGAAGTCCTGGTCCAGCTCTTTCCCCTGGTTGGGTGGTCTGTAGTAGACACCCACTGTAAGGTCCGTTTTGCCACGTCCCTCTTGTAGTTTGACCCATAGTGTCTCCACCTGACCCTCCTCTAACCCAAAGCTAATCACTGATGTTGTGAGGTGCTCTTTGACATAGAGCATGACCCCGTCCCCCACCTTTTCTCTCTGTCCTGTCACTTCTATATAGGGTGTATCCCCAAATGCCCACCACCGAGTTGTCAGTGGGGTCCCACCAGGATTCTGTGAGCCCTACTAAGTCTGTATTCTTGCTTGCAATTAGAGGGCACAGTTCCTCTTGCTTGTTCCCCATACTAGGAGCATTAGTGTAGAGGCATTTGAGGCCTCCTGAGGGTGCACACGCCTCCCCCCCACTCACAGGACAGTTGTGGCCCCCTACTCCCAGGATGTTGTTGCTTACTTGGGCAGCCCTTTCTCTGGTCACCCTGTATACTGGTGAAGCATCCTCTCCACTCAGAGCAGCCCCTTCCCCCGGAGAAGCTAGTTTAAAGCCCGTCACATATGCAAGTGTAGCCTGACTTCAACCCTTATCTAAAATTGAAAAGACAGTGAGATTTCTTCCTGAGACAGGTAATGAGTCACAAATTGGCTGGAGGGCTGTACCCAGAGAGTGGTGGTGTATGGTTCTTTTTTGACCTGGAAGGTTGCGGGCAGTGGGGTTCCCCAGGGCTCAGTCCTCGGGCCCACGCTGTTCAACATCTTCATCAGTGACTTGGACCAGGGGATGAAAAGCACCTTGTTCAAATTAATGGATAACACTACGATGTGGGTAGAAGTGGGCATGCTAAAGGAGATGGACAGGCTGCAACTAGATCTGGACAGGTTACAGGGGTGGGCAGATGAGAATAGGATGGGTTTCAGCACTGACAAGTGCAAAGTATTTCACCTGGGGAGGAAGAACCAGCAGCATACCTGCAGGCTGGGAAACTCCCTTCTTGTCAGCACACAGACAGAAAAGGATCTTGGAGTCATTATTGATTCCAAGATGAACATGGGCCACCAATGTGAGGATGTGGTCAGGAAATTTAACCACACCTTGTCGTGAATCCACAGATGTATCGCAAGCAGGTCCGAGGGGGTGATCCTCCCCCTCTATGCGGCACTGGTCAGGCCACAGTTGGAGTGCTGTGTCCAGTT
This sequence comes from Gavialis gangeticus, assembly GCF_001723915.1. Lineage (NCBI taxonomy): Eukaryota > Metazoa > Chordata > Crocodylia > Gavialidae > Gavialis > Gavialis gangeticus. Next base: position 76,627,136 of record NW_017728992.1, on the reverse strand, counting down.
TTGGATGCCACACTTCAGAAGGGATGTGGCCAGCATTGAGAGGGTCCAGAGGAGGGCCACTCGAATGATCAGGGGGCAGCAGGGTAGGCCCTATGAGGAGAGGCTAAGGGACCTAAACCTGTTCAGCCTCCACAAGAGAAGGCTGAGAGGGAATCTGGTGGCCAACTATAAACTGGCCAAGGGGGACCAGCAGGCAATGGGAGAGTCCCTGTTCCCTTGAGCACTACCACGAGTAACAAGGAATAACAGCCATAAGTTGATTGAGAGTAGATTCAGGCTAGATATCAGGAGACACTACTTCACAGTCAGGGCAGCTAGGATCTGGAACCAACTTCCAAGGGAAGTGGTGCTCGCTTCCACTTTGACACCAGCATTCTTTCGTGCCCATGGCAGGGGGTCGGACTTGATGATCTGCTCAGGTCCCATCTGAACCTACTAACTATGAAACTATGAATGGCAAAGAAACTGAAACCTGAGATAAGTGCTCTAGACACAGAAGAAAGGTGAAAGAGTCATGAAGATTCCTGTAACTGAAAATAATCAACAATTCAGACTCTCATAAAAAACACTCCTGTCACCCCAGAACTATGAACAATGGGCATTTGGGAAACTGGGAACCATGTCTATTCTTACTTTAAAAATTAAAAGTCCATTCTTCAGTTTTAGTAGGACACTGTGGGCTCACCTACATGTGATGCTATGTTGCCGTAGCAATGTGCTTTCTTGGTATAACGCGTTGGTACAATGACATAGGGGCTAAAAATAAGCGTGCCGCCAGCACAGCGCAGTACAGGCTATTACTGCACCATTATTTACTACTTCCTTTTTGAAGTACTAAATGATGGTAGAGTAATAAGGGTACTGTAGGGACACATGTAGATGTGCTACTTGTTCAAGCAACCCTTAGTAGTCTAAGGCAATGACTCTCAAGGCACCAAGTTGAGAGTTATCAATATATTTCCTTTGGGTTTAAAAGGGATGATGCTATTCAATACAGGTTAGAACTCATACTATCTCCTAGTACCTCAGACAACAGAAACAGCCTGCATTGCAAGTGGGAACTACAAGGAAGAGCCTGGAAAACAGATTCTGAATCCCTTTTCAAATTGAAATGTGAGACAAGATCTGGAAGGATTGTGATGGCAATCCTTACAGCATTGAAATCACAGGTGAATAGAATGGGATGAATATTGAGTCCTATGAAATATTAAATGCAGATTATTAACACCTCCCACCCTTCAAAAATACAAAAAGCATACTGTTTTGGATCTGTCTTTGAACAGAAAAGAGAGCAGTGATGCTACCAAAAAGTGAAACTGGACACAACTTCAGCACCAGAAAAAGGCTCATTTACAAAAAGACTAAAGGACAATTTTCCCCCTTTGGAAACAAGACCCGTACAAGAAGACAACCCATTTGTTACATCTGATATCCTAAGAGCTTAAAATGACAATGGACAAATGATGACAAATTGAAGGACCAGTAGCAACATTTTACTTATTTCTTTACTCTCTGGATTTGGTTTCTTACACACTGCTGGCAATATAAAGCACTACTCTCACTTGTATCTATAAATACCTGGTTTCAGATGCATGGATCATTGCCCACTAGAAAAACACTGTATCAAACAACATGATGCAGACAAAAACCCAGCCCAAGTTTGATATTGCAGAATTGGGCGGGGGGGAGAAGGGAGGGAAGAGAACAAAAAAATATACAATATATATTAGTATATCAAATTCAAATGAGAATAAGTAGGAAAGGAGAGAGCCCATTAGCATACATGACTATTTTATGTTGGGGAAAATGGTAGTTTGACTTCATTTGTTTTGCTTCCTCTCCACTCCAGAAATGCCATGCCCTTTCCTAAAAACTACCAGTACTAACCAACCTGGCTAAGGTACTAAAGAACACCTTCACTCTGAATATTTCATATTTCCTTCACAGTACAACTAAAACAATGTAATCTGTCTCATGGAACAACTCCCACCAGTTTAACAAGTAAAATACTGCAAAATTCTAATCAACCCTAAAAAAAAGACAAATTCAAATCCTAGCTGTCACTTTAAGGACTCTTAAAAGGTTCTTCACTCTATGTCAAAACAAACCAAATTTAATGAAGTAATAATATCCATTCTATTAAATAAGAGGTTTTCAGCATGTCATCTTTTTCAGATAATTGATCAATAAAAGTAAAACTCCTGCTATTGCTGCTTCACCAGGACCAACAAAGATCCTTTCTGGACAAGACAACCAAATATGTAAATTCAAATAAGGATGAAGTAGAAATCCCAAATCTGTATTCCCTGATTAATCTGGGAAAGCTGCTGAGAAATAAGCGATTGCCCAGTAGCAAAGTAAATGCTATACCTAAGCAGCAGATACAGGAAAGACTGAGAGTTGCAACAGCATGCCTTGTCAGGACTGTTTTAAGCTATACATGCTGTCTAGTTGCCATGTTCAAGCATGCACAGGGTGGGACTGAGTGGGTGAGGCTTATTTCCTTGGCAGTGGTCCCAAGTTCAGAAAGGGAAAATACAGGCGTATCCAGAAATAGTAAACAGGCCTTGAGGAAAATGATAGTACTTAAAGAGATCTGAAAGGATTATAGGAAGATTAAGCACCAGAAAGAAAAAAAAACCTTATCAGAATCTAGTTAAGGTTTATCCTTTTACTATCTTTAAAGTAGTTCAGTATGATAAATATCTCTAAGTCTCCAAATAAAAAATATAGCTAACCATGAATGAGATGTGTAACTTGACCCAATGCCAAAAGTGTATAGGACTGTCTACAACAGTTCTGCAGGCCATTCTCAACGAGCCCTTAAGTTTTATGGTAGCAGTTGGTTTAATAGTAAGTTATAAAGAAAGACTTGGATTCATAGGTTTTCTTTCTGGAGAATAAGTTAATTCTTTGATGTTAATCAGTGATTCAAGTATTCGTTTTTTGTTATGTTTTTATTTTCATCTTTTATATATTGCTTTCAGTGCAGGTATGAAAATGTTAAAAGTTATAGCTGAAGTTTACAGGTACTATACTTCATATCAAAAAACTTTCATTCCCCAAGTTTATTTCCTATTTAGAATATAAGAAGATTATAATACATATCCTATGAATGGCAGTGTAAAAACAGTGGCTTAAGTGGCAGGAATTTCCAGAACGTGATATTGATTTGGAAGCACAAAACCTAGCATGGAATTCAGTCATCAATTACCACTATACTATCTGTCTATGTATTCTGCCATAAAGTGTGTAATTGTAATGAACTAAGTGGCTTATGAAGCCAAAGAATTATTGACTTCTGTGATTCAAAGAAGTGTAATATTTGCTCTGGAAGGCTCAATTGTTACTTTAATGGATAAAATTCAGTTTTAAAAAACAGTCAATATAATGCCCATCAACAACAGTAGAACAGCAGTTCCCAAATATTTTGGTCCAGATACCCCACCCCCCTTTCTGAGTCAATTATCAACATTTCTCATGGACTAGCATGCATACCTCATTTGTTAACTGAAAGCCAGTGAGAAGGTGGTGCAATATGCAGGCCGCTTATGGCACCACAGATTGCCAGGGGTCTGTAGACAACAGCTTGGCAACCACCCCAGAAGGAGATGCACTGTTTTTTGAAACCCATCACTTCCTACTAGTCAAAAATGCTATCTTTTTTTAAATAGTGATTTCACAGTGTTATGTATGTAATTCCTTCTTAGCAACTGAACAACCTTTAAAGCTGCCACACAAAAAATTCTAGAAGTTTCCTCACCTCTAGAATTGGGAAGAGGTTTCACTTCCTGCTGGAATACTTTCAAGAATGTCAAAAATATAAATAGGAACATTTTATACAGTCAAGGGAACAACTTAAAAATAATATAAAACATAGTCATAAAATCATAAAGGACTAGTCAGAGGGCTTAATTTGTGTAGCATACAACTGTTTTTAGAGTGTTCTTTTTAATTCACAGCTCTTCACTGTGGATAGTTTAGATGCTTTGGACACGTGTAAAAAATATAAAACATTGTTGTAAGAGTTCATTAGGAAATAAGAATGTTTGACCATTATTCTAGTTATAAATTCATACAGGGCTCTTGTACACATCACAATTTTTGCCCTTTCTTAAGTTCCAGCAGTGTTACTGTTTGCACTTAGCAGTTTCCCTGATGCTTTAAAAGTATTTCAGGTGTGCTAAAGTAAAACTTATCTGGATACAGTTTAGTTTGGGTTGCCATGAATTAAAACGCTGTGTCCACAGATTCATTACATGCAAACAAGAATGCACACAAAGTCTTGTAATGAGCCCCTTTGTCCACCAGACAGCGCAACACTTTTTTGTAGTTCACTCCTTTGTCCAGCAGATATCACTTCAAATTTCAGTTACTAATGGATGAGGTTAGCTGCCCTGTTTGGATAACTGGGTATAATGTGTTTTTTTGGATGCCAGGTGTTGAACGCCAGGTGTTGTGGTCACACCCACGTCCCCAACACTCCTGCCCCTGACTGAAGAAGCCCATTCATAGCTGCTGGTTTTTTTTTTTTCTTGTGCTGACTGCTGCACCATTTGCAATTACAGAAGGTCATCCTACAGTCAAACCCATGGAAGCTGGCAGCCCTTAATGGGAACCGCACACTTACCACATAATCTGCCCCAGGTTCAATCCAAGAATGAACCACTTGTGTATCTACAGGAAGGCACCATAGACTCTTTCATTTGACTTTCAGTCAGAAGACAGAGCAAATGGCACATGACTTGTCATAGCAATGAGTGCACGAAGCCCATAGCTGCCTTTTTTCATTTTTTTGTTCTGGCTACCGCACTATTTGTGATTGCACAAGGTCACCTCCCCCCAGTCAGACTGATGGAAGCAGGTGAGATGCCTTTATAGCAACTGGCACCTGCCCCCTCCTAGCACTGAATGCAGTATGCCCACTCCTAGCACTGAGTGCAGCCTGCCTATAGCTACTATGGTCCCTTGCACTTCTGCACCAGTCATGATTTCACAGTCTCACCCCATTTGGCTTGTCCTAACTCACAACCTAGGCACTCCTAGCCCTGGCAGTAAGCCATCACTCCCAACTCATAACCTGCCCCCCCTCGACTCCAGTGTGTCATGCCATTCTGTTGCTGTTTGTGGATTTACTGTATTTTTTTTTCAGTACTGCAGGTTAAACAACCTACCCTGGTATTTAAAACAGAAAACCCAGGAACAAAAGCCTGGGACCCGGGCCTTATGATGCCCCTGATGCCCACCCACATTGAAAGAAAAGAAGACAGATGATTTTATTTTACATAATTAAACTTTACTGACTAATTTACCTGAACTTACATAAATAACAAACCAACCATTACAAAAATTGTAACCATTTGTAAGAAGTGGTACTCTTCAGCTTTGTAAACCTCAGGCAGTGTGCAATGAGTTTCATTACAAGACCTTGCTTACAAGAACACAGTAATCATAGGCAAACCACATCCAGAAGGAACTGCATTAATTATAACCTTTTATTTGTAAAACTAAAAAATTATTAAAAAATGGACGCATTATCTTCCATGTCTTATTGTTCTGCACTAGAAGGAAGAAGACAGGTTTGGCCAGCCCCATGTTTTCAAAACCACCTTCTTGGCTTCCACCCTACAGGCTTCAAAATACATTTAGAAACTCCCCCATGGGAGATTTCAATGCCTACTTATCAGCCTGGAAGCAGCATATCGTGGGGGAGGGGTCTGGGACCATGCATCCACTTTGCATGGGGTTCCTGGAAGGCAATTGTAATTTTAAGGAGCAGCTCAAGTTACCACTAACATAGTAACATGTGCCAGCAAGGCACACCCCCTCAGTAGCAAACATGCCACTTGTGCCATCTTTTGCACCCACCTCCTGCTGCATGGTTAGGTGCTATTAAGAGCTGCAGGGGTGCACATAATTAACAATTAATAATCTATTAAGTTCAACTTACATAAAAACACAACTAACCGTTACACATTATTCAAGGTAACCATTAGCAAGAAGCAGTACACTTCACCTTTGTGAACCTCAGGCAATACGCAACAAGTTTCATTAGAAGACCCTTTTCACAAGACAGCAGTAACCATGGGCGTTGTTTATGCTTAACTCAGTAAACAGGTAATGAACAATAATTAGCAATACTCATATAATATCACTGCACATAAACAATTCTATGTTTGTGCTTTTCTACATTTGTGAGCTGGACTGCCCTTCTCTCTCCCTTTCTTGTGAATGCCTCATTGGCTAGCCAACACTTGGCCACAGACCTGACATGTCTGTCTTGCTACCTCCCACAAGTACTTCCCACAGGTATGGATGGCAATGCCAATACCATCTGTCCAGGCATCATTCTTGGGCTTTGTATGTGGTCTGCATTTTTTCAGCAGCAGCAGCAGCGTATCAAGTGCAGCTGAGAACAGGAAGGAAGGAATGTGGGGGATTAGTCTGTGCTTTGAGAATCAGATGACAGCATAAAACACCATCTGCAAAAAAACCCAGGAAGAGCTTGCCTGCCTGCCTTCCTGCCTACCTAAATTGTTGAAGTTCAGACCCCTCACCCATCTTCTATGTCTTCTGTCAGTTGACTGCAATCACTCATCCCCCCTGCCGCCGCACATCACAGCCCAGCCTAATCTCAGGTGACATTTCACATCTCAGATGTCAGGTCCCCATGGTTTAACATACTGATTCTGGAGGATGTCCCCAGTTGCTCCTCTTCTGCAGTCTCATCAGGACAGTTCTAGTGAAGAGGCAGCAGGACTAACAGTCGCACCCACAGTCGGCAATCTCTCAGGAGAGGGTGACATACTGCATACCTCTCGTCTATTTGCTTGGCATTTGAGTACCCCCATAAATGGTTGGAGGTACTGATAATGAGGCACCTTATGCACATGTGTGCCACCCTGATGAGCTTTTGCTACTGCACATCAGAAAGCATCTTTCATACTCTTGGACTTTGCCCTGCACTCAACCACCATCTTGTTGTGCCCCCACTGGGCAAGTCTCCTGGAGACATGCAGGTAGATGTGCAAGTTATTAGTTGGGCTGTTGATGATGCCGAACTGGCTTAATACCTCAAGGACCTCTAGCATCCACATCAGGCCCTTAGTTGCTTCATAGGACCACATTGACCTAGTCTTACACACCCTGCCTGTCTGTTTCCTTCTCTCCCTGGTCTACTGCCTTCCTTCCTCAGCCTCAGACATCTTGGATCAGTAAGATGTACCTCAGCCCCAGTGCCCTCAATTTATAGGTTTCTTATTCAGTTGGTCAGGAACATTTCACCCCCCACAACCCTTGTTTCAGTGCAAAAGGTTTGTACAGCAGACATGCTGGTGCCATCCTGCAAACTTTGTTTCTTTTATCCATACTTTTCTCCAAAAAGGGCATCTAAACTATGTGTTGGTAAAACATAAGCCCTGTACTTTGACTTGGCCATACAAAGGTACTTTGACCAGGCAAATGTATCTGACCTGGTCATACAGAGCCTTCATTCTGTGAAAATGCAAGGCGGTAGGGGGAAAGCGTCGGGCAGGGGTCACTGGCACCAAGGTATTGGTCAATGGGTCACAGTGTCTGGTGCACTGAGGTTGGTAACAGTTCTTATCATCAGACTGACTCCCCAGAACCCAGTGATGAGGAAGGGCAGAGGACTGCAATAATTGCTGACTTTTATGTGTGAAATGTTGCCAAGTTTCATAAAGGGCTTTTGTCTCTTGGCTCTCCAGAGCCAACATCTGTAGGTGGAGGACAGTACAACTACTGGTACAGAACACCTCAAGGTTATACATGAATGCTGTATATAGAAATTATGTTTAACTCAGAAAATATATACAAGTGTCCAGGTTGACTGTTCTGTCCAAACAGTTTCACTTGCCGATGCTTTCAGGGCTAGGCCTTTCCTTGTCAATATTACCAAGCCACTTCACATTTCAAAGAGGGTAATTATCACCTACTCAGGATGAGCTCCCACTCTTTGTTCTGTACTGCAATGCAGGTGGGGCACAGGCTCAACTGTAATATTCCTGGCTACCTCTTGGACTGAGGCAAGCTGAGTGCAGCTACTGTGCACTTTTCAGCAGCCACTACAGTTTGTGCTGCATCCACCAAAGCTGCCACATCATGCTCTCTCAATGATGCTCAATGATCTTTTTTTCTGATCAAATGTCAATCAAGCCCTTCATTTCTTCCTGGGTCCACTTGGGGCCATTGCTGATCAATGTATCACCCTCCTGCTCTGTTGGGTTGCATACTGGAGTTGCTTTTCTGAGAGATCAGAGACTTTTTCACAATGAATGACTGATACATTTCTGGGAGATGGGGGGTGGGGGGGTGCAAAACC
>NW_017728992.1:76613095-76613795 GCF_001723915.1 Gavialis gangeticus | reverse complement strand
GCAGGCTGGCACAGCTCCAGCCTGCAAGAGCCAATTGCAAAACCTAAAATAGCAGGTCAAGGGAGGAGAGTAGGGCACAGGACTCTGCAATGCTCAGCTAGCAGTACAAATGTAGCATGGGTTTAATGAAGCCCCATTCCAAAACTGGGTGGGGGTCAAGTACAGACATTTCTTGTGAGAGGACTTGATGGTTTGATACCTGCCTTAGATCTTGAGGTGTTAATGGTAGCTCTTGAGACATAGTGCTGTCCATCGCACACCCCTGCTTCAAACCTGGGTTAGTTCAGGGCAGAGCTCTTTTCTGGGGAAATGTTTCTTTCAATGCGGGGTTATTGCAAGTCAGGGCTGGGGAAAGGTTTATTTTCAAATCAGGTTTTGAAATATGCAGTTTTGGAACTAACTATAAGATAGATAGATAGATAGATAGATAGATAGATATCTGCATCTATCTATCTATTTATCTATCTAACTCATAAAATATCAAATAATAAAATACATATAAGTAATATAGTTTTGGAATTATTTTATTATTTGACTAGTGAATTGCCCATCAAGACTGATGGGGGGGGAGGGCGGGGACGGAGCGCCCCGCATCCACCACCCCATGCCGCTGCCACCTCCCAGGAGTGCGGCTGGGGGGAAGCTTACCCTGCTATCCCCTCCATCCCCCTCCGCCAGCAACAGAGCCACTGGACTCACC
>NW_017728992.1:76601569-76608095 GCF_001723915.1 Gavialis gangeticus | reverse complement strand
GCTATCCCCTCCATCCCCCTCCGCCAGCAACAGAGCCACTGGCCTCACCCCCCTGGCCCTGCTCCTCAGAGGCAGCAAAGCACCCCCATGATGGTAAGGACCATCCCTGACATCATGGCGGCTCTCCACACTCTGGTTGTTTCATTAACCAATCACAATGCTCTAAGAGCATTATAGGCAGACAGACAGATGGACTAAGCTCTTTATATATAGAAATTATAATATTAATGCTACATCTATGTACAGTCAGAAGAATATTTTCATTAAGAAAATAAAGGAGTCAATTTTACAGAATTATTTCTGGATGTGCTGTGATGCAGCTTCACACCATGCTGTGTGCCCTGCCAGCAGGATGAGCTGCAAGGTAGTGCGGTGATGGGGCCTATAGCTGGCTATTGCCATCCCAGAATTGGACACATCACACCCATGCAGATCTGGCCTGGCCAGATATCCAAGGTATCACAGGGCAGTTGCTATAGATGTCTCCCTGGACAGGGATGCAGGGGATGCTGGGTGCCATAGTCCTTAAACAGAAAAAAAAATGGAGGCCAGACAAGGGTTGTACTCCCTGTTCCCCATGCAGACCATATTTTGGTACCCCGTGGTGCTGGTGATACATACACCATGACCCCCACTGGCACAGATTTATTATATCCTCTCCCCACCCCAGCCATGCCCTCCTGCAGGATGGAGGTGGACGAGGAGCAGCAGAGCAGCAGAAGCAGCAAATGGTAAGTTAGCAGCTGAGGGGTTGGGTGTGGCACCTGTTCTTAGTACTTTCATACTTCGAGATAACTTTCATATTTGTTATAACTGCATTCCAGAAACACAAGCAATAGTGAGGGCGGATGCTTCATGCCAGATCCAGCCCCCAGGATACAAATATTCTGAGTTATATATAGGTAATACCAGAAATACGCCACCGACTTTTTTTGTATCCTGTAGGGGGAAGGGAAAGAAGGTGCTTTTTGGGATCATGGGACAAAAGCAAACTTTTGCTTCTTTGTTTCCCTGACAAAGACAGAGATCAGAAGTAGAAGGCAGTAAATGAAGAATAAAAAAAGTTAATGACAGAGAAGAAAGAACAATGAAGAAATAAATTAGATTAATTAATTGATAAGAAACTGGATTAGAAATAAATAGAGCTAAATAGATAGATGTAGATATGTAAGAAAAATAAAAATAAGAGTATAGAGTAGAAATAGAAGGGTATAAATAATATAAATAAGTATATATAGATAGTATAAATAGTATAAATATCTATAAATTGTACAGATAGTGTAAGCAGTATAAATAAGTATTAATAATATCAATATTATAAATAAATGCAAGTAGTATAAATACTGTACATTATATAAATAGTATAAAAATGTAAATATTTTATATTTTTATACAGGTCCTTAAATGGTTTTCATATTTTATAATATTTTCTAATGCTTTATAATATTCATAATGATGTTATCACAGTTTCTACAATCTTTTAATAATGTTTTGACAATGATTTTATACTGTTTCATACTGCCTTGCAATTTTTTTTGTTTTTTATGTTTTTAGAATGTTTAAATTTGTACTTACATTTCTTAGTTATTACTTTTATATTTATTTTAATTTTACTTTTTTATAGATGATTCTTCTGTTTATTTACCTACTTAATTTATTTACTACATTTTTTTTTAATTGTGGCCTTATCAAAAAATTATAATAAAGATTTCAAATAAAGATTTGCCGAGTTTTCTTTCAGAGGTAGAATGGCCTGTGGGAGTTCACATGCTTTCGGGGTGTAGGACTTAGGAGCACCATGTGGGCCTGGAGGGAGATACAAGGGGCAAGGCACCTATTTGGGCAAGTGGAGGAAGCTGTGCAGCTTGGGCATAGGGAGAGGAATTAACGTGGAGAGATGGAAGGAGGCTGTGTGGTGTGGCTATGGATGATGCATGGTCTGAGGCTGAGGAGAGAAGACGGCATAGCTGGCTGTCGTCTTCTCTCCCTGTTCCACTGCATAGGCATATTGACATCGGTGAGTGTCCATGTGGTTTGAGGGTGGGTTTGTGGCTAGGTGGGGTGGGCTTGTGACCATGGGTTAGTGTGGGGATCCCTGGCTTCAGTGTGGGGGTGGGGTTCAAGAGCGAGGAGGAAGGGGATTAGTGGTTTACATGCACCCCCTGCTGTAACTCAGCACCAGACACATCAGTGGGGTGGATTGGTATGCAGCTCCCCCAATGGAATTTACAGGGAATTGCACACTGGGCTTAATTCGTTGTAAATGATATTACATGCAAACAATGATGAAACGTTCTAAAATAAACTTTATAAAATTGTATAAACCTGTCTAATTTAATGAGGATTAAATCCCATTATGTGGACAAGTACCCACAATGACCAAAAAGTGAAAATTCTGCAATGTTTTAATGTATATTTAAAAAGCAGTTTTGATAAGGATCATAAAATACAGGTTTATTTTTAAACAAACTTAGATGCCATGAAAATTAAGCCTCTGGAAGAGAAACTTCAAAAGGAAAAGGGAACTTTTCCAGCATATCTAGGAATCCATTGGCAGATGACCGGTACATGTATTTTGTCAGTATTCTGTTTGAAAACCATCTATAAACACACTTCAGAGGTCTACTAGTTGGCTTATTTTTCAAAGCTGTTCAAAGTTATTTTTGTTATTTTGTTTTTTTTCTCTAAATTTTCACCCTTTGTGAAGCAACTTTTGACCAAAGCAATAATTGTTTACTATTCCTTATTTAAATACTACAGTTGATCGCCTCAGTCCCAGGACACATGTTTCTGGTTTCTCAACTAATTATTGCCAGATTCACAGCTTTACAGTTGCCCCACGCATAACCAGTTTGAATACTTGTACTAGTGGATATCTAAACAAGTAGGATCACAGAAAAGTAGTATTTGAAAGGACTTCACAAGGTCATCTAGTCCAGCCTCTGGATCATGTCTGCAGGAACATATCATTCACATGAATAGCTAGATGCATTCTTTTGCTCACACATATTATTGCAAAAAGGGCAAACTGCAAAAACCTAGGACTATTTCCACTTGTATTTGGACAGATTCTAATAAATACTGTTTTGATATATTAGCTCATTAGGAACATTCTGGATACAAAACCGTAAATCTTTAAAACAAGAATGCTTCCTGTGCACCCACATCTCGTTACAGAAAGAATTATAAATAAAAAAAAGGTATTAAAGCATTTGTGTTAAAGATTTTGTACACCACTCCTCACCACTAGTGCTGCAATTAGAAAGGAAGTGTTTGGCTACACTATTTCTGTGTTACCCTCATTTTCATAGTACTTGAAAACCTCAGTCTTATGTATTTAGTTTCAAAGCCCAAGACATTGTATAAGTATAGAAGTTTATACTGGTATAAGTGATCCAAAACCAGTCTATACCTGTAACAGAATAGAAGTTTAGTGCACATAGACTGGTTTAAACATGGCCAAACCCATTCTAAGACAAAACTAGATCAATGAGGTATCAGATTTAAATCAATTTAGGACAGACCGATAGATCAAACTTCTTTATCCGATCCCCTGTATATCTTCAAATAGGAACTCAAATTAAATTGCTGTCCTCTGACATTCCAGGCATGTTAGCAGCCCCTGCCAACCCCTCCTCAGAGGGAGGTGTGCTACCAGCTGGTCTGAGCTTGGCTGCTTTGGCCAAGCACCCAGCTGCCCCACCCCTGGGGTCCCCTGAGCCAAGTCAGCATAGCGACTTAGCTGACACTGCTGGGCTGAAGTAGTCAGATGTGCCCAGCAGTCCAGCCCTGTTCCCTGGAGCTATGCCAGCTCGTGGAGGCATGAGGGTCCCTGACTGTACATGAAAGCATTGGGCATTAGAATTCTAAATACCTTTTCAAATGTGATGATTTACCTGAGGGGACAAAGAAAATCTGAAGGGGAAGAAATTAAACCAAAGCCAAAGCTAGTGGCACAACAGAGTGTGCAGGACCATTTTTCATCAACCTGTATAAAACAGCCTTTGGTAAGATTCCTATGGTTACACATTTAGATGCTCCAAAAATCTCAAGACACTCATGAATACCCACCTGCTGCAGGACAAGGAATGAGCATACATTCCTTTCCCTTCAATTTAGATCTACAGTGGCTGTGTCTATTTTCAGGAACCACTTCCTCCAGTCATTCCCTGAATGCAAAACTTACTAAGGAACCAGGGAGAAGCAATGAAATACACCACAAAATGGCTGAGAGAATGTAAATGCAAGGTCACATACTCTAAGCTGGCAGTGGAAATATGTTAAATCTCCTTAAGTGCCATAGCAGTTGGATATGCTTTCACCCCAGACCAGAGCACCAGTGGCACAGCTTCCAAGTAATTAAGTATGGGGGTGCCTGATTTTCTAAGCTGTTGAGAACCCAATGACTCCAAATGAAGCTGGAACTGGTGGAAGCTACAATTTCTGAAAAGCAAGCACATTAAAAATGAATGTCAGCTCCACTCCATGCCAAATCCCAGCATCCTCAATTGTTTAGCCCATGAAAGATTTATGTGACACTGCTCCTACACAACCAGAACTCTCTTCTATGGTATTTGCTATGTTTGCTGCTCACTATTCAAGCACTTGAACATGATTTCTGGTTGCACCATATATAGCATTAATTTTACTCTCCAAAAGTCTGACTAAGATAGACATAACATTGCAGCTTCAACTTAACTGATATTAAAGCCAGATTCCAAATAAGGTGGACACCTACTGAGCAGTTATTCTGAGCATACCTTTACAATGGATGCACTGAAGATATTTATGTTAACCACATAAACATATGTCTATTGAGATGTACAGAGTGGTTTAAGACAGCCAATGGTTGCTGGAAGAAGTGTACTGTTTGTGTAATCACTAGCCACAAAAAGATCTTACCTTTTAGAGATTTCAGGAGGGTCCAGTCATTGTTGACGTAAGAAGGGATATAAATGGACAGATGGCATGCAAACAACCACACAGTCCTGGATGTCACACCAGTGGCCAATACCAAGATTAGTTCAGACATAAAGCTGGGTGCTTTAAGGCTAAGCTCAGTAGCTAAAATATGGTTTATTGCTACTAACAAGAAAGATTTGCCAGTTTCTTTCATATGATCCACAATATTCAAGTAAAAAAAAAGAAATAGTTCAATAACACAATGCAGTATTTTGATACCTTCTGGAATCTAAAGACAGCTTCCTCACATTTTATATTGATTTACCTTTTTTCCACTGAAAAGCTGGAGGTAGCTTTCTTCACCCTCTGCTCACTGCATAGTATTTCACCAAAATCCTTTTTTTAGCTTTGCTGGGAAAAAAAATATTCAGACATACTGTGTGCTGTACTTTTAACTTCACTCTGTACCAAGAGTACTGAAAACTGCAGCTTATGTTAAGAGACAGAGTAAAACAGCTCACTTGTCTGAATGATGTATTTTCTTCCTTATTGCTGGGCATTGCTGTGAGGTGGATAAAAGATTTTTATTTGGACACATTGAGTACAGCTTGCCCAAAGTTAAGCTGCTTTCCTATTTGTGTAAGTTCATTGTTCCTGAAGATATACAGAAGTTCCTCATGTTTCATCCACCTAATAGGTCATAAATTATGATCTTCTGTTTGAGACATCAAAACTGTTCTTGTGTATGCCTTTAAACATGAAATGTTTTTAGACAAGAACAGATAAGAGGAATGTGCTACAATATCTGAAATAACAGCAAAGACTGATCTGACAGAGGATAATGATCTTGCAGAGAGATGTAGGTAACACAAATCACACAACTATTTCAGCAGTTTACTCTCACTTTCTAACCTGGTGGTTAGAGCATTTGTCTAGGAAGTGGGACACCTGGGTTTAATGTCTCTTCAGCTTTGGAGAGGTATCAAACCCAGAGCTTCTATTTCCTATGAGTATACCCTAACCAAGGTTCCCTCTAAGGTGCGCGCGTATGCAGCCCTGCACAACTAAAAGTGTGGCCGCGCACAGCCTTTTCAAGGCCGTGCACCAGGAGAGGTTGGGGCGGGAGCCTGGTGCAGGCTCCACCAGCTCTGAGGAAGTGCTCCACTCTCCCGCATCAGGGCCGGGGAGCGAAGCACGTCCCTGGAGCTGGTGGAGCCCACGCCAGCCTCCTGCCCCAGCCTCCATCCCTGCCTTGCCTCACCTCAGGGAAGAGCTGCTCCCTGCCCTGAGTGAGTCTCCACCAGCTCCGGGACACTGCTCTGCTCCCCAGCATGGCCTTGGTGGGGTATGTCCAGCAGTATCCCGGAGCCGGCGGAGCCTCACTTGGGGCAGGGATGCAGGCTGGGGGCAGGGGGCTGGCGTGGGCTCTGCCAGCTCTGGGGAAGTGCTCCACTCCCCGGCCCTGATGTGGGGGAGTGGAGCACTTCCCCAGAGCCGGGGAGCCTGGGCCAGGCTCTGGCTCTAGCCCCTGGGCCCTGGCTCCAGGCCCTAGCCCCCAGCTCCTGGCTCCAGCCCCCAGCCTCCGGCCCCCGGCTCCCAGCCCCCAGCCCCAGGCTCCAGCCCC
>NW_017728992.1:76585043-76601262 GCF_001723915.1 Gavialis gangeticus | reverse complement strand
CTTTGGTAAGTGTCCCATGCTGGACCGAGGCAGCACACTCACAGACCACTGCTCCTTAGAGGGAACATTGATCCTAACCACCAGTGAACTCCTGTCTCTCTGTCTCTTGGGTGACTGCTGAAAAAATCAGGTACCAACTCCCACTATGTTTTTGGGTGATAGCAAGTATGTTCCCTGTGCTTCATGCTGAATTCAGTGTTGTCACTTGGTTTTAGGCATGATCAGAGCATGCTGATTGATTCAGGGCCCACAGGGCTCTTAGGTCCAGGGATAACTAGTTTGTGAATCCTTACTGGTCACAGCAGAGGCACAGCAGGGCAGCTCCACATCCAAGATAGCTGCAGTGTGCAGGCCAGCACGAGATGCTACAGTTAGCCTCTGCTGTGATGGTAGCTCTTTTTGAAATCCTCCCACCAAGTAGGGTGACCACTTGTCCATAACTGGATGAAACAGTCCCTTTATTTAAAGATCAAGTCCTGGTCTTGGGCTGATTGAGTCTGGGATAGCATTTGTCTCAGATTCCCCACTATTGTGCAGGGATTCGGATTTTCCATTCACCATGGAAAACTGTAGGAAATGGTAGGTTTCTCCTCCCAGGCGGGCAGAGATCCACCCTGCAAGGGGCTGCTTGGGGCTGGGGAGAGCAAGATATAAGGGGCACCATGTGCACGTATGTGCACACAGACATGCATGTGGCCAGCAACACAGCCCTAGACAGTGGTGGAGAGCAGCTCCCCCAGCTACCTGCAGATAAGTTGTGGTGGGGGGCAGACTGAGGCCCCCACAGTGAGGGAGGGAGTGGGACAGGGTTGGCAGCTGGGGCTGGATGCATTGCCCACCTGGGGCGGTACAGGAACAGGCAGCTGCAGGGCTCAGCCAGAGGGCAGAACAGAGCCATGGGTGACATTTTTTTCTATATATATTTCTTACATACATAATGCTCTGGAAAAAGATATGAACTTTGTTTAGGAAAAGCAGAATGAAGGAGGCAAAAAACCCACAGCCAAAAAAACTTTCCTTGTAGTAAATAACTGACTAGGAGTAGCTAAGGAGCTCAGCCTCTGCTTACTATTCTGCTTCTTGTGAATTCTGTGCAGAGTTACTTCTGAGCAGCAAAAGCTTAAGCAGCAGAAATTGCTGTTACCAAATTCCTTTGCTCAGAATCTCAATTTTCAGCAGATTTTTTTTTTTTGGGGGGGGGGAAGAGGTGCACGTGTAGGTGAAAAAAATATGATAGTATCCCAAAGCTTCCCTAACTTGGTGAAAGCAGCAAAATCTTGTTTTTGTGCCAAGCTTATTAACTAAAATATTGAAGAAGACCTCAGTGATGCTCAAGGAACACTACTTGGTAGCTTTCCTCCAACCAAATACTCCTCTTTTCAACACTACTCATTGCCATTTCTCCTCTATAGCCCAGCCATTCATGCACCTTCTCCATCTTAAATATATTTTTTTATATGGCACCATAATCAAATGTTGCACCGAAATAGTGGCTCCCAATCCTGGTACTGTAAGACTCTTCCTGGGACTCTGTGGTGCAGGTGCTGCCTCAGCCAGGTGGAACTGTGCTGTGCACCCCTCTGTACAAGTACAGTTGGAAGTGGAACTGGAGTGCATGTTCTTCCCACGGCCCTGTACAGTCTGTATCCAAATGCTCTACAGTCCAGATGGGACTGTACCAGATCCCTGTTTCCAAGAGGAACGTGTGGTCAGAGCAGAAAGGGCTGTGGCAAGATCACACCCTCTGGCCGCAGCCCTTTACACTGCCTAACCAGTAAAGCTAGGCTGAGCTGCAGCTACCTTTGCAACGCCCAGCCAGAGGAACCATGTGTGGGAAAACCAAGGGCAGGTAAAGCCATCTTTCTTCTCCTTGCCTCTGCCCCTTCTCCCCTGACCAGTGGCACAGGGGAGTTTTGTCCAGGACATGATATACCCATTATCTGTGTCTCTGCTTTTGCCTGCTTTACATTCATCAGACCAATACATCCTAATACAGACCAAGCATGTGGTAACACCCCGGCTGAGAGTCACTGAGGTAAGCTGAAACAGCATAACATTGGTTCTCAACAAGTGATGGCACCAAATTAAAAAAAAAAAAAAAAGTTTTGAAGGGGTGCCATGACTGTAAGGTTGCAAAACATTGCACTAAAATGTAGATGAATAAGATCTACCATATTTGCTTTGTCTAAATACATCAGTTATCTTACAAAAAATATGAATTCTACCATAATATCCTCATTACTTACCAAAACCAAACCTAAAATGGTATTATCTGTAATTGGATCAGTGATTACTCTGGTAAATCTAAAGCTAAACCTGTTAGCTATATCATCCTGTAATAGTTGAACCCTGTCATTATTAGTAACATTTATTTTCCAGTCAATATCTGGAAAGTTAGTCCAGTTATTGACTGGAATTGCTGGTAGCAAGGTTTGTTTGGACTTCTATTTGAGCAACTATAACCCTGGAGAGATGTTAGATGAGCTTGTAGACAGGTCTGGGAAAGAAGCAGATACAGTCTCAGCTAAATACCAGCTAAAACAACACATTTTAACTCCTTTCTGTACATGAAAAGAGTCACTTGAAGGGGAAGAGGGCAGAAAAAAAATTGTGGAGTAAAGAGAAGTTATCATAATAACAAAAGTAAATTGAAATATATATATAAAATTAGGTGGGTCTGTGTGTCTATATTAGACCATTATAAAGGAAAAAGTGTTATTACTTCCTGTGAGCATAGAGACATTCACAGAGGAGGTAGGTAAAAATCATAATAATCCATAAGAACACTGTCTATGTTTAATCATAAATCATGAAAAATATGGTCCATGAAGGAATTGTGTAGGTTTCCTTTGAGGGCAAAGACTTTGAGGTCAAAGAAACAGCAGCTGTACAGTGAAAAAGATTCCCCCACTAGTGATCAGGTGTTTATTCTTAAGTATTTTGGCTTGGTATGCTTTCTGCTAAAGTTCATTCTACAGTACAGTGGTGGTTTAGTTTGATACAGTTTCCTCAAGAGCATTTGGTGCATTTGATCAGATGCATCACAGACCATGACAGACATGTGGAGGACTCATGGATTCTGATGATACTGTTGTAGGGTGTGTTGATTGTGGCAATATATTGATTTTATACTGTGTCACAGGGTGGGGTCCTAGGGGTGGCCGTGAACTCCCCTAGCGCCCCCTACCATGCCAATGTGATATAAAAAGCACCCTCACAATCTCACCCACCACGTCTTTGATGTTAACAGTTTAAGGGAGGCTGCCCTTAGTCCTCTCTGACACAGTGTCCTGATGTATCCCAGTCTTAGTTCTATCTTGGGTGACTCGGTGCACCCCGGCCTTATGGGCTATGCGTAGCTCCAACCACCCCTGTACCATGCCCCAAGCCTCACAGATGTACCGGATGTTATTTGGTCAATTTCCCTTTCCGCCCCCCATGGACACCCTTGAGCTTGTCTCGCACCTGCCCACACTGGGGCTTGTCACATCTGGGGCTCAGGTGGCCGTAGCTGTGCCTGGCCTCCAAATCCCTTCCTCGGGTCTTAAATTTCCTGTGGGGCTCAGGCGGTCTTGGTCTTACCTGGCCCCCAATCCTCTGCATCCCTTCTCAGGGCTGGGGTCAGTGCAACCCTGAATGTTGTGCCCTCCCTGGCACCAGGATCCCCATGCTACCGTGGAGCCCCTATGAGGCCTCCTCCAACCCCTAATAGCCTCACCCAGTCCTCCGGTCAGAACAACAACTACAAACAGTAACACAAGCCCCCGAGCTATAACATAAAACTAAAAAGTCTGGTCAGAACAACATTCAATCCCCACCAGGAAATACTCCAACCCATAGCAGCAACCAGGGGATACTCATACAGTTAGCTTCTCCCCTCTCTCTGCACTGGCCGAGCTCCCCCTTCCCTAGCCACCAGAGGGGAACTGCCCTCCTGGCCTCATGCCTGGGCTTAAGAAGGTCCAAGCCCTGCCCCTTCCTGTCAGCTGATTCCACTGGTTGCCCTAGCAACCAGCACCTGTGCTGCCCCAGTGACTGGCAGCTGAGCCTCCCCCTTCTCATCACTAGGGGTCTCTCCCGAGCCATTTCTGCTTTCAGGCACAGGGCACTTAAGTGCTCTGTGACATACTGGTATAAATTGTATATAGTTTTTAGTTGGTGTGTTGTTTTGTTTGGTGTGCGTAGATATGCAGGGAGTTTGCTTCTAATAAGAATTGGACAAAAGCTAGAAGATAACTTGAAAGCCAGGAACAGGGAATATTTCTCCCAGGGTGTGATCTTAGTCAAGTATGGTCTGTAAAGGTATTGACAAACATTCTTTTTAGCTACTTTAAAAAATGGAGAGAAGCTGCTGCTTGGGAGTGTGCATCAGTTGTTGCCACCTAACACAGAAGTGTCAAACACACCCTGTGGAGCTACTCTGTTTAGGTTACCAGGTTACTGGCACACCATTACAAGTTGTGGGGCAAGACAGGTCATAGAATTTGGGGCCCTTTGGCCATGCTGGCCACAACCATTAGTAGTGAGCTTTGGCTTGCTGTCCTGTCTCCAGACACACCACTGCTGCTGGACCCCTTGCCATGGTGGCCAAACCTTGCCATGGAGGCCAAACCTCTGTGCCTTGAGCTGAATCCAGCTCACAAGAAGCTCCAGGTAAATTTGACACCCTCAATCTAACACCATTTTACATAATCCTAAAACAATACAAGTGCCTAAACTGCTCCATTTTTGACCCTATGTGAAGCAGAATTAAAGCTGGAATAGTTTTGCTACACTTATATCACCACAGATCTATGCACATGCAACAATGGTGATGAAACAAAGGATGCCAATATATACCGTTATTAATACAATTGTTATATCTGTCTACACCTCAACTGCTTATGAATCTTCTTCTAGGTCCCATTGTGGAATGGTATGTTACAACAATGGTATGCAAGTTATGCACTCAGTGGACACATCTACACGTGTGCTTTACTGTGCAGTAGACTAATTTACTGTGCAGTAAAGTATTGCCGTCTACACATGCACAGCAATTGGGGTGTAACAGACTGATTTACTGCACCACCGGGTAGTCTTTTCAGATACAAGCACTATCTGGTAGCAGAGTGAATTACTGTGCTTAAACGCACATGTAGATGGTGCACCTGGAAGTAGTTTACTGCACAACATGCTACGCTGTATATTCAGTTGCAATAATTGTGCATGTAGATACATCCAATGTAGTTTTTCCTTTCTGTATTGTAGAAGGGTGGGATTCAGGTGACTAGTTCAAAGATACATTCTATTCCTACTTTTTTATTCCAGAATTTTATCGGCTTCTTCCACTTCAGGTAAATATTTTCATTTACATAGAGTTAAGTCACTGTTTTACCTGAAAAATAAAGTTTGCCAGACCTGAGGAAGTCCATGTTGTGCCCCAAAGCTTGTCCAGCATCTCTCCAACTATACAGGTGACCACTAAAAGGTATTTTCCAACAAATTTTGCTTCTTACATATTCCCTGAACCATGACTTCTACAAACACTATGACTCAAATCCAGTTGCTGGTAGCACTTATTATTTAACATGGGGTTATCAAATAACCCTGTTTTACTGTGCGATGCAGATGGTGGAACAAATTTACAGACACATCCCTGGAAGCCAGTTGAAAGCTGAAGAAAAATGTAAGTCAGAAAACTTCATGGGAAGTTTGCACATACCGTTGATATATACCAGCACTGTAAACCTAAGCATTAAAAATGTGCCAGGCCTCCAAAACAATAACTCAAACATAATCAAGTTCTTTTTAAGCAACTGATTTAAAAGAATCATTGGCTTTTTTTTTATTTGTTTTTCTTTTTGTTTAATTTTAAGGCTTATGATTTCAGTTTTTCTCTGCAACAATGAAAGCTGGAAACTTATCCAAAAAAAAGACAGATTTCAATTGAAGTTTAGAGGTTTATATAGAAGTTGGGCATCTAAGCACCTTTTTTTTTCTTGTGACACTTAGAAGGTTTTTTTTATTTAAAAAAAAATGAAAACTAAGATTCACATAAGATCACATGATTCCAGGAGGCAGAACTTCAAAGAGCTGCTCAGAGTCCTGAGAGCTGGCAACAAGAAAATTCTGGAAGGATGTTTGCGTAAGAAATATAAATAAATACAGAAAAAAAGGAGAGAGCAAGAGGGACGAGTGGTTTGCTGACATTCAACTAGACTTTAAGGATTCTTTTTTTCAAAGAGGTAATTGCTATTTACAGGAGTTGTGTGTCATGAACCTATCTTGCCACCCAGCTTAGAAGAGATACTGTACAATACAGCACACCATGAAACCTGGTCTGTCAATGAGTGCATCTTTAGGCTTCCTAAAGTGCAATGCATCATTAAAAATAAATCAAAGCCTGTAAAAGTTGACATATTGTAGATGTTTTCTTCACCATCAGCCCTCCCCCACCTGCTTTAATTGGACATATTTGCTCCATTCATTTCATATCTAAAACTGTCAAACTCTTTCCCTCTGCTTACTACTTTAAGGTTCAAAATTCTAAAAGATTTGAACACTTGGAATTTACAGAAACTAAAAAACTTTTATGCAATGCTCCCTCATTAAGTTACAGTTTAGGCTGTAAGTAAAAACATTAGAGTATTGTAACAGAAACCCACATTTTTAAAACCCTGGGAAGTATTAACATGATTTCATTTTTTTTTTAATGTAAGGTGTCAGGCACAAGTCAAATATGATATGCATGCAAATCATTTCCCACCTTTCTTCTCAGAGATTTAGCACCTCTCTCTTACTCTCTTATTCTCCTCCCTATCCACTGCATATCTAGAGTGGACTCAAAAATATCCACCCTTTTTCCCAAAGGGAGACTGATGCTTTGTAACAAGGGCTGTCAACAGAAGACCAGAGACCAGGGTCTCTTTCTGGTTTCCGGCTTACCTTCTTGTTATGGTTAAAAGTAGATTTAAAACAAGGAACACAGTTCCACCCACATAAGGGAAGCTCTCTTGCTGTTAGCAGAAGGAGTGCTGCATTTTTCTTCCCCTTAACTTGACTCCAGCTTTTTTACCACAGATTGAGAATGTAGAGGCGTTGGAGGGTCCCAAACCCTATCAGTTTCCATATTTTGTAAATGGGAAATGTATCTTCCTTAGCTAAGCATATAGCAAAGAGGAACTTTTGTGGGGTGCACATAGAACCCCCAATATAAAAAGTTGAAAACCACTAACCTAAACAAATAGGAATCAGTACTTCCTGCTACTAATACTGCTACTGCATTCCCCCCTCCACAGCTCCAGTCCATGTCTCTGCTTATGAAAAGAGCTTTGAAAAACAACTGTGCTCAGCACTGGCAATGCATTGGGGGAGCATGTGCCCCCCACAGATTTCTGCACTGATGGTGGGGCATGAGGCTGCAACCTAGGCAGACCAAGGGCCTGGCAGCAGAAGGGTGGCAGAGATGCAATCTCTGCACTGACCATGGGGTCAGAGCCAGCGCCCGGAAGCAGGAGCAGCATAAAGTTGTGCCTCTCCTCCCGCACTGTCAACACTTACATGTCATCAAAAATGCTCAGTGACAATTCAAACATTTTTTGTAAAAATGAGCTGGATAAAGAACCATTTCTCCTTTCAAAAAATAATTTTTGAAAGTTCAAAGGTTTTTTTCACCTCTAATTCAGTACGGGCATTTGAATTGCGGTCTCCTACTTCTCAGCTCAGTGTCCTAATAGGCTATTCACTTTTCTCATGTTTGACCAGCAATTCCATGCTGAATTTAGAAAAATCTTCCTTGAGGACAGTTTTCCCTTAAGCTGAATTACCCACAAAAAAGTGTTCCACAATTTCATCATTTTCTGATGAAAAATGTTAATTGAAGAATTCCTGACCAGCTCTAAGAAGAAGCTCTACTTAGCATGATAAAATAGCCATTTTTCAGAAGCTAATAATAATTTTGAAGTTAAAGTTAGAGTGTTCTTGAGGATACACAGAACTGGAAGGGGCCTCACAGGCCATTGAGCCCTGTCTTCAGCATTTGCAGGTAATTAATACCCCAATTAAAACTCTAAGCCCTGAAACCGCTTCTTCAAAACCTCACAAGCTACTAGAAGGCACAACGATGAGAACACCCTATGAGATGCCATAGGTAAAAAAAGAAGGCACAGAGGTCCCTGCTACATATTAAATATATTACTCAATTAACTAGTGAATCATGTAATAAATTTAGACCAGCCACACATGCAGAGTAATTATCACATGATAAAAATGACTAACCAGCTCTAAAGTTAATGCTTAAAAATGTGTAACAACTCTGTAGCTGATTTCTATCTACCTTTAATTTGAAAGTGTAGTAGAGCTTAGGCAAAACAGGGCTCTGGAGCACAACAGGGATCTGTCACCACAGCAATAGGGAAATAGTTGGTTAATGTTTGCTCAGAAAATTCTCTGAAAAAAAGCCCATGCTCCACAATCAAGGCCTCATTACCCATAATTTTGGGCATCTCCTGGAGCTCTTAACACCTGGACTGTCTGCACATTAACATCTGAAACTAGTTTTAGGCAGCAAGGTTCTTTGAGTAGATATGATCTCTTTTATTAGACCAATTGAGTAGTTGGAAAAAAGTTCTTAGCAAGCTTTTGGGTGCAGTCACCCTTCTTCAGGCATGCCTGGTTTCTCCCACCTCCCACTTTCTCCTCCCCCATGCAGTTACTTACCTCAGACTCCTTCCCACTCCCTCCTCAGCAGAGGGGCATGCCTGAAGAAGGGAGACTGCACTGGAAAGCTTGCAAAGAACCTTTTTCCGACTACACAGTTGGTCTAACAAAAGATATCACATTATTCAAAGCATCTTGCCTGCCTATTATCCTTAGACCAACATAGCTACAACCAAAACCCCCAAAACTAGTTTCAAGCATTTGTTATGCTGCTCAATGTCATACCACTTCAGGGCAGGATTATCTCTCATCTGTGTTACCCAGCTCATGTTCCATTAAGATGCTGCCACTCCCTACAGTTGGGCTGCCCAATCTGAAATTTTCCAGTGTCCCACGATGCAGTGTTACTTCCACCACCCCCTGTTCTGTGTCCACAAACTTTCCACTCCCTGAACTCTACTGCCAGGGAGTGGCTCTGGCACCTTCCCCTTCTGCATTATGATCAATTCCTTGACATCACAGACTCATCTGCACACTGAGAACAGACTGCCGAGAGCTGGCTTTCTGCCTATGGGGTCAGGCAGTCCTCTGTGGTTGGGGAGGAGCAGATGATACCCTGGGTGTCTGATAGTGCAGGTATGCAGATCCTTAGATATGTGATTGGAAACATTTTTTTAATATTTGTGCTTAATGGAGGGGTACTGCACAGTGGAGTGATGTTGTGGACCTCTGACACTCAGCAGTTTGCCTTAAGAATGTATTCCTTAAAGAAATACTTAAGAAGTACTTAAGAAGTATCCAAATATGTGTTATGAATGAATAGATTGCTTTATTTCCTAGAACATCTTGATGTGAAAGTCTTGAGGGAGAGAGGTATTCTGTGTCATGTAGGGTGCATAGTATCAGAGTATGAAAAGCACACTTAGAATAAGAGGAACAGGTGTCAAGCTCTGTGAAGAGATAGCTACAAGAAGCTTCTTCCTTTGCTATCAGACAAGTATAATGGTACCAGCTATTCATGCCAAGGTTTGAAAGTATAAGATCTGAATGTTACATAGGCACTTAACATTGAAATAAATTGGATGTAACCCTTTTTCCAAGAATATGGGAGGCATACATGTACAGTAATGAGGTGCAGTAATGAACTGAAAGTTTGCTGTTGTAGTATGGCACAGCAAAAGCAATGCACCAAAGAATATGCAATTAAATAAGCCTATTTGTTATCCATGATGCTGTTTAGGCTGTTGCACAGAGAGAGGTAGTTAGCCAGACAGAAGGAAGGGTAGACCTTCCTTATACACTAAAGCCGAGATGTATACAGCATATGTTTTCCTAAGCCCAAGGTCACCTCATTAGGTGAAAAGACACACACAGAGCCATATATAAGATGGAGAGAGTGATCTGGCAGGGAAAGAGTAAGGGAAGGGAGAAGGGTAGTGTTGGGAACAATAACTTTACAAGAGACCACAAACCATAAATCCACAAGATAATGGGAAAAATTCCCTAGTTTCTGTTTAAACCATACTTAACACAATCCAGCCTGTGGATAATTTCTTTTTCCATTATTTTCTATTCGAGTTGATTTTGATTTTACAGGTTTGCTGCTGCAGAACAACTTCCTGAGGTTCAGGAAGTTTAAAGGGTCTAGCTCGTGGTGCCTTTATGGACCTGATGTCAGATCTGTGTTTGTTCAATCTTATACATAGAGATGGCCCCAGCTGTTCATTGTAGACAGCAGGGCTAAGTACAGACATTCAAGAAGCCCAAGGCAGAATCAATTCAATTCACACAACTACCTTTAAGCTGTGTAGAGTGAACCAAAAATGAACTGAACTGGCATTCAATTTTCAATTGGAAAAGACATGGAGAGGCCTGCACTGACCCAGGTCAGAAATTGGGGGGCAGTAGCATATGCCAGGAACTTTCAAACACCAATCTTAGCTCCTGCTGCTTTGAGATCAACAGCCAGGGAAGGTAGCTAAGCAGCTCAGTTGGGAATCTGTAGGAGTCCTGGTACCGGTAAGGCTGCTGGTCATTACCTCCTGCTCTCAGAATCCACAGCCCCCAGCTCCTGTTCTCCTGCAGAGTTTTCCCCATAGCCCCAATTCTGCTGGTTAAGAAGCTGATATGAAGACATGATCTTGGGTTTATGAAAGCTTATAGTCTCACCCTCTCTCCAATTCAGTTAGTTTATAAGGTGCAAATCTATCCTGCCTATTGTCACAAAACCAGTAACTAGAACTAGAACTCAGATCTACCTGCTACTTAAACCCCAGCCAAAATGATCACAAAATAGATGTCAATATAATTTTGTAATCAGAGCTCCTCCACATCAATTGAATCTATACTACTGTGTTAAAAAGTTCATAATATGGACATGTCTGATTTTTATGAGCTAAAATTAGAAGACTGATTTTTTTGCAGAAACTTTGACTATAAAAAGAACTAATTCTCTGTATTTAATCCTTAACTATTTGAGATTTAAAAATGCATTTTAAATAAAATTATGAATTTAATACTAATCAAATTGCAATTCTGGAAAGACATTTTTACTGTAACTCATAGATTCATAGACTGTAAGGGCCCTCACAAGATCATCAGGTCCAGGCCCCCTGCACTAGGCAGGGAAGGCAACTGGGGTCAGGTGACCCCAGCTCCTCTTGAAGATTTCCAGGGTAGGCGATTGCACCACTTCTGGAGGGAGCTTATTTCACAGTCTAGACACACTAACTGTGAAGAAGTTTTTCCTAGTGTTAAGCCTGAAACAATCTTCCAGGAGTTTGTGGTCATTACTCCTAGTTTTCCTCAAGGGTACCCTGGTGAACAGTTGTTCACCAAGCTCTTGGTATACTCCCCTGGTTTAGTGGTAAGCGGCTACCAAGTCCTCTCTCAGCCTTCACTTTTTTAGGCTGAAGAGACCCAAATCCCTCAGCCTTTCCTCGTATGCCTTGCCTTGCAAGTCTCTGATTATATGGGTGGTTCTTCTCTGGACTCTCTCATGCTTTACTATGTCTTTGTTGAAGTGCAGTGCCTGGAACTGGACACCGTACTCCAGCTGCATTCTCACCAGCACCGACCAAGTAAAGTGGAAGAATCACTTCCTTGGTTTTGCTTGAGATGCATTGATTGATGCATGCCAGAGTATTATTTGCCCTGCTAGCTACAGCATCACTGATGGCTATGTAACTCACATTACTTAAGCGTCTTTTAATAAAGACCATTGCTGATTGATTTCTTTTTATGGTCAGTGTAGCAGTTCAATTAAAGTTAATTGATGTTAACCACCTCTATACATACTTTGTTGCTTTTATATTAATTTTATCCAAAATAGAAATATTTGGTCAAAGTTATGCAGTCACCTATGCATCTTTAAATGTTAAGTAATAATCCCAAAGTAATTGAATTTATATAGTAATAGAACAGTTTGGAACTTTTAAGAATTTCAATCCTTTCCATCTTTAAAATGTGTTATGTAAAACAATAATTTATGAAATTTAGCTCATTTTATGCCTGTGACTGCTTTCAGTTTTTCTGACAAAACAATGGTTACTTTAAAAAAACAAGAGTAGAACCTCAGACCTAAAACTTGCATCGATTTTTCAAGGCATCAGTATAATGAATATGACAGTAGCATGAAGTCAATGCTAATTAATGTTCTAGTAATTACTGTTGAAGATGGTCAGACTTGAGTGGTAAGAGAGTGTAACAGTCCAATTATTAGTCAACAGTGTCAATATGCTCTTCAGATAATAAGACTCAAAGTTGGTTATTGTTCATAATTGAATTGAATGGAGGTGACTTTCTCCTGTACCAGAGCTCTGTTTACCATAGGAGAAAGGGAGGAAAATATTACAGAATCAGTTTCAGCTTCCTGATTCTTGTAGCCAAGGCCACTTAAAACCCACTGACAGGGTGCTCCAGCACCTACCACTGGCACATTTAATGTAACTACATGGTACATATTCATGTAGGGGTGCTGGGAAGTGTCCTGGCAGAACCTTATCTACAATAGAAAGTTCTGCCAGGAAACTTCCCAGCCTTCATACATAAGTCTGAGTAGAAGGAAATGGAGCTGGGCCTTGCTCCTGTCACTCTTAGGGAAATCTCCTGATCAAGGGAATATTTTGCCAGGCTCAAACCAATTATTTCCATCTACTGCATGGTAAAAAGAAGCCAGACCTGAGTACAGAATCCAACTTAGGGAAGCTTTGTTTAGTTTATGATTCAGTATTCTTAAAAAAACCCAATCAAACAAAACCCTTTTAAAGCTTTAAAGTTTTACTGGAAAAAGGTGGTTAATAAAAGTATGTTTGGTAGGTTTACCAAAAATAAATATAAGATTGGCAAGATACAGCAACATGACAAACAAATGTTTATTTCCGAGACTTACACACTCCCAAACCATAATTATGATTGTACACAGACTGGGAAACAAAGATGTTGAACAACATCTATAGTCGCTTTCTACAGGCAATAGAGATATTTTACTTTAAGTCACAATTAGGTTCACTGACAGTAAACCATGATGACCACAAAATCTTCAGAAATTTTGTTTCAATAAGCTTCAAGTAAATAATAAACTTTCTAGTGGCCCACACATTTTCTTCTCTACAACAATTTAATACACAAAAATTATAAGAATTAATACCTTTTAGTCCTATATTACTGACTCTGAAATTCTAAAATGAACCATAAACAGAACATGCAAGTATTGTTCTATGGTACGCAGCTGGAAGCAGAGTGTTTTCTCCTCAGAAGATTAAAACTTTATTGACCTTACTTTTTGTCAGGTTTCACTAAGGGGATTTTCACCAGGCAAATTTTTAATATTGTACTTGCCAAAATGCATCAACAGACTCTGTAAAGGGTAATCTTAAAACCATGAGGAACATTTAATATTACAGCTAAGACCGTGGCATTTACATTTTAACTTTTGCTTACCTTTAGATTTTCCAGTGTTACAATGGGAAAACTAAATGCAGACAACACAAACAGCCTTGCACAAAAACAGTGAAATGCCATGGACTTTAGAATTAAAGGATTTCACAGAATGATTGACAATACCACCAAAAAATGCTTTAACATCTGACAGTTTTGAAAATCTTTGAGAAACCTCCCCTATAAACAATACCTTCCTCTCTTGGTCTTCCACTTTATGGGGGGGGAGGGGGGAAGTTATGGTTTCTTTTCTTTTTTTTTCCCCTTAAGAGGAGATTTTAAAACAGCAAAGTTCTAGATCCTGGCTAATAAACCCCAAGAGGGTGCCCAGATATCCTCTTGGGAGCATTTGGAAAAAGGAGGGGAAGTTGACAGCTGGGTTGCACTGTGAGTGAGAAAGAAGAGAATCAGAACAGATGTTGCCTTTCCTTGTCTTTGTGCCACCATATTATTTTTTATGGTGGTACAACCAATGTCCATACAGTGACACAACAGTGAACACAAAATGGGGACAAACCATCCTCTGGGATCTCACCAGCATGTCTCCATAAGCAAGGAAGGCCTGGGTTCCCCACTTATGGAGAAGCACCCCATGCCTCCACAGTGGGATCCCTGCCAGCTCCCATGCTTCATGCAGAGGAGTGAGTCAGCTCAGGTCCCACCACAGGCCCACAGCCAATGTACTTTGGTTTGGCAACATCCATTTCTATATAATGTTCACCTGTCTCTGGAGTAGAAGAGACCAAAGCAAGTGGGAGATCTCATCACCAGTCCCCGAATGCTTCCAAAAAAAGACACAGATAAGCACAAAGAAAACAGGAGGGGAACCTAACGCTGTGCCTATAGTACATTAACCCTTAAAAACTAGACAAGGCAAGGTGGGGTGTAAACAAAACAACCTGATTTTCAGACACTTCTCATTGAAAACAACAGGAACTTCAAGTGTTTGCAAACCTTGAAAAATTTATTATGAGCCAAAGCATTTTGCTATGGAAATTTTGGCCAATGTCTATACCACTTTTATCATTGGTCTGCTAAATCTTCCTTAATCCTGACTTGAAAAAAATCATCTCCTAGGGTGAAAAAGTAATATGCTCCTCTATCTCAGGCTGCCAACAACAACTGAAGCCTGTAGTAAGCTATGAATTACCAGTCACTAAAATCTGGACTGAAACCCATCAAGTCAATTTACCTAGAATGCAGAGCAGCTAGCTATAAGATGGTAACAGTCATTGAAGTTGTGGCTTTCACCTAATGGTAAGGTCTTTTGAGGGAAATACTATCTTCCCTTCAAGGATATAAAGGAACCTCTATATGTAAAACACTTGTGAGTCTGCTTCACAGAGGGAAAAGAGTGCAGTATTTCAGGAGACAATGACTGGAATAGGTGACCCCTGGCACTCAGTAACCTCAAGTTCCCAAGAGATATACATCCAATAGCCAAAAGAGAAGCTAGAGACAAAAATACCTGTGTATAAACTGTACAAATTATATTGTTTCCAAAGAAATCAGTGCAGGCGACTGCCTGTTCTCTCTGGCCCACTGCTAATCACCACATACAGAGTCTGTTCAGATTTTTTCTTCAAGGCACTATTTATTATCTGAACAATCATTAGCAAATGCCAAAATAAAACATTTAGATATAAATGCAGTAGAAACACTGGATTTATATACTAAAGTGTCGGTATTCTAGCTACTCTTCCAAACATCTTGGTGCTGTGTTTCTCAAACAGACCCCTTAGAAAAGCAGTGCTCCACCAGCAATTTTCTCCCCACTCTCAGCTGCCTTTAATAACACAGCCTAACCACCTGCTTTCAAAGGGCTTGCCTCTGAACTGGGCTGGCTAGCATTAGGGGCAGGCTACCATGTTACAGCTTCAACTGACTCTTACCTGGTTATTAAACTTGAGGAAATGTTATGGAGCATCTCCTGAAGTAGGAATAGGTAGCATATTTGAGATTGCAATTGAATACAGAGCTGGGAGACAGTTGTGTGTGTGTGCAAACACATATGTGCTGTTCCCTTCCCTGCAGATTTTTCCATTCACTTTTCCATGAAAAGGGATAATTCAAATTTTCTTTTCATTTGCAGTTTCTTTGGAAATTTTGGCTTTTCATTAAAAAAACCAAACACCGAGCCTCTGAACTGGGATAATTTTTTGCTTTTTTAACAAAACAATTCAAAAAACAATCTTCCAAGGCATTGATAACTTTTTCAAAAGGCTGTTTTAATCTCAGGAAAACAAAGCTTTCCACACGAGGTTTTAAATTCTTTCATAATTGCCCCATGCTGCATACAAAGAAAGCTGTGGTTCATATCCGCTATCACCATGATCAAGAAGAAAGGTCACTAGCAGCAATGGAGTTCACACAGATGAAGACAGAGTCATCACAGGCAGGGGCTTATAGAGGGTGGAGGTATAGACAGATCTTCCTAATGCTACTGATACAAAGCACTGCATACATAGAGAAGTTGGTAAATACAAAGACCAGCTGGTATATAGGAATAGCACATATACATATATAGCTAAAAGTGAACTTTCAAACAAGTTTGCTTTCTTTCACACTTTATTTTCAAAGGGTTCTGAAAAATTGAGGGCCAATCCTTCCTCCCAATAGTATGACCTCTGGGCCCTTGTATACG
>NW_017728992.1:76579046-76580043 GCF_001723915.1 Gavialis gangeticus | reverse complement strand
ACTTTGGTCAAATCAGTAAAGGCCATATACAGTTCCTGGTGTTGTTTTTGGTATGTGTTGGTAGGTGCACACTGGTCACCCCCATGTTTTATTTCCTACTCTACCCAACAGCTGATGGGTAGATATCTGAGACTGTGAACTGCGTGTTCCTGAGTTCTGTGGACATAGGTGATTTTTGAAGCTTTTGACTATTAGTCCCCTATGTACCTATATGATTTTTTTTACCTAAGACTTGATTCAAAGTCTACTACTGCCTGTCAGACTCCCATTGATTATAGCAGTCTTTGGATTGGACCCACAATGAAGAAATATTGATTTAAACACCACTTCTCCATATGACAATCCAGGAGGGTTGACTTAAATATTTCTTTTGTTTAAATCCAAGATCTTTATGTACATGTTAGTTTTCAACACATACACTATTTAAACATAAGGTTTTTGAAAATCATATCCTGTTTTTGGAATTCTGGAGTCTGCATAAACTCTGGATAATGCTAGAGACACAAAGCTATGCAAGGAATCCAGCATGGAAAATATTGCTGTCTCACCTTAGAACTTGATATATCAGTACAAAAAGAAAACAATTTTCAGGTTTAAAAAATGTGTTTTTTGCAATACACTAAAAAGCAGGATATTTTGGTGCTTCTTGCAGGTAGCAAAGTTTAGGTGTTGTAGAAGTAAGTAGAGGGTTTTGACTGCCTTTGCAATTCTCCCAAAGTGTGCATGTTGAGTCGATGCAAGTCCTGTCTCAAATGCAGATTGTTTCATCTGCTGCTATTACTTTGAACTGAAGCATCATTCTGTTAGAAAGACATGCAAGCTCCATATAGAAAACTTGACAATGATCATGGAGATGCACTGAAGCAAACTGAATTAGTTGCTGGGTTTATTTTTTGTTTCATCAGTGTGGCAGAAACAGCAGTGAAAAAGCTTTCAATTCATATGAACTGTCCTCCCAACTACTGTAAATGTCCCTTATGGTATCACAGAAATGGAT
>NW_017728992.1:76576843-76579035 GCF_001723915.1 Gavialis gangeticus | reverse complement strand
TCCAGCCTCTCAAGGTATTCCTTCACAAGGTCAGCATTGATAGAAGGTAAGGAATCATCCTCACCCAGGTGTTCCTGCCATGTAATGGGCATGGGCACCCCTTGAGACTGGTGAAAAACCATTGCAAAGTACCCATTTAGCAAGTTGGCTTTTTTCTGGGCATTGGTTGTCAGTTGTCCCATCTTGTTTAGCAAGGGTCCAATGTTGCCCATGTTTTTACTCCGACTCCCCATATATCTATAAAAGGACTTTTTATTGTCCTTGATACTTGTAGCTAGTTGGAGTTCCGTCTCAGCCTTGGCTTTTCTGGTTCGCTCCCTGCAGGTCTGGACCAGTGCAGAATATTCCTCCTTGGAGATGGATCCAGTTTTCCATCCTTTGTAGACCTGTCTTTTTAGATGCAGGAGGTCCACTAGTTCCCTGCAGAGCCAAGGGGGTTGCTGTGCCCTTTTGCTGCCTTTCCTCTGAGACAGAATAGACTTAGCTTGTGCATCCAGGATTGCTCCCTTGAGGAGCAACCACTCATCTTGAACTCCCCTCCCTTTTGGGTTGTGGTCCCTTAGGTCCTCAATGACAAGCCTCCTGAGCTCATCAAAATCAGCATTCCTGAAGTCAAAGACTTCTGTATTGCAGACTGACTTGCCAGTTTTGCGGTGGATGGTGAAGGTGATCAGCTCATGTTCACTGTCACCCAGCTTCCTTTGATCATTAGGTCACTGACTAGGTCAACCTTGGTTGCCACTACCAGGTCAAGCAGCGCTTTACCTCTTGTCAACCTGTAGACTTCTTGCATCAGATAGAGCTCATCCACACACATGAAGAAGCTTTGCAACCATTTGGATTTGGCCAAGTGCTCTTCCCATGAGATTTCTGGGTAGTTGAAGTCTCTCACAACAACCATGAACGGGGAGCATGTGGCCTCAGCCAATTCCCTGGCAAAATCCTGGTCAAGCTCTTGATTCTGAGTCGGAGGTAGACTCCCACCATTGTGTCCCCTGTGCCATGTTTCCCACGGATTTTAACCCCGAGGGTCTCCAGTCATCCACCCTGGGCACCAATGTCAGCTTGCAGGGATGCATAGCTCTCCTTGACATAGGGAGCTACACCCCCAACCCTTTTATCCACTCAATCTCTCCTGTACAGTGTATAGCCATCTATACCTGGGGCCCAGTCATGGGTGGAGTCCCACCAGGTTTTCGTTATCCTTATGACATCATAATTATTTGTGTTAAGCGGGAGGACAAGTTCCTCCCATTTGTTCCCCAAGCTCCTGGCATTTGTGTACAGGCAGGCAAGTGTCCCCTTGGGGGCCCTTACCTTGCCTACAGATCATTTCAGGGCTGGGCTCCCTTAAATGCCTTGGCCTGCTGACTTTGCAAAGGTTCCTCAGCAGGCTAGCAGTGGTGGTAGTCCCCCCTGAAAGATGTCCATTCCTCATGTACTCCCTTATCTAGGGGGATATGACCCCTAATTGCCTGACTGACCAAATCTCTGAGTTTGCAAAAGTCAGCTTTCCCAAAGTTAAGGATTTCTGTTTTACTGAGGGATTTGCCTGCTCTTTGGTGAACTGAGAAGGTGACCAAATCATGGTCATTGTCACCAGGCTCCCCCTTGATCCTCAGATTCTCACCAGATCCTCCCCTTTGGCCAGGACCAGATCAAGCAATGCTTCTCCCCTAGTTGGCCCATAGACTTTCTGTGTTAGGTAGAGGTCATCAACACAAGCAAGAAAGCTGTGTGACCTGTCTGATTTGGCTGTCTGCTTATCTTAAGTGATATAAGGGAAGTTGAAGTCCTTCATGAGGATTATGCATTGAGAGTGTGTGGCCTCAACCAGTTCCCTATTGAATTCCCAATCAAATTTTTCCTCTTGATGGGGTGGTCTATAGTAGACTCCCACAAGTATGTCACCCTTCCTCATGTTCTCCCCGTATTTTGACCCAGAGGGTCTCAAGACACCCTTCCTGGTTAGAAAACACAATTTGCAGGGAAGTGAACTGATCCTTGATGTAGAGAGAAATACCCCCATCCCTCTTCCCAAGGTGGTCTCTCCTGTATAAGGTAAAACCATCCAAAACAACAGACCTGTCAGAGAAAAAAATTTGTGATTGTATGCTGACAACACAGAGAGTTGAAACTGACATGCGCAGACAAGCTAAGTGCATGGAAAATTCCACAGCATGCCCAGCACA
>NW_017728992.1:76546145-76576739 GCF_001723915.1 Gavialis gangeticus | reverse complement strand
CAGCCTGATTGGCTACGAGGCTGCTACAAAAGCTTGTGAGCCCCCTCCCTCGGGGGGAAGACCCGCTCGGCTGGTGAGCAGAGGCTGTACTTACAGGGACTGCTCCTCAGCCAGGCCTTTTGGCCTATTGGTCTCCTCCACGATACGATCAGCTATTCGATTCGATCTTGAGTCCATGTTTGATCCTTTGGTTACTAGACTGCTTTGGCTTTCGATCCTGACTGCAATTCTGCTCAATCCGACTTACCTCGATTACGAGTTCATCTCGTCACACCTGGCTTTCGACCTCGGCATCGGCTACCATCACATCTATCTGTTGTCCACTTTGGACTGGCGTCACGATGTTTCCGACGAGTTACAGTTTTGTTCTCGTTATTTGTTATCCACCCATGAGCTGTTGACCAGCCCTGGGATTAGCGAATGGGCAGCCGCCCCTATCCTTCGGGGTAGAACGCAAGGGCTTACTCGTGAACCCCGTGGGCCAACAGACCCCTTTGTTGTTTGTTATTTGTTCGTAACTGTAACTGAAGTCAGAAGCTCTATCTATGCAACCAAAGCGTAAGTGAATAAACCCCATTTACTTTGAAACCACTACGAGTCTGCGTACCACTCAGACTTCTCGTCACAAATCCCGCGTGTTCGTTCCAACGCCACCCTCGACCCACCGTGACCTTGGGGGTTTCCCCAACAAGACCAATCATAGGTAGGATCAAGGAAAACACCACCTGTGCCCCGAACCCCTTAAGCCCTGCTCCCAAATCCCTGTAGCATTTCATGACCTGGCTGGGATTGTGCCAATCTATGTCATTTGTGCCCTCATGGATAAGGAGCTTAGGGTAGTGGTCAGTGGGCCGGAAGAGCTCAGGGATCCTCTCCGTGATGTCTCAGATACAGGCTCCCAGGAAGCAGCAGACTTCCTGGGATAAGGGCTCAGGGTGGAAGATTGCCGCCTCAGTCCCCCTCAGGATGGAGTCTCCCACGACAAACACTTTGCGTTTTGTCTTAGGGAGAGCGGGGGTGGTAGCTACAATTGAGCCTGTGTTGCCTATGAGATCAGGCACATTGGGAGGCTCTGCTGGGGATGCAAGAGGTTCATACCTGTTGCAAAGCTCCAGCAGGATAGAGACCTTGGTGCGGCAGGCCTTGGGGACCTTGACCACCTTGGTCCATCCCCTTGGCTGGACAGACTGGGAGGTCCTCAAGTTCTCCCTTGTCCTGGAGGGAGACCGTAGTCTACCCTCTGTCTCCAAGGGATGAAGGGCCTGGCAGTAGGAGTCAATCTCCTGCTCACCATCCCTGATGGCACACAGTTTCTAGACTGTGGCCTGGAGCTCCTCTAGCTGGCACACCAGAGACCCCAAAAGGGAGCAGACCTCAAAAGGGGAGGTGGCCATGCTCCCAGACCCCAGAGCCTGAAAGAGTGTCAGGCAGCCCCTGCAGCTGAGAGTCAAAGGCTCCATCTGCGTGGAGCCCGGAACCATGGGCTGTCTGGATGAAGGTCTCTGAGGTGCCAGAGGGGGATGCCTCAGAGTGCAGGACCCTCAGGTTGCAGCGCATGCCCATCCACATGATGCCACTGGGAGGCCAGCTGCGGCTAGGACTGCCTTCCCTAGGATGCACAGGCAGGGCCTCAGGCCCTCCCGCTGGCCCTCCTGCGCAAACTCCGTGCTAACTCACACAGACAAGCACACTTGTTTGCATGGCCTGTTCATGAGGCTCCGATCACGTGGCTCCCTGGGGGACTGGGCGAAGTAGGAGCCAGGGCGGGACAAGACCCTCCTTGGCTCCACTCAGCCACTGCCTCTCCACTGCCTGGGCTTAACCCCCTCCCACCATGGGCCCCGCTTACCTCTGGCTGTGCTGGGGGTCAGTGGGGTGCTCCACAGCTGCTGGGGGGGGGCTTCAGGGAGCAGGGGTGCAGTGGGCTTGCACCCACACATACCTTGCTGCTTCTAGACCCTGACTGGGTTTTTTTTTGCTTTGGTGGGCCCTTTTAAACTGCGTGCATGCACAGTGGGCCTGCTGCCAGAACTGTGCTGCTCCCAGGCTAGGGGGGACCCTACCCAGGATTTACAGGACTCTATACCACCAGAGAGGGACCAGTAGGTATGCTCTCCCACTCACCTACTCTTTCCCTGGGGGGCTGGGCCAAGTAGGAGCCGGGGCGGGGTGAGACCCTCCTTGGCTCCATTCAGCTGCCTCCTCTCCACTGCCTGGGGTTAACCCCCTCCCACCATGGGCCCTGCTTACCTCTGGCTGTGCTGGGGGTCGACAGGGTACTCTGCAGCTGCTAGGGGTCACTGGCACAGCTTCAGGGAGTGGGGGCACAGTGGGCTTGCACCCGCACATCTCTTGCCACTCCTGGAGCCTGACTCCCGGTGTCTGCTGCCAGTGTGGTGGGTGGGAATAGACGCCTAATGCTTAATAGCCTCCCTCCCTCCATCTTGCCTATGCTTCACCACTTGTAGACCAATGGCATCCCAGCTTGCATGCACACACACACGGACACATGCACAGCACCCTGCTTCATGCTGGCAAAAAATGGGTGCTAAAAATGCTCAGTGTTTTCACTGCAGAGCAGCTTTTTGGGGGGTTTTTTGCATTAAATCGAAACAAAGAGTTTTCCCTAAAAATCAAAACCAAGATTACATGCAGGTTGTTTGAACATAAACTTTGTGATATAATGTTATTCTTTTCACAAAAAAAAAAAGTTTTTCATCCACTTTTGCACTAGCAAGAGCATTCCAGCTTCCCCACTCCACAGTAGGCCTTCCAATACAACCAAACACCCACATCTACCCATACACACTCAGCCAATCCTGTTGATTTAGGAGTTCAAGCTGGGCAGCTTGTTCTGACTCAACTTCTCCAGATCATAGTATATTATCATTCCTGGGAGCAGTTGGCAGTTGGTAAGCTCTCTCCCTACCTCTTGTCTCCTGGCTGGGGCTCTATCCGTGGCAAAAAAACCTCCTCTGTTTTTTTGGGTTTTTTTGTGATATAATATAACAACTTTGTGATTATATATCTAAATATATACACATACACACTCACACACACACCACTTGAATACCAACACCTGCTTCCCCCATGGATGGGGGGGGCTCTCTCTTAGCACCCCTAGCTGGTGCTGGCTAGGAGGGCCTACATGTCCTTCCCTCCCTGGACAGGCCCTCCTATCCTCTTCCCCCTGCTGCTTCCCCCATGTATGTAAAAAACATAACTGTCAATGCTTGGACTGATAAAAATGTAATGCAAAAATGTAAATGTAAAAATGTAACTCATAGTTTAGCTAAAGCCTCAATGGAAACAGTACTACATAAATGTGTATGTAAAACAGAAAGAATCCTGTGTCTTCTCTCATTTGTATCGTGTCAAACTGTAAGGAATTTTTGCAGTGGTTGGAGAGTGGTTGTTATTGAAGATCATCAAGATTCCTTAGTTACTGGGGATCCCCTTGCCCAGGACACCTGCCTCGAAAGCAGTGTTGGGGGGCTGCGATCAGCCTATCCCAACTTCCCCTCCCCCCTGCAATCAACACAAATGGCAGCATGACCTAACACCCTCACTGAAGTGAAGAAAGAAAAAACTGCCCAGGTGCAATGAATTTTTTCCTCTCCCTCACCAATTACCACATACACAGTGGCCAGAATCAAGAGGCTGCACTGCAGGGGAAGCAGGTGGTGGTTACCAGGCTGTTGTCGAATCAATTCATCTATTTGCATGTGAATCCTATTACAGTTTGCAGTCACGTCCCCAAACCAGTTTTAGACCTGCTTGTCTTCTCAAGTAACCTGCCACCAGAAACCCATCTCCCTTGCCACCCACCCAATGCACACCCCCCTCCATCCTGCATCCCACACACAGACCTCCCTGAGACCCTGTTATGAACCCATTATACAAGACAATTTTTTATAAGATGGACTTTATTCAATGAGAAATTAATATGACATGAAACTTTAATGATAAAAAGGATACATTCACACAATTACAGAGCACATTCCCCCCACAGAATGGCACCTATGTGTGCTGCAAGAAAATTTCTGATCACAGCACACCTCCTGCTATTTGCCTATATCTCTAGCCCTCCATGCTCAACTGCTTCTCTGCTGTTTAAGGTTGCAGCTTGTGTCATTTCTCTTAAGTAATCTCTCCAAACATCACTGCAGACCTTGCCCCTGGTTTCACAGATATTATGCAGGACGCATGCTGCTACTACATAAGGGGTAAAGTTATCAGCATCAACTTCTAGCTTGCAGTTGAGTGATCTCCAATGGGCTTTCAAGCACCTGAATGTACACATTACATTCATGCAGCACTTGCTTAGCTGCTTGTTGAACAGCAATTTCTGTGGGTCACTCACTTGCCCTGCATATGGCTTCATGAACCAGGGCAGGAGTGGGTAGGCTGCATCAGCTAGTATCATGGGGGCACTGAAACACCCTGGATGACAATCTGCTCCAGTACTGGGGCATATTGGCCCTTGTCCATTATCTCAGGCAGCAGCGAGTTTTGAAACACATTGTGTATGCTTCTTGCCCATCCTGTGTAAATGTTTGTAAATCTGCCTCTGTGGTCCAGACAGCTTGCAGAATCACAGAAGGATTCTGTTTATGAATTAATGCTTGTCCTGGGACCAGTTTCGGATGGGACTGCATGACAGTCCTCTGACACTGGATATGTGGGGTCAGCAAGCTAACGATGTGGAAGAACATCTCTTTGCTCATTCTGAATGTTTCCAGCCACTGGTCATCATTCCATGTTGACATGGCTATTCTTTCTCACCAGTCCAAGCTGCTTTCATGGGCCCATATCTCAAGAGACTTGCCCTAAATGTATGGCCAGGAAACAGCTACAGTCTTTGGCAACCATGCTTTCTGTTTGTTGCAATGCGACAGCTTTCCCACTTCAAATAACAGAATCCTTCTCATGGCAAGCCTGTGAAGTTGGCTCTTCATAAGTATTAAAATACCAGACCAGAGGTACATCAAGTTGATCAATCCCACCAGTAGAACCATATGTCTGCAATGCGAATGTTCGACAACCATCAAGATTAACCTCTGCTTTCTCCTTAGTCCCTCAGGATTCAAGGAAGACATTGTCTTTAGCAAGATTTTGACCTGTAGAGTGACCTCTGGCTCACATGTCTGCATAAAGTCACTCTCCTAGATTAAACTAAAACCACTCCTGCCATTTACACGTTAATAGCTACTGAAACCATGTGCTTCCTGCAAGTGAAGGTTGCCTGTATTTCTTGAAAAGAGCTGAGATGTTACCACATACCAAAAATGGTAGCCTGTGTACTTCAACACTCTTGAACAAACCATGCATGTCCCATACATGAGAGAGCTCTTCTGGACCACCTGCCCCAGTCTCTCCCCACCCCACCCCACCCCAACACTGTAAGAGTGAGCCCTGATCACCCTTGTGGAAAATGCTCAGACAGGATTTGTTTTGGCCTGCATAGCTAAAGGAAATGAGTGTCATTGAGCCACAGTTTCACGGTTGCTCACCTGAAGTGATCACTCAACATTTTCAAGAATTTCCAACACAATAGTAGTGTGAGTATACTTCTGAATACCATGGGCTAGACTATCAAAAGTGAAGAATTGCCTCAAATGTTTGGAGATTGGACAAATCACCCTTCTTTTATGCCTCTCTTGATAAAATGTTAACGCACCCCAGAACAGGACCTAACAGCAGGCACAGACTGTAGTGTGTATCATCTGCTATGCTTTACATTTTGTTGAGCATTGAGAAGAGCAAGCAAAGTCAAATTTTGGAAGACGTGATGGATCCTTCACAAGGACAGGGACCAAACTGAACTTATGCAGAAACTGAGGCACTGATTGACATTTGGAGTGAAGGGAGTGTCATGACCCAGCTGGGAAGCCACAGGAATAAACCTGTTTACATCTCTATTTCTGAATAATTAGAGCAACTTGGCATCAAACGCGACTGGGAACAGTGTCGAAGTATGATGGCCTTAAAGTGTGCCTTCCATCACATAAAAGATAATAATTCTCAGTCCAGTGCCTCACATAGAATGATTCCATTTTACAACAAGCTGCCTATCATCCTTAAAAGAGATGCTTGGGGGCTTGTATGACTGAGTTTGGAACAAGAGGTATGCATCACGAAGAACCAGAAGCTCCCTGATGCCAAAGTACTTCTCAAGCCACAGTTACTTTGCAAGTTCCATGCAATCAGCCTCCTCCTCCTGAACAGAATCAGTCCTAAACCAACAACCTCACTTGGGACTGCTCAAGGGACCTCTTTGGCATGCAGCCAGAAATTACCTCCCCCTCTACCCTAGTGAACCCACACCTTTTGGTACCAGACACCCAGGAGGCTCAACAGATGCTGAAAAGAAATAACTCTCCTGTTCACGATGAGGAAGAGGACTCCAACTCAACTGTCATTGTGTTGCAGGATGGATCAGGTTGCAAAGTGAGTACTGTGTCAGGGAGGAAATGGCAGAGTCCTGAGACAGAGACTCCCCTATCCTCATGAAGGATGACTTGTAAGTAACAATACTGGTATTAGTAGTGTTCTGGATTTTCAGTATTACAGATTTACACTCATATAAATTTGGGGTGCGGGAGCAGCAGAAGAACACGGTGCCACTCCCTGTAGCAGATACTGCACCTGGGCACTCTGTATGTGCCTGCAGGGCTGTAGCCACTTCCAGGGGGAGTGGAACTGCAGGTTCTCACCCCCGGCAGGACCACTGAACCAGGGACTGCCTGCCAGAGCCACCTGTGAAGGTAGCTGATTTTTGGTGTGGGGCAAGTGCAAAGCTGGGGCGTGGGGGGTGGGGTTCATGGATCTTGTTTCAAAGCACACCCCAGGAAGCAGGGTGCGTGCTGTGGTTCTGGGACAAATATTTTTTATATAATGGTTGGGTGAGTGATAGTAGACTGTCAGTGATAATTCTGGAAGTGGCAGTCCTGTTAAAATAATTTAAGAATTACTCATTGTTCTTTACAAATGTTCAAGAACTGATGAGAGTTTTCTTTTTGTCTGTGGACAGGCGCTCCTTCATCTT
This sequence comes from Gavialis gangeticus, assembly GCF_001723915.1. NCBI lineage: Eukaryota > Metazoa > Chordata > Crocodylia > Gavialidae > Gavialis > Gavialis gangeticus. Next base: position 76,569,691 of record NW_017728992.1, on the reverse strand, counting down.
CATCTTCAAGAGCAGCTGCTAACACTCAATGTCAACGTAATTATTGAAAAAATCAACAAGAAGCTAAGGAAAGTATTCTTCATCTACTGACAGATGCATCTGAAAGCATGGCTACGTCCAGTGCAGAAATGACATCTGAATTGAAAGATGTGTTTGATGTGTTAAAGCGTAGTGAGCAAGCCAATTTGGAGGTTATGAAATGCACTAGTAATGACATGGTACAATGTTTTAAGGAATTAAATCAGAAGGTTGATCTCATTTTGAGGGGAGAGCAAAGGTTCAGACAGGAGCTTGTAACAGAGTTTCATGAATGCCAATATACTGGGAGCAACATTAAGAATAGCCCACCCAAAACAACTCACCAATCTCTTGCAAAGGAGAGCCATGCCAAAGGAGAGTTAATGATGAGAAGGAAGGGGATGCTGATGTGACCCGGGGAGGGTGAAGGGTGGGGGCATTTCATGGGGGAGCATGTTCTCATGACTAGAGTTTTCCAGGACACCCCAGGATTGGTGTGCTTCTCCCTCCCTCATGTACTGTCAATCCAGTATTTGCAATGCAGATTGCACTTCAATGTACCAGGGGCTGGGTGGGGTCTTCATGACCCAGGTTAGGTTCACAATCTATATCTCTCTTTTCTCACTGCCTACTTTAGGATTTTTTTTTGAAATCTCTGATTGAAATAAAGTATCACAAAAGGACTTTGAAAAGTGTCCTGAATTTTTATTTTCCATACAAGAGGCTGGGTGAAAATCTTTTGTGACACTGGGTGGGGTGATACAGGGAGGCACCCAATAATATGAATCCTAAAGCTGGTGACAGCCAGCTTGGGGCCAACATAACCAAGGCTAGGGTCTTGTGGCTGAGAGCACTTATCAAGTAAATCACCAGTCATTAGGCCTTTACAAAGGCATTAGAGGAAACACCCTACATAATGTAGCATAAATTAGGTATGGGGCACAGTAGGAAGACAGACAGCCTCAAGATGCCTTTGTGCTGCCCAATGTGCCACAGAGGAGAGTCCAGGACAGTGGTAAGTTGGTGGATGGTGCGGTAGCTTGCAAAAGGACAGCAATGTGGAGTTGAATTTTTGGAATGGGGTAACTGCTCAATGTTATATCCCCTGACAGTTTTTGGAAGGCCTGACAGCAGAGATGCAGCAACACAGACAGAGGAAGACTGGTATCAGTGGGGATTCAGATTCATTACATAGGTATGTATGTAATGGAAAGAATTGTTAAATACAGTTATGTCTTGTGATAACAAAATCCAAGTACTTGGATTCTCATGTTTAGCAATCAGAGACACTACACACTGTACAATACAAATCTCAATTTTTTTTTGGCAGGAGTGAAACCTGGCAGAAAAGCATGATGATGGAGGAAGAAGAAAATCTTTCCTTCCTTCCTTCCATTTTGGACATACTGGACAAGGCTCACTTGGAGCTGCGTGGGCGATCCTGAGCGTCAGACTCCCCAGCTTCCTATCTCTCTACTTTTCTGACTCCCACCTGTCTAAAGGTCTCTAGTTTCTGTTTATCTCTTTTTCTGATTCTTTTCTTGCATTTTTGCAGCAACTTTTCTCCTTTTTCTCTCCTCTTTGTCCCCTCCCCCCTGTACTTCTGGTTTCTTTGTCTGCAAGTTGCTTCTTTACAGCCTTCCTTCTTATCCTTTTCCTTTCTTTCTTTCTTTTCTGTTTGCTTGTTGCCAGGAGTTATCATTTCCAATGGCTTGCCTTCCAAGGGGTGCTCTTAATTACCCCCTCTTCCCCTCCCCTTTTTGTTTTTGCTGTTTCAACCCCCCAACCCCGCTGGGTTTTTTTTTTCCTCCACCCCTTTCTCTCTCCCATCTAGTTTTATGGCCTCATTCCCAGACACGTATCTTATTTTTAGTTAGTATAAAGTTTTCTTGTTTTCTTTTGCTCAGTTATAGCTTGAAATTAACCCTTGCTAGTCTCCTGGGACAGCGTAACATACATCACGCAGGTTGTGTTAACATGGTCACGTGAAGGTGTTGTTACGTGTATGATTGGATAGAGCAGGGTAAGAATAGTTTATTTATAGTTATGACCATGTGGCCGGTGCTCCGACCACATAACTAGCATGTAAGACACAATGTGGAATGTAGTGAATGTGTCTGTCACAGTGTGATATGATGAACTCAATGACATGATGTTCCTGGTTTGAAAGTACTTTCTTTGTTTTTTTGCTTTGTAAGCGGCCAACCTTTTTGAATCCCTGAACCCCTGAATAAAGTAGTTTCGAAGTCAAAATCCTTTCTTCCTAAAAGTTAAACGATTTGATTAAATTAAGGTATTTGTTTGTTAATATTTGTTAACTTAGGTTATTAAAAGTTTTTTAATACAATACGGCCTTCTGTGTGCTTGCTGGAACTGAGAAAAATGCAAAGAGGGGTGGAAGAGGAGCAGGAAAATAGGGGAACACAGGGGTGCGCCCCCCCCAACTCCAGGCAGGAGCGGGAGGGGGAGTTTGGGGCCTGGGTGGAATGCAGCTGAGGCTGATAAAGACAGTCAAAAATGAGGTGCATACAAAGAGGCAGAAGATGTGTTTTTGGAAATCCCATTTTTCATTAATCTAATATAACCAATAAAATAATCAGCAAAAATTTGCAAGATTAGCACCTGGCATCCAGTTGAATCAGTGCAGGAGAAATTAGATGAACTTCCATGGATATCCATTGATTTACAAGTGAACCCAAGTGAACCCAAGCAGCACCTGGTGGTACAATAGTTGCAAAGCAGAGAAAATTATGTTGTTTTTGGGCATAGGTCAGATCCAAGTTACAAATTTAAAACAATAAAAATAACCCTCATGGAAGAAATTTAGGAGCTAAAAATAAAACATGTTGGAGGTGTTTTAAATTACCACGAAGAAAAAAACCTAAAATGATAAAATCAGCTTATAATGTGGATATACAGATGCGATTCAGCTAGCTTAATGCAATTTTTGTCATGTGAACACAGGATAAGTGTTACATGGTAATTGGAGAGGTGTAATGAGGACAAGCTCCCTCTGTAGCTAATAAAACCATCTAGACTGAATTTTGCATCTTCAAAACTAATTTATGTTCTGAACATTGCTGGCAGTTGGTAGGTATTACACTTTTGCCAATTTGCACATGGGCACTGCATTTTGGGGTATGGGCACATGGACAAGGTCCTTCAACGGAAGGACCTTGTTTTTCAAAGGAAAACAGATTTTGACTTTACATCAGCCGGTCATTAGTAATTACCCCATACACACATTCACCTGTGCTAAATGAAAGATAGACAAGCTATCATGGGTTAATTTTCATTTGCTAAAGGATAAGAATGTGCACATAGGGATGGCCAGGCCAGAGCATGTGACGAGAAGAAAAGCTTCACCCCTCTTGTATCTCACTTTTTCTTTTTTAATCTGTTCACATCTTCAGAGAGATTAGGTACTGCTGAGCCCACAGTGAACTGATAGAAGAGCTGGGAGGAGAATTTTAGAGTCATAGTTTCCAATTCTTTTACTTCTTGGACTAGAGGTGGCCAACCTGCGGCATGGGTACTACAAATAGCTCAGACAGCTTCTGTCTGCAGCATGTGGCACACAACAGACTGGAGGGGCAACAGGCAGAACAACGGTAAATATCGCAGGGAGCAGAAGGCAGAACATTAGATCAGGCAGGGAGCACAGGGGAGGGCAGAGCCGAGCATCAGATAAGGTAAGGAAAAGAGATTGGAATGGCACTCAGAAGGAATATGGGCCTAGTGTGGCACACTTGCCAAAAAAGTTGGCCCTGCTGTACTATGCTATAGTTATGGGTGGGCTCACCATACTACCTCCCTCAAAAAACTCTTTCAGGCATGCATGCACATTCTTGATTATGCAAAGTCCCATGAGGCTCGCTGCTGAATAGGAGAGCATGGTGTGCTACAAGTCCAATCAGTATGCAGACAACTGACGCAGCTGCTGTCCAGTCCCCACTCACCCACTACTACGCTGATGGGGAAACCTCAAACTGAGGCTCAAATAAACATTTGAAAGTATATATGCATCTCATCCAAACATTCCATATCTTTTGAAACCATCCCTTGAAGTTTGTATGCTTGTTTTATTAAACAAAATATTCAGACTAATTAAATAATTCCAGGAGACTTGTGGTTTCTCATCCAGGATAAATCTCAAATGTAAAAACAAACAAGACCTTGAGCTGGGATACATCCCATATATTTATTCAGACACTAATACGCAAGTATTAAAATGTATTTTTTGTTTTAAACTGTCTATTGTTTTATCATTTTATAGTATAAATTATTTTGAAAGATGAATATATGCATTGGTTATTGCAATTTGTGCATTATGAACAATATTTTAAAAGTAGGTTTAATTGTAAGTTGTACTTGCTATAAATAGCAAATTGCAGATCTAATGGCCATTTTGTTCAAAAGGTAAATAACTAGCTAACAGTCTTATCTAAATCAGAACAAGCCAGCCTACTCTGTCAGTTGATGTTAACAGGATTTTATCTTAAGCAAATGACTTCTACTAAAACAAAATATTTTGTAGAGTCTTTAACTTTAACAAAGAAGATGCAATAGGAGTATTGATACGTTATCAGAACTACCACAAAAGCTGCAAAAAAAGTCTCAGAGCTCCTTAAAGATGCAAAAAAATTCTAGGAGCATTTTCTGTAACAAGCATTTTAAAACATTCAAAACATTAAAACAAACACTTGTGGAAAGTATATTTACACAATATAATTCCATCAATCCAAGTTATGTTTCCTCTTGTGGGAGTAACCCTTGGTCATTCCCCAAAGGTTTGAGGCAATGTCTGTTTGGAAATATTATATATGTAAACATACACCTTAACATAAAAGCTTCCTGATATCCTTGTGATGAGAAAAAGATGGGTTGCATTTAAGATACCAAGCATTTCAGTTTATACCTGGTTACTAATGTAAGACACTTTAAATGTAAAGATTATCACTTTTTAACTGGGGTATTAATTAGGTACCTGGCAACATTTAAGCAACTTATAACATTCAGAAAAAAAGAACAAAAAAACAAGTGTCACCTGTCCAAAGACTTAAGAAAAGTGCCTTCTTGAATAATTATTTTAAAAGGCACTCTAAAATTCAGTTAAAAATATTATGTAGAGAAATGAAGAACTTATATATTGAAATGTAAACAATTCTTATTCGAAACAGAATTTCCTAGTACCCCTTCATGAAACAACAAGTGAAATCTCAGAAATGGACTGAGTGAAAGAGAGTTAATATTCAATATTTCAAGACTTGTTGAGAACTTCCTGCCACAAAAACAAAAAGCAGTATAGCCAGCATGTTAAGGAGAAAGTACAACTCTGTTTTTCATAGGTAGAAGCATATCACTTATTTAAGAACTAGAACTGCTCCCTAGAAAATACTGAGCCAATGAAAGGATTTCAACAGTTAATTCTGAATGCAGGTAAAGCTTGAAAGAGATGAGTTTTTCTTCGATGGAGTTATAGAACAAGGCAACAACTTTTCAACCTAAAACAATAAAATCATCAGGACTTGATTTTGCATTAGTGAGATGCTGTCTAACTCCATAACAATACTTAATGTTTTCCTGTAATTCATTTACCAAATTATGGAAATGCTATTGTAATTTAAAGAGGCAAAAATTCTGGTGTGCAATATCTTTTATTGGACCAACTCTATGGTTGCTATAGACACAGGCGAGATTTGGGGTATCACTGTGCTTGAAGGTAACATAACCCAAGGAAGAGTACTGTGATATCTGAAAGCTTGCTTATGTCTATAGCAATCATAGAACTGGTCCAATAAAAGATATCACCCACAAGAATTCTTGCCTCTCATGTATATATATCCTGGATTATACTGGTGACAACATCACCTCAACACATTTTAATTTAAGATACTTACATTTTCTCCTGTTGATACCAAACTGTTTAGGCCACTGCGGACCACCCTTCCTTTGCAGACATACCACAAATGAAGACCCAGACCCTCCCCATGCACCACTCTGTCCCTCTTCCCTTGCTGGATCTGCTGCTCTGCTTTCTGCTCCCTGCACTGTCTGCCACATGCCACATAGAAGCTGCCCGTGCTACTTGTGGCACTTGTGCCACAGGCTGGCACTCCTGATTTAGACTATGTAATTGCTGGTGAGGGAATATAAATTACACTAGAAAACAGAAATATTGAATTTAATTCAGATTTGGAATTCCTTGTGTGTATTTTGTTTGTAATTATTTTAATGCTTTCTTTGGTTTCATAGGATTTAAATAACATTGCGCACATTTGCCTATTTATAAACAGTGTATTCACAATATACCAAACAAATCAACCAACCCATTAATTACAGTGTCTGTTTTAAAGAAGTTTTAATAATCTACACAGTACAGAAATGGAACTTGCTATGGACTTTGGAAATAAGGTTCCTTGGTCAGTAGCATAACTATGGGTAGCTGACTGGGGCATAAGCCTCTTAAAAGTCAGTGCAAGTACAGAGCTGCCACCACTGCTGGCCCAGCACTGCAGCTACTTCTTTCAGCATAGCCCAGCCCAGCTCAGACCCCTGCTGCCATTATATCATAGAATCATAGAAGTAGGGTCAGAAGGGACCTTGTAGATCTTCAAGTCTGAACCCTGCCTGTGCAGGAGAAAAAACTGGGCTCAAATGACCCCAGCTAGGTAGGCATCAAGCCTCCTCTTAAAGACCCCCAGGGTAGGAGCCAGCACCACTTACCTTGGAAGTTGGTTCCAGATCCTAGCTGCCCTGACCGTGAAGTAGTTCTTACGGATGCCTAATTTAAACTTACTCTCCAACAACTTTTGACCATTATTCCTTGTTATGCCATGGGGTACTAAGAGAAACAAGGTCTCTCCCAAACGCTTCTGGTCCCCCCTAATGAGTTTATAGACAGTCACCAGGTCCCCCCTCAGCCTTCTCTTGTGAAGGCTGAACAGGTTCAGGTCCCACAGTCTCTCATTGTAGGGTCTGCCCTGTTCTCCCCAGATCAAGCGGGTGGCCCTCCTCTGGACCCTCTCAATGTTGTCCACATCCCTCCTGAAGTGGGGCGCACAGAACTGGACACAGTAGTCCAGCTGTGGCCTGACCAGTGTTGCACAGAGGGGGAGGATCACCTCCTTGTTCCTGCTAGAGATGCACCTGTGGATGCACAACAAGGTCCAGTTAGCCCTGCCAACCGTGACCTTGCATTGTCGGCCCATGTTCATCTTGGAGTCAGTAATGACTCCAAGATCCCTTTCTGCCTCCGTACTCTCAAGAAGGGAGTTTCCCATTCTATAAGTGTGCTGCTGGTTACTACTGCCCAAGTGCAGCACCCTGCACTTGTCTGTATTGAAATGCATCCTATTTTTGCTAGCCGACCCCTGTAACCTATCCAGGTCTTGCTGCAGTCTTTCCCTCCCTACTAGCGTGCTCACCTCACCACAAATTTTGGTATCATCAGTGAATTTAAACAGGTTGCTTTTCACCCCGTTGTCCAAATCACTGATAATATCTTTGTCCTTCATCCCCTAAAAGGGTTAGGGACCAGGTCTAACTGGATTCTCTGTTAAAAAGCTATCCACAGAGAGACATACAAAGAAGACTGTAATTGAAGTAAACTTGCTTGCTGTGTGTGGGTTTTTCTTTTAATAATAAAAGCCTAAGTTAATAGTTGGGGTAAAAGTTGGAAGCTACTTTACTATTCATTCCATCCAGGAAGAGCACATACCAACTGCAGAGGCTTCCTCAGCCTGATGAAGGGTTTATAAACCCAAAAGCTTGCTAAGAATTTTTTTCCCAATGATTTAAGTTGGTCTAATAAAAGACATCAGATTCACCCAAAGAACTTTTTCTGCAAATGCCCTTTAACCAACACAGCTACAACCTACCCCCCGTACGATAATAGTTGTAATTTTGCTTTATGTTAATTGCAATATCCTCCAAGGCATAACAAAGAATCCCACATGAGTCAAGTAGTGGGAGTCAGAATCCCAAATTGCCATCAAGAGGCAATAACTCCTATCCTTTATTTTTTCTCTACCTTACATAATATTTGTAGGTATTTAGATTAAACGGTTTATTATTCCACAATGTGCAATACTTTTGGCCCTTGTCTACACTACAGAATTCTGTTGGGTGGAGCTGTGTCATATAGGAGCATAAAAAGATCACAAACTGTAGTTAATATAGTTCTGCCAGCAATACTCCTGGTGTGGACACAACTCTGGCAGCAGAAGGCAGTTTCTGTCATTCAGGAGAGCTGGTGCAGTTCTGGCAGCATAAAAATGCCTTCTGTCTGGACAGCTACATCCACAGAATGCCTGGCTGCCGTAGTGTTTTCACTGTAAAGTGCCAGCATCCCCTTGTATAGACATAGCATTTATTACCTTATTGCTTCTTTGCATTGCATAGCAGCTGCACAAAAGTAACAGCCAGGCAATTGTTGCCAAACTATGCAGTCCAGAGGACTTGCACTGGGAGGAAGCTGGAGCCAAGAAATAAAAAAGGGTATAGAATGTGCTAAAGCCATTTTGTGGGAGCCCTGAATGGACAGAGGTCCAAGACAGCTGCTTCCTGAAAGAGGGCAATGCCACCTGACCTGAGGATGCTATTAAAAACCAATAAATATAAAAAGGGAGTTGCCCACGTGCACTCTGTTACCACACTTGTTCAAGATGCCAGGCATGGACACATGCCTGGTTACATCAAGATAATATCTAACTTGGGAGGAGACACAAACAAAAACTGAAGTACAGAGTGACAAACTTATCACTCAGCAATTGATCAACAGTAGTAACTCTGATGATTAGGAGGAACCAAAGCTATGGCAAAACATCATGCACAGACAGATCAATGCATGAAAACTTGCCAGAACAACAGGAATTGGCAGCACGCTATGGATTTTTGTTTTTTGGATTCTTTTGAGTAGTAGCAACTATTTCTACTGCCCCAGTAGTGTTCACATACCACTATTTCATTTTTTCCCCTCAGCTTTTCACTCGTGGACTGTATCACTGCACAACAATCAGAAGTGCAATTACAGTGCATATAGGCTTATAAGAACATGCTTAAGAGTACCTACCGAGCTGCAGTCCCCCCTCCCTCCCCCATCATCATTTACATACCCTTGTGCCCAAAGATCCAATCCTTATCTCATAAAGTTGTCCAAATGCCCTATTAAATCCCTAGGCTGTATATATAGCTGATCCTAAAGAACTACATAGAGAATTCTTCTCTGAGATATTTTTATTATAAGATTTAGCCTCTGAAAAACTAAGTATTGAATTACATCAGATAAGTTTCACTGCTTGCTATAAACTGGCAGATAGCTATGCTTGTTCTTTATAAATTCAGACAACCCCATTCCCTAAAATGAGCTTTAAAATGGCTCAATTTTAGTGGACTTTAAATTAATACATATGTAACTATTTATATTGTTATAAAGCATTCCTTCTGTGATATTATTTGCAAGCATCTCTTGTACAGCTGTTAATGCAATTCAGCCACAGTGTTTTAGTATGACTATTTCATTCCAAATAGGCAAAAAATGCTTAGCTTTTATTATTACTTATTTGTATTACTAAAGTACTTAGCAGCCATTGTCATGGACCAGGGCCCAATTTTGTTAGCAGCTGTACTGTACAGGGTCCTAGAAATCTTACAATTTTTGTAAGAGGAGAGAGAGAGGAAGAGAGCGAGAGAATGTTGCAGTCGCAGGGCGCTCAAGTAAGCAATGAGACAAAGATAATATTCATCAGCAAAGAAAAAGATGGTCTGAGCAAACCAATAACCTAGCTTTTTTTCAAGCTATGCATAGGCATCACAGAAAGGAGAGAATAACATATTAGTGGTAGTTATGTTACTTATTATTTACATGTTTATGTCCAGCTTAGGAAAAATCAGGAATGGGGATTCAGGAAATCATGTGCTCTCAGAGACAGGAGTTGGTATATTGATAATGTTTACATTTGATTAAAAAAAGAGCAAGAGGAAACATGCAAAAGAGGGGTAAGGGACAGGCCAAGGAACAAACTAGGAAAACAGTCTGTGCAGCATTCTGGATAGGTGTGACTGAGATAACAATGTACTTGTTGACACTAAAGAAAAAAATACTGCAGTAATTTCAGACAAAAGGTGCTCTGTGGTGGAATATTTGGCAACCTATAAAACTGATAAAATATGTAGTCAACAGGCGTGTTATACTAAGGTTAATGTGGCAAAGCAATAAGATATTCCTAAGTGTTCCAATCAAAAACGATGTTTGGGTTTTTTTTTGTCTGACCCAATCTGCATGCTTGTAGATGTATTGCTTAATACAAAACTACTTTTTTCTCCTTAGCAACACAATAGGGTGTATGTAGATGAAATGGGGGCTCTAAACTGAAGCGGTGGGTTTTAAAAAAACACCGCTTCAATTTAGGGCTGATTAAACCCCCGTGTCATGCACACACCCTGCTGACTTACCTGCCTTTCTGGTGGGGAGGGGGGCAAGCTGCTGGTGGGCAGAGCGGTCTCTGGGCTGTGGGGGGTGGGAGGGCTGGTGCTTCTCTCCACGGGAAGGGCAGCCCACCCCCCCACAAGGCAGCACACACCCGTAGGCACCCGGCTTGGACAGTTCTGGAAGGCACCGCAGCCACAGAGGGAAGCACCAGGCCCCTGCACAGCTCAGGCAGGCAGGCAGACTCCGGGGTGCGCGGGGGGAAAGGGGAGATCAGGCTTCCTGCTTTTCTTGGGCAGAGCTTGCTTTCCCAGGCTGCTGCCAGGCTGCCTGCAGGGCTTCCTACAGAGCTGCAGAGCTGCACAGAGCCTGGTGCTTCACTCTGCGGCTATAGGCGCAGCAAACTAAAACTACTTGAAAGAGTTTTAGTTTGCTGCACCCCAAGTTATTTAAGGCATATTACGCTGCTACATCTCCTACAATTTCCTGGAATTAATGCGCAATGCATTGCCGAGGCGTGCAAACACCGACACCATTAAAGCCGTGCAAAAGCATTTAGCCCGCTTTAAAGTGTTGTTCACACACACCTCTTGTTTCGTCTACACATGGCCATAGAAAACCTGACAGCAATTTGGGACTGCATCTCTTTAAGCCACAAAAATATGTGGGCGGGATGAATCCAGAGGTAGTAGAATGGGGAAGAGTAGTAACACATATTTTACCACCCTCAAACAATGCCTAACCATCAGATTTTTCAAGGATCTGAGCAAGGAAACATACCATGTTCCTTTCACTCCCAGCAGGTCCTTTCAAAGGTCTAGGACTGAAGGATGATGATAAAATTGGGCCCTTAACCCACCACTAGGAGCAGGGATACTGTTAACAAATGGTTTATGAAGGACCTCATTGGTATCTAATATGCACTCTGAAAACACTCACTTCCCATCTTGCCCTTCCTGCTCTCCAACATTGCATTTGAATATGACTGCACAAAAACAAATTATTTGAAAGAAGCTATAATATGGACCAATAACACGTTATTTCACTACCTTTAATATCAATATACAGACAGAAGAAGGCTATTTGTCATTAGTATTGGACTTGTTACATGAATTCCAAACAAATAAGATATATAGTCGGTATAACAAAGCAAATAATAGCTGATGTTTCCTTTAGAAATCCTTTCATTTTCCTAATTATTGTGTTTTTTCATCCAATAACAAATTACAAATGAACCACGAGCAAAATAAATGCGCAACAGAGAAGGCCATATTCAATTTAAGCACTCTGATTTTTCTTTGTATTTTTCAGAGAAAGTTACATGCCTGCTTTTCAATATGCCCGTAGTCAAGAGTGGTATCATTTTCCCATTTCAAGTAGAAAAATGGTTGGGCTTCTATGTGCTAGCATTTAAATCCTGACAAAAACATCTAGTTTCTGCTTTATGCTCCCACTTTACAGATAATAGATTTTGCTTTCCTTCTGGTTTCAACTTATCATAAATGTTACAGTTGTTCCAAAAAACAAGAGAGTAGCTCTTTATAATCGTATATTCCAAAGTTATCTTAACGCCATTGCAAGGCTTTCTTGAATCCGTTATCTCACTAATATCAAAATTAACAAAACTAGAAAACCTACACAATTAAAATAGGAGTGTCATATTTATATTTCATGATGAAGAGACAGAGCCGCATCTGCCCTCCTTGCTTTGTTTACAATTTGTTTATCTATTTAACAGTATTACAGGCATTTCTCAGCAGAAATCCAGATATACGTATTTTTTTTCATTTAAAATGATTTAAGTTTACGTTATGTTGAACTTAAGGATTAAAGAATTGCATTTGGAAAAGATTTATGAAAACAAAATGCAATATATCATAATCGTAATAGTATTGTTTGACAATGCTTGTCAGGCCAGGCCTTTCTTGGTCTGCTGTGTGGTACCATGTAACCCAGTACAGCCTGTTCCATGGTTGTGTTGCTGGCAACTAAACTGGCACCCCCACCTGGGCTAACCTGGATGAGGAGGGTGTGGGGACAGACACCCAGCAGGACTAAAATCAAGATCTGTCAAAGGGCATATGAACTCCTTGCAAGCCAGTGGTCATTCATACCTGGAGAGGAGATGGGCATTGCCAGGTTACTCCACCTGAAAGTCACCAATGATGCAAAGCATCTCAACTAACCTAGGAAGGTTGTTTTAGTAGCTAAGGTGTCCCTATGGTCACAGCAGCCTCAGGACTGACTTGACATGTCACAGTATTGGATTTGCTGCTAATGGAATACATTTCACAAATCTTGATTTCAGCATTTTATAGCCAAAATGTTCAAGAATATACTTCATTCTGGGAATGAGCAAGATGATTAGATAGTGTTGTGTCATTTTGGAACAGCCAAGAAATAATACAGAAAATGCTTAAAGTCCATTCTGCAAAATTTGGTATTTTATTTTAATTTTACTATTTAGATTTGTATGTAATCCCTAGTCAGGATCAGGACTTTTTCAATAATATCTTTTTCCCATATTTGTCTTTGTTTTTGCTGCAACGTATATGTGACAGCATGATGACGATCATTTCCCTAACATACCTTTTTAATATTCAAAAGCGATGTTAGTGACACTACAGGGGGAGAAAAGTAGTAATGAAATAATGTAATTTCTTTCCTTTTTTTTTAAATTGCAGTTCAGTTTATCTACCAACCAGGATACAGGTTCTATCCCTGGCTTTCTCGGTGATCTGCTCTGAAATCTTGATCAAGCCACTTTATCTCTCTCTCTGCTTGTTGCCCAAGCCCTTTGTTTGCACTCCATTTATATAGTAAACTCATGGACAGAAAATGTCCCTAGTCATGTATTTCTACAGTGAACAGCATAATGGGTCCCCAGTCTCAATTATGGTCCCATAAAACAGGCAAGGCTACATCTAGAAAAGGGACATTGACATCACAGTGCTTAGCATTTCAAAGCCTAACCTTTCAAGTACCTTAAGTACAAAGTAGTTAGCTGTGTCAGTTTGAAATTAGACACAAGGCACAGCGATGTGGCACCTTATAGACTAACTCATTCAGAAAGTCATGAGCTTGTGTAGGCTAAAGCCTACATGCAGGCTACATGTTTCTCTGACAAAATACGCTGTAGCTTTTGAAAGCTCATGCCTCTCTGTATGAGTTAGTCTGTAAATTGATGCCTGCCTTTTTTAGATACCTTTTCCCCTAACTGAATTCACAACATCTGACTTGGGCAGTTCTCTTCTATAATGCATGGAGTAAGTTAGGCAAATGGTGGGGCAGGGTAGCACCTTAGAGATTAACTGATTCAGAGCAGCATAAATGTTGTAGGTAATAGCCTACTTCATCAGTTGTTATAAATGGACTTGCAGAAAATACAAAGGTAGAGGGAGGAGGGCAGGGCTATTGAGAGAGTTGAAGGTGTGTTATAAGTAAACATAGGCTTGTCCCCCGAGGTTAGCTTGAGATGGTCATCATTTCCCAGGAGGGGTTTGAAGAACAATGTGTCCAAAGTGTTCAAGCTGAGGGAAATAGGTGATAACCAGAGGGATTCTGCTGTCCTTGTCACAGAGTTGGTATCATAGCAAGTCAGAGCAGGGTCCAAGTCTTGCTCTGATTTACATAGCTACAGTTTTGGGATTGTATCATGACTGTATGGAGTCAAGCTTTAGATCCCTAAGGTATGCATCCTGGTCAGAGCAGATATGGTTATAATGCAAAGCTTGGCATCTTGGTAGATGATGGATCTAGTGTGTGTGGGATAAAAGCTGATGGTATGGAGGTATCTGAAGTGTAAAGATTGCTATGCTTATAATACAGTCCCAAAACCATAGCCATTCAAATCAACAGGAAGTCCTCTTTCCCCCACCCTTCCCCATGGCACCTCTCCATCAACACACTACCCGATTCCTGTTCACCAAGCCATCAGGCCTCACTACATACCCAGATGCTAGCTGTGTCCTCTCAACACAGACCACTTCATCACTAGACCAAACAATATTGATTATAATATCTGGTGTTCATTCATCTGCTTCTCTAACAATGCCATATATGCCCTATTACCTAAATTTTGGGCTGAGGCACTTAATGTAGAAGTCAGATGCCTAACTTCTGTTTAAGTTCTTACTTGCATCTAACCCATAATGAATAGATAGTTCATTAACCAACTATTAACAGTTAAAACTGTTGTATTAGGGGGACACACAAAATATCACCACATAAAAAGAGTTCCACCTTATGCTGTTTTCTGCTAATTTTATATACTTAATATGGATGAAATACCCAGATTTACAGGTGTTTAGCCTGAACAAAACTCCAGATTCACTCCATCACCTCTCTGTTAAAAAACACACCCAGTTTCCTTAAGAAATCTAGTTCTGTTTCTCTTTATAACTTGATACTTTCAGTAACTTGCTTTCATTACCAGATAAGGAGGGTTATAGATATATGTGACCAGTGTAATAAGGTCAAAAGACTGTCATATTCCTTTCACTTCTTATCACTCTGGTTTCATTTTTACTGGTGAAGCAGAGTTATCAACACAAAGGTAACAGTCCTAGTCAGTGTCAGTGAACTTAAATTATCTCATTCTCAATCAATGCTATAACAATACAACAATTATTACTGCTGACTGACCACATCTTTGTCTATATACTTCTCACCGATAGTCCTGTACAGCTCTAGCTGCAAGGTAGGTTTCCTTGATTCTTCCCCTAAAATCCCTCTGCTGCCTATGTTACATACCCATATACAAAGGCCAATGTGCTAAGATAACAGGTATAGCCTAGAACCAGTGTCCAAAGTTTGGCGGCTATTTTACCACAGACACTGTGAAACTCCATCTATGAAATGAACTTGAAACAAATCTGTAGTTTCATTTCCTTGTATGAAAACACTCAAAAGCAATGATATCCTTTCAAATGAACACGAGAGAATTTTAAAAGAAGGCTTGTAAGGAATACATGTAATAAGGCATGCTGTCATTCATAAAATGCCAATTAAATTAGGGCTTAATGCACTTGTCCCCCACTGGGTTATGTGTATAAAATGTAAAGAAAGGGAAAATATTGTTGGGAAAATGCAGTTCATTCTAGGACTGCAACGCAGTGTTCTCCACAACAAAAGTTTCTTCAGCCAGTGGGCCTGAACACAGTAGGCGCAGTCTCTCATTGCTGTCTCCATGTTGCATTTGTACTGGTGTACCAAGAGTCAGCTTAGGGACACAAGACACATAAGGGTAAAGGCTCTGTTTCAAACCTTCTCTGTACAGTCCTACTTAGCTGACTAAGTGGTGCAGAGTGTACAGAGTGTTTATAACTGACTTTTTTACCTTTCAAGATAACTGGTTTAAAATAGTTTATTATATGTTAGGATTGGTTAAATGATATCCAGAAAACTTTTTCCCCAGTGAAAAAAAAACAGTTGCCCCCCTCCCCCCCACACACACGTACAAATACAAATGCAAACACACATGCAAATAGCATAGGGGGAAATTCTTAAGATTTAAACACAACAGTTTCAAGTCCTAGAAAGACAGGCCTCAACCTGGTAGTCCAAGACAGCAGATCTATTAATACAGCCACCAGGAGGAACATTTATTTCTGGATAGCTGTTACAGCTTTGCAAATCTGCCTGTTCAGGAAGGTACTTGGGGGACCAGCAGAGGACTCAGCATGTTCATTAGCTGTGGCAGTCAGCAATAACTCTCTCTGATAGAGGGTTGTCTGTTACTGTTCCTTTCAATAAACTGATCATATTTTGTGGACTCTGGCTCTCTGACATGTTGGTCAAGTTACTGAATAACATAGATAGATTTCCTATGCTGCACAGACATTAGCAATACATATTTATTAGATATACACAGGCTAGTATATCATATTCTCTACCATTTAATGCATGGCTCATTCTTGAGCTTGGTGATGCTAATGGGGAGTCTGCTTTAACCTGACTCCTGCCCACAGTTCAGTGCCAATAGTTTTCATTCACATAACTGCATCAAAAGTAAGTAGGGTAGCGGAGTTCAAATTCTGGGAAGGATATTAGTCTCTGGCAAAAGGAAAAAAAGTAAAGAAGAAACTAAAATATTAGGTACTGCAAATGACACACACAAAATGAACTGCTACATAATGAATAACTTACCTGCAAAAAACCTAGGAAACTAGAGTGCTCACACTTTGTTAATGTCCATTCAGCAGGTCCCCTCCCTATGATTTCTACTTGTTGCCAGTCTCCAACATCTCAACACTGATGTGACATATCAAAAACAGCTCTTTCTGTCTGCTAGGATAGCTGCGTAACCCAGAGTGGCAGCAGGACCTGTGTATATAGCAAATAGGTTATATCAGAAGCATGAGGGAGTAGAGACAGAGGAGAGAAATCAGCTGGAAAATGGTTCTGCACAACTTCAGAATATTTTTGCAGTTTAATAGTGAAATCTCTGTAGGAAAAGAAAAAAAATGTGTTTCTTTTATATATAGAGAAGAGGAAAAATGGGATATGAGGATGAGAGAAGAACTACAGGAGAAGTTTCTCATTTAATTACTATTGCATTTATATTCAAATATATAGAATGCCATCTATAAGCATGGCTTCATTGTTGTGTGAGATTTGGTGACAGAAATATCACGTGGGCACAGTTACAGTTCACTTGTTCTGTTGCAGCTCTTAAAGCATAGATCTTATAACAACCAAATTCATGTGATCTATTTTTCATCGCTTTAAAAGCACTGAGGCAATAACAGACCTATGCCTAGTTTTCAGTTGGGAAGGACTTGCACTTCCTGAGCAGTTAGTATAGAATAATATAAAAGAAAAAAAACAGGAAAGAAAAGAAAGCCCATGAGATTAATCAACTAGGGAAAAGTGATGATGTTAATGCTCCCTGACTGGTATTGGTAAACAAATACTGAGAAAAAGGTTGGGTATCCTGTTATTGGACCCAACTCCATCTTATTTCCTTTTGACTGCAGATCATTTACCATTTGTGTCTGCCTCCTTGCTGCTGGTATATCTGTTCTCTGGGAAATCAGGTGCCTGCTTCCAAGATATCCTGCAAGGCTCTCCCACTGTCCAGTTTAACTAGCTGCTGGACTGCAGACAGAGAGCAGGTGACTGCTCCTGTCTCATCTCTCTGCAGAGATTACAAAAGGATCCCAGTAGATAAATTTAAAGTATTAATCCCATAGGTGCTATATATGATGTTGGTTTACAGATCCCCTAACCATTTTGATTTGCAGGAAATACATCTTGTCATGTTCATACATTTCTCCTCTTGTTTTGTTTCTTTCCATTCCCCAAATACTAAAAACTTAATTAAAAGCTCTTTATAGCATGAGCAGCTATAGAAAACAAATGAAATAAATAATTAAAAACAAATCAGTAATAAATAACAAACTTAATGTTCAATCCTTGTACACTTCCCCCTCCCCTCCTTTCAGTCCATCAAAATCCAACTCAATCTGGACTTACTCTAAAGTCTAACATTCTGCACGATTCTAATTATACAATTGACAATAGTCAGACCATAGTTTAAAATAAAATCAATATAAACCAGGAACAACAGTTAGCTTTCTCCATTTTAAAACAAAAATCAGGGCTAACATCATTCAAATTAAAATTGGTATGAACACAATATAAAAAATAAATGCAAAGAACACTATAAAATGCATTTAAGGGGACATCTAGTTTGTCATCCCTGTCAGAAACAGTGTACCAAGTCTGCTGGAGATTATCATCAAATTTTAATGAAGAAAATTTCAACCCCATGGGTTTCCAATAACACTGGAGCTTTTCAGTGGAAGAGAGTTGGAAAGACAGAGCATGAATGACAGCCTTGAGGATCCCAGCTCTTAAACATTTTGCACCTTTGTCATTTTTTTCCTGTTCAGTAGAAAATTCATAATGTCAAACAGAACGAACACATAAGACATGATTAGACAAAATGACTGTGCTTAAACTGCAGAAATAGACATGTTTTGAATTTTAATTTTTTTCTACTTTTGAAGTGGAATTCTACGTTCTGAGAAAGTGAAAATGATTAATATAATTTTAAGTAAGTGGGTCTTGGCAGCCCTGCAACATTCAGACTTATAGACTTTGGTGAAGTTTATCATCATGGTTACTGTTTTATCTTTATCTTTATCTTGCTGAAGATCAAGCTGATGGCAAGAAAAGGTAAGAACTGAAAATGTGACCTAACCATTGGAGAGCATGATGCCAATTCAAAATAAAATAGCAACCTCTGATTCCATATGCATTTAATGTAAGTAACAACTCTCCATAAAATCATTAAAGGTAGGATTTTCAAAGGACATTCAATGGAATTTACATAGCCAAGTCCCTTAGACACCTATGAAAATCCAAATGGAAAGGTTTCCCATCGACTTTAATGGAAATTGGATAAGGCTTCTCTGGATAATCTGTATAAGATGTGCACAGATATGCAACAGACATCAGCTCAAAGACATAAGAAACAGATTTCCTCAGTTTAAAGTGTTGTACGGATCTGTTTAGAACTACTGTAGAATCAGAGGACACTGGGTCCAGACTGGGATCTGATCTCAGGCAAAGTTCAAATGTTTTGAGGTTGAAGTCTGGTTTATTGTTTTGTCTCTAAGTTGTACCCAGAAGCCTACTAGTGAATATTGATTTCAGCAAGAATAAAAATACTTTTTGACTGGTGGTTTACTACTGGAGGAGCATGGAAAAAAATCATGTCAAGGATTTCTTTGCTAGTATTGAGGAGTGGGTGGAGAAACACAATAATATAATTACAAGAAAAGATGGGATTATTTTTAGAGTAGGAGACTTGGACTCTGGCTTTTTGATCAATTCCTAGCTCTGAAACAGGCTCTCCTGGTAACATGGATGAAACCTACCTTACTGCTTAGAACATAAGTTTTCAGGATAGATATGCTGTTAGGCCTTATCTACATAGGAAAAATGTAACAAGTCCATTAACTTTGTTTCTAATCCTAGTTAGTTAAATCACTATAAAATGCCTAATTTCATAGGACCAGATATAGATATAGATATATCTCATTATCACCCAAAAGGCTCCCCCACTTTTAGGGTCCTATGAAATTAAGCATTTTATAAATCCATGGTAACATTCATTTATAAAATAATAGGGGGAAATGGTACGTTGAAGAGTCATTACTGGCTTTGTCTCCTCCTCAGAATTAATCTGTGAAGGCAAATTTTACTTACTAGGCCTAAAAGGCAAACTTTCAGAGCAGAAAGTAAGAAAGAGTGAATATGGGTTTTTTTGGTGAAGTAGGAACAGACACAGGCTGGACATATGGATAAGTAGTCTAAGTTTGGGTTAAGTGAAAAAACTCTTTAGGCAAATTATAAACTATAGGATAACACCAAGACTTTTCTCACTATAGCTGCACCTACAAAAAGTAGCATTTTTATCCTCTACTCTTTTTCAGCCTGTTCCTTTTAATTATTCTGCTCAAAGAAAATTTAAATATACACCATTAGCATACATTTCCAGAAGACAGGGAACAGTAAAAATAGAAAAAGGTGCATCAGTATGATACTGGAACCATAATTCTCTGACATCATGCTAAGGAACTCCTATATAGCATATATTCTTCAATATTCAGAGGAATGCATTGAGTCCTTTGAGGACAGGAGGGAATGCAGATAAGGAATAGAGAAAAATATTTCAGATTATCATTTTTGGACATTCTTTCTGCCACAGGTCTTAATAATTTAGATTTCAAGTATTTTCTTTCAACACCTACTCCTTTCATATTTATTTATTTATTCCCCAGTGTTCAATCAGAAGTGTTTTTCTGTTACTTGTATGCACACTGTAACAGAAGAGCTAACCAAAAACACTTAAGCAACCTCAGTCAAAATACTGACTAAGAAAATCATGGAAAGTTCCCAAGGAAATAATAAGCAAATCTTCATCAGCTCATGGAACATGCAACATACCTGTGCACGATGAAGAGATGTTATTCCTCTCCTAATCATTCTGTGCACAACCTGCTCCAGGAATTAAATGTCATCCATGAATGTTTTACACTTACTGAACTGTTAAGTGTGATAGATTGGCCAGAAAAGTGGTAGCTCTATACTCCAGGTCTTAAAAGGGATGACATTTGTGACCGCTCCATTTTGGCTGCCAGCCTGCCACATATTTCTGGAACATTTTTTGAGCATAGAGCTCTTCTGGGTAAATAGTACCAAATAATCATATCTTAATGCAAACATCTTCATGTCAAGATGTGGCCAAAACTGCTGAATTCTGTGGCAAAGGTTTGGAGGGATTTACCAATTGCTACAATACCAAATTCCCTAGTCACCTACCCACTACCGCTTATCTAACAAAGGAAATAGATATTAGCATTTTGCTGTATCACATCTTCCTGTTGCTGTATGGCTACATGCCCCCAGGTTGAACACCTTAAACACATCATTAATGACCCCTCTAGGAAAAGAATGACCATCTCAAAAGAGTCCTGGAGGGCAAACCTATCCTGGTTTACAGGCAGCCCCTGAGCCTCAAATGACATCTCTCAAACAACAAGCTACCTAACTCAAACCTCACTGAAGCACCAGGCCTTGCAATGGACCCAGATGCCTTCTGTAGCTCAGCACCAATATATACCATGCCATCAAGGACCAAATGACAACATTTATAACAGGTGTCAGCAAAGTTTTTGGTGAGTGCCAAAAACACGTCAACCTCAATCCACACCTTGAGTTGGCATGCCAGGGGCAGATAGCAGGGGAGCCACAAGGGAGCTGATCCTTATTGGTGGTGGCAGATGCACGGCAGTGGAGGGGCCACAGTTGTGCTGCCCTGACCCCTTCCCCACCATGTGCCCTGAGGCATGTGTGCAGCCACTACTGGCCATGGCGCCGAGGCTTCTTGCAGCAGGCAGTGGGCAGGCTGCAAACAGCTGCACTGGTGTCCAGAGCCCTGCCAACCCTGGCCCCTCCCCACCACCTGCCTAGAGGTATGTGTGCACCCACCACAGTCACATAGCCTGGCCGAGCTCTGGACCCCAGTGCAACCGTTTGTAGCCCCCCGGCTGCCTGCCACAACTGTCCAGGCTCTGGGCAGGTGCAGCATGCATCAGGTAGGCTGCAAACAGCTGCACCAGCATCCAGAACTCCAGCATCAGCTCCATGGCAATGGCATGATGGCTGTACATGCACCTTATGGCTCTCTGCTGCAAACAGCCTGGGCTCAGTGGCCGGTGGCAGCTACCCAGAGCCAGGGCCAGCTCTGGTGTGCTGAGCAAAATGGCCTCATGTGCCATGCTCTGGCATAAGTATTGGGGGGTGTTAACCCTTATTTTATAACATTCATTCACTTGCAACTCCACTAATGTCATATAAACCATTACCCATTTCCAGTGCCCCTCTGCTGTCTACATTAGACAGGGTGAACCCTTCATGAAAGAATGAATGAACACAGGTCTGACATGAGGCCTAAAAGAACCAAGGCCTGAGGCAGAACACTTGGACCTCCCTGGACACTCATCTGACCTGAGGGTGGCTGTTCTTAGGCAGCAAACATTTACAAAACTGATTTGAATGGAAAATTGAGGAATAAGGAATTATCCACAGACTGGATTGTTTTAAGTATGGTTTCAACAAGGACTATGGATTCTTATTCCATTATCTGGATTTGGTTTTGCAACCCCTTTGGTTCTAACAGTTTACTGTTTATTTGCTTGCCTCTCCCAGCACTATCCGACTCCTACTTCTCCCTCCTCCCCACTTTCTCTCTCTCTCCCTTGTCTCTTGTATTCAAATTTTCTCTCCCTCCCTTGTCTCTTGTATTCAGATTTTCTTATCACTGCTTTGTGCATATCCTTTGACAAAGTAAACGTCAACCCACAAAAGTTTATGGTGTGCACATACACATACACGCTGGTTAGACTATAAAGTGCAAATCTATCTTCTAATATATTTCCATACATACACAATCACCCCCTGCACTATTCCAAGAGTGTTTTATTCCTTTGCCACATAATACATGACCCCAACTCAAACACAGTCCAATAGAAACTGAAAGTACTCACATTTCCTGAATTCTGGGGTTCAGCTTACTTAAGGCAATCATGCATACATACTCAAATACATTTGCAAATGCTACATTTCTGGAAGACCTTTGCCACAAAGCACTGTACAACAAATACACTATACGTAGGTGGTTCTTTCGACAGAATATACAGTACCCAACAGTCAGTCAGTCAGTGCGTGCATAATTCCTGAGCCATATAATAGCATCCTCAGTGGCTGTACGCAGCTGTCATATGTCACTCACCACTGAACTTAACAATATGTGATGTGGTGTGTGTTTTGCCACAGCTAAAGTCCAGGTTGTCACGAAGACCCTAACGATGGAGGTTGGCGGCACACAATTCTTGCTCTATCCAGAACCTGTTCAGCAAGGCCCACTGACAGCATGGCAGGCTGAAGTCAGGTGGGCAGACTGTACGATCTGTAATAAGGAACTTGTCTGGTGGTGATGTCAACCTCCTTTCCGCATACCAGAGGGTCTCTGCTGTGTGGTACTGATGTGGCAGTTTGGACTGCAGTGGGAATCGCATAACTAGAGGTAGACAAAAGGGGCCCTCTCCCAGACACCATGTTAGCAGGAGTCTTGAAATTGCCCCTCCCTTCCCCCTTCCTTCCCCCCCCCCCAAAAAAAAACAAACCCCGCAAAACCAAAAAAACTCTACAGAGTCTGTGCCCTGGCAGCAAGAGCAGCCCAGGGTTTACCCATGCCAGGAACTCCAAAACAGTCTCTGGTGGTGACAGTGGTGGCAGCTACTGCTGCATTAACAACAACAGCTGGAGGTGGGTGCAGAACATGCAGCAGTGGGAGCAGAAGCTCAGTCAGGGACTATTTAGGATCTTCCGGTATGGGACTTCTCTTGCTCCTTCCCACCCTCACCCTTGGAAGCATATGCCATGCCATGCCCTTCCCACTGCAAACAGCATGTCAGCTCGTCCTCTACACGAATTGCAATAACCCAATCCTCTCCTATGCCTTTCTCTCCTTGTAGGAATTTAGAAAACGTCCAGACAGACAAGACTCTGGTTTTCATCCATGAGG